>NC_140498.1:39881956-40566956 GCF_964271855.1 Acomys minous | reverse complement strand
AATACTCAACACCAGGGATTTTGTTTGGGAATCATCTTTTTCTTTTTATGTATATGAAGGTATTGCCACCATGTGCACAAATGGTACCTGTCGAGGTCAGAAGAAGGTGTCACAGCTCTGAGAACTGGAGCTACCTATGGCTGTGAGCCACTGTGTGGCTGCTGTAAACGCCTGGGTCCTCTGTGAGAGCGACACGCACTCTCACCCCAAAGAGCTGTCTCTCTAGGCCCCCTCAAACTCAGAGAAACAAGTTGTTTTTTGTTTTGTTTTGGTTTGGTTTTTCGAGACAAGGTTTCACTGTGCAGCCTTGGCTGTCTTGGACTCGATTTGTAGACCAGGCTGGCCTGGAACTCACAGGGATCCACCTGCCTCTGCCTCCCGAGTGCTGGGATTAAAGGTGTGCGCCACCATTCCTGGCCAGGTTTTTTTTTTTTAATAAACTATTTTATAATAAACTACCTTATAATAAATTATAATAAATAAATAATTATTATTTATGCATTGATGCTTTGCTTGCATGTATGTATGTCTGTGTAAAGGTATCAGACCCACTGGAACAGGAGTTACAGACAGTTGTGAGCTGCTAGGTGGGTGCTAGGAATTGAACCAGGGTCCATCTGGAAGAGCAGCCAGTATTCTTAACCACTGAGCCATCTCTCCAGGCCGCTGGTTTTGGTTTCCTGAGAGAACTGGCTGCTCTCCCAGGACTTAGGTTTGATTCTCAGTGCCTGTGTGGTCGCTCACAACTGTCTGTAACTATTCTTCTTCTGTCCCCTTAAGGCACCAGGCATGCACATAGTACAGAGACATACATGCAGGCAAAACATATACAATAATTTTAAAAAAATTTTAATTGAATTTTACAAAGGGATGTAAAGGGGACAGAGTGGTCACCTATTTAAGAGGTAGAAGAGGCCAGGGGTTCTAGCAGGTTCCCTCCTCACCTGGAGATTATGGCTCTGGCTCTGGGTGGCTGGGTTCACATCTGCCCCAGACTCAATACTGATGAAGGTAGAGAGTCAGTAAGTGCCACAATCTCCCCTGTCTCAGTCTCCTGCACCCATTCCGGTGACAGTGACCACTTTTATCTTGTTGCATTACTAAACAAGTAATGCCAGGTGTGACAGTACATGCCTGCCACCCAAGCTCTTGGAAGGCTGGGCCAGGAAGATGGTGAGTTCCAAGCCTGCCTCAGTTACACAGTGAGGACCTGGTTTATATTTGAGACTAGCAGGGTCTGCATAGCAAACAAACACAAACAAACAATCCAATGTGGAAAGATACACACGTCTGCAAGGTGTGTGTCTTGGCACCGTATCTGACACACAGTAAGCACTCAGTGCTTGTAGAGGAGGGAGATCTCTTGTGGCTGTTTCCACAGCCACGCGCCTGTCAGGGGGAACACATCCATGGGGTGGGCAGGAGGTACCTAGGGAGCCAGGCTCTTTGGTATGAGGACCCGAGGGACTAGGCAGGCGTCAACGAAAGCCACCCCCATCAACTGCCTGTTCCTATGGGAGCACTAGTCTTGGAGAGAGCGGCCAGGAGAGTGCAGTGTGTGGGTGGCCCGGCACGACACAGGCCACTGCTGGGGACACTAGGGTCCCCAGGCGCAGCTCACTCCAAATCAGGAACCTCAGGGAATAACAATGGAACAGGGAAGGTGTGGGGCGCCCCCTGGAGGTAGCCTGGGAAACGCGGCTCCACATGAACATCTCAATTCTGTGGCCCATCCTGGGATTGGCACTAGAAAAGCTTGGTGGCCTGGTGGTGGCGGCGCAACCCTTTAATCCCAGCATTTGGGAGGCAGAGGCAGGGGGATCTCTGTAGTTTGAGGCCAGCCTGGTCTACAAAGTTAGTCCAGGACAGCCAAGGCTACACAGAGAAACCCTGTCTCGGAAAAAAAAAAGACAGACAGACAGACAGACAGACAGAAAGAAAGAAAGAAAGAAAGAAAGAAAGAAAATAAAGCCACCCAGGACAGCCAAGGCTACACAGAGAGAACCTGTCTCGAAAAACAAAAACAAAAACAAAACAAAACAAAAAAAGAAAGAAAGAAAATAAAGCCACATTCCGACTGCAATTTCCCTTCCCTCCTGTCCTCCCAGTCCATCTCTCTTTAAAATACTTGTTAATCTGGATGTAGTGGCACACCCCTTTATTCCAGCACTTGGGAGGCAGAGGCAGGTGGATCTCAGGGAGTCTGAGACCAGCATGGTCTAGAGTAAGTTCTAAGACAGCCAGACCACACAGAGAAGCCCTGTCAAAAAAAAAAATTCTATTCTAGAGCACTTCCTTGGCATGTGTGGGTGTCCCTAGATCCAATTCCAAGGAATGAAGGCTCCAGAGAGACAACTCAGCAGATAAGGTGATTGTCACCAGGTCTATTGACTGTGTAGCCTTGACTGTGTTAGACTCTCGGTGTAGACCAGGCTGGCTTTGAACTCGTAAGGATCTGCCTGCCTCTGCCTCCCCTGAGCGCTGGATTAAAGGCATGCGCCACCACACCCGGCTCAACTGCTCTATTTTTAATGGTGGTCTTTCTGAAGAGACACAACATACTTCAAGTGACTGTGCCCATCTCAACATTCCTCCTCTTTTTCTTTCTTATTTCTTTCTTTTTTTAAAGACAGGGTTTCACAATGTAGCGACCAGGCTGGCCTTAAGCTCACAGAGATCTAGCTGCCTCTGCCTCCTGAGTGCTGTAATTGCAGGCCTGAGAGAGCACACCCAGTGTGATCTTGAAGTTCTGGCCCTCCTGCCTCCTCTTCCACGTTCTAAGATGGCAGGTGTCTATGAAGAGCTAGGGACTTCCTGCATGCTGGGCACTCGTTTTGTTTGTTTATTTGTTTTTTTCCAATTAAACCACATTCCCAGCCTTTAAGCCACCAAATGTTGGTTTTCTTTGGAGGGGGATATTGGAATGTAAAAACAAAATCATTACACTTACTAGGGGTGGAGGTGGAGCCACAGCACTCATGGGAGGTCGGAGGACAGCTCGGTTTATCCTCATCTCTCACTCTGTGCGCCACGGGGATCACACCCAGGGCACCAAGCTGTGCAACAATCAGCCTTACCTACTGAGCCTTCTAGCTATTCCGCAGTTTTTAGGAGTTTTAAAAAAAAATAACTTATTGCCAGGTGGTGATGGCGCACGCACCTTTAATCCCAGCACTAAAGGCAGAGGCAGGTAGATCGATGTGAGTTGGAAGCTAGCCTGGTTTACAAAGTGAGTCCAAGACAGCCAAAGCTACACAGAGAAACACTGTCTCGAAAAACCAAAAACAACAACAAATTTATTTATTATATGCGTATGAATATTTTGTCGGCATCTATGTCTCTGCGCAAAGTGCATGCCTGGTTCCCAAGCAGGCCAGAAGAGGGCGTCAGATCCCTAGGAGTTGGAGTTACAGATCCTTGTGCGCTAGCTGCCTGATGGATGCGGTGCTGAAACTAAACTTGGGTCCCCTGCAAGCGCCGCAACTGCTCTTAACTCCTGAGCCACCTTGCCAGTCCTCAAGCAGTATACTGTTTACACTTCCTTTCTTCCTGAAAGCTACGCTGTTTTTCTTCTTTTTCCTATACCCTAATTTTGATATTTTCCTAAATCTTCCAGTAGCTAATAAAGGAATTGCGGTAACTTTCTCAGTCTCCGTAGCTGAAGTGACCCATAACAGAGCCACAGCGAAGCGGTTCTGGAGCTTTCCTTGGCGAGCTGACAGGGGCTGGCTCTAGCCGGGGCCTCCACTCTCACAGAGCCTGTGGCTTCAACTCAGGTTGAAATCCTGTTTTCTGAACTCCGGGTCTTCGAGGATGTGTTTCCTAGTTTTGGAGTAGCAAGTCCTGCGGGACCTGGGGAGGTGGTAGCTTCCAGGAGCTGAGGAGGTTGTAGTTTGCTGGCGTCCTTACAATTTTTTCTTGGTGGTTCTGGGGTTTGAATTCAGTGTCCTTGGCATGGTAGGCAGGAAGGCATTCTAGTGTATGTGTGTGCGGTGTGTGGTGTGCGTGCCATGATGTGCAAACGGAAGCCATCTCCTAGACCCCTATTCTCACTCTAGACCCCTCCTCCTGTAATGTTTTATTCATTTTTACTTATGTGTTGAGGGTTTTGCCTGCATGTGTGTGCTCTACATGCATGCCTGGCGCCCACAGGGGCCGGAAGGAGGCAGTAGATCCTCTGGAACTGGAGTTGCAGATGGTTATGAACTGCCATGTGGGTGCTGGGAAGGCAGCCTGGGTCCTCTGCAAGAGCAGCCAGTGCTTGTTGGCTACTGAGCCATCACCGCTCCAGCGCTACATTTGTGTGTGTGTGTGTGTGTGTGTGTGTGTGTGTGTGTGTCCAGCACATGTAGTACATGTAGTCAGAGGGCAACCTGCAGGAGCTGATTCTCTCTGGTAGCATAGGATAGCTCTGCTGGGACTTGACAAGATTTTTCAGCAAATTTTCTTTCTCTTTTTTTTCTTTCTTTCTTTCTTTTTGTTGTTTGTTTGTTTCTCTGTGTAGCCTTGGCTGCCCTGGACTTGCTTTGTAGACCAGGCTGGCCTCGAACTCACAGCGACCTGCCTGCCTCTGTTTCTCGAGTGCTGGGATTAAAGGCGTGCGCTACCACGCCTGGCTCTGTCTTTTTCTTTTTAAAGATCTATTTATTGTATTTTATGTCTGTGCGTGTTTGCCTGCAAGTACATAAGTGTGCTACATCCATGCCTGGTGCCTGCAGGGGTCAGCTGCAGATGTCAGAGCCACTGGAACTAGAGGTTATGAGCCACTGCGCAGGTGCCAGAGCCTCAGTGTTGGTTCTTGCCTTCCACCTTGTTTGAGACAGGCTCCCTTTGTTATTCCAAAGTCTGCATGCCAGGCTGGTTGGCCTGAGGGCTTCTAGGTGTTCTTGTCTCTACCTCCCCAGCACTGGGACTGCAAGAATCTCAGCTGCTGCTTCTTCTTCATCATGTGTATCATCATCATCACCACCACCACCATCATCATCACCACCACCATCATCATCACCATCACCACCATCATCACCACCACCACCACCATCACCACCACCATCATCATCACCACCACCACTACCATCATCACCACGACCACCATCATCACCACCATCATCATCACCATCACCACCATCATCATTACCACCACCATCATCACCACCACCACCACCATCATCACCACCACCACTACCATCATCACCACCACCACTACCATCATCACCACCACCACCATCACCACCATCATCACCACCACCACCATCATCATCACCACCACCACTACCATCATCACCACCACCACCACCATCATCACCACCACCACCACCATCATCATCACCACCACCACTACCATCATCACCACCACCATCATCATCACCACCACCATCATCACCACCACCACCACTACCATCATCACCACCACCACCACCACCACCATCATCACCACCATCATCATCATCATCACCACCATCACCACCATCATCATCATCACCACCACCATCATCATCACCACCACCATCATCATCACCACCACCACCACTACCATCATCACCACCATCATCATCACCACCACCACCACCATCATCACCACCACCACCATCATCACCACCACCACCATCACCACCATCATCATCACCACCACCATCATCATCACCACCACCATCATCATCACCACCACCACTACCATCATCACCACCATCATCATCGTATGTATGTATACTATGTGTGTTAGTGTAGTCATGTTTGTGGAAGTCAGAGGACAACTTTCAGGAGTTGGTTTTTCCATTCCATCATGGGTTTGATGCCATCTGGTGTAATGGAAGTTTTGGTTTCTCTGTAAACTCGTTGTGTTATGTAAATATGAGAGTGGCGTGGTCTAGTGCTGTGAGGATAAAAATGAGAGCTCAGAGACAGCATGGCATGCGGTGTTGTGCAGTGTGTGGCAGTTTGAAGAAGCCAGAGAAGGACAGTGTGACGGTTTGGAGCAGACGGGAGGAGAGAAATGCTTCAGAGCACAGCAGCTTGGAAGAGACTATGGGCTCCATCAGCTGACAGAGATGAGACAGGTTCAGCTCAAAAGAATCCAATGGGCCCTAAATAGCTGGGGGAAAGGGCCCTCTACTCACTAACCTTCTCTCTTCTACCTGGGCTTGGGAGGTCGGAAGGGAGGTTGAGGCCTAAACATCCCAAATAAAGGAGAGTTTCTATTATTTATTTTGGTTTTTTCGAGACAGGGTTTCTCTGTGTAGCCTTGGCTGTCCTGGACTCCCTTGGTAGACCAGGCTGGCCTCAGACTCACAGCAACCCACCTGCCTCTGCCTCCCGAGTGCTGGGATTAAACGCATGTGCCACCATGCCCGGCTTGAACTTAGTTCTTTAGGCTTGTCCTACAAATGCCTTTACCTGCTGACCCATCACACCAGCCCCACACCCAGCATTTTACATGGATTCTAGGAATCAGAATTGAACTTGGGTCCTTATAGTTGCACAGTGTCTTGGTCAGTGTTCTATGGCTGTGCAGGGACACTATGACCAAGAAAGCGTTTAATTGGGGCCTTGCTTACCACTGCCATCGTGGCATCACACCGCAAGCACTTCATGAGCTGGCCTGGTTCCTAGCCCCTCTGAGGGCTCTCTCTGTTTGACTGTTTTGTGGTTGTTACTGTTGTCTAGGGCATTCTAGTCTCATGTCTCACACCCAGTGTCTTTTCCTGTGGATATCTAATGGAGCTCTTCCTGCTTCCTTTAGCTCTTTCAGTCAGTCTTATTTATTTATTTATTTATTTATTTATTTATTTTTATGAATACAATGTTCTGCCTGCATGTACACCTGCATACCAGAAGAGGGCACCAGATCTCATTACAGATGGTTGTGAGCCATCATGTGGTTGCTGGGAATTGAACTCAGGACCTCTGGATGAGCAGCCAGTGCTCTTAACCTCTGAGCCAACTCTCCAGCCCCTTGTTTTGTTTTGTTTTGTTTTGTTTTTTTGTTTTTTCGAGACAGGGTTTCCCTGTGTAGCCTTGGCCATCTTGGACTCACTTTGTAGACCAGGCTGGCCTCGAACTCACAGCGATCCGCCTGCCTCTGCCTCCCAAGTGCTGGGATTAAAGGCATGTGCCACCACGCCCGGCTTTTGTTTTGTTTTTTGAGACAAGGTTTGTCTGTGTAGCCTTGGCTGTCCTGGACTCATTTTTTTAAAAAGATTTATTTATTATTATGTATACAGTGCTCTGCCTGCATGTACACCTGTAGGCCAGAAGAGGGCATTATTATAGATGGGTGCTGGGAATTGAACTCATGACCTCTGGAAGAGCAGTCAGTGCTCTTAACCTCTGAGCCATCTCTTCGGGTTTTATTTTTTTTATTTATTATTTTTTAAAAGGTTTATTTATGTATACAGTGTTTTGCTTACATGTACACCTGCATGCCAGAAGAGGGCACCAGATCCCATTATAGATGGTTGTGAGATACCTTGTGGTTGCTGGGAATTGAACTCATGACCTTTGAAAGGTCAGCCAGTGCTCGTAACCTCTGAGCCATCCCTTCAGCCCCTTTGTTTTGTTTTGAGAGATTTATCTATGATTGTGTATACAGTGTTTTGTCTGCATGTACACCTGCATGCCAGAAGAAGGAACCAGATCTCATTACAGGTGGTTGTGAGGCACCATGCCGTTGCTGGGAGTTGAACTCAGGACCTTTAGAAGAGCAGTGCTCTTAACCTCTGAGCCATCTCTCCAGCCCATATTTGTTTTTGTTTTTGTTTTTTTTTTTCTGAGACATGATCCTAGCTGGCCTTGAATTTACAGAGCTCTGCCTGCCTCTGCTACCAAGTACTGAGATTAAAGTCATATGCTACAGCTGGGCATGGTGGCACACACCTGTAACCCCAGCATCTCAGGGAGGCAGCCAAGACTACATAGAGAATAGAGAAACCCTGTCTCGAAAAAACAAAAACAAAAATAAATAAATAAAGTCATATGCTACAACGCCTGGCTCATTTGTCTTTTTTGTTTGTTTGAGACACAAGGTTTCTCTGTATAGCCCTGGCTGTCCTGGAATTCATTCTGTAGACCAGACTGGCTTCGAACTCAGAGATCTGCTTGCCACCACAGCTCAACATCCACTTGCCTTTTATCCTACAGGCTCTCCTTATAAATCTGTGAGACTAAATGTTTGCATGTAGCTCCCCCCCTTACCTGTTACACAGTGGACTGCACAGCCATTTATTTACGGCCCCGTGTGCTGATGGTCTGCTGTCACAGTGGCGCCAATCTGTTGTTTCTTTGTGCTACCAACTCAGCCAGCTCTACTGAAAGCAGACAAGACTCCTGGAGAGAAGCCTTTTACTAACTCTAAAAGGGCAGCACCAGGGGAGGCAGTAAAGGAGAGCTTTCTAGTGACTCATCTACAGAGCTGGGGCAGAGACTGGTTGCTCTCATCACAGCCTTGTCTTCAGTCACAGCAGCTCCTCTGCTGGACTATGCCGGGAAATACACCCATGCTGGCCTAAGAATGGCTACAAGGTCGCCCTGAGCTCAACGTGGCACATGCCGCGTCCAGGTGGGGGGAGGGGTGGGAACAGGTGGGGGTGGGGCGTCAGAGGCAGGTGGCTCTCCCTGAGTTTGAGGCCAGGCTGCTCTACAAAGAGAGTTCAGGACGGCCTAGGCTACACAGAGAAACCAAGTCTGGTGTAAACTGTTTCAAACAGCTCTGTTTGAGGCTGTTCCTTTAGGAGAAGGGATAATCAACTTTGTTCACTGCGCTGTTTTCTCAAGGTGTCTAAGGGGTGCTCAAAATGGCGCCGGACAGGGAGTCTGGCTGACGTTTGACTATCATTCCCTTTGTTAATAGCATCAGAGCAGCAAGGGAGTCTAGAAGCTGCCTGCCCGTTAGAGTCGTATTCCCCACCCCGAAGTCTTCACTCATTTGCAGAAACAGGAACAACAAAGTCTGTATCATTAGAATCTGAAGTGCCTTCTGTTAACAACATTCAATGATCATTTAAAAAAAGTTATCTATTATTATATACAGTGTTCAGCCTGCATGTACACCTGCAGGCCAGAAGAGGGCATCAGATCACATTACAGATGGTTGTGAGCCACCATGTGGTTGCTGGGAATTGAACTCAGGACCTCTGGAAGAGCAGTCAGTGCTCTTAACCTCTGAGCCATCTGTCCAGTCCCCTCAATTGTCATTTTAGCAACTTTTTTTGATTATTTTTTATTCGATATGGATGTGTGTTTTGCATGCATGTTACAAGATGGTTGTAAGCCTTTATGTGATGTTGGGAATCGAACCTAGGACTTCTGCAAGAAAGCCAGTGCTCTTAACTGCTGAGCCATCTCTCCACCCCCAACTCCATTTTAACACATTGTTTTGTTTTGTTTTTTGTTTTTCAAGACAGGGTTTCTCTGTGTAGCCTTGGCCGTCCTAGACTCACTTTGTAGACCAGGCTGGCCTCGAACTCACAGCGATCTGCCTGCCTCTGCCTCCCGAGTGCTGGGATTAGGATTAAAGGCATGCACCACCATGCCCAGCTAGGTTTTTGTTTGTTTGTTTTGAGACAATGCCTCACTACGTAGCCATGGCTGACCTGAATTTCTCTATGTAGACCCGGGCTGAACTCAAACTCACAGAGATACACCTGTCTCTGCCTGTGAGTATTAGGGGTGTGTGACCAAACCCTGTCATTTTAAGGGTACCCAACAGCTGTCCAGTTGCCCAGGGAGAGAGGTAAGTCTCGTCAAGTCTGAAGATGGCAGGCGTGGCCCAGTTTACTTAATTGGTATGGCAACCCACCCCACCTTGACAAGTGACGTTACGGGCTTCAGTGAGCCAACCTAGTGCCAGAACTGGGGTCTTCAGTCTGTTTTCCTCTTGATTCTAGCCACAGACTCATGCACACACACACCAACTCTCACTCTCACACACAATGTGCCGCCTCTTTCTAGAAGGGTTCAGATGTGGACCCGGCTCACTTCATCAGAAAGACAGAGAGGACGCTCCTAACAGCAGCAGACTTGAAGGCTCGGCTTCAGCACTATCCATCCACTCAAGCCCCTCGGGGTGCTTTCCTGTTCTATGCCTGGCTGGGTGTGTCTGTCCTACAACCAAGGACTGGGTGAGACTGTCTGCATGCCCTCTTTCCCGCTAAGAACTTGCAGCTTGCCGGGTGTGGTAGCACACACCTTTAATCTCAGCACTCTGGAGGCAGAGGCAGGTGGATAGCTGTGAGCTCAAGGCCAGCCTGGTCTACAAAGCCAGTCCAGCTACACAGGGAAAACCTGTCTCGAAAAACAAACAAACAAACAAACAAAATAATAAATAAATAAATAAATAAATTGCAGTTTGAGTTAGGCGGTAGTGACCAGTGCCTTTAATCCCAGCACTTGGGAGGCAGAGGCAGACAGATTTTTTTTCCTTTCTTTTTTTGGTTTTTTTGAGACAGGTTTTCTCTGTGGAGTTCTGGACATCTTGGACTTTTTTTTTTAAGACCAGGCCAGCCTCGAATGGCAGACGGATTTCTCTGAATTTGAGACCAGCCTGAACTACAAAATGATTCCAGCACATGCAGTGCTGTTACACAGAGAAACTCTGTCTTGAAGGTGTCAGAGGCTTATGATCCAACACGAGAGAGGTGTGGGGCGACAGAAAGGTAGGTTCTAAAAAGTCGGCTTGATTCAGTCCTTCCATACTATCTTAATTATTTACATATGTAGTTTCTGCTGGGAATGGAACCAGAGTCTCATGCGTGGTAGGCAAGTCTCTGCCACTAAGCTATATCCCCCAGGACGTCCAGTTAAATTTGCATTTCGGATAGGAACGCGCCCAATTATGGCCCATTAGTGTTTGTGTTATACTTAGCTTAACACTGTTCGTGATTCATCAAAAATACCAGATGCCCTGTGCTTCCTCCAGCGTCTCCAGATTTAGGGCCGCGGAAGGCGAAGAGACCCCCGCATTTGTATGACCGAGAAGGTATGAGCAGGAGTCACAGGGCAGAAGGCTGGAAGCAAATCGCACCTCTGTACCCTCAACAGGCCCGGGCGGAAGTCTCAGTGCGCACTTCCGCCAGGCGGGGCGGTTGCCTGGAGGGGCAGTGACGTCGACGGAAGGGGCGGGCCTGCCGGGAGCCAGGCCGCGCCGTGCCGCGCCGGCCGGGAGGGGGCCGGAGCCCGGCCATGGCGGCGGCGGCGGCGGGCGCCGAGGGGCGGCGCGCGGCTGTGGAGGCGGTGGCAGCGCCCGAGCGAGGCGTCGGGAGCTGCGTGCTGTGCTGCGGTGACCTGGAGGCTACGGCGCTGGGCCGCTGCGATCACCCGGTGTGCTACCGGTGCTCTACCAAGATGCGGGTGCTGTGCGAGCAGCGCTACTGCGCCGTGTGCCGCGAGGATCTGCGCCAGGTGCGCCTGTGGGGCGCGCGACGGGGCGCGGGGAGGGGCGGACTCCTGACTCCTGATGGCTTTGCCTGATCGGTGTCCGGCCGCGGCCTGCCCGCTCCCGTACCCGCTCCCGCCAGAGGCCCGGGTGGTCGGTCGGGGCGGCATGCGATCACCGGGCCTCCTGAGACTCGGAGAAGCCAGAGGCGGCCCAGCTAGGGAAAAAGAGGAGCGATGCCTGTGGGAATTCTAAACCTGGGGACTTTGCTTAGGTCCTGGCCGCGGGCAGGACAGGGCCAGGTCGAGAGTCCCCTTGTCTGTGTGTGTTCATTTTTTTCGGGACTATCCCTGGGGTGGAGGAGACAGACACGGGGAACCTCCAGAGGTGTCTATTTTGGAAGCTGACTGCTGTGGGAAAGAAAAAAAGAAAAAAGAAAAGAAAGAGTTAAACTGGACATTTCCAGACTAGTTGGGCTTTCTGGACCCCACCGGTGACCCTTAGCTCTTGAGACAGTGTTTCCATTTGTGGTGACTGATAGCAGGACCTGATTCCCAGGTGCTTGGCGGTCCGCAATGTTAGGAATTTTCCTCCTCCTTACTAGTTCTGGCTTTGCGCTTTCATTGGTGTTTCTGGTTGTCTAGACTTAAAACCCCCTGAGGGGGTCATAGGGCTCCTGGAGCGGTCACCCACACTCCAGCAGTGCCAGCTGTCGGTGGAGAGTACCCAGCTGCACCTTCCTTGGTTTGCTGCCCTTGGTGATTTGTTTGCTTCCAGAATTGTGAGATTTACCTTGGTTGGTTCATGGAAGGTTTTGGGTCCTGGCTTCTGCCAGGGAATCGCCCTTTCCGGTTCTTCGAAGTGATCCCGAGGTAGAAATAAGGTTGAGAAATGGACTTTTCTTTTCTCTCCTTCAGACCTTTTCATTCTTTCTTTCTCTCACTATGTAGTCCTGGATGGCCTGGAACTTGTGCAGACTATGCTGTCCTCAAACCTAGAGGTCCACCTGCCTCTGCCTCCTGAGTGCTGGGATTAAAGGCGTGCACCACTAAGTCCCATATCGGTTTTTTTGTTGTTTGTTTGTGGGGTTTTTTGTTTTGTTTTGTTTTGGTTTTTGGTCTTTCTCTCTGAGACCGGGCCTCACTATGTACCCCTGACTGTCCTAGAACTCATTCTGTAGACCAGGCTGGCTTTGAACTCACAGAGATCCTCCTGCTTCTACCTCCTGAGGGCTGGGAGTAAAGGTGTTCAGCACCACACCTGGCATGCCTGGCTTTTCTTTTTCTATATTTATGTGAAGTGAGTAAGCTGGAATCCTTCAGCAGTCCCCAAGCATCTGTGTCACACTGGGGAGAGCTGGAATGTGGTGGAAAGAGCCTTACCCTCCTGGGTGAGATCTCGGGTTCAGAAACATTCCAGGAAGGTTTTAGCTGGTGGCCTCCTCAGAGAGCCTTGCTGGAGTTTGCTTTGCTGGCCAGTCTTGCACACGCTGATAGGAAAGTCTAGGGTTGTCCAGAACACCTGTAGCTTCCTTCTAGGAAGGAAGACATTTTGTAGGTCGTTATATATGTAGCCCTATCCTGGGCTTTGCGTCTCACTCAGGAAGGGAGTGAACACACACATGTGCCAGCTGTAGCTGAAGTCTACCTTCCCTCACTCCTCCTGAGCTCCACACCCTCTAAGAGCTCTGTGGCAGGGGCTGTTGACGTGACCTGTCAGCTTGCCCTGGCTGGGGTGTGGTTTGGCATTGTGTGCCCCTGGCCAAGCCTGGGCTTGGATTTGGACATGCACCCCCATGCTGGACAGCAAGAGTCCCTGTGGAGTTGGTGAGGAGACCAGACAGTGTGCAGCCCAGCCATTCATCCTGCCTTTTCTCCACTTGTAACCTTGCAGTTGCATCCTCTACCCTGCCTTGTTTCCTACTGAGTCCTGTATTACCCTAAGCGTGTATTGTTTATACCCAGAATCCCACGGTGACCCTTAGTCCTTGAACCATGCCCATAGCCCCTTGATGTGACTTAGTAAAAAATTAAGAGAGATGTGTGTTAAGGTGTCCTGTGGAGCTGGATGGCAGTGGTGCACACCTTTAATCCCAGTACTCAGAAGGTAGAGAGACAGGCAAGTCTTTTGAGTTGGAGGCCAGCCAGGGCTACACAGAGAAACCCTGTCTTAAAACAACAACAAAAAAGAAAACGAAAGTTATGTGGAAGGGACCAGCTTCCCTTGCTGGTGGATCTGTGTACCTTGCTCTTCCTTGCACAGCTGTGGAGTGGGGTCTGGTACAGCAGGGAGACAGTACACAACTTTGAGGCTGCTGGTCTGGTGAAGAACCAGGGCAGTCGGGACTTTGCAGTGCGGCAACTTACGGCGGAGGCTGTGGACAAACGCGTATCCATGCTGAGTGGTGGAAAGCCTTGTGTGCAGTCTTTAGCCCTGGAGAGACGCCCTGGTGACCACCCTTTAGGACCTTCTGCTATTACTCAAGACACACATCTCTAGAGCCATTTTTTTTCATCCTCTTGCTCTCCTAATTGTCATGTCTCTGGACAGGCCACACCCCCACCCACAAGCAGGAAGTGGGAGGGGAATGCCAAGACCTCCCCAGGATTACTCTGAGGCCTAGGTCAGCGGGCGGGCGGTACCTGATGACTCAGTGGTGTTTATCTGTTGTGAATGCTGGTTTGTCATCTGTGGTCCCCTCCCCCCACTCCTTCCTTTGAGGCAGTCTCATTATGTATATCAGCTGTGCTGGAACTCACCGATGTCTACCTGTCTCTGCCTCCTGAGTGCTGAGGTTCAATGTCTGCACCACCATGCCTTTCCTGGCCTTTCCCTTTCCCTCATTGGGCTCCCGCCACGCCTGTTTCTAGCGTCTTTGAGTATCAAGCATGAACGATCCACCTGCCTCCAGAGTGCTGGGATTAAAGGCGGCTGATTTCTTTCTCCCCCACCCCCCCCCCATTTTTTCTTCTTTTTTTGTTTTTTTTTTTTTTTGAGACTCGGTTTCTCTGGGTAGCATTGACTGTCCTGGACTCGATTTGTAAACCAGACTGGCCTTGAACACACAGCAATCCACGTGGCTCTGCCTCCTGAGTGCTGGGATTAAAGGTGTGCGCCACCACGCCCAGCTTCATTTCTCTTTTATGTGTATGTATTTATGTTTGCGTTTTCTTTAAAGAGGATGTTGGTTCACCTGGAACTGGAGTTACAGATGGTTGTAATCCCCTTGTGTGTGGTACAAACCACCACACACAAGTTCTCTGGGAGAGAAGCAGGAGCCTCCAGCCGCTGAGCCATCTTCCCAGCCCTCACTGCACACTTGCGATGCATGGCGCCCCACCTGTCTTTTATCTGTTCTTTATTGAGCACATGTTAGGTGTTGGAGGTGAGGAGTAACAAGGCCCTCTGGCCGACAGCAACAGGCAGACAGCTTCCCACCGCCTCAGTCTCTGGTACACACAGCTGATTCAGAAGCATCCCTGGCTGACCTCTTCATATGGTGCCTAGCCCACCTAGGGCTCCCCAGAATAGCCCAGCCTCACACCCAGACCTGGGCTAGGCTTTTTTCCCTCAGATTACAGCCCAGGCAGATTATTTCCCCCTCTCTTCACATTCCTTTGTCCCCACCTAGCCTCACAGCCATGTCTTGAGGAAGGGAGGGTCTTGCTGGTTGGACTCCTGCCCTGCCCTCTGCTGGGGACACTACAGGCTGCCCTGCTCCTCTATCACCAACCCAGGCAGTCTAGATGGGCAGGCCTGTCTCCCCGCCTGAAGAGGGCCAAGCTTTCCTGGCCATAGCTCTAAGTACAAGTTTCAGATCCAACACCCCACAGCCGCCTGCGCCCTGCACTGCCCATGGCCCTTTGCTGGGCCACTTCCTGTACTTCTCTTTTCCCTTCTTGAGCCAACCCTGTGTCTCCTTCTTACCTCTCAGCCTGAACCAGGTGTGTGCAGCTTAGACCACCTCTATCAGACTGGATGTCTGGGCCTTGCTGGCCCTCTGTTTCTGCTTGGCAGATCCCCAGCCCACTCTGAGTGTCACCTCTGCCCTGCCTCTTGGTTCTTAGCCATAGTGGCACAAGGTAAAGCAGGTCCGGTTGCCGGCCAGGCCCTTTATAAGGAACTCTGCTTTGCCTCTGGTGCTACTCCTTGCAGGGTGTGTGCTGTCCCCTGCTTCTCCTCTGAGCACAGTTGCTCTGGTCGCAGGCTATTCACAGAGATGTTCTGTGGGTGAACGGCAAGCCAATGTGTTTAGGGCATGGATACACAAGGAGGAGGTGGCTAGCACAGATGAGCGACTCTGCTCAGCATATCCTGTCCCTGGCTGGCCAGCAAAGCTGTTCAGGGCCTGTGCCCACAGCCCCAAGGTAGATGAACCTCTTCCATGATAGCCTGAGATAGCACACAGAGTAGATGCAAGTGCACAGCTGAGAAAGGTCCCTGGAGCTAGTGGCAGTGACGGGGGCGGCCCTGGCACAGCTTCCTTTAGGGAAGGAAGTTGATCCTCCGCGACGTCTGTTGGGCTTGGATGCTTGTTGGCAGCTTCAGGGAGTTTCCTCAGATTGCTCTTCTGCCTGCCTTGGAGGAGCTCAGTTGGGGTATGGCTGTGCCTGATGGCTGCTGTGTGGCCCTGCAGTTTGCTTGTGTTCTGTCAGCACTCTGCACAGTCATGACGCTCGGCTCCTTCTGGGTCTGGGCTGCAGAGGCAACCGTGGGAATGGTTAGAAAGCATAGCTGGGTGGGAGCCTGCCCCAGACTGCTTGAAAAGAAACCAGCAGAGTCTAGGGAGCCTGTCCATATTTGGGACCTAGGAAAGCATTTCCAGGGAACAAGAAAGGTGCCCTATGCAGGGGCAATTCGGCCCATGTGAGGAATCCCCACGGTGAGCTGCATTGGTTTGCCTTTAGGGAGAGCACAATTGGGACTGCCATTCAAGGATGGGCTTTTAGCCTGGTGTGGTAATATATGGCTGTAATTTGGATGCTTTGGAAGCAGGGACAGGATTTTTGTTTCTTGTTTTTCGAGACAGTTTCAATGTATAGTGCTGCCTGTCCTGGACTCTCTCTATAGACCAGGCTGGCCTTGAACTCACAGACAGTCACCTGCTTCTGCCTTGGCTTGAATAGAGAGATGTGATAGTGAGAGTCACTGTGGAGTTGGCACTACAAGTCACCACCTAAGGAGCTTGATGGCGAGAAGAGGGGCCCTTGGAGGGTGTGGGGGAAGTCTTGGATATCCAGATCCCTGTCCCGGGGCACCCAGTGTGCGCCAAGCCTTGCCTTGTGCCCTCAAAGGCTTCTCTCCAGTGGCTGTGGTATGTATTTGACTCGTGCCTGGGATTTAGGCAGCCTACAATAAGCAGAAATCATGAGACTGTGACCAGGCCCAGATGGCAGTCTTGTGGGAACCCTTTCTTCTGTGGCATCATGGAAACATGTGGGGGTGTTTGTTTGAGGACAGGGTAACAAGCTGTTGATATACCTGACAGCTGCCAGGCACCCTTTGCTGTTTCCCTAGCTGCTGTCCAGAGTGCACGCCCTCCAACCCCACACCACCCTGTGAAAGTTCTACTCAGTCCTCTGCAGTTTTAGGGTGGAGCTGTGTGTGAAGGCTGGGACTGCAGGAAGCATGGCTGCCTCCTGGTGGAGAGCCTGGGTATCACATCTGATAATAATGCTCATGGGCAGCTTGGGGCTGGGAGGGCGCCTCTTGTGTCTCTGCTTGGGCCTTGGCCGTTCCATCCAGGGCTTGCCCACCGCTGTCTCTGCAGGTGGTGTTTGGGAAGAAGCTCCCGGCGTTTGCCACGATCCCCATCCAGCAGCTCCAGCATGAGAAGCAGTATGGCATCTATTTTGCGGATGGAAAGGTGTTCGCATTGTACAGGTGAGGGGTCCCCAGCTGGGGAGGCCGCAGCTGCCGTGCGTTATGTGATCCCTCTCAGAACCAGAATGGGGGGGGGTACGTGGTGCTGGTGAGGTGGGGAGCAGCTCCTAGCTGTCCACTAAGGTGGCATTGGAAACGAAGGAGGTGTATTTGCCGTTTGTGCCTTCTGAGGGCCGCAACAGTCTGCAAACATTTAACTCACGCTCTGTAAAAACCAGAAGGATATGATTCTTCTCATGGGCCCAGGGCTGGAACCACAGCCTCGGACCCCGTGTCCTGTGCACATAGTCGTCCTCCCTCTGCGTGGGCGTCTGCCGTGGCTCTGTTGTGGACGGCAACACTTAGCGCCCAGCATGGTGGGTGGCTCTGGTGTCTCCCCAGGCAGCTGCTGCAGCATGAGTGCCCTCGGTGCCCCCACCTGCCGCCCTTCAGCCTCTTCGCGGACTTGGAGCAGCACATGCGGAAGCAGCACGAGCTCTTCTGCTGCAAGTTGTGCCTCAAGCACCTCAAGGTATGTCTGCCCCGGGGAACCCCGGAAACCGCCAGGCCCCCGCCCCGAGCCTTAGGTGGCTTATGGTTGGCAAGGAGAGGCTCAAAGTGGCTGCAAGGATCTTCCAGCGTCAGTGGGCTCTAGGACAAATCTGGTACATCAGGGTCCACTTACTGCACTCCATGCTGCCCTGCAAAGTCAGGCGGTTGGGAGCCCCAACCCTGTGTCCAGCCCTGTGTTCTCTGCAGATCTTTACCTATGAGCGCAAGTGGTACTCACGCAAGGACTTGGCTCGGCACCGCATGCAGGGTGACCCTGATGATACGTCCCATCGGGGACATCCACTTTGTAAGTTCTGTGACGAGCGCTACCTGGACAATGATGAGCTGCTCAAGCACCTGCGCCGTGACCACTACTTCTGCCACTTCTGTGACTCCGATGGGGCCCAGGACTACTATAGGTGGGCAGGGCCGGGCTGCTGCAGGGAGTGTAGAGGTGACCCTCCTAGGACTTGCTGGGAGTTAACTGGTTGTACAGTAGATGATCTGTCTTCTGCTGACTCTGTCTGCCAGTGATTATGCATACCTGCGTGAGCACTTCCGGGAGAAGCACTTCCTGTGTGAGGAGGGCCGCTGCAGCACTGAGCAGTTCACCCATGCCTTCCGCACTGAGATTGACCTCAAGGCTCATAAAACAGCTTGCCACAGCCGCAGCCGGGCCGAGGCGCGCCAGAACCGTCAGATTGACCTTCAGTTTAGCTTTGCACCACGACACTCACGCCGGAGTGAGGGTGAGCTAGGTGGCCATAGGCTCAGCAGACTTAGGTACCGGGGCCTTCTGTGGGTACCTGCTCCTCAGACCTCAGACCCAGGTCCCAGTTACACTCCTTGTGCCCAGCCGAGACACGGCCTGTCTCCTCGTCATCCCTTGCTCCGAGCACCTGAGCCTTGAGATAGTCCGGAGCTCCTTGTCTGCCCACTCACACCCCCCCCTCCAGTGTTTTGCATCTTCAGCCCTGGAGCCCCTAAGGTACTTCTCTGCCTCAGGAAACTATTACTGCGGCCCATAAATCCTGTCTCCAGTAACAGGGTCCTGTCCGCACCAAGTGGTATCAATGTCTAGAGGTCACAGCTGGTTTGGATTCTGCAGTGTCTGGGCCTATCCTTGGGGGTCCTGAGCTGTCGGGGTGGGGAAGCCTCTGCCTCGCAACAGGAACGCTGGGCTCAGCATGGTCTGGACAGCAGGGGTTTTTTGGCCCTGCTGCTTTGTCAGCCTGGGACAATGACAGGCTATGTACTGACCACAGGAGTCGTCAGTGGTGAGGACTACGAGGAGGTGGACAGGTACAACCGCCAGGGTCGAGCTGGCCGGGCCAGCGGGCGTGGAGCCCAGCAGAACCGCCGGGGAAGCTGGAGGTACAAGAGGTGGGAGGATTTGCATACTACTGACATTCTCCTGGCGCCACCTCCGCATGGTGGCAGCTGCCAGCAGGCAAGCTGGGAATAGGTGTGAGGTCAGTGGGCTTCAGCCAGAGTTCCTGGGGTTCTGAGGAGAGCGACAGAGTCTGCTCAGCAAGTAGATTGCTGCTTCTTTATTGCTAGCCAGAAGCGACAGAATCTGGGGGAGGAATGGCACTCAGGAGCAGCGTGCAGCCGTTCCAGGAATTACCTGCAAAGCAAGCATCATCTCGGGCTGCAGCAGGGACTGAGCCCAGACACTGCCCATCTGAGGCTGTGCCTTTGGGTCTTGCTCAGTCTGAGGTTTTCCCCAACCCCTACTCCATCCCAGGGAAGAAGAAGACCGAGAAGTGGCAGCTGCTATCCGGGCCTCTGTGGCTGCTCAACAGCAAGAGGAAACACTTAGGGCTGAGGACCGGGAAGAAGGTAGCAGGCCCAAGAAAGAGGAAGCACCCTCCAGGGTGCCTGAGGAGCCCCGTGGCCCCCGGCGTCTGCCCCGGGCTCAGGGTGAAGGCCCAGGTAACCCAGTCCCACCTAATGGCAGCTCTTCCTGGGCTTGGGGAAGGCTGCACTCCCCTAGGTGATACCCCACATTCCCCATGCCCACCCTCACAGCCTTACCTGGAATCATCTCCTATCTGCAGGCTCCAAGGAAGCCTCAACAAATGGTTCTGTAAGCCAAGAAGCCTTCCTAGCCACAGGCCCAGGCCCAGGGGCTGCCTCCTCAAAGTATGTGTGGGAACTGGAAAGGAGGGTGCGGTAGACAGGGGCAGCTCTGGCCAAGGCCTGGTGATAAGCCACTGACCAGTTCTCCCCTCCCTGGACCCAGCACCCTCCCACTGCCCAATCCCAAACTCAAGGATGAAGACTTCCCCAGTCTCTCTGCCTCCACTTCCTCCTGCTGCCCAGGCTCTGTAGGCTTGGCACTGGCTTATCCTGGTCCTCCCAGGGGCAAGAACACCTTCCAGGAAGAGGACTTCCCTGCCCTGGTTTCCTCAGCGCCCAAGCCCAGCCATGCCCCCTCCAGCCTCATCTCAGCTTGGAACAACAGCTGCAACAAGAAAGTGAACCCACCCACCCCGGGGGCCCAGGCTGTAGCTGGTGGCAGTCAGCCTCCCCGGAAGGCAGGGAAGGGGAGCAAGGGTGGCCGGAAGGGTGGCCCAGCCCCAGTGGATGAGGAGGAGGGTGGAGGCCTCACTGTGCAGGAGCTGCGGAGTGTGCCCACCACAGTGGCTGTCTCTTCTTTGCTGGCACCAGCTGCCAACCAGAGTTCAACCAAGGTTGGCAAGAAGAAGAAAGTGGGCTCTGAGAAGTCTGGGGCCACGTCATCCCCACTGCTGCCCCATGATCATACCCCAAAGCCCTCTGGGGCTGAGCAGGTCCCTGAACCCCCTTTGAGCAAAGCTGAAGGGTCAGTGGCTGTCGTTGTCAATGGACATTCAGAGGGGTCCACCCTGGCACGGAATACCCCAAAGGAACCTCCAGGGCTTCCAAGGCCCCCGGGTCCCCTCTCCTGCCCCATACCACAGGAAGACTTCCCAGCTCTCGGAGGCCCTTGTCCACCCAGGATGCCTCCTCCCCCAGGTATGTGTGCCCAATGCTAGTGGGTTCCTTAGGTTTCTGAGAACTGCTAGTGTCAGGCTGGAGGCCAGCCCAAGGTGGGAGTGTGTGGTAGACTCCCAGGTCTCCTGTTAGAGGACTGAGTCCTCTCCATCTCCAAGCGACTGAGTCCAGTCTGGGTGCAGGTGCCCCCTTGAGCTGCCACAGTTAGTTACTTCCTAGTACTTTGCTATGCTTAAGGCTCCTTACAGTAGTCAGCCCAACACAGGCTTCTGGCCCTGAGCCTGCTGGGGGCTGGGTGTGGACAGGCTAATCCACAGGGGCTGGACACCCAAAAGAACTGGGCTAGTTGGGACCACATTGAAGTTCTTTTTTTAGTTTTGTTTTGTTTTTCTTTTTTAAGACAGGGTTTCTCTGTGTAGCCTTGGCTGTCCTGGACTCATTTTGTAGATGAGGCTGGCCTCGAACTCAGTGATCCACTGCTTCTGCCTCCCTGAGTGCTGGGACTAAAGGTGTGTGTCACCACGCCCGGCTCACATTGAAGTTCTTCTGTCACCCTACAGGCTTCAACACTGTTGTGCTCTTGAAGGGCGCCCCATCACCACCCCCACCCCCACCAGGCCTGGTGCCTCCCATCAGCAAGCCACCCCCTGGCTTCTCTAGTTTCCTGCCCAGCTCCCACACAACCTGTGTTCCCAGTCCCCCCACCACCATGAAAGCGTAAGTGGGATGGGCTGCCTGACCTTCTGCCGCTGGGAGCTAGTGGGAGGTGCAGCTAAGCCCCTCTCAAGGCTCAAGGCTTCCCATCTGACCCCAGACTTCAGCTAGCACCCACGCCACGATCCTACTTAGTTCCTGAGAATTTCCGGGAGAGGAACCTACAGCTCATCCAGTCCATCAAGGGCTTTCTGCAAAGCGATGAGGCCAGCTTCAGCAAGTTTAAGAGCCATTCGGGGGAGTTCAGACAGGTGAGGGGACGCAGGGGAGCTGCGTGGGGCGGCCGGCCTGCCTTCGCCTATGGTGGAAGTAACTGGCTGTGGTTCTCTGGATGGCAGGGGATGATCTCTGCAGCTCAGTACTACAGAAGCTGCAGAGACCTCCTCGGGGAGAACCTGCAGAAGATCTTCAGCGAGCTGCTGGCTCTCCTGCCAGACACAGCCAAGCAGCAGGAGCTGCTCTCCGCACACACTGACTTCCGAGATCGCGAGAAACCTCCCAGCTCCAAGTCTAAGAAGAACAAGAAGAATGTATGGCAGACCAACACCCAGCAGCTGGGCCTGGACTGCTGTGTGTGCCCTACCTGCCAGCAGGTACTGGCGCACGGTGACATCAGTAGCCACCAGGCGCTGCACGCTGCCCGGGACGATGACTTCCCCTCCCTTCAAGCCATTGCCAGGATCATCACGTAGCTCCTGCTGGTGAGGACAAGAGCTGCCACACCCTAGCGCCTCCTCTCTCCTTCCTTCCTCTTGCCAGCTGCCAGCCAGCTAGGTAGGGCCCTGGGAAGGCTGAGGCTCAGGCCTCCTGGTTGGCCAGGCTGCCAGGAGGGCGTCAGGAAAGGTCTACCCTGTGCACCATCACTCATAAGTTCTGTCCCATGCTTGGCAGAGGGTCAGTCTTGGTTTGTAGTCTTGGGGCGACTTTGGAATGTGCCAGGGGAGGGAAGGGCTGGGATGCCGGGGCCTGAGCCTGTGGCCATAGCTAGAGGCCTCAGAGGCCTGAAGAGACCTCCTGAGCCGAGCCTATAGCCCAGGCCTGACAGCTTCGGGTCCACTGGTGCTGGAGTCAGATGTCAAGTGTGTTGTGTAAAGAATTGGCTGTTTCATAGGGAATGTTCCAGATTAAAAACAGACACAAAATTGTGCTACTTGAAGTTCAATCTTTTTATGAGACAAGGTAAATCTAAGATCTCAAATTGCCTCTGACATTTTATAAAAGACAGTTTATCTTCAAATAAATTTATTTTGCAGTACTGCACACAGCTAGTGTCCTGAGTATCTCTCTGCCCCTGAGTATATCAGGAAGCCTGGGTACATAGACTTTTACTATATGCCATGGCGCAGGGTCAACCATGATGCCAGGAGGCCTGAAGAAGTGACTTGGTGGCAGGGGTTTGTTCACAGGAAGAAGCTGCCAAGCTCTGGGTCCTACATGGGGCTCTGGTGCTAAGTGGTTTCCCAGAGCAGACTGAGTGCTCATGAAGCTGCCTTTCAAAAGAGGCAAGCAGAGTGGTCCAGTGGGTAGAATTGCTTGCTGCCACTCTTTCTTTCTTTCTTCTTCTTTTTTTTTTTTTAATATTTTTTATTTAATTTTAATTTATGTGCGTTAGTGTAAGGGTGTCAGATCATGTAGTTACAGTTGTGAGCTGCCATATGGGTGCTGGGAATTGAACCCAGGTCCTTTTGAAGAGCAGGCAGTGCTCTTAACCACTGAGCTATCTCTCCAGCCCTTTTTTTTTTTTTTTCTTTTTCTTTTTCGAGACAGGGTTTCTCTGTGTAGCCATGACTGTCCTGGACTTGCTTTGTAGACCAGGCTGGCCTCGAACTCACAGAGATCCGCCTGCCCTTGCCTCCTGAGTGCTAGGATTAAAGGTGTGCACCACCACCGCCCGGCTCTTTTTTTCCTTTTTTGTTTTGTTATTTTTCTTTTTTTTTTCTTTTTCTTTTTCTTTTTTCTTTTTTTTTTTTTTTTAATTGTTGTTGTTTGTTTTTTCGTTCGCCCGTTTGTTTTCGAAACAGGGTTTTTTTGTGTGGCCTTGGCTGTCCTAGACGCACTTTGTAGACCAGGCTGGCCTCGAACTCACAGTTGATCCGCTTACCTCTGCCTCCCGAGAGCTGGGATTAAAGGCGTGTGCCACCACGCCCAGCATTTTTGTTTTTCCAAGACATGGTTTCCCTATGTAACCAAGCCCTGGCCACATAGATGCTGGGACTTGAATCTGGGTCTTCTGGAAGAGCAACCAATCCTTCCAGTCAGCTATTTTTATTTTATGTGTATGTAAATGTACTGTGCCTCGGTGGTACCTGTGGAGGCCAGGAGAGGGTGTGGATCCCCTGGGCCTGAGTTGTAGGTGGTTGTGAGTCACCATGTGAATGGTGGAAATCAGGCCCCAGTCCTCTACAAGAGCAGCAAATACTCTTAACTGCTAAACCAGCGCTCCAGTGCCCTACGCCTACCCCTAATGATGTGTGTGCAGGGGGTTGGTATGTGCATAGAGAGGCTGATGGACAGCCTCAGGTTTCATCCTTAGGAATGCCATCTACCTTTTACAAAGAAGGGCGTCTCAGGCTGGAGAGATGGCTGTTCTTCCAGAGGACCCGGGTTCAATTCCTAGCAACCACAAATGAGCTCACAACTGTGACTCCAGTTCCAATGGATGGCATCCTCACACAGACAGACATGCAGGCAAAACACCAATGCACATAAAAAGAAATAAATCATCTTTAAAAAGAAAGAGGCCAGGCTAGCCTGGTCTACAAAGTGAGTCTAGGACAGCCAAGGCTACACAGAGAAACCTTGTCTCAAAACAAACAACCAAACAAAAACTAAAAACAACAACCTTTTTTTAGGGCCTCAGTGGTTAAGAGCACTGACTACTCTTCCAGAGAACCCAGGTTCAATTCTCAGAACCCACATGGCAGCTCACAACTGACTTCAAGATCTGACACCTTCACACAGACATACATGCAGGCAAAACACAAATGCACATAAAATAATCACTTTTTAAAAGGTTTATTTATTATGTATACAGTGGCCGCATGTACACCTACACACCAGAAGAGGGCACCAAATCTCAATACAGATGGTTGTGAGCCACCATATGGTTGCTGGGAATTGAACTCAAGACCTTTGGAAGAGCAGCCAGTGCTCTTAACTTCTGAGCCATCTCTCCAGCCTCCAATAAATTTTTGTGGTTTTTTGAGACAGGATTTCTTTGTTATTCTTAGACCAAGCTGGCCATGAACTCAAAGTGATCCGCTGCCTCTACCTCCTGAGTGCTAGGATTAAAGGCGTGCGCCACCATGCCTGGCATTAAATTTTTTATTTTTAGGTTTTTTGTTTTTTTTGTTTTTTTTTTGAGACAGAATTTCTCTGTGTAGCCTTGACTGTCCTACTCTCACCTAGTAGACCAAGCTAGCCTTGAACTCACAGCAGTCACCTGCCTCTGCTCCCTGAGTGCTGGGATTAAAGGCGTGTGCCACCATGCCTGGCTCTAAAGACTGTTTGGGTCCCAGGACCCTCATAGCATCTCACTAGTATTTGTAACTCCAGTCCCAGGGGATCTGACACCCTCTTCTGGCTTCTGTGGGCACCAGACAGCCATATACATAGTACACATATATACATTTGGGCAAACATTCATATGCATAAAAAGTAAAATTAAAGTGTATAATACAAGCCGGGCGTGGTGGCGCACACCTTTAATCCCAGCACTCGAGAGGCAGAGGCAGGCGGATCGCTGTGAGTTCGAAGCCAGCCTGGTCTACAAAGTGAGTCTAGGACAGTCAAGGCTACACAGAGAAACCCTGCTTCAAAACAAACAAACAAACAAAAAGTATATAATAAAACCCTTTTTGTTTTGTTACTCTGTGACAATTCCCTGATGGAATTGTCACAGAGTAGCCATTATGGTCTTGCTCTCATCCTTGAATGCAGAGCGGGGTGAATAAAGGCTTAATTTTCTCCTATCTAAGAACTAATCAGGCCCAGCCCTGCTTACCTTCCAAGGTGTGTTTGAGATAATATGGCTAGAGACAAAGTCTAGTTAACAGAGGCCTTAGGAAGGAGCCTGAGAGAACTGGAAAATGCTACAGAGATCAAATAGTCAAGAGCTTAGGAAGGTGACTCACATAAGCAATGAGGCCACAGGCTTTTCCCCCAAGATGCCCATATACCTTACAGACTTCACCATCAGGCTGGTCTCAGGCTGGGCCAGTTCTGAACAGCACCACAACATTAAAAACACAGTTGGCCAGGCGATCCCAGCACTTGGGAGGCAGAAACAGGCAGACTGCTGTGAGTTCAAGGCCAGCCTGGTCTACAAGGTGAGTCCAGGATAGTAAAGGCTACACTGAGAAACCTGTCTTGAAAAAAAAAATCACACTTGGCTGGAGAGATATCTCAGAGGTTAACAGCACTATCTGCTCTCCCAGAGGACCCAGGTTCAGAGAAAGTGTGTCTCCAAAAAACAAAACAACAACAAAAAACCCATAGCTGACAGTCACCCAGTTCGAAGAAGCAGCCTGGAAGCACCCAAGTCAATTACTTGGTAAAGCAAAAATACATTTGTCAAAGGAGTGGGAAAAAAGATGTTGAGCTTGGGCGGGGTGGCCACAGGGCCTTAATCCCTGCACTTGGGAGGCAGAGGCGGATAGATCTGTGAGATCCAAGCCACTCTAGTCTGCAGATGGAGTTCCAGAACAGCCAGGGCTACACAGAAAGCCGGTCTTGAAAAAGCAAAAATAAAACAACACACATACACTACAACAGAAAAGAAAAAAGTCAAGAAGAAAAAAGATGAAAGAGGAGAGGGCTTCCAGCATTCCAGAGAGCCTGCACTCAGTGGCAAATTCCACCAGCCCACCTTCCTACCCCCTCCTAAATTGTGGGCCCCCAAACCCTCAGGCCCCAGCCCCCCAGCACAGGAGGAACAGGGCTGAAAAGGAGTCTGGGAGCACCTTAGTCATGGTCAATGCTTTTACCGTCTTTATTGTAAAGTTGCAGTTGTAACAGGGGACACTGAAAATACACAATCACGGATTGTTCTTTCAGAAGAGAGAGAAATAGATCCATATATACAAAAATTGTAAACATGATCACTTAAATATCCACATAATTCATCTATGCTACAACGTACAGGGGCGCCATTCAACTGCAACTCCCCGGGGAGGCATTTCGTGTGAAGAAATGAGACACGTGGCAGCGCGTTTGCCTTTGACTCGATGTGAAAAGCCAGCTTCAAGCAATGCATGAGTTAGTCTGCTACGCACAGGGACCCACACTTGGTCTGGGCCTTACAAGGAGATAGGTGATAAAACAGGAAGGGACTGGTTCAGGAAGCCAAAGTTAAGCCATTTACAGGAATGACTCTCCCCAGTGACACACTAGGCAGGATGAGACCTTTAGTCCTTTCCTTGTAAGAGGCTTGGCCTGCCCGGCACCCAGGTGCCCAGCTGCCTCACCCCTCCCTAAGGAAGGTGCCCAGGCCCATAGCTGTCTATGCCTTCCTGGCCAGAAGCACCCACGCCTGGGTAGGAGCCACACAGAGAGGGGCAGCTTATGGGGGCGCTATGAGATGAGATCTGAAGACTGAGTCACAATCACAACACCGACAGGGCAGAACTGCTCTAGGGATCCTGCAAGAGGAAGTGGAGGGAGGAGCCTCTGCACAGGGTGGACCACCGTGATAGGAGCCAGGGCAGTCACTGCCACAGGGACATGGGACTGGAAACAAGGACCATAACCTCCACCTAAGGGTACACTTAGTCTGCCTCTCTCCCTGGTCCCCAGAAGCCCTTGCATCCTACCCTGAAAGGCAGGCAGACTTCTGGCCCTAGAGTGGACAGGTGAGCCCCTGGTTGGCTGACCCATGAAAGGAATGCCTCCCAGGCCAGTCCACTCCAGGACTCTTCTTGGGGGGGGGGGGGGCCTTAGGACTGCGACCTCTGGCTAGGGGGAACTTTGTGGGGACAGTCCAGGCACCCCAGGGAGGCTACTCTCCTTGGTCCCAGAGGCCTACCATGGCCACCTTCTCTGTCCCTGGCACGGTAGGACCCAGGAAAGGTCTCAGGAGGCCTTGAGGCCTACGATGGTGAGGTGGCCTTCCAGCCCTGGCCGGAGCCTAACAGCTACTAATAGGCAGGCACCTGGTACCCTTTGGGGCTGGTGTCCAGGGTCTCGGTGAAGGGCGGGCTCTGGTATGTCTCTGTGCCCTCCACACCACTGCCCACTGGGTAGCCTGGGTAGGCCTGGGCAGTCCCAGCGCCTAGCTGATCTGTGGCAAAGAGAGACATATCGGTGCCTAGGCGGAACCGCTGCAGGGCCTTCACGGTGAGCGCCACCTGGATAGGGAAGCCAGGGTCAGCTGGGGCAAACCTGGAGATACACATCCCACAAGACCCGCACTCACCCAGCTGAGGACGGAGAAGAAGCTGAAAGCGATGGCGGCCCGCGCCGCATCCCCGGCCTGCGCGGTGCCTGGCCCTGGCGCTGTGCGTTGCCACTGATTGGTGAGGAAACAGAAGCCTACGAACCACAGGAAGGACCAGGCCCCTGCATGGGAGAAGGGGGGAGGGGGCGGTGCTGGTGATCAGACGAGAATCCGCGCTCTAGTTGAACCACAGAACCTGACCCATTCAGGGAAATTCAGCGTCCTTCAGTTTCATCAGCAAATCGCCATTCACGCGACCTCCAAAGCCCCGCCCCTCCGAAGCTTACCCTTACTCTGCGCACCAGGCACGTCTTTCTCTAGACTGGCCACGAGCCCAAAGAGACCCCAGGTGCTCTCAATGCAGTGCTGCGACCCTGTACCTCCAGGTCGTTCCCTCTTGTGGCTGGGTCCTACCTGCTCAAAACCCTGAGGAGCATCTCTCAGCCTGCCACAGCCCCGGAAGAAGCTCCGCGGCGGTCCCCGCGCCCGGTCCTGGTTCCTAGAGTCCCAGTCACGTCCATGCAAACACCCTAGGGTCTCCCCGGTTCTGTCCGGCTCTACCCTTTCCCAGAGGCCAGCCACACCCGTCTCGCTCAAGCACCGGGTCCGCACCAGCCCCACTCCCTGCATTAGGCCCCGCCTCTGACCTGAGAAGCCCAGGTCCAGTAGCACTGCGCGGCGGCGGTCTCGGACGCTGCTGATCTGCTGAAAGCGCACGTCCAGCAGCAGGAAGGCGGCACAGGCGATGAAGGCTCCGAGACCTAGCACAACGCCGAAGCGGCAGGCGCCCGCGTTTCCGTTGAAGATGCAGCGCAGCTCTGGACCGCTGTCAGAGTTCACGTAGCCCTCGTTGACAATCGGACCAAACACAGCGATAGAAAACACCTGCAGGCAGCAGGCGGCGCTTAGGGCTCCGAGGCCTCCTCGCGCCACTCTCTGAGGCATCTGTTGCCTCTGTCAAGAGTCCAGGTTTCGAAGGCTGTCCCAGAGTTCCCAGGGAGCACTGAACTCATCTCTTCCCATCCCCTCGTGTACTGAGTAATTATTGAAAATAAAGAATCATTTAAAGAGTAAAAATCCAAAAAAAAAAAAAAGAGTAAAAATCGCTACTTTACATAGGTTTGCACGGAGGCGCTGCGTGCCTGTAATCTCAACACTGGGAAGGTGAAGTAAGAAGGATCAGAGGAAGACAGCCTTGGCTACATAAGACTCTAATAAATCAAGAATACAGGGCTGATGAGATGGCTCGATGGTTGGCTGGTCATCCCAGCACCCAAATGGCAGCTCATGACTAAGAGAGGCCCTCTCCGGCCTCTGCTGGTACTAGACACACACATGGTACACAGACACACATGCA
This sequence comes from Acomys minous, assembly GCF_964271855.1. Lineage (NCBI taxonomy): Eukaryota > Metazoa > Chordata > Mammalia > Rodentia > Muridae > Acomys > Acomys minous. The sequence continues at coordinate 40,537,694 of NC_140498.1, read as the reverse complement.
GTCAAAACACCCATAAACAAAAACTTCAGAGGCACCACTCTTCTTATCCCCTTTGTAAGGAGGCATATGAGGGTTCACGTTTCATTTCTCAGGGTCACATGACTGCTAAGAGGCCTCATTACTCTGCAGATCTTGGAACCGATAGTCACCCAGAGTCTACTTAAGTGTGGAGATGGGAGCCTTCATCTATCCGGGTGACTTCCGGGGCTGTGGTGAGCCAGGGCACTATGGAGGGTGAAGGCAAGGGGCAGCGGTCTAGAGAGATATCCAAGTATACCACCAGCCTTTCCCCTTTTGAACCTGACCTCTGCACACAGGAGCTGTGTGTGTCTGCTCCCCAGTGTGCCCCAGGGTGTAAAGTAGCCTCGCAGGAATGCTGGGTCCAAGCATGTCCACCAGCAACAGTGGACACTTCAGAAATGACTGCCGCGAGTAACTGCTTAGTTACTATAATATCAGTCAAGAAGCATTTGGGCTATAAAGGTGACTACCGGCGTCTAAAGGTTTGAACCAACCTCAGTACCTTCTGCGCACCAGTTCTCCCGGGCGGGATGGAAGCAAGCCACTGTCATTTTAAACCAGACACTTCTATGTCTAGGCAGTCCTGTGTTTCCAAGACATGTCCTCCTGCCTTAACTGCCATCATCTCACTCTTTCCTCACCCAAACGCCTTGATAATGCAGTCATGGAAAAATGCCACCGCATGGACATGTCCCTTGAGAGCAATCCACAAGTCAGGACCAGAAGAGTGTTCCTCCTTCAGTCCACGAGGTCCTGGGGGGTGGGGGGGAAGGGCTGCCCCACCCTGGGAACCGCCCTCCTCCAAGACAGGCATGGAGATTAGGATGCGTGCCGGCTGGACAAAAATCCAGAATTTAGCACCCATCTCCTAAATCTTCTGCCCTAGGACAGACAAGACACATACACCACCAGTCTGCTGCTACCAAGGCCATCTCCAGGAAGCCCTCCCAGATGAGTCCCTTCCAGCCACATCAGCCAGGAGCCCTCTTGTCCTTCAACTCACAGCTAGACCTGAGGGGTCTAAGGAAGAACCACCTCCCTTCCAAAGGAGCCTGGCCAATTTGTTATTGGGCGAAGGGAAGGAACTGCGTATTCCCCCCTTGGCTCCCATACCCCCTCTTCCATCTGGAATTTAGTCCCTGAATCCCTCGGAGATTCACATCCGCAACCCTGTGCCCGCTTCCAAGTCGTGGGAACCGGAAAAATGAAGACTGAGGAAGGGGACTGGATTAGACCTAAAGAAGAATTGAGGGTAGGGGGAGAGGTGACCTCTCAAGGTCTATTGGTGACAGCGGTCCCTTCCCCCCCGCCCGCAGGTGGGCGCGCCTAGCCATGTGACGTCACCCCAACCTGCGGCCTGGGGGGAGGGGCCGGCGGAGAGGATGGTGAGGGGCGACGGGCAGGGGGTGGGTGAGGGTGGGGGACAAGAGATGCTAGGAGAGGCGGAGTACCGGGAAGGGACCTGCTTAGGAGCTACTCACCCAGGACACGACCCGCAACAGGGTCTGGGGCCGCCGCGCGAAGCTCACGGGATCAAAGGCAGCTCCCGCACGGCCGGCGCCGAAGGAGGCTCCCTCCATTGCGGGACCTGTGCCTTTTGTCCGTCTGTCTGGCCGGCCAGCCCTGCCCTAGACCTCTCCCGGCTGCTGCTGAGGCTGCTGATGCTATGGATGCTGCCGCTGCCGCCACCTCCCGGGAGCGCGCGTCGGCTGCGGCGGGGGCGCGCGGGGCGGGGCTGAGCCAGCGCCCCCGACTAGGTCCACGCGCTGGGGCCTGAGCCCTGCCCTGGATCCTTCCCACTCCCTCTCTCCCCTGCACGACAGAGTCCGAGATGGGGACATTCTCAGGAGACACAGAGCTAGGTCCTGATGGGGTTTAGAGGTGGGCAGATTTTGCCATAGCCAAGCGCATCGGCGGAAGGACAAGCACATCACCAGGCTTCTCTGACCAGGAGGGCCTTTTGGTGAGTATGTAAGGGGAAACTGAGGCCGCAGCATCTTGCGCTTTACATTCAGGGAGAGGGAACTAGCCCCAGCCTCAGAAGACCAGAGGTAAGTCACTGGGGGCCTTTCTCATGATAAAATGAAAATAAAGGTACATGTGAGGAAAGACGCTCCTGACCTCTTTCTGGCTGAGAATCAAGAACATCTTAGCTCAGAGATGTGCTACCCACTGTGTTGCCTGTGGCTCACATCCCCATGCATTCCTAGGTTGCACCTTTCCTACTGGGATCAGGTGGGGACAGGGGCTTCTACCTTCATGGCACTTACTTGTCTGGGAAGCAGAGTCCACTGTGGTCAACAAGAGTTAAGGTTGAGCATCTCTGTTCTCGTCCTCTGACCGGGTCATGTCTTCTAGAAACTCTCTGCCATCTCTGGTCTCCTAGATTGATCTGTAGCTAATTAATCCTGATTTCAGGGAGAGGAGAAGCAGCCGGAGATAAGATTTTGTCCCATCTGTTGCCTAGTTACCGTAGCTTCCGCTGCCATTCCCATAGACTCCAGGCTGAGTACCAGACCCACTTTATCCTCTCTCAGTGCCAGGCTGGTAGAAGACTGAATGGCTCCACTTCTGTGGTCACAGAAGCTGGGGTGTAGCAAGAGATTTTTGGTAAGACCCCTAGTTATTTGTCTGTCTTTTTGGGACCAGAGCCAAGTATAAGCAAAGTTTACACACACACACACACACACAGACTCCATAGTGCCAAGCACCTTACTGGGATCTGTTGTGCATTCCTCAGAGGGAAGTGTGGCTGGAGGTACCTGCTCCAGTCCCTAGGAAGCCAACTGGTTCTGGTCTGAAACTCTTCAGTCTAGTCAGACCACAGATGCACAGAGCAGGTGCGGCCCACCTGTGTGGCCAACTCCCTGACACTTCCAACCCCATCCCATCCCGTCTCCTCTCAGCTGTAGATAGATGTTACCACCAGCTTCCCCCTTTCCTCCATTACTTTCACCAGCACCCAAGCATGCAGCATGTTTTTTGTTTTTTTTTTAAATACAGTTCTTGGCCTGGGTATTTAGCTCAGTGGTAGAACAGGCTGCCTAGCGTGCATGGGGTCCTAGGTTCAGCTCCCAGTATCACCAAACAAACAGCTCTTGGTCGCAGTTCTAGGTGTTCCTCTCAGCAGCAAATTCAAACTGTTACCCATCTGCCTCTAGACACCCCCCCTTTCCCTCTGAACCTCCCAGATAATCAAGCCCCTACCTTGCATCTGATCAGACTCCTCCACCTATTTCAGAATCAAGCTTGATTCTCTTGGTTCATTGACACAGCTTACACCACCCCCAATGTCTACTTTATAGCCTTTTTTTTTTAAAGATCTATTTATTATGTATACAGTGTTCTGCCTGCATGTACTCCTGCAGGCCAGAAGAGGGAGTCAGATCACATTATAGATTGTTTAAGCTACCATGTGGTTGCTGGGAATTGAACTCAGGACCTCTAGAAGAGCAGTCAGTGCTTTTAAACACTGAGCCATCTCTCCAGCCCCCTCCCCCCTTTGTTTAATCCCCTCATTACTGTAAATAACCCCCAGGGAAGCATGCTAATCATGGCTAGATCAGTCACTTGTGGGCCTGAGCAGCCCCAGAGCCCTCCTCTGTGGTTGAGACAGGGCCTCACTATGTACTAGTGGGATTGGTGTGCACCACCATTGCTGGGTGCTTAACCCTTTGTGTTCCTTCTCTTACTCTGAATGTGCTGAGAGTTCTCAAATACCAGCTTAAACCATAACTTTACACTACAGTTCCCTCGTCTTGACATGAATGCCCCGCCAAGAGGGACAAAATGAAGGTTTTAATTTTATTAATATTGATATTAAAATTAGGGTTTCTCTGTGTAGCCTTGGCTGTCCTGGACTTGCTTTGTAGACCAGGCAGGCCTTGAACTCACGAAGATCCACCTGCCTCTGCCTCCTAAATGCTGAGATTAAAGGCAGGCAACACCATGCCTGGCTTGTGTATGTTTGAGGGGTGGGAAAGGAAGACCGGCCAATGACACAACAAAGAAATGTTCTGAGGATTTCGCCTGCATGTATTTCTGTATGGGCTTTTGTACCTGGTGCCCATGGAGGGCAGAAGGTATTGGATCCCATGGGACTAGTTACAGATGGTTGAGTTATATGGGTGCTGGAAGAGCAGCCAATGCTCTTAAAATGTTAGAGGCGTGTGTGTGTGTGTGTGTGTGTGTGTGTGTGTGTGTGTGTGTGTGTGTTGTGTGCAGACTTCAGGGAAGCCAGGACAAGGGGGAGTGAGGTGGGAAAGGCGCAAAGCCAGCCAGCCGTACAGGCAGTATGTCTTGAGGCGACCACAGCTTTAACAGGGAGTCCTTGGTTCCCCGGCATGGCTGCATCGAGCCTCACCAGAGAGCACTCCTGATAAAGGGGCACCTTCTTTGCTGGCTGCTCCTGTCTCCTCTTTTTGCCATTAGACTCCTCTGAGAATTCTCTATCGAAGCCAGCTTACCTAAGGACCTCCTTAGGTGGGGATGCGCTACTGGAGGCTCAGGTCACCCCAGCTGCTCCATAGTGACTTCTGCCAGAATTTACTTCAGACAAAAGGACCCCACTAGCTGGGTGTGGTGGCACACACTTTTAATCCCAGCACTCAGGAGGCAGAGGTAGGTGGACCTCCAGGACAGCCAGGGCTACACAGAGAAAGCCTGTCTTAAGAAAGAAAGGCCGGGTGTGGTGGCGCACGCCTTTAATCCCAGCACTTGGGAGGCAGAAGCAGGTGGATCGCTGTGAGTTCGAGGCCAGCCTGGTCTACAAAGCGAGTCCAGGACAGCCAAGGCTACACAGAGAAACTCTGTCTGGAAAAAAACAAAAACAACAACAACAACAACAACAACAAAAAAAACAAGAAAGAAAGAAGACCCAACTAATCACAGGATAGCAAAACCAAGCCACAGTACAAAAAGCACAAAGAAACCAGGCCCAAAGTCACTTCATTTTATTTTAGTCTCAGACTCTAAGGCAGCTGTTTTCCAGGATCTTCTGCTGAAATGCCCGTCATAGCTGAGCTGAAGAAGACCACGTGCCAGGCAGACAGTGGGCACCATGATGGGTACACCCTAAGTGAAAAAACCCTACTAGAGCTGGGACCAGATACAGGATACCTAGCTCAGTACGACGCTTCAATTCTGAAATGGCCACAGGGTTGCCAGGGTCACAGCTCTGTAGGCACCCCAGCTGTGCAACAGGAAGGCAATGGGCCAGCCTATCTTGCTACGGGACAATTATGTCCCAAGTGTACAAAGGGCAAGAGGCTACATTATAAAGACACAAAGACATGTGACTCAGCCGGGCACTGGTGGCGTAAGCCTTTAATCCCAGCACTCGGGAGGCAGAGGCAGGTGGATCTCTACGTCTCGAAAAACCAAAAAAAAAAAAAAATAATAATAATAATAAAATAAAAATAAAGACACGGGACTCCTACCTCTCACCTTCAGTCCCATGGGGCCTTGGCTGAGGACGCCACCAAAATGTCTGTATTGGGCACCTCCTCTTCTTAATCCTGTGCATAGGGTCCCCCACGGGCAGTGTTCTAGGGACCTCCCCTCCCCAACCACCGAAAAACAAGCTTTGGCTCAGATGCATTTTAATCAACGGGCTGTCCCTCTCTAGCCGGGTGGCCCATCGATCCTGCATAGATGGCCCCCACATGCTCCGCGACAGTCTTCTAGTCACAGGAGCCATCCCTCCAGCCGTCACGCCATCGCTCATCAACTCTTGAGCAGTCGAAGTCAGGCTTGCCCAGTTTCCGGTTCACCTCGTTGTGCAGGCGGCACAGCCACTGGCTGAAGGATGCGCGAGTGCTTGTGTCTGGCTGGTTTCTGCCTATCCTTTGTGAGAGAAGCAAAGGAAGAATATAAGGAGATGCATGCGGGGCGCCTGTCCTTGCCGGTGCTCGGGGACAGGGAGCTGGGGCACTGCTAAGAACTAAACTCGGAGATGCCGCCATGGTCCCAGGGACTGGGACCACCCAGAGTTTCCTGGGCTTGGACTGACTCCCAGGGCCGCTCACACTCTCTCCTAATGGCAAGAGCCTAGAGCAAGATAAACTAAAGCAGGCATTTTACAACCTTGTAACAATCAGGGAGGCTCACCCCAAGGTCTCTAGCCCCGGGCAGAGTATACACAGGTGGAGCCAGGCCCTGGGGCTGTTTCTTATTAGCACCAGGGGCTCAGTTCAGCAAAAGATTCCCCCTCATTCCTAACTGTCTAGACGGCAACTGCCCGGCAGGTCCAACCTAGAAATACCTATGGAAAGCAGGTTAGGCCTTTGAGAGTGATACAAATTTATATCTTTCCCCCCCCACACACCCACCCCTTTTTTTGGGGGGGGGAGGTTTAAGGGTTTCTCTGTGTCACAGCCCTGGCTGTCCTAGACTCGCGCTGTAGACCAGACTGGCTTTCAACTCACAGAGATCCACCTGCCTCTGCTGGGATTAAAGGCGTGCGCCACCAGGCCCGGCTCATTGCCATTTTTAGGGAAATTAGGCTACGTGGAGTCTTAGCCAATCTGCCCATGAGGAATAAGTCAAGAAGTGGCCAGGAAGTCCTTCCTAAGAGGTTTAAGATGAATGATCGGACGTCCCTTTTGGTGATGATCCCTCCTAGCAACCTGTCTCTTCCACATCTATTTTTCTAGCCCCTCCCCCCCATGACATCAGCCTCCTTCAGTCATAACTTACCTCTTCCTTATGTCTTCCGCACACTCCTCGCAGGGGTAAAACTTGGAAAATATATGTATGAACTGGGCCATATCCTTTTGCTGTTGTGGGGTAGGCATGTCCGGGTAATAGGCGGCCAGCGTGTGGAGGAAAGCCCAGGTGTGGCGACCCAATTCCTCCCGATCCGGTGGACAGTCCTCCCTAAACTTCATGCCCCGCTGCAGAAGTAGGCCGACTGCGTGTCAGTTCGTTCTTACCCAACCAGAAGAAGAAGCCCATGACATTCCAACCCAGTGGCAGATTGCTTGCGTTGAACGCCAGAGGCCTTGGGCTCGGATTCCCAGGCTCAGCAAATATACTAATAATAAAGGAAACAAGAACGCTCCCTTTCTCAGCTGGCAGCCGACTAAATCGATCGGGCCAGCCAGAAGGCTGAAAGCTCAAAGTCCCAGCCTAACGGTGTGTGTGGGTGAGGGAGGGGGTGGACATGTTCGGGCATAGCCAACCCTGAGGGCTTGGAGCCTGGGGAGGCCTGAACGGGCACCCGGAAACCAGATGTGGGGCGGGGGATGGGTGGGGGATCGGGACCCGGCGGCCAAGAGGGGCATCTGCACCTTCTGCTGGGTCCGCATCCACGACTTGAAGTCCACGCAGGCCCGGCACGGCCGCTTCCCGTGCTCCAAACCTTGTGGCGCCGGAGCCGCGCCAGAGGTGGCGTCCGCGGCGTCTTCTCTATGCCGTGCGCCGCGGCCCCGCGCGTCAGTCACCAGGTCGTCGGTGGTCTCGGAGCGCGCGCCGCCCGGCAGGAAGGAAAAGAGATTGCCGCGAGAGAAGCCCGCGGGCTCGCCGGGCGCCGCCATCTTACCGGCGTACCTACGGCGGGGCGGAGAGGGCGTCCCGGAGGCCGACCGAGCAAGCGCGCACGCCACGGCCACCGCGCGGGAAAGGCTGCCCGGGGCTGGGCTCATGCCGGGGCAGGAGGCGGGGCCTGGCGGCGGGGCGGGGCCGGGGGCCGTGGCGGCGGCGGCCCCGGGCGCGGCCGGGTGGGAGGCCTCGGTATGGGAGGAAGCGGAGCGGGAGGCCCCGGCCGAGGCGGCATAGGTGGCTGGGGCTCGGGCTCCGGTGGTCCTCCTGCGCCTGGTCGCCCGTCGCGAGCCGGACGCGCGTGGTCCATGGTGGGGCTCGGGCTTCCTCCAGAAGTGTAGTGTGTTGTGGAAGGCGCGCTGCGGCTGTGCTGAGAACTCGGGCTGAGACGAGGTCCGAGATGCTTCTCGCGTCACCCCCATCGCTTGGCTCAGACCCTTACCAGGGGCCAAGTTTTAGGCCCCGACGTGCCCACCTACACGCTTCTGGGTGCCTTGGCAACGTGCGACGGGACGTGGCCTCACAGAGACCGGACAGCCTCAGTGGCCAGGGGCGACCTGCGCCCTAGTTACTGTACACCCCTATTCCCTCGCCTGTAAGTTTGGGAGAGGCCGCGGAGTAAACCCTGCGGGTGCATCCCCAACCTATAGTCTGGATAAAGTATTATTATGCCTACTTAAGCGGCAGCCTCAGGGGTTTTTTTTGTTTGTTTGTTTGTTTTTTGGAATATTTATATTATTACAGGAAAAAAATTTTTGAGACAAGTTGGGTAACTTCGAACTCTGTATGTAGCCAAGGGAAGAAGATGTTGAATTCCTGAATCTTTGCCACCACCACGATATCAAGTGCTTGATTTAAAAGCCTGCGCCGCCACAGGAAGAATTCCTTCCCCGTGTATTCACTCACTCATTCTGCAAATATTTGTACAGTGACTACTGGGCTCCAAGTGCTGTTTCCGGCTCTGAGCAGAACAAGGAACAAGCCTGCCTCTTTACCCTTTACCCGGTGGTGAAAATGGGAAAAACCCAATCACCAGAATAAAATTTATTTACAAAACTGGTGAAAGCTGTCTGTGCATATCATGTGGGAAAAAGCACTCCTAAGTTGGAGACCCTCAGGCACGGCACCGGCCTGTAGGATGAGCAATCAGCTCTTGGCATTTTGCAGAAGCACCAGACCCAGGGTCTGGCAAGGGCCTACTAATGACCATGCTAGGAATTGACTTTTTTTTTTCTTTCTTTCTAAAAACAGAGATGTTGGGCAATTTGGGACAAAGCTATCCTGATCTGATCCCATTCTATTTAGCAAGATTTCTCCTATTTTGTGAGAGTGGATTCATAAGGGACAGGGAGGACTAGCCAGAGTTGGGGCTCCTCTTGTGCGTCTAAGTGAGAGGAGGTGGTGGCTCTGGAGGATAAGGGGAGAGCGTCTAGGGTTGGAGGGGTGGAGAAGCTGTCAGAGGGGCTTGAAATTCCTCTAGGTCCCTAGGTCCCTTTTCCAGCTGCCCCTCTTCTGAAAAAGCTAGTGTGTAAGAACCGGTTGTTACAGGTGGTGTCAAGGCTTGGCCAAGGAAAGCGGTTTCATGACCTAATGACACTGGTGACACTGATCTGAGACTTAGCTGCTCAGGAGCCTGAAGCAGGAATGTCCCAAGTTTAAAGCTAGCCTTGGCAATTTAGCAAGACCCTGTCTTAAAAAACAAACAAACAAAAAACTAAAAAAAAAAAAAAAAAAAATCCTGGCTGAATCCTAGCATTCAGGGAGGCAGGCCAGCCTGGTCTACAAAGTGAGTCCAGGACAGCCAAGGCTACACAGAGAAACAACTACAACAACAACCAAACAAAAAGAAAAGGACCCCGATGTGAAGTAGTTGATTCCAAAGAACAGCACAGAGCCCCACAGGCAAATTCAAAGATGGAGCTGTTAGGCTCACCCTGGCAGGCGGTCAGGGCAGGACAAGGAAGGTGGGGGGGGGGGGAGGGTTGAGGCGGCACTTTGATGGTGAAACTCCCTTCCTCCTTTTTTCCCTTGACCAAGGAGAGAAGCCCCAGGTGGCAATCCCAGCCCCTTGGTGTCTGTTTCAGAACAGTGCTGCACAAAGGACTTCATTTTCTCCCTCCACCTGCCCTGGCTTGCTCCTCCCCCAGCCCAGTCTTCCTACGATGAACCTTAGATTTTGTGCTTGAAGAACCAGGAAACTGAAACATTTCCAGGAGGGTGTTAGCTCCTCGGTAGGGACTCCCTCCGCTTAGGGCAGTGTCGGGGAATTCCATTTCACTTCTTCCGGATGCTCAGAACCCCTTTCAAGCACCCTGTGGGAAGCCATCCACAACCATGGCAAATCCAAGACACCCAGTAGCAGCCCATGCTGTAGCCCTGGTGCAGATGGAGCGACTCCAGGTAGGACCACACACCCCGGTCCCTTACTCCTGCCCAGATAGTCTCCAAAGAGGCAGAAGGGAAGTTGGCAAAGTCTGAAAGAGATGATATGGTGCCTTGACCTTTTCCTCACAGACATTTGCCTTCTCCGTGTGCTGGTCAGACAACAGTGACACCTTTGTTCGCAGGAGCTGGGATGAGTTTAGGCAGCTCCAGGTAAGCAACACTGGACCTATACTTAACAAGGAATTCTCCCCCAATCCAGAGGCCTCTAGATACATGGCCTCCCTTTCTGCCTGTAGGGGCTCTTCCAGGGATCCTTCCTTTCCTTGGGGGTTCGTTCCACTTTCAGAGACTGACACATGCTTTTCCCAGCAGAAGATCCTTAAGAAAACCTTCCCAGTGGAGGCGGGCCTGCTACGGAGATCGGAAAGAGTTCTTCCCAAGCTTTCTGGTTAGGCCTACAGGGGTCGAGGGGATGGTAAGGCAAACAAGTATGGGTGAGTGGGCTCCCACAGTGTGTGCTTTGATCCCCGGGCAGATGCTCCACTGCTGACACGTCGTCGGGGGCATACTGGCCGAGGTCTGGTCCGTTTGCGGCTGCTGGACACCTATGTAAGGGCACTGCTGGCAACCTCAGAGCACATACTGAGGAGCTGGGCACTCAGTGACTTCTTCGCACCCAAGCCTCTGGATCTGGAGCCAGTGCTGCCTCCTGGCAGGTGACTAATCTTCCCCTTGCTCCCAGGTCATGCACGTGTTGGAAGGGCCGATGGGCTGGGCTGACCTACATATATGTGGGGGAAGGGGTAGTCCCATCTTTCCTCCTTATTTCTCACACGTATTTCCCTGCCCAGCCTGGTGATCCTGCCCACACCAGAGGAGCCATTATCCCAACCTACAGGCAGCCTTGCCATTCACAGCCTGGAGGCTCAGAGCATGCGCTGTTTACAGCCTTTCCACACCCGTGACACTAGAGACAGGCCTTTCCACACTCGGGCTCAAGAAATTCTGGACGTATTACTACGACATCCTTCAGGTAGAGTCACACAGTATTAAGAACCCTGGTGTGGTGGGGCACACCTTTAATCCCAGCACTTGGGAGGAGGCAAAGGCAGGTGGATCTCTGTGAGTCTGAGGCCAGCCTGGTCTACAGAGTGAGTTCTAGGACAGCCAGGGCTACAGAGAATCTCTGACTGGAAAAAAACCAAAACCAAAACCAAGCTGGGCCCTCTGATGATCATGATGGGTGTGGACCTTGGCACTTGAGCCCTTTCCCGGCCTCTTCAACAGGCTGGTGGCTGGTGGAGAACAAGGAGCAACAGATAGCCTGGTTCCCAGCTCCCTACCTGGAGGATGAAGCCCCAGGCCAAGGCCAGAAGTCAGGCCTGACTTTGCAAGGCAGTGGTATGAGCCCATCGCTGACACAAGCTTACCACTCTGAATGGGCCCTGTAGGAAGGCTGAGACCCACGCCCAGGAGGGAGATGAGAGTGGGACATTATCACATGGGGGCCCAAGTGGGTTCCAGAGCAGGCCAGGGTGCCTAGAGGCGAGCCCAGAGAAAGGTCAGGACGCTGACTTCACACTTGTACAGTGATCCCCCAATATCTATTCTAGGGAGGCAGTTCTGTGCTACCCAGGGCTATGAGGGCAGTTGCACCGATGAGCTCTCTGTGCCTTCGGGGGCACGTGTGCATGTGCTGGAAACCTCAGACCGCGGCTGGTGGCTGTGCAGGTATAGTGTGCGTGTGTGCATGTGTGTGTGTGTGTGTGTGTGTGTGTATGCCTGTGTGGTGGAGCAGTGGCAGGTCCTGCCTGGCAGGAGGGGAACACAATGTTGGGTAAATTCTTAACCAGGCCCTGTGTTTCTTGCAGGTACAATGGCCGGGTTGGCCTGTTCCCTGCGGTACTGTTGCAGCCCGAAGGCCTGGGCTCCCTCCTGGGCAGGCCAGGGCTCCTGGACAGCGGTGAGGAAGGCAAAATGGCCAAGGACAGGATTGCTGCCCCTGTGGTACCAACTCGCCCCTGTATGAGTGCCATCCAGCGGCGATGCTGCTCCGTCACCCGCAGAGCACTGCGACAGGACCAAGGGACCCAGGCTCCCCCTTGAAGAAATATTTGTGTGGCCCTGCAGAGAGGGGTCCAGACTTGCCAAGGGAGTGGGGTGAGGGTGGGGCTGTACGGCTGGCAGGGTCAAGTGGCAGCAACGTGCTATTTCCTCTAAATAAAACTGGATTGACTTCACCTAATCTTGCTGTGCCCTGAGTGGCTTCAGGCTGGGAAGGGGGTGGGGGGTGGGGTGGGCTTGAACTTCTATAGCTGAAATCTGTCAGCCAAGTGTGGCCAAGGATTTTGGAGGAAATTGATCAGAGTCATATGAGAAGCCGAGATAGAAAAGTACAACTTTTATATGCCTCACAGGGCTGGGGGAGCAGCAGGGAGTGGGGACAGCTTCATGTTGTGCCACAGGAAGTCCAAGAAGGTGGCTGCTTGTAGTGTCCGGCCAAGCCGCTGAAAGTGTCGCTCTAGAGGAAGACAGAAGAGGTTGGGGCTGGGCTGGGCCTGGGGGGTGGGGGTGGGGGTTGTCTGGGAACCCACCAGTTGCTTCCCTGGACCCGGGGCCATGTCACGTACCAGTGTAGGGCAGCAGGGCCTCCAGCGCACCCCGCACACCCTCGTAGGCCAGCAGTTCCTCAGGGGTCTCATGCCGCAGCAGCACACCAAGCACGGCCTGGGCTTCGTGGCAATGTCTGGAATTGGTGTTCCACGTGACACAGAAGCGCAGCAGGGCCTCTGTAGGTAACAGGGGTGGTCACCCTGCTGGCTGGGCCATTCCACCTCATTCTGCCCACTGGGCCAGCCCCCTCCCCGGGCTGGTCCCTTCCAGCCTGCCCACAACCTTTTTGGTCTCGTCGCAGTCGGAGCACAGTGGCTTCCAGCTTCTCACAGGCATCGGGATCCCTCCGGATGGCTGTGAGAGGAAGTCTGAGCTTGAGGAGAGGGTTATTGATTGCTGGAGCCTCCCCCCAATCCCAGCCTCCTCCTGGCCTAAGCACTGACCCTGGATAACAGTCAGCACCGTGTGGGGACGGTCCAGGGAGATGGCAAGGCCTAGAGCCCGGAGATACCGCTTCTCATGGAGCAGGTTGTTCAGTTCTTGCTGCCTGGTGGGACAGAGGTAAGGACATGGTCACTCAGAGTGCCCCAACAGTGAGCCCCGCCTTAACCTGGCTGCATAGCAGGGAACGTACAGGGGCTGCTGCTACCGACTAGATGCGGGAGCTGGGACTGCTGGGACAGGTAGGGACGCAGGAGCTGGGACTGCTGGGACAGGCAAGGGATGCGGGAGCTGGGACTGCTGGGACAGGTAGGGATGCAGGAGCTGGGACTGCTGGGACAGGTAAGGTCGGCTGCTGCTAGAACGCAGCGGGTTCTCCTGAGCCCAGACTTACTTGATCACCTGCTCTTCCTGCTTGGCTTGCTCTTCTGCCTGCTCAGCCTCTGTCACATCCTGGGATCATATCAGGGTCAGACAAGGCCTAGTGCTGTCCCTTGCCCTGCCACATCCCACCCCTTAGCGTTCACAACCTTCCAGAGAATGATTCTGGAGTCGCTGCCCCCAGTGACAGCGTGATCGTCCTGTCGGCTGCAGTGTAGCCCCCAGATCTTGTCCTCGTGAGCGTCCAGTGTCCGCACGCACTCATTACTCTTAATGGTCCACAGCTTCAGGAGCCCATCAGAGCCACTTTGGTTGAGAACGGAAGGACTCAGTGCAGGGGCATGTCCCTCACCAGGCACCCCCCAGCTCTCTCCTAGCCCGCTCACCTAGACAGCAGCTGTGAGCCACAGCTTACAAAGGCCACCTTCAGCACAGAAGCATCATGTCCCTCAAATGTCTACAGGGAAGTGACAGAGTGAGCCACGCCCTATGGGCGTGAGATGTTACTGGAGGGGGTGGCACTAGAGGAAATACCTACCTTCAGACAGCTGAAGTCCTGCAGTGCCCAGAGCTTGATGGTGCCATCAGCAGAGGCTGTGGCCAGCACTTGGTCCATGGGTGAGAACTGGACATTCCAGAGGCCACGTCGGTGGCCTGAGAAAACACCTAACAGTTGGCACTGAGGCAAGGCCCAGAGCTTAGCTGTGCGGTCCTGTGAGCCTGTCGCTAACAGCTTGTCGTTGGGGGAGACAGCCAGAGTGTTGATGTCCTAGTGGTGAAAGCAGGTGACAAGACTTAAGACACCCATTTGAGCAAGGGCTCAGCCGCACCCCATCCCGGAGGCCATCTGTCACTACTTTGTCATGACAGCGCTGGGTAGTCTGAGCCTGGAGAAGCACAGGGTCACCGTCCAAAGCTGCGTTCTTGGACAACAGGGCTTCAGGGAGGGGCCATAGCTTCACAGTGCAGTCCTGACTGCCTGTCACCAGGAAAGATTCTTTGAGTCTGTAGCCAACAAGAAAGAGGGAGGCACGGCTCAAGCCAAAGGACACTGTCAGGAGTACCCCAGGCTCTGGGCTTCTGCACCATGACCAGAGGGATCATCTTGGCCTACAGGCTGGCCTACATCACCCCCAAATGCCTCTGCTTGCACCATCAACCCTCAGTGCCCAGCAACTGATTCCATGCCTAGGATCAAGGTCTTAATGATGGGTCACCTTCTCCAGCAGAGCCTCGCTCCGTGTCCTTCCCGTGCTGTCCACCTCCCAAGGCTACTTCCAAGAAACCTGCCAGGGCATCTGAGTCTCCCTCTACTTTTTCTCTGTCCCACATCTTTGCTAAAGCCTCACAGAGTAGCCAAACAGCACATTCCTTCTCTACCCTGTGCTAGAACCCAATGCCTGGGGCCTCTACCTCCTTGGATAGCCCTGGGTCCAGTCCTGATCTATACCTCGAACAGCAGATGGTGCCCACGCTGTGTGTGTGTCCAGAGCCCTGGGCTACACAGGTCACCTGGCCAGCCTTGTTCATCCTCCAGATGCGGATGTTCTGGTCCTGCAGGGAGGAGGGGTGGGAGAGAGATGGGCACTCGTGGGTCTGTTGCCTCGATTTTCACCTGGGAGGCCTGTTGCCTTCATATTTTTTTTTTTTTTTTTTTTTTTTTGGTTTTTCAAGACAGGGTTTCTCTGTGTAGCCTTGGCTGTCCTGGACTCACTCTGTAGATGAGACTGGCCTTGAACTCACAGTGATCCTCTTTGTGAGCTCTGAGAGCTGAGATGATTAAAGGCCTGCGCCACTAAGTCAGGCTTTTTTTTTTCTTTTTTTGCGACAAGGTTTCTCTTGTAGCACTGGCTGTCCTGGAAACTCAACTCTTTAGACCAGGCTGGCCTTGAACTCACAGCGATCCACCTGCCTCTGCCTCCTGAGTGCTGGGATTAAAGGCGTGCGCCACCACGCCCGGCCCACTGTCTTCATATCCTATGGGGTCTCACCTTGGCACAGCTGGCAAAGAGCCACCCCTTCCGGAACACATCCAGGGCCAGGACAATGTCTGGGGGAGAGGTGAAGAGCGGTGGTCAGAGAGCAAGTATGGCAAAAAGGCAAGGAAGGAAAATGAACCTTCCAAGCTAAGGCGCCAGGCATGTCAGAGGGCTTGACTTACCTGTGTGACCGTGGAGAATCTGACAGGCCAAAGTTTGCAGCTCAAATACTTTCAGGCAAGGGCTGTTAGAAGCCACAACAATGTGGGAGTCATTGGGCCCAAGGAACCGGACATCCAACACCTCCTCACTATAGCCAGCAAACTGTGGGAGGCAGGAAGGTGAGTGAGAGCCTGTATGGAAGGTGCCAGAAAGCCCGAGGCCTGCACTGGGCAGGAACAAGTGCTCACCTGTTTCTGCAACTGTAAGGAACGTGCCTCATAGAGGAGCAGGTTGTGATCAGCAGTGACAGTGAGGAGCAGGCCAGCAGTCCGGGCCAGGGTACAATGGGTCAGCTGCTGCCCTAGGCCTGGCACTTGTGGCTGGGTGTATACACACTGCCCAGAAGCTGCCTCCCACACACGGAGGATCCCTGTAGGAGGACAAAGGGATGTTGGGGGGATGGGGTCCACAGGCTTCACCCAGGCCCCTGGTTCACATGTGGCCGGTGCCGCACACCTTGGTCACCAGCTGTTAAGAAGTGTAGACCTGAGCTCTTCACCCCCAGTACAGGTGCCGGCTCTTCAGGCAACAGCACAGCGGCTTCCGTGCTCTGTGGACAGACGGACAGGGTCAGAGCCTAACAAGTCATGCCTCTCATCTCTGCCCCAGTCACCAGCCCTGGCCTGCAGGCCCCCATACCTCAAACACCGGAACTGTCTTTGTGGTCTGATAACTCTGAAGGTCCCAAACTATGCAGATCTTGTCACGGCCAGAGCTGAGGAGAAATAGCTCCCTTGGTTCCCGTCTCAGCCTTGGCACCCCACCCTTCCACCCAAGCCCTGTGTGGCCAGCCACTGACCTCAGCATAGTATGGCCATCCTTGCTAAAGGACAGGGATGTGACAGCACTGTAGTGTGCAGTCAGTACAGCCAGACACGAGCGGTCCTGTAGTGACCACACACGGATAGAGGTGTCCACGGCTGAGGAGAAGAGCAGCAGGCGGGTGGGGTCTGGATGGAAGGCCACCAAACTGAAAGCAGGTAGATTCAAAATGAGCTGTACTCCCGGGGGGGCTGGGGGAGGGGCGTGCCTCTGCCCACCCTCCTTTCACCACGCCACTCACTGCACGACACCAGGCGAGCCTCGAAAGTGGTGTGTACCATAATGCTGCACAACGTCCCAGACACGTATGGCCCCATCACAGCCGCCTGTGGCAATGTGTTTGAGGTTAAGAGTGTACAAAATCCTTGCCCCTGTGCCCTCCGGCATACGCATCTGGCTGGGGTCCTTCCTACCTGTGGCTAACAGTGTAGAGGTGGCATCAAAAGCCATGGAAGCCACGGGAGCTGTGTGGATTGCCTTCCACAGGCGAGTGACAGTGCCTTCTCGCCAGGCCCACTGAGCCAGCAGCAGGGCCCGGCTGGCTGTTACCAGGACCTGGGGAGGGTGGAGGATAGTAGGGCTGGCGGGTAAGACCTATTTGCCAACTCAGCGTGGAAGGGAGGGAGGCACCAGAGCTCACCCGCCCCCCACCCGTCATACTTCATCATCGGGACTGAGGTCAAAGGTCGTAATGTCCTCTTGGTCCTCCTAAGGGAAGAGTGAGAATACAGATACCATAAGAACGCGCTGCCCTCCCCTCAAGCCCCTCACATCTGCCCCAGTCTGTCCTCACCTGCTCCAGGCTCCGTAGCAAAGCCCCTGAGGCCACATCTAGGATGTTGACTTTGGTACCACAGACACAAAAGAGGTAACGGCCAGTCTGGTCCAGCTGGGGACGAAAGGGTCTTAACCAAGAACCAGTCAGTACTCCCAACCTTTCCACCCCTAATTGGCCCTGGGGATAGTTACCTGTGCTTTCCCACCCTTGTAGAAAGGTTCAATCTTTCGCTCGACAGCATAGCTGAAAAGAGAACAAGACATCGAGTGAGTGATCACCTAACTCCTTTGCCCCGGTACCCAGTGCTATCCTAGAGATGAGCCAAATCCTTGACCTTGCAGAGAGCCTGGGCAGCAGCAGGAACCCAGGGGCAGAAGGGCAGGAGGATGCTTCACAGCACAGAGAGGCCGAGTCCTAGAGCTAGTTAGTGAGTGAGCATGCCTGTGTGGAGCTCAGGGCGTCCTCGTATAGCTTGAGGAGGGAGCCTGTATCAGGTGAAGGCAGCCCAACAGCAGCCCAGGCTTCAGAAGAGAGGTTTTTAGGGCTCCCTGCTAGCTGAGGGAGGCCAGGAAAAGGTAAGATACCCTCACAGGCTTCACCAGTGAAGTCCAGCATGCCACTGCGCCACCAAGCCTTCCTCCTCAGCCTCATTTGGCTATTTCCCTGCCTTACTGTCATTTCTGGGATCTGACTAATGCTGTCCTCTTTCTCGCTCTCTATACTGCCGTGGTCCAAGCCAACCCATTGCAGTTTCCTGGGACGTGAGGAGGTGGCCATTCCAGTATCCTCGCTGGGCTCCCTGCATATTCTGTCATCTTTGCTGTCTAGTGCCTTTTGAAGCGATGACTGTCACTGCACTGCTTAAAGCTTCCCCTCCCCCACACGCTTCTGTGACCTTGACCAGAGGGACCTCTGCTTTTCTTCTTCCTTTAAAAAAAATTTTATTTTTTTTTATTTTTGGTTTTTCAAGATAGGGTCTCTCTGTGTATCCTTGGCTGTCCTAGACTTGCTTTGTAGACCAGGCTGGCCTCAAACTCACAGCGATCCGCCTGCCTCTGCTTCCTTTCTTTCTTTTGTTTTTTTTCAAGACAGGAACTCTCGGTGGGTGGTGGTGGTGGTGGTGCATGCCTTTAATCCCAGCACTTGGAAGGCAGAGACTGGCAGATCGGATTGCTACACAGTGAAGCCAAGGCTACACAGAGAAACTGTCTCAAAACAAAACAAAAACAAAAATAAAGACAGTAACTCTCTGTGTAGCCCTGGCTGTCCTGGAACTCCCTCTGTAGACCAGGCTGGCCTTAAACTCATAGACCCACCTGCCTCAGGCTGGGATTAAAGGAGTGCCCCATCACCGACCAGTCTATCTTTCTTTCTTAATGGTCAATATCAAAGGACCCTCACTCCAGGGCCAGGTCCTGTAACAGTTTATCTGCCTCTACCCTGTACGTGGGCTGCTGGGCTGGCCCCGCCTCCCAATCCCCTAAATCCACTTCCGGGAAGTCTGCCCATCAAGATAACCCCAGCCTCTAACGCTCTACTCCCAGTTAACCCATCAACAAAGATGCTGGCAGCTCTGAGGCTTCTCTCCAGCCCTTGCTAGAGAGGGATGAAAAGTATTTACCTGCAAACTAGACACTGCAGATAAAGGAGCCTGTTCCTATCCTAGTACTAAACAGCAGCTGTTCACAGCCTGGGGACTGAGCACAGGACTCACGAGCTCCTCGTATCATCACTGTGAACGCCTCTCCTAAACTCCTGGTTCTCTTCCCGGGTTCCTCCCCCTTTTCCCCTCGCCATCAGCGCCTCTGCCCAGGACTTACTTGGCTTTGAAGCGGCACACTCCCGCCGCAGCCTCGGCCATGTCCGGGGCAGCGGATCCCTCCAAGCTCAGCAGCCTTTCGCCGCGTGAAGCAGCCAACGCGTTAGCTGTACTTCAAGGCACGTTGTGATGACATCACCAGCCGCAACTACTTTGACGCCATCAGCCCGCGCGCTGGGAGAAATCTTTACTGTGGGTACCGGCGTCTGCGACCCGGAGAGGAAGCAGAAGGCGTTCCCAGCATCGAGGCTGGCAGTGGCTGCCTTGTTGAGCTTCTTGCATTTTTATTGTTTATTGGTTTACCGTTTTCGTCTTATTATTTGTTTTAATTTCTTTCTTTTTTGTTTTGTTTTGTTTTTCGAGACAAGGTGTCTCTGTAGCTTTGGCTGTCCTGGAAGTGTTCTATAGACCAGGCTATCCAAAAACTCACAGAGATCCCGACTCCTGGGATTAAAGGCATGTACCACCACCGCCTTGTTTCTAGGCTTTTTATATATTTTTTTTAAAAAATAATTTATTTTTAGCCTGCATTGTATATCTTTGTGAGGGTGTTGAATCCCAGGAACAGAAGTTACAGTTGTGAACTGCCATGTGGGTGCTGGGAATAGAACCTGGGTCCCCTGCTAGAGCAGTCAATGCTCTTAAGCACTGAGCCATCTCTCCAGCCTGGCAGGCCTTTTTTTTTTTTTTTTTTTAAGATTTATTTATTTTATGTATGTGAGTACTCTATCTGCATGTCCACCTACATGGCAGAAGAGAGCACCAGATCGTGAGCCACCATGCGGGTGTTGGGAATTGAATTCACGACCTCTAGAAGAACAGACAGTGCTTTTAACCTCTGAGCCATCTCTCCAGCCCAGGCCTTTTATCTTAATGTGGTTTTAAAAAATACTTTTGGAGAGCCGGGTGTGGTGGTGCACACCTTTAATCCCAGCACTCAGGAGGCAGAGGCAGGTGGATCGCTGTGAGTTTGAGGCCAGCTTGGTCTACAAAGTGAGTCCAGAACAGCCAAGGCTACAGAGAGAAACCCTGTCTCAAAAAACAAAAACAAACCATTTGGCCCAGGCATGACTGGAAACACCTTTAATCCCAGAACTCAGGAGGCAGAGGCAAGCAATCTCTGAATTCTAGGCTGGCTTGGTCTACATAA
This sequence comes from Acomys minous, assembly GCF_964271855.1. Classification (NCBI taxonomy): domain Eukaryota; kingdom Metazoa; phylum Chordata; class Mammalia; order Rodentia; family Muridae; genus Acomys; species Acomys minous. Next base: position 40,517,544 of record NC_140498.1, on the reverse strand, counting down.
ATGAATTCAAGTCAGCCAGGGCTATGTAATGAAAACCTGTCTCAAATAAATTAATTATTTATTTTTGGTTTTTCGAGACAGGGGTTTTCTATGTAGCCTTGGCTATCCTAGACTCACTTTGTAGACCAGGCTGGCCTCGAACAGCGATCTGCCTGCCTCTGCCTCCTGAATGCTGGCATTAAAGGTGTGGACCACCAAGCCCAGCTGCCTGTGGTTTTCTGGGCCTGATGCTAGGTTGGCTGGCTGGCTGGGGAGGAATGCAGAGGAGACTAAGGTCAAGAGAACACCACAGATTTCTTTGACTTTAAAATTTTTTTAAAAAAGGAATTATTTATTGTATGTGAGTGCTTTATCTGTAGAAGAGGGCACCAGATCTCATTATAGATGGTTGTGAGCCACCATGTGGTTGCAGGAAATTGAACTCAGGACCTCTGGAAAAGCAGGCAGCACTCTTAACCACTGAGCCATCTCTCCAGCCCAGACGTTTTCTTTTTAATTTTTAATTTTTATTTATTTTTTGTTTTTTGAGACAGGGTTTTTCTGTGTAGTCTTGGTTGTTCCGTATTTGCTTTGTAGACCAGGCTGGCCTTGAACTCACAGAGATCTGCCTGCCTCTGCCTCCTGAGTGCTGGGATTGACTTCTAATCTTAGTTTAGGCTTTTGAGTCATTTCTGTTAACAGGTAGGAAGCTACTAATTTGGTAGGGAGGTGCAGGAAAGCCCCGGAGAGAAAAGAAGGGAACAGCTTCCAGGATGGGGAGTACTCAGTGGCAGATGCAATCAGGGAAGAATGCAGAGTCTGAGAAATCGATCGACGAGCGGCGGTGGCGCACAGCCAGAGGAGGCCAGGCCAGGGGAGAAAAGCCGCTGCCTGATGCTTAAGGTCTGCAGGGGTGACAAGGACAACAGAGCGCATAGACGTGAAGTACAAAGGACATGAGGTGTGAGGTGGGCCAGGCTTGGGCTCAGCGTTTATTTAATTCCTCTGTAAGACATTTTGGCCCCGCGCACCCCACATCTCAGCCTCCGGGGCCACCCCAGTCTCCTGTACCCAGGCACTCAGGAGCTGGGAGTCATCCTCTAGGAAGTTGCCCAGCTGGGCCAGCTGTCGGCGGATGAAGTTGGTGCTGCGGTAAACCCGATGCACACGCCCCAACAGGTTCAATAACAGGGTCCGGTTGCGCTCGTGGCGCTGGATCCAAGCGTCACGTAGCTCGCGGTAACAGTTGTGTTGCTCACGCTCCGAGGGGTCCAGAGTGGCTCCGCAGCCTAAGGGGCAGCGCTGCGGCCCGCCCTGCTGGCAATGCAGCCGGTGATCATCCAGGACGCCGCGCAGAACCTGCACAGTGCAGCCCTCATTGGGGCAGGCCATCAGCTCGAAGGGGCATGCGTCCTGGTGCCCTTTGCGACGAGCCAGAGGGCATGTCACCAAGCACCCAGCTGCAGCATTCTTGCACTAGGGGGTATGGGAAAGCTCAGGATGAATTAAACTGAGGCATTGCTAGCTGGGGCTCCCATGTAACCACTAACCTATGATATCCACCGACTATGGAACAAGTGAATGCTGAAGCCTCCTAAGCTTTGTGGCTTCAAGTTTCTCTATTTTGTAAAGTTAGAGGGCTGAAGAGGAATGGCTTTTCATCCCTGAAAATCACTTATAATCCCATTACACCTGAAGTTCTGTTTTTGTTTTCTGGATTTTTCGAGACAGGGTCTCTCTCTCGTAGCCTTGGCTGTCCTGGACCCACTTTGTAGGCCAGGCTGGCCTCGAACTCACAGTGATCCACCTGCCTCTGCCTCCCAAGTGCTGGGATTAAAGGCATGCGCCACCACTGCCCAGCCTACACCCGAAATTCTAAGGGACCCAGAAAGGATAAGCAGCTTGCCCAGAGTCACACAGCAGGTGTTCATACTCTTCTGCCATGTCTATGACCTTGGGCTGGTGCTTGTTCCTACCACTTCTGACACTGGCCCTGTCCACCTCCCTCCCCGCATGCCCCCCCCTCCCCCCCGCAAGGTCATTCAGATCTACCTTGACTTGTAGGCGGCCAATGGTTTTCTGGAGTCTGTTCACCTGGACCATCTTTCTCCTTTTCACCTTTTTTCTACAGCATGGACAGGTGTTTTGTCTAGAGGGTGATGTTGGAAGTGGAAGAGGGCAGGTGGAGGTCATATGGCTGCCAGAGCGAGCCTTCGTAGGGTAACCCAGCTAGTCCCTCCTTTCAGGCTGAAGGAGGCACAAAGGAGGCACTACAGTGAGCTTTTGCCTCCCAAGCTGAAGCTGGGGGCTTCAGACACTAAGGAGGGCACACACATGCTTAGTGTCCCAGATTTTGTAGCTGAGTTTTTGTTTTTGTTTTTGGCTTTTTGAGACAGGGTCTCTCTGTGTAGCCTTGGCTGTCTTGGACTCGCTTTGTAGACCAGGCTGGCCTTGAACTCACAGCAATCCACCTGCCTCTGCCTCCCCAGTGCTGGGGTTAAAGGCATGTGCCACCACGCCCGCCCAGCTTTTGTAGCTGAGTCTTACAGCCTTTGGAACCCAGTATTTGGTAGACTTTCCCATTCTCGACCACACCCCCACCCTCCTGTTTTTCCCAACAGCACCTGGCTAGCCACTGCAAGATGCACTTTTTGCAGAAGACGTGACTGCATGGCAACCTCATCGGCCTCTTGAAAACCCCATGGCAGATGGAACACAGGAAATTGCAGTCAGGAGGGCTGGTAAAGAGGTTGAGATCGTACCCACCACTCTGCAAAAGCCGGGTCAGCGTTAATGCCAAGGCTCCAAGCCTCTGCCCAAGCACTCATGCCAGCAGGGGACCTCAGCAAGCTACATAATGAAACCCAAAAGTGGATGTGGTGTCGCCCACCTGTGATGCCAGAACTCAGGAGGCAGAGACAGTTGAATTTGAGTTTGAGGCCCGTCTGGTCTATAAAGTGAATATAGGACAGCAAGGGCTACCCAGAGAAACTCAGTCTCAAAAAGCAAACAAAAAAACAAACCCAATAAACAAACAAAAACCTCAAGTAGGAAGCCTGGAGGGGTCAACACCCACTTCAAGGATGGATCTGTAAGGGCTGACTCCTCAAGATTGCCAGTTCCTGACTGAAGAAGCTGGCTCTGGAGTATACTAGCTAGAGCCTTCTGAAAAGCTTCATTGCCATCCATCCTCAGAGAAAGGACCTATCTCTAGACCGATGGGTAGCTGTCTGGAATTGGGTGCAAATCTCAGAGCTGGTGAAAAGAGACAAGGGGGCTCACCATGATCCGTGTCTGGACAGCAGCTCCACTGAGGCCAAGGGCTCAGGAGCCTCCATTTCAAGCTCAGGTGGACCGACATCACAGTGGCATTGTCCAGCTTGGGCCAATCACAGCTCTGGTCCAGAGCCCACTGGGACCTGTGGCCACCTACCTTTTGCTTTCCTCCTTAGGTGTGGCAAGGGAGCTGGAACTCAGTTATCTTGGCTGTGACTGACCCCTGATGCCTCATCCACTAACATCCCCTCACAAAGTCTCACCAGCAGGGGTCCTATCCTGTGAAAAAGCCCAGAGGTTTCCCCAGGCCTTGGGTAGACAACAGAGTTGTGGTATATTTGGTGTAGTGTAGTTGTCCACCCGACTTTTGGACATTACATGGCCCCCTTGGTATAAGAGGTGTCATTGGCTAGGTAACCCTGGTAACAGAATACAAAGTAGACGTAAGGTTACAGCAATGGATCTGCTGACATTCCCGGGGCCTGCCTTTTTAGCCAGGCAGTGGTGGTGTATGCCTTTAATCCCAACAGAGGTAGACAGATCTCTTTGAGTTTGAGACATCGCCTGGAACTCTTTTTATTAGACCAGTCCTCTCTCCAGTGTGCAGGCCACCACATCCAGGGTTCAGCAGTGTAATCCTAGCATTTGGGAGGCTGAAATAGGGCCGCTAAGGACTGGAGACGTCTCAGTCTGCTCTTCCAGGGGTCACGAGTTCAATTCCCAGCAACCACATGGTGGCTCATAACAATCTTATTATAATGTGGTCTGATGTCCTCTTCTGGCATGCAGGTGTCCACGCAGGCAGAACACTCGGATGCATTAAATAAATAAAAGCAAATTTAAGAAAAAAGAAAAGGAAGTAGTCTTTTACGTTATAGGCCTTCCCAGAGTACACACCAAGACCCAGTCTCAATATGAAAGGTGACTTCGAACTCACAGGGATCCGCCTGCCTCGGTTACCCACTCAGATGATGACCGCTGGAAACCAAACACACATACACACATGCGGCATTTTAAGTTAAACCATTTTATTTGAGCAAAGAAGACACACGAACCCTGCCATTCTCGCGAGGCTGCGACGACTTCCCGATCCGGTGGAACCTGCGAAGAAATGGCGTGGTTAGAACCGTTGGCACGAGCCAGACCACGGGGCCGGCGAGGCGATCCGCCATGTAGGGGCCTGGGTTTCACCCTCCCACACTGGGGCAGCGGGCGGTGAGCTGAGGCCCCTGTGGCTCTGGGCGCCGAATCTCATCCCCGGCCACAGGACAAAGCGGAGGATGATTTTCAACGAACGCCCGCTTACCAGAGCAACCGGCCGATGAGGCGCGACCTACCTGAAAGGAACAGCTGCAAGAGGAGCTCGTGGACGCCAGGCGGACCACAAGGCGCCCGCGCGAGCATTTATACTCCCTCCCAGTCCGGAGTAGGTCGCGGCTTCCGGAAGGGAAAGTGCGCAAGCGCTGGCAGACGCAGCCAATCACAGGCTGTGAGTGATGTGCATAGGTAGTCGAGATCTCGCGGCGCTTGGTGCACTATAAAAAGTCCTTTCTGCACACCCTCGCTCTTCTTCTTCCTCGGGAAAACACGTGAGTTCGTATTAGCAGGTCACTGTTTTGCGGCCTGGGCCGTGGGAATCCGTGGACATCCGGGCAGCGGTACCCTTGGGCGGAAGACCCCCCGTTTCGGAGCTCGGAGAGGCCGCCTAGCCTAGGGTTCTGCTGAGCTGCTTCCTTCGTTTTTTGTCTCTATAGCAAATGGCGGATGACGCCGGTGCAGCGGGAGGGCCCGGAGGACCCGGGGGCCCAGGATTAGGAGGGCGAGGCGGCTTCCGCGGAGGATTCGGCAGCGGCCTTAGGGGCCGCGGTCGTGGCCGAGGCCGTGGCCGGGGGCGAGGCCGCGGGGCTCGTGGAGGAAAAGCCGAAGACAAGGAGGTTAGGTCTGGGCCGCGGGCGGGGCGGGGCGGGGCGGCTGCTCGGGCTCCGAACGCAGAGGCAGCCCTTAGACTGATGGGTTTCTGTCTTCCTGCAGTGGATCCCCGTCACCAAGCTGGGCCGCTTGGTTAAGGATATGAAGATCAAGTCCTTGGAGGAGATTTATCTGTTCTCCCTGCCCATTAAGGTATAAAGACGCCTCAGTACAGTGCATGGTTTGCGTTGGATGGATCCTTGTGTGCTGGGTCCACACAATTAAGACAACTCTTAATTGACCAGTGGTAAGAAGCAAACATTTCCCACAAATCCCTGCCTTAGGAGTCCGAGATTATTGACTTTTTCCTGGGCGCATCCCTAAAGGATGAGGTTCTCAAGATCATGCCAGTGCAGAAGCAGACACGGGCTGGCCAGCGGACCAGGTTCAAGGTATTGACCTTGGTAGGGTGGAACTGGGTAAACGGTATGAGGGAAAACTCTCTCACTCTGCATAGTTACACTAGGTTTTACCCGTGTGACTTTCGTACGGGGAGAGAGAGAAAAAGAGTTTCTCAGGCATCTTGGATTGGCCTCACAGTGGCCTCTCTGGCCTAGAGGAACACCACAGGTTCTGGTTGGGATGTGCTGGTGCTGTGAGGTACCAACAGCCATCTTACCTAAGTCTTTTCACAGGCTTTTGTCGCTATTGGGGACTACAATGGGCACGTTGGTCTTGGTGTTAAGTGCTCCAAGGAGGTAGCCACTGCTATCCGAGGGGCCATCATCTTGGCCAAGCTTTCCATCGTCCCTGTGCGGAGAGGCTACTGGGGGAACAAGATTGGCAAGCCACACACTGTTCCATGCAAGGTGACGGGCCGCTGTGGCTCTGTTTTGGTGCGGCTCATCCCTGCGCCCAGAGGCACTGGCATTGTCTCAGCTCCTGTGCCCAAGAAGCTACTGATGATGGCCGGTATTGATGACTGCTACACATCAGCCAGGGGCTGTACTGCTACTCTGGGCAACTTTGGTAGGTACCTCACAGTTGCTGTAACCTTCCTCAGCTCTGCTGGCTCACACGGGCCCAGTGTGTGGTTGGCTGGCGTTTTAAGGGAGAGAGGGGTGGCCCCCCTAATGCATGGCAGACCTGCCCCAAAGTGGCTTCTTCTCTGTTCCTAGTGCAATAGCTCCTTGGTGGGTAACAAAGTCAAGCCACCAACTCTTGTGTACTGTTTTCCAGCCAAGGCCACTTTTGATGCCATTTCCAAGACCTACAGCTACCTGACACCCGACCTCTGGAAAGAAACTGTGTTCACCAAGTCTCCTTATCAGGTATGCTGTTCAGTTGGTGCTGTTAGCTGCCTTTTACAGGGCTTTATCTGAATGCGCACCTGCGTGCCATAAGAGGGCATCAGATCACAATGTATGGTTGTGAGCCACCATGTGGTTGCCAGGAAATTTGAATGCATGTACTAATAATGTGTTGCTTTCTCTCTAGGAATTCACTGATCATCTTGTGAAAACCCACACAAGAGTGTCTGTTCAGAGGACCCAGGCTCCAGCTGTGGCTACCACATAAGAGTTTTTACAAGAAAAATAAAGTGGTTTAATTCTGTTAATGTTTGTTTTGGTTTTCTGTCTCCCTGGAGTACTTGAACATCTTTGACTACATAGCTGGGGCTGGTTCCCAGTAGACTACTGTCAGTGCTTGAACTCTCTCATCTGTCAGCCCTAGAGCACTGGAAGCGATGTTGCAGCACATTCAGTGGACACGAGAAACAGGCAGTGTACAGCCATCACTTTATTTCAGGGCTGCTGTCCCTGGGGTCTCAGGCCGCTGCAGTCTCTTTGGCAGCCCTTCTCTCTTCCAGCATCCGCTGCTTCTGCTTCGCCAGGCACTTTCTGGCAGAGTAATAGGCTCCCAGGTCGAGGTCTAGAAAAAGATGGGGGCGTGAGAAGCTTGTCACATGCATGGGGGTTTTAGTAAACAGGAGCCCAAGCTCAAATCCACAGCTATTTCAGGACAAGTAAGGGATTGTAGTAGAGCTCAGACACTCACAGCGGTCCTGGTAGGCTTTTGTCACCTTGGTGAACTGCTCCAGTTCCTGTGCGCAGTTCTGCTTGGCGTTCTCGCCCTCCCTCTGCTGACAGGCCTTCAGCCTTTCCTGGATGATGTTGACAATTTCCTGGTCCACTTTGCTGAATAAGGGATAGAAAGGAGTGCCTGTTTGCTGGAGCCATGGGAGTGGTGTGGAGGACAGGGATGGAAGGACCCGGAGGGTTCAGGACTCCCAGGAGACCATCAAGACCGACAGAAGCTAGATCCTGTTCAGATCCAGCCAATGGACAGCTCATTCTCCAGAGGGGAGGAAGGGAGGGGGAAACTGGGAAGATACAAGCAAGGGGTAACATTTGGGATGCACCCTGAGTAAATTACAATAAAAATATGAGCCAGGCGTGGTGGTGCATGCCTTTAATCCCAGCACTCCGGAGGCAGAGGCAGGTGGATCGCTGTGAGTTCGAGGCCAGCCTGGTCTACAAAGTGAGTCCAGGACAGCCAAGGCTACACAGAGAAACCCTGTCTCAAAAAACAAAAAAATAAAAATAAATTTGAAAGGACAGAGGCCTGCCTCAGCACAGCAGTGTCCTTCCCAGGAGAGTATGCAGGTACACTGGATAAGGCCATCCTGTGGCACCAAGTCAGTGTTCCCTTTGGCTCACTTACAAGTCCCTTCTCCACTGCATCTCAGCCTCAAAGATACACAGGACGTCACCCTCTCTGCATTCTGTGATGTCTGGCACGCGACGGTACTGTCGGTGATAGTAGTAGGTTCGGTTCTTGGCGTGTTGCTGCTCAATAAACTCTGTAAAGAGAACGCGTCAATCTCAATGGCCTGTCAGCACATACAGCTTTGGGCTGGGTGTCTACAGTTCCAAGCTTTTACAAACAGACCTATCAAGGTTAACAGCTACCACCTTCAGTTGCACGAGATCACACCTTATGCCCCACACTCAGCTGAAAATGGAAGAACGTGCCCACCTGCCCCATGGTACCCTGGGCTTGAGTAGAGAAGGAGGCTCAATTAAGAATTCAGATTACTGTATGAATAAGTTTTTTTCTTAAAAAATTCAGCAGTAGGACGCTACCAAAATGGAAGTGAACTTACTGCAGTAATGCGCCTGGGACTGGTTTGGAAACTTCCACCTTCCTAACCCAATAACCACCTGTAAGCCAGGGGCAGTGACATGTGTCTGTAATCCAAGCCACTGGGAAGCTGACAAAGGTATTTGCCACGTTGTCCAGGACAACACAGAAGGCCCTCAACCCAAGAGGAAAAAGCAAAACGCCACTTAAGCACGCTCTGCACCCCAAATGCTGGATAATAAATAAGCTGCCGCTGGGCGTGGTGGTGCACATCTGTAATCGCAGCACTCGCAGCACTCGAGAGGCAGGCAGATCACAGTGAGTTCGAGGCCAGCCTGGTCTACAAAGTGAGTCCAGGACAGCCAAGGGTACACAGAGAAACTCAGTCTCACAAAAACAAAAACAAAACAATAAAACCCTTTTTGCACCACTTTGCCCGGGTGAAACTGGCCACCCTGACCATGCAGATGGATAGCAACCTGTCCGCTTCAACAAGCGTTTATTGACCCACTACCGTGCACATCAAGGAAAGCGCCTTGCAGGTGTGTTAATTCCCGACCACTACCAGCTTTTTTGCATTTGTTTTGTTTTAGAGGCAGGGTTTTTCCTAAGTAGCCCTGGCTATCATGGACTTTACTATGTAGACCAGGCTGGCCTTGAACCCAAAAATTCACCTGCCTCTGCCTCCCCAGTGCTGGGATTAAAGGTGTACACCACCACAGGTTAAAAGGGCAACCGGGGTCGAGAGTAGTCAGGTTTTACTGAGGGCAGAAAGAATTATGGTCCAGGAGTAGTCCCGGGAAGAAGTGGATTATCCCACGGTGCAGCAGGGGCGAAGGGAAGTGCCGAGAAGTGGTCTGGGATGCATCTAGGAAACAAACCGGGGGGGCGGGGGCGGCTCGGGGCGTTTCCGGGTATCTCGGATAAGGCAGAGGGTGTCCTAGGTGCACTGGGGAGGTTAAGAGAGGATCTGGACTCGGGGTCTCCGGGTGCGGAATAGCGAAGTGCTGAGGGGTGGTGGTTCGGGGGGGTGGGGTGGGGTGGGACGGGAACTGAACGTGGGATCCGTGGGGTACCGGGATCTCCACTGAGCGGGAGGAATCCTAGATCCTGTACCTCTCACGAGGGTCACCGGCCGGTCCACGACGAGCTCATAGGCCTTCATCAAGTAGGTGATGGGGTTGGGGAGCGAGGTCTGCGGCGAGGGAGCTGGCGTGCGGCGCGGGGGCTCGGGGTACACATCCTTGTCCCAAGAGTCCGGCATGGCTTAAGCAAGCCCTCTCGGTCGACCTTCCCTCGCACTGCACCACTGGACCGCTCGGCCTGCTAAGGACGCGGGGACCTCTACGCCTGCGCCGAAAGGCGGCAGCTGCGTCTGCGCAGTAGGCAGCCGCGAGGCACCACGGGATCGTGGTTCGCCTCTCCGGCGCCCCCTTGTGGTTCCCAAGACACCCTAGCATTCTGGTTTTGTTGGACAGAGATCACCAGATTCCTGGAAATGCTTTGCTCTGACCTATCAGCTAAGTTAGCAGGGAACAAGGTAAAAATGGCTTGGCAAAAGCACGCAAGTCAACGACTAATAGAAACACCAAATGCCCTCACTATTCCAGGAAGCCATTCTGGACTGCCCAGCCCTCTGGCCAGCTATGGGTTCTGCCTCAGGTCCCTCAGGGGGCTGGTGGGGGCCAGTGAACCTGGGGGCTTCTCTGAAGGGGCAAAGCTTGTCCCTTTATGGTCCATGGGGAAATAGGGTCTCCTACCCTTAGTACAGAGTGCTTTTCCCTGCTTCTGTTCTGGTCTTGAGCTCTTGTGAACTGTCCACTGTTCAGGGTTGCACCGCCCAAACTCTTGAGTTCATGTGTTTAGAACCTGGCTTTTGCAGTCTGGGTAGTGGAAATCTTCACCTATTTGCCTTCTGGGTGCTGGTCACCTCCTGCCAGAGCTGAGGACTAAGAACACAGAGCTACTCACTGCAGGGACTTATGGTAATCTAGTATTACCCAAACATCAGTTTACGACACTGAACTCAGACCCACAAATCTTAACATTTTGGGGCATAGAATCTTAGTATCTAATGCAAAACCATTACCCCTGAGGGGCGTCTTACACCTAGTGGACTTAGTGGCTCTACAGCTACAGAACCTTGATCCTGTAACAATAGACTCAGGGCTGAGAAAATAATGTGCACACCTTTAATCCTAGCACTTGGGAACAGAGGCAGGTGCATCTCTGAGTCCCAGGACAGCCAAGGTTACACTGAGAAAGAAATGCTGTCTGGAAGAAGAAGAAGAAGGAGGAGGAGGAGGAGGAGGAGGAGGAGGAGGAGGAGAAAAAGAAGAGAGATAACACAGGGGCACACACAAACCTGTAGTTAGAGCTACACAAGGAACTGCGTTGGGATGATCATTTGAATCCAGGAGTTTAAGACCAGCTTAGGGAGCCATTTATATAGTTTCATGCCTGTACATTTGCTATTTTGGTGGGCAAGTCAGAAAGACTGCCATGAGTTCAAGGCCAGATGGGCTATAATAGGAGACCTTTTCTCAAAAGAAAAAGAAGGGGACCGGCCGTGGTGGTGCACGCCTTTAACCCCAGCACTCCTGAGGCAGAGGCAGGCAGATTGCTGTGAGTTCAAGGCCAGCCTGGTCTACAAAGTGAGTCCAGGACAGCCAAGGCTACACAGAGAAATCTGTTTCCAAAAAACAAAAAATAGAAATAAAAAATAAAAACAAAAACAAAACCACCAAAGGGGGAAAAGAAAAAAAAAAAGAAGGGGCTGGAGAGATCGTTTAGAAGTTGAGAGGTCAGGGCTGGTGAGATGGCTCAGAGTTGAAGGGCACTGGCTGCTCTTCCAGAGGTCCTGAGTTCAGTTCCCAGCAACCACATGGTGGCTCACAACCATCTATAATGAGATCTGGTGCCATCTTCTGGTGTGTAGGTGTACATGCTGACAGAGTATTGTATACATAAGAGAAAGAAAGAAAGAAAGAAAGAAAGAAAGAAAGAAAGAAAGAAAGAAGTTGAGAGGTCTTCCAGAGGACCTAGGTTTGATGCCCACCACTCATACAGTGGTTCATAACTGTTGATAACTTCAGTTCCAAAGAATCTGATGTCCTCTTCTCGCCTTCAAGGACACGGTACACAAGTGCTGCACAGACATACAAACAGGCAAAACACCCATACACATAAAATAAAATAAACTTTAATTTAAAAAAAGGAAAAAGCCTGGCAGTGGTGGCATATGCCTGTAATCCCAGCACTCAGGAGGCAAAGGCAGGCGCATCTCTGTGAGTTCCAGGCCAGCCTGGTCTACAGAGCGAGTTCCAGAACAGCCAAGTCGACACAGCGAAACCCTGCCTCAAAACCCAAAGACAAACAAACACTTCCACAAACAAAGCAAGACAAAACAAAACCAAAGAAACAAGAACAAAGGAAGAAAAGAAAAAGAAAGAAACTTGAAGAGGCCTTGAAAGAATTCTGCTCACTGGCTTGCTCTTCAGGGCTGATTCAGCCGGCTCTCTCATGGAACCTGGTACCACCCACAGTGGGCTGCATCCTCCAACATCAGCTATTTTTTTTTTTTTTGAGACAGGGTTTTCTGTGTAGCCTTGGCTGTCCTGGACTCACTTTGTAGACCAGGCTGGCCTCGAACTCACAGCGATCCGCCTGCCTCTGCCTCCGGAGTGCTGGGATTAAAGGCGTGCGCCACCATGCCCGGCCCCCGACATCAGCTATTAATCAAGAAAAAACATTTTTTTTTCTATACAAGGTTTCTCTGGGTAGCCCTGGCTGTCCTGGATTCACTTTGTAGACCAGGCTGGCCTCGAACTCACAGCAATCCACCTGCCTCAGCCTCCCGCGCACCGGGATTAAAGACGTGCGCCAACATGCCCGACTACATTTTTTATTTTATGGTATTGTCTTTTGTGTAGAAGTGTTCTGCCTGCATGTATGTTTTCACCCCACATGCATGGCAGTGTTCATGGAGGCCAAAAGATGTCGGATCCCCAGAGGCTGGAGTTACAGACAGTTGTGAGTCATCATGTGAGTGCTGGGAACTGAACCTGGGTCCTTAGGGATACCAGCTAAAGCTTTTAACTGCTGAGCCATCACTCCAGAGTCAATCATGGCGTCCTTATTGCAGCAATAGATAACTCTAGCTCTTTTTTTTTTTAAAGATTTATTTTATTTATTACATATGAGTGCTTTATCTGCAGAAGAAGGCACCAGATCTCATTGTAAATGGTTGGGAGCCACCATGTGGTTGCTAGGAATTGAACTCAGGACCTCTGGAAGAGCAGGCGGCGCTCTTAACCACTGAGCTATCTCTCCAGCCTGAGAACTCTAGTTCTTAAAACTCTCAGGATAGGAGACCTCCTTACCAGATTCAGATTCTCCTTCTGGATGTAGCCTAAGAACAAGACCCCTTATCAGGCCACAGTGGTCCTTGTCCTTAAAGAGTCATCACCCAGTCCCCAGGACCATGGTAAGAAAAAAATGCTATCCCTGGCTCCAGGTGTTCTCACCACTGCAGGCTGCCCAGCTAGTGCCCCTCCCAGGTTTCTTCTTGGCATCAAAATTCATGCTGGGTACAAGAGCTGGCCAAGGAGCCTGCCAGGTGCTAAATCTGGGATCTGGCAGCTGAGTGTACGGGCCCTGTCATTCGACCTCTGGGGCCTGCTGAGGAGGCTCCGTCCTGACCAGCCAGCCGGGATCCGCCATGGTTAGTGGGCTGGGGCTACACCCTGAACAGACTGGCATTTCAGGGGAAGGGGCAGGGGCAATCCTGGTGCTGTGAGGAATGGGCTTGAAGGGGCAGCAAAGGGCCAGGGCTATGCTTTGGGGACTAAAAGGGACAAGAGATGGAATGGACAGATCACAGCAGCAACCTGCCCCTACCTTATGGTCTTGGACCCTTCCAGTCTTGCCAGGCTGAGTTCGCAGAGGCAGGAAGCCAATGGTGACAGAGACCCCCCATACCTAAACCTCCATTATTTGCACTCTGTCCTTTTGTAGATGGGGGGTAGCACTGAGGACCGCCCAACCTCTCCCTCGGGCCCCTAGCCCACACTGTAGGTGGGGTGGGAGTATTGAGTTTCCTGGCCCATCCTGAAGGCAACCATAGAGAGAGCCCAGTTCTGAACTCCTTTCTCCATCCCTAGTCCCACCGGAAGTTCTCTGCCCCACGACATGGACACCTGGGCTTCCTGCCTCACAAGAGGAGCCGGCGGCACCGGGGCAAGGTGAAGAGCTGGCCTCGGGATGACCCCAAACAGCCTGTGCACCTCACTGCCTTCCTGGGCTACAAGGCCGGCATGACCCACACCCTTCGAGAAGTGCACCGCCCTGGACTCAGTGAGTCACGGGGAGTGGGGGTGGGGGGTTGTGTGTGTGTGGGGGAGCACCAGGAGAGGGAGGAATAGAATCTTCCAGATCCTAGGAGCCAGAAATTGTTCTTGTGGACCAAGTGGAGCCACAGTCCCAGAAAAGATGATGTCCTGTCCAGGGGAGTTGCCCTCAGGACAGGCAGGATCCCTGCTGGACTTTGTCAAGCCCTGACAGTAAGCAATACCTGGAGGGAGGGGTTTTAGGCATGGAGAAGCTAGGAAAACTGTCCCAGGTAATTAGATAATGGAAGAACCAGAATTCAAAGGGGTGCACCCTGTAGGGCTCAGGACAGTAATCCTAGCTACTTGGGATGCTGAGGCAGGAGAATCACAAATCCAAGGCCAGCCTGAGTAACTTAGTGAGCCTCTGTCTCAAAATAAAGGGACAATAGCTGGGCATCGTGTTACACAACTCTTGGGAGGCAGGGAGAGGCAGGTGGATCTCTGAGTTCCAGGTCAGCCTGGTCTACAAATTGAGTGTCAGGACAGCAAGGCCCACCCAGAGAAACCTTGTCTTAAAACAAACAAACAAGCAAACAAATAACACAATGCCAAAAAAATTTTAAAGGTACAAAAAGATTTGGGGATGTGGTTCAGTAATAGAGTGCCCACCTTGTATGCTCAAAGTCCTAGGTTCAATCCCCAGTATTGTTAAAAATAACAGAAAATTTAAAAGTGGGTTATTCGCGGGGTGGTGGCACACGCCTTTAATCTCAGTACTTGGGAGGCAGAGGCAGGCGGATCGCTGTGACTTTGAGGTCAGCCTGGACTACAGAGTGAGTTCCAGGACAGCCAGAGCTGTTACACAGAGAAACCCTGTCTCGAAAAACAAACAAACAAACAAAAAGTGGGTTACCCAATCTTCCTTAAAACCTCCCATGTAGGGCTGGAGAGATAGCTCAGCAGTTAAGAGCACTGTCTGCTCTTCCAGAGGTCCTAAATTCAATTCCTAGCAACCACGTGGTGGCTCAAAACCATCTGTAATGTGATTTGATGCCCTCTTCTGGCATGTAGGTTTATGTGCAGGCAGATCTCTCTCTCTCTCTCTCTCTCTCTCTCTCTCTCTCTCTCTCTCTCTCTCTCACACACACACACACACACACACACATGATATATATATATATATTCTTTTAAAAAAACAAAACAAAAACACTCCCTTGTAGTGTCTACCTGTAGAACTTTAGAATGTATTTCAGAAGAGCTAGGATACGGTTTCCTTGAGATTGAAACACTCCATCCTTCAGGGAAACTCCTTAAGCCGGGAAGTAAAATAACTCAGAATAGCTCCAGGAAGTCCCTGAAACTGATCAGATTTACTAGGCCCCCTCCGCACAGAGGAAGCAGAAGGGCAGAGCTGAGCTGCAAAGAAGACTGTCAGGCATCTGAAGGAAAGAGAAACCAGCAAAGCTGCCTGGAAGAGGGTTAGACCAGAGACGCGTGGGAAGGCCACTTTCTCTGACCGGGGCTGCCTGCAGGCTCTGCGTGTGCCCCAGGTTTCCAGCTCTGGCAAGCTATCCTCCATGTCGGAGTGGGCTTTGAGTCATTTCTGATCCCCTAAGTAACCGCTCACCCATATTCCTGTAAGCAACCCCAGGAAAGCTCACTGATCCACTAAGTTGGACCTTGGTGGTGTGTGCACTCTGACCTGTAGTGGGCTCCCTACCTGGAGTGAGTAGATGTGAGTGTAGTGTCTCCACAGAAAAAAGTTTTGTCACACAACGAGATACAGCCCAATCCCTTGTATTGTTTTCCGTGGTTCTTGATATCAAAAGACTTAAGTTTAATTATGTATGTGTGCCTGTCTGTCACATAAATGCAAGGACCTGAAGAGACCAAAAAAGTGGGAGATACTCTGGAGCGGAGAGTTACAGGTAGTTGTGAACCACTGTGCAATCTAGTTTTATCCCAACTTGATACAAGCTAGAGTCATCTGGGAAGAGGAAACCTTAACTGAAAAAAATGCCCTCAGCTGGGTGCGGTAGTGCATGCCTGTAATCCCAGCACTCCAGGAGGCAAAAGCAGGTGGATTTCTGTGAGTCTGGTCTACAAAGTGAGTCCAGGACAGCCAAAGGTATACAGAGAAACCCTGTCTGGAAAAAAGAAAGAAAGGAAGGAAGGAAGAAGGGGAGGAGGAGAAAAAAATACTCCTCATGAGAATGGCCTGTGGTGTTTTTGTTTTGTTTTGTTTTGGTTTTGTTTGTTTGTTTGTTTGTTTGGTTTGGTTTGGCTTTTCCAGACAGGGTTTCTGTGTAGCCTTGGCTGTTCTGGATTCACTCTGTAGACCAGGCTGGCCTTGAACTCACAGAGATCCACCTGCCTCTGCCTCCCAAGTGCTGGGATTAAGGATGCGCACTGTCATGCCCAGTCTTTGTTTTTGAAGCAGGGCTCTGCTATAGCTCAGGCTTGAAGCGGTCCCTCTGCCTGTCTCCCGAGTCCTAGATTACAAGCATGTGCACATTTGACTTTCCAAAATTCTGCTGCACGCACTCATGTGTCACTTGTGGAAATTAGCAATACGTGCTGCCTGTTGTGTGACAGACTTTCCCTGGGGATATGCAAAACACACACACATACACACACACACAAACACACGTCTACTTACTGTACATAGAGAGTCCATGACAGACCCAACTCTAACTTGATGAACCAATGAGCTTTACTGGGGTAATTACAAATAATGTCGGTGAGGGGGTTACTTAAAGGAGCTGAAATGACTCAAAAGACAGCCACCTTCCCAAGGTCCACACCACCAAAGCTGGAGCCTGGAGCACACTGCACACCCTGCGCAGCTCAGTAGGTCACAGGGTGGCTTTCCCAGGCAGCTCAGTGGACCTGAGCCTCTTCAAAGCAGCTCAGCTGCTCTCTGCTTCCTCTAGGCTTTTGGGCTGGTCTTTGCTTCTTCCAGTTGGCTGGGCTTGTCTGAGAGTTCGCTTTTGCAGTTTGGCTTGTCTCCGTGTGGTGCTCAGCCGTCTTTAATGTTTATATGCTCTTGGGGAAGGAGGGTTCTAGTGAGTGTGTTCAGTTTCAGGGACTTCCAGAAGTTATTCTGAGTTGTTTCCCTGTTGCATTTGTCGTCTTCTTTTCAGTCTCTCACCTTAGAATGCTCTGTTATTTGGCTTCCCAGTAAACACCTTTTCCTACCTTTTTATTGAAAATAGATACTAATCCAGGATGGCTTCGCACACCTTTAATCCCAGCACTGGGGAGGCAGAGGCAAGTGGATCGCATGTGAATTTGAAGCCAGTCTGGTCTATAGCGTGAGTTCTAGGTCAGCCAGGGCTACACAGAGAACCCCTGTCTTGAAAAACAAAGCAAAAGAATCAAAGACCCAGCCGGGTGAGGTGGCGCACGCCTTTAATCCCAGCACTCGGGAGGCAGAGGCAGGCGGATCGCTGTGAGTTCAAGGCCAGCCTGGTCTACAAAGGGAGTCCAGGACAGCCAAGGCTACACAGAGAGACCTTGTCTCGAAAAACCAAACCAAACCAAACCAAACCAAACCAAACCAAAACAAAACAAAACAAAAAACCCACTGAAGCGAAAGCTATAATATATATATGTAGAAGACCCGGCGCAGACCCACGGAGGCCCTAGGTTTGCTGCTTCAGTCTCTGTGAGTGCATATGAGCGTCTTTCAGTTAATTTAGAGACACCTGTTCCCCTGGTGTCCTCTGTCCTCTCTGGCTCTTAACGCTTTTCCCATTTCCTCTTCTGCCTGGTTCCCTGAGCTCTGAGGAGAAGGATTTGATGGGGGCATCTCATTTAGAGCTATGTGTTCCAAGGTTGGTTTCTCTCTCTCTCTCTGTCTCTGTCTCTCTCTCTCTCTCTCTCTCTCTCTCTCTCTCTCTCTCTCTCTCACTCACTCACTTCTGGCCTCAGTCCCTGCATTTGTTCCCATTTTCCACAGAAAGAAGCTTCCCTGATGATGGCTGAATCTCTATTCACTGATCTGTGAATATAGCAGAATATCATTAGGAATCATTTTATTACTACCTTTAATTTTTTTTTTAACTTTTTTTTTTCAGAGCTGAGGACCAAACCTAGGACCTTGTACTTGCTAGACAAGCACTCTACCACCGAGCTAAATCCACAGACCAATGGTTTTTCCCTAAGTCTCTGGCTGTTTAGTCTCTGGTTCTTTTTTTTTTTTTTTTTTTTAAGATAGGGTTTCTCTGTGTAGCCTTGGCTGTCCTGGACTCACTTGGTAGACCAGGCTGGCCTTGAACTCACAGAGATGCGCCTGTCTCTGCCTCTCGAGTGCTGGGATTAAAGGCGTGCGCCACCACCGCCCGGCTCAAAATGGAAGGTTTTAATCTAGGACAATGGTGACCCTTCTACAGGGGTCACTTAAGACCACCAGAAAACACAGACATTTACATTATGATTCATAACAGTAGCAAAATCAGTTGTGAAGAAGCAGCGAAAGCGATGTTGTGGTTGGGTCACCAGTCCCCGAGGAGCTGTATTAAAGGGCCGCAGCATCAGGAAGAGCGAGAACAAATGATGTAGGAGGAAACCGGTCCACAGCACTGCCTCAGTCCAGATGCCCTGCATCCCTGCCCTGGTGTCCAGCCACATCCACCCTGGCCCTCTCCAGCCCTTAGCAATGCTCGGTTCTGCCGTCCGATGGTAGAGACCCTTCTTCACCTTCCTTCACGGTGGTAAAGTGAGCGTGGCCACCTTTGGTGCCTCCATCTTTCCACTGTGCCTGCTGTTTCCCTCCCTCTCTGCTTCTCTTCTCCCCAGCTTCCTTTAGTCCCTTTCTTTCCTTCCACCTCTCTTCCCGACTCCCTCCTTTCTTCCCTTCATTCATTCCTTCTTTTCCCTGCCTTCCTTCTCTCCTAGGATCGCTTACTACCTTTTCTCTCTCTTTTCCTTCTTTCTCCTCTTCTTCCTTTCCTCCCTCCTCTCTACTTTGTTCCTCCCTTTCTTCCAGTTTCCTTCCTTCTTTCATTTTTAGAACATCTATTTCAGTTGAGCATGGTGGCTGATGCCCGTAATCCCAGCACTTGGGAGGTGGAGGCAGGAGGATCAGGAAGTCAAGGCTGTCCTCAGCTACACCGCAAGTTCAGTGCTAGCCTAGGCCAGAGGAGACTCTTCCTCAATAAAACAAGCTGGGCGCGGTGGCACATGCCTATAATCCCAGCACTCGGGAGGCAGAGGCAGGTGGATCACTGTGAGTTCGAGGCCAGCCTGGTCTACAGAGTGAGTTCAGGCAGCCAAGGCTACCCAGAGAGACCCTGTCTCAAAACAACAATGACACCACCATCCAGACAGTATACCAACCAAACAAAATCCTATGATAAAACCCATGGCATCCTAAGACTATCCATGAAATGATGGGGTTCTAGGTTCCCCTAGTGCTTATGAAACTATTATTTAGAATTATTTTTTTTAAGATTTATTTTATTATTATGTATACAGTGTTGTCTGCTTGTTTGCCTGCAGGCCAGAAGAGGGCACCAGGTTACATTATAGGTAGTTGTGAGCCACCATGTGGTTGCTGGGAATTGAACTCAGGACCTTTGGAAGAGCAGGTGGTGTTCTTAACCACTGAGCCATCTCTCCAGCCCCTCATTTAGAATTATTAAAAGTAAAGTAAAACCCGAAGCTTATGATAGCCTGACTACAGTGAGCCACCTTGGGCATCTTGGGCTGCCTTATGCAGGTGACCCTCTTGCTCCCTCCCCCATCAGCTCAGAAGGTCCCCTCAAATCCTGTTCCTTGGTTTAAACAGAAATTTCCAAGCGAGAGGAGGTGGAAGCTGTGACAATTGTGGAGACCCCACCGCTGGTGGTGGTGGGTGTGGTGGGCTACGTGGCCACTCCTCGAGGCCTGCGGAGCTTCAAGACCATCTTTGCTGAACACCTCAGCGACGAGTGCCGCCGCCGCTTCTACAAGGATTGGTGAGAGCCTTGTCCCAGCTCTGTGCTAGGGCAATGGAGACAGGGGGAGCCTTGTCCAGGCAGCTAGTGTGTGTGGTGCCTTCGGTTCAAAGAGAGGGCGCGGGGCTGGAGAGATGGCTCAGTGGTTAAGAGCACTGCCTGTTCTTCCAAAGGTCCTGAGTTCAATTCCCAGCAACCACATGGTGGCTCACAACCATCCATAATGAGATCTTGTGCCCTCTTCTGGCCTGCAGGCACACATGGGGGCAGAATACTGTATAAATAATAAATAAATACAATCTTTTTAAAAAAAAAGAGAGAGAGAGAGGACGAGTGTACTCTCAGAGAGCTGGAGAGGACACGAGGCTCCCCCAAAAGAGGCATCAGATATTCAGCTCTGCATAGTTGGGCTGGTGAGATGACTCAGGATAAAGGTGTTGGCTGCCCTGCCTGCCAACCGGTCTGAGATGCCCAGGATGGGGTTTGAGGAGAGAACTGACTCTTGAGTTGTCCTCTGTGCTTTGTGGTATTTGTATACACCTTATATAAATAAGTGTAAACAAATGTCTAATCATCAGGATTACTATAGTCCTGGGGTTAATCTGATGAAACTTCAGAATTGACCTCTCTGAGTGTACTAGAAGCCAAAGGGGGGGGCGGAACCCAGCAACTAAGAAGTTCTTACAATGCTGGGTGTGGTGGTGCACACCTCGGAGTCAGTACTGGGGAAGCAGAGGCAAGTGGGTCTCTGTGATTTCCAGGACAGCCAGGAGCTATGTTTGTCACAAACACACACACACACACACACACACACACACACACACACACACACACGCACACACACAGAAGCTCTTACTCATAGAAAGGCCTCTTGAGGCCTCTGACCTTCTGCTGCCCTGTCTTGACAGGGAAGGCCTACCTCCCAGCCCAGCGACTTTATTCCTCCAATACCTTATGGAGGCACAGGCCCAGTTTAGCCCTGACCCTCTGTGGGAATTAACTGATGACTCCCAGCCCCAGCAATGGTGCAGGGCTGTATGACCACGGGCAGGCCGGATGACAACTCGAGTCCCTTGCATACCACGGATAGATGAAGGCTATAGGGTGCCGCTCCAACCTCTGCACACCCCTCCCCCACTTCCCTCACCAAGGCAATGACTTGTGAGCATCAAGGATTCTGTTTTTACTGTTTGTTTGCTGTTTTTTTTTCCCCAAGATAGGGTTTCTCCGTGTAGCCTTAGCTGTCCTGGACTGGCTTTGTAGATCAGGCTGGCCTCGAACTCACATCGATCCGCCTGCCTCTCCCTCCCAAGTACTGGGCTTAAAAGTGTGAGCCACCCCTGCCTAGCTTGCTTCTACTGTATTATGAAGTTAAAGAGTCTCATAAAAATAATAACATGTCTAATATATATGCAGAGGACTTGGTCCAGACATATGTAGACCTTGTGTCTTCTGCCTCACTGTGAGCTTTTTTTTTTTTTTTTTTTTTTTGGTTTTTCGAGACAGGGTTTCTCTGTGTAGCCTTGGCTGTCCTGGACTCACTTTGTAGACCCAGCCTCGAACTCACAGCGATCTGCCTGCCTCCGCCTCCTGAGTGCTGGGACTAAAGGCGTGCGCCACCACGCCCCCCACACCGTGAGCTTTTATGAGCCTGGCTTAAGGTGTCCTCCATGCCCTCTGGCTCTTACAGTCTTTCCACCTCCCCTTCTGTGCCATTCTCTGAGTTCCGAGGGGGAAGCATTTGGTGGAGATCTGCGCTTATATCCCCTCTGTAATTCTACTGGAATATGAGTTTGCCGTTCATCCCGGGCTTTAGCCTTTGGGAACCCTGGCTTCTTCATTTCTAGGATGGACTCATCCTTCTTCCCTCTAGAGCTCCAGTGAGGGCTGGGAAGGAATCTGCACACGGTGTGAGGGAGACTTTAGAGTCGTGTTACTGCTGGGCACATGCCTGTAATCCTAACACTTTAGAAGGATCTGGAGTAAGTCCAGCCTGGGTGACATAGTGGGACACACACATTAGAAAGGGAGGGAGGGCGTGGGAGGGAGGGAGAGCAAGAAAATGATTAGGGATGGGCACCGGAAGCAGCCCAGGCCCGTAGGGAGGTCCTAGGCCCCGGGCTCTTGCTTGGTGGGCTGCAGGTAGAGAAAGAAAGGCCTGCAGGACACTGCAGGGGGCTGCCCGGCTGGGTCCTGAGCACTCTGTATATGGCTCAGGCACAAGAGTAAGAAGAAAGCCTTTACCAAAGCCTGCAAGAGATGGCGAGACTCCGACGGCAAGAAGCAGCTCCAGAAAGACTTTGCCGCCATGAAGAAGTACTGCAAGGTCATTCGGGTCATTGTCCACACCCAGGTCAGCCCAGCCCCCACCTTCCGCCCGAGCAACTTTTGGGTGTCTTCTCCCATCCTCCACTTCCAAAGTGAAAAGCCCCGACAAATGTCAGCTTAAAAATAGCACTAGCCCTGGGAACAGGCTCAAGCTCCGGCCAGTCACCTCACTGGCCACTCTTGTCACTGGCACATGATATGTCAGTGCCATGGGCCGCTGTAGTGCCCCCATGGACCACTCAGGCCCCCAAATGTCCTGAAAGGCTTGAGCCTCCAGCCAAAAGTCCAGCATGGAGAGCTGGCTGTACCCAGGGTCCAGCTTGATGCTGACTGGTATGTAAGCAGAATGCTCATTCTGGGATATTCTTTTATTTGTTTATTTTGGTTTTCCCAGACAGGTTTTCTCTGTATTAGCCTTGGCTGCCCTGGACTCACTTTGTAGACCAGGCTGGCCTTGAACTCACAGCGATCTGCCTGCCTCTGCCTCCCGAGTTCTGTGATTAAAGGCATGCGCCACCATGCCCGGGCCATTCTTGGATATTCTTAAGCATCTTGTCTCTGGGGAAGTGTTCCCCAGGCACCACAGCAGCAACCCTGTCCCCGCTCCTCTCTGGCAGCCCCACTGCCCTCTGAACATAGGCTTGTTACTCTCACACTTGCTGCTGATGCACACTTGATGCTCATCGGCGTGACCTCCAGGGGCCACAGAGGCAGGGGCACACTCATCTAATTCCCGGTAGGCCTCAGGGCTTATCAGAAGCACGGTATACAGCAGGAGCTCCATAAGTGCTTGTGGAGCACTCTGCTATGATCGAGATGGTCTCTTTCCACCTCTGTGTCGTCTTAGAAAATGCTGCTCATAACAGCCAGAGCCCCATTGCATGGTCTAGTTAGCAACCTACTCTTGAAAGGTGGAGTTCATTCCTCCATCGGCCTGGCTTTGACACCTTCCAGCTCCTGTCTGACCAGACTGGGCTCTTCTCTGTCCCACCAGGTTTTTTTTTTTTTTCTTTCTTTCTTTCTTTCTTTTTTGGTTTTTCAAGACAAGGTTTCTCTGCGTAGCCTTGGCTGTCCTAGACTTGCTTTGTGGACCAGGTTGGCCTCGAACTCACAGTGATCCACCTGCCTCTGCCTCCTGAGTGCTGGGATTAAAGGCGTGTGCCACCATGCCTGGCTCCCACCAGATTTCTAAGGTCTTCCCCGACACGAGGCCTTTTCACATGCTGCTTGCCTCCTCTGTCCTGAGCTCACTCAGAGCCTTGCCTAGTGACTTTTTGGCTGTTATTGGTCACTTCCTCAGAGAGGCCTTCCCTGAAGTGCAGCTCGTAGTCCGTCAGGACCCTGAGCCCTCTCCAAGAGTTGACTTGCCTTTTTTAATGCATCTTCAAAGTAGACTCCCTGAGACGTGGGATGCCGTGAGCCGCCGTCGGCCTCAACCTGTGCTGTACATGCAGCACCCGGGCTGTGGCAGGAGTACGGCGGTGTCTTGTCAATAAATACAAGCGGGGGAAACTTCAGATTACCAGTGGGCTGTCCATCTGCAGGCGTGAGGGAGGGTCTGTGAACTGACCCTCCCCCCACACTGTGCCTCGCAGATGAAGCTCCTGCCCTTTCGGCAGAAGAAGGCCCACATCATGGAGATTCAGCTGAATGGTGGTACCGTGGCTGAGAAGGTGGCCTGGGCTCAAGCACGGCTGGAGAAGCAGGTGCCGGTACACAGTGTGTTCAGCCAGAGTGAGGTGATTGATGTCATTGCTGTCACGAAGGGCCGGGGTGTTAAAGGTAGGTCCTGACGGAGACAGTGGCTCCAGGCAAGACTGTTCAGCAGGGGCCGGAGTGGCCTCTCAGCTTTCAGCCTCTCCCATCTACAGGTGTCACTAGTCGCTGGCATACCAAGAAGCTACCAAGGAAGACCCACAAAGGCCTGCGCAAGGTGGCCTGCATTGGTGCCTGGCACCCTGCCCGGGTAGGCTGTTCCATCGCCCGGGCTGGGCAGAAGGGTTACCACCACCGTACAGAGCTGAATAAAAAGGTGTGTTATAGCTCTGAGGGGGTCTCTAGTGGTGTGGCGTGACTCAGACACTGACTGGCTTCACGAAATGTCATCACCGGTTCCAGAGTCAGCTCCCTACTGTGCTGTTTTCCTGGTAGATCTACCGCATTGGCCGGGGGCTGCACATGGAAGATGGGAAGATGGTCAAAAACAATGCGTCTACCAGCTATGACATCACCGACAAGTCCATCACACCGCTGGTGAGGCAGGGAGGCAGGGTCTGATGGGGGTCGGGGAACAGGTCCTAGCTCCAGCTGGGTGCTACCCTGCCCCAAAAGCTCCACAGGTGGATAGCGTCCCCACAGGCTAGGCCCGAGGTCCTAGCAGGAGGGCCGTGATAGGAGGCCTGATATACCAGTGAGCAGCCACCTGGAAGGCCCAGGCCTTGTCTGCTCCCTCATCCTCCTACCTCCTGTGAGCAGCTTGTACTGTGGGTCATGGGGTATGTTGACCCAGGAACTAGCGCAGAGTTGATGGAAACAGCCATGGAGCCTGAAGCATGTGTCTGCTACCTTTTTCTTTTTTTAATTTTTAGTTATTTTTACTTTATATGTATTGTTGTTTGCTTGAATGCATATCTGTGTATGGGGTGTCAGATTCCCTGGAGCAGTAGTTACAGACAGTTGTGAGCTGCCATGTGGATGCTGGGAATTGAACCGGGGTCCTCTAGAAGAGCAGCCAGTGAGTGCTCTTAACTGCTGAGCCATCTCTCCAGCCCCTGTTTTTTTGTTTTGTTTTTGTTTTTCGAGACAGGGTTTCTCTGTGTAGCCTTGGTTATCCTGAACTTGCTTTGTAGATCAGGCTGGCCTCAAACTCACAGCAATCTGCTTGTCTCTGCCTCCTGAGTGCTAGGATTAAAGGTGACGTCCAGCTTTCTTTTCTTTTCTTTTCTTTTCTTTCTTTTTTTTTTTTTTGGTTTTAGTTTTGGGTTTGTTTGTTTGTTTTTTTTTGAGAGAGAGAGGATTTCTCTGTGTAGCCTTGGCTGTCCTGGACTCCCTTTGTAGACCAGGCTGGCCTTGAGCTCATAGTGATCTGCCTGCCTCTGCCTCCCGAGTGCTGGGATTAAAGACGTGCGCCACCACGCCTGGCCAGTTTTCTTTTTTGTGGTTGGTTGAGACAGAGTTTCTCTGGTAGCCCTGCTGTCCTGGAACTCACTCTGTAGATCAGGCTGGCCTGGAACTCAGAGATCCTCCTGCTTCTGCCTCCTGAGTACTGGGATTAAAGGTGTGTGCCACCACCATCCAGCTCTTTTTTTTTTTCTTTAATATACACAGCATTTCATGTAGCCCAGGTTGGCCCCGAGCTTTCTATGTAGCTGAGGATGACCTTGAAACTCTGGTCCTTGTTTCTGTCATCTGAGTGCTGAGAGCTATGCCACAACACCCTGTTTTTTTTTGTTTTTGTTTTCCCTCTGGGTAGCCCTGGGCTATCCTGGAACTTGCTTTGTAGACCAGGGTAGCCTCCAACTCAAAAGACCCTCTGGCCCCTGCTGCCCAAGTGCTGGAATTAAAGGTATGTGCCACCCTGCCTGGCTAACACTTGTTTATTTTGTTTTGTTTTTGCTTTTTTAAACTTTATTTTATGTGAATTGGTGTGAGAATGTCACATCCCCTGAGCCATCTCTCCAGTCCAGACACCCTGCTGTTGGTGGGTTTTTTTCCCCAAGACAGGGTTTCTCTGTGTAACAGCTCTAGCTGTCCTGGAACTCTCTCTGTAGATCAGGCTGGCCTCGAACTCTCAGAGATCCACCTGCTTCTGCCTCCTGAGTGCTGGGATTACAGGTGTGTAAAACAGCCTCCAGGCTGACAC
This sequence comes from Acomys minous, assembly GCF_964271855.1. NCBI lineage: Eukaryota > Metazoa > Chordata > Mammalia > Rodentia > Muridae > Acomys > Acomys minous. The sequence goes on along the minus strand of NC_140498.1, from coordinate 40,491,778 downwards.
TCTGTTTTGTTTTGTTTTTTTATAATTTTAAAACTTTTTCTTAAAATATTTTATTTAGCTGGGCAGTGGTGGCACATGCCTTTAATCCCAGCACTTGGGAGGCAGAGGCAGGAGGACCTCTGTGAGTTCGAGGCCAGCCTGGTCTACATAGAGAGTTCCAGGACAGCCAGAGCTGTTACACAGAGAAACCCTGTCTTGGGAAAAAAAAAAAAAAGATTTTATTTATTTTTTATTATGTATATAGTGCTCTGTCTGCATGTACACCTGTGGGCCAGAAGAGGGCATCAGATCACATTGTAGATGGTTGTGAGCCACCATGTGGTTGCTGGGAATTGAACTCAGGACCTCTGGAAGAGCAGTCAGTGCTCTTAAACACTGTGCCATCTCTCTAGCCCCGACACCCTGTTTTTATTTTATTTTATTTTATTTTATTTTATTATTATTTTTTTGGTTTTTCGAGACAGGGTTTCTCTGTGTTAGCCTTGGCTGTCCTAGACTCACTTTGTAGACCAGGCTGGCCTTGAACTCACAGTGATCCGCCCGCCTCTGCCTCCCGAGTGCTGGGATTAAAGGCATGCGCCACCATGCCCGGTTGGCACCCTGTTTTTAAATGTGGTGCTCAGAACTGAACACAGGGCCTCATGCACGCTAGGCTAGCATTCTTCAAACTGAGCTACTGGGCCGGGGCCTTGCTATTACCCAAAGTGGCCTTCAACTCAAATCACCCTTTGACGTGCTGGATTTACAGATACACACCAGATGCTCAGCAAACTTCTGAGCATCAGTGTCTCCCACAAAAAGGTGTATTGTTAAATGAGATAACACAGGGAAAACACTTAGCATGCGGCGCAGCCCCTGCTGCCCTGGTGAGTGGTGCACGTTGTCCGTGCACCCTGGGGTCTGCACACAGAGTTCCTTCCCATCACGGCTCCCTGACTTGTGTGTCCTGAGCCTGGCTTGGTCTGGTCTGTCTCCCCGTAGGGTGGCTTCCCCCACTATGGGGAAGTGAACAACGACTTCATCATGTTAAAGGGCTGCATTGCAGGAACCAAGAAGAGGGTGATCACACTGAGGAAGGTGAGCGCAGCCTGGCGGGCTGGGCAGTGGGCTCCAGTAGCCTGTTGTGTCCTTTAACCTGCCTTGGGGTCCCATGGTGGGAGAATAAAGGAAGGGCTCTGGCCGGAGCGAGTGACTGGTTTAGTCCTCTTTGGTGTGAACTGGAGGTCACAGGGGTTGGGGGTCCTCCATCTTTGACGGCTCCCATCTCTTGGACCCCCCCTCCCCAAGTCCCTCCTAGTGCACCACAGTCGCCGGGCCCTGGAGACTATTGAGCTCAAGTTCATCGACACCACTTCCAAGTTCGGCCATGGACGTTTCCAGACAGCGGAGGAGAAGCGGGCCTTCATGGTGAGCTAGTTCAAAGCTCCGGAGCCCAGGGGTTCCAGAGAGGAGCTGGAAGGGCGCTTTCGGCAGACCAGTAGCGCAGGCTCTGGGGAGCACTGGTGCTGGTCACAGGCAGCGCTCTTTCTTGACTGGCTTTCGTGACTAACGCTCCTCCTGTCTTTCCACCTTAACCAGGGACCCCAAAAGAAGCATTTGGAGAAAGAGAAGCCGGAGACCTCAGGAAACGTATAAGATGTCAGGAATGGCGTACACTTGGGAGTGCTCCTGCTGTCTTTGTCTTTTTTTGTTCAATAAAGTTCTGAGACAGTTCTTTTTTTTGTTGTTGCTGTTCTGTTCAAGACAGGGTTTCTCTGTGTAGCCTTGGCTGTACCGGACTCACTTTGTAGACCAGGCTGGCCTCGAACTCACAGCGACCCACCTGCCTCTGCCTCCCAAGTGCTGGAATTAAAGGCGTGCGCCACCACACAACTCTTTCACACTCCCTGGGAGGCATGAGGCAACTCTTAAGCCCGGGTCAGAGAGTTGGGGGGTCCCAAACACGGGCCGACTGTCCCAGGGCGCAAGGTTTGGCGCCGGATTAGGAAAGACTAGGGATACAGCTGGGTGGATGTGCGTCCACCCTTGTTGCACAAAGGTAACAGCTATCCTAAGGCCGAGCAGCTCAACCGAAGCGCCACATGAACCGGCGAAGCTTCACGGAAGCGGGCGGGGCCTTCTGGAAGCGGAAGTGAGAACCTGATCCGGGGAAGGGCTTGGTCAGATGGGTGGAGTTTAGGGCGTACAGGAAGAGAGGCTCCTCGGGGGCGAGGCTGCTAGGAGGCGGGATGTAGGGATTCCGAGAGTGACTGTACTTCTCTAGGGGCGGGGCTTAGAGCGAACTGGGAAGTGATTGGTCATTGGGAAGGGGACGGGCTCGAGCCCAGATCTGAGGAATTTAGGTGCCCCGGTGGGGAAGTTTTGCCAGTCCGGTCGCAGCCATGTCATTCTGCAGCTTCTTCGGAGGCGAGGTTTTCCAGAATCACTTCGAGCCAGGTATAGCCTGTGGCATTAGAGCAGGCATCGCCTTCTGGGTGGCGGTGGAGTCCCTGAGCCAGGATTTGGCTAGTGTGGTCACCGGGGAGAAGCGAGCTTGGGAAAGAAGGATTCGGGGGAAGGGCTGGCCAGGGCATTGGGGAGCCTGAGGACCTGAGAGGAGAGGAGACATTCCGGTAATCTCTGTCCTCAAGGAGGGCAGGCCTTGAACTTCAATGCAGATCTGTCGCGGGGGCGGGGGACGGTGAGGGGGATTCTCTGGCCCGGGTGTTTGGGGTAGTGCCACCCGCGTGGTTTCAAAGCGGTCGGGACTTTGGAGCACAACAATGGGATGTGTGGTCCAAGGTCCGCGTTGGAGTTTGCCCTGGCCGTGTTCCTTCTCGACCTCGCTTGGGTGAGCGGGCAAGCTCTGCACTTTCCGTTCAGTCCCGAACGCGCCGGCCCAGGAGTCTCTCCGCCCTCTGGGTTGGGGTGTCAGTGGGCTCTTGCCAATGTAGAAGAAGTTTGACCCGAACACCTTGAGTACAGTAGCTCCTGCTGAATGGACTTCTTGATAGGTTCTGCTGATATTGGACAAATTTGGTAAAAAGCTATGGTACTGGCGTCTCTAGGGCGGCATCTGTTGGATGTCAGTCCCCCTAGAGGGCTGGGCTGTGACACTGTGCATCTATGTAAGCCACCTGTGATACAGGGTTGCCAGGCAGAGGCCTCCCCCGAATCCGTCGTGGCTGTAGCACTCCGGTTGCCTTCAGGCTGTCCTGGCAAGCTAGGCACTCCACTCGGTGTTGCTTCCACTCCGGTTCCTGACACAGGCTGTACAGTTCGTACTCCAGCGTGTGTGCCCTCAAGTGGTGGGCCATGGATGGATGACTCAGTACTCTGCAGGTTCCCATTTTTAAGTCTTTCAAACAGTTATGTAATTCAGTTTTGCAACCATACCCACCCCCTTCCACTCATGTGATCTTTTGGGGACAGGTTGAAAACTTTTCTTCCTAGCTGTTGTTTTTCCGAGGGTTCCCTACTTGGCTTGGAAGACTGTCCCCTAGGGCCAGCCTGTTCCTGCTCAGAGAGCAGGCCCATGGCTGGGTATCCAGCTGAAGACCGATGACCAGCACAGAGGCCCACTTGGGAGAGGCCACCAAATGGTTACACTGGCAGGGTTAGGGGCCCTGCTGTGTGAATCTTGTCTCAAAAAAACAAACAGACCTTGTTGCAGTTTCTGTTGCTTCAACGAAACACCAGGGCCAAAAAGCAAGTCGGGTAAGGAAGAGTGTGAACAGCTCTTAGTTCACACTCTATCCCTGAGGGAAGTCAGGACAGGGAACTCAAGTGGGGCAGGAACCTGCAGGCAGGAGCTGATGCAGAAGCCATGAGGTTGTGCTGCTTACTGGCTTGCTCCTCACGGCTTGCGCAGCCTGCCTTCTCAGAACCATCAGCTCAGGGCTAGCGCCACCCACAATAGGCTGGGCCCTCTTCCATGGATCACTGAGAAAATGCTTTACAGATGGATCTCATGTACGAATTTCTTCAACGGAGACTCCTTCCTCTCTGATGACTCTAGCTTGTCAAGTTGACACACAAAACCAGCCAGTACACAAATAAATTAAAAAAAAAAAATCTAGGCAGGTCCTCAGGTGCATTCCCTCTTCCTGGGGAACTCTACTTTTTTTTTAAGTTGACAAAAACCAATTGGCACAAGATCTTGTCTCAAAACAAAGAAAAACATAATACAAAGCAAAAAACTCAAAGGGGAGCCGGGCATGGTGGCGCATGCCTTTAATCCCAGAACTTGGGAGGCAGAGGCAGGAGGATCGATGTGAGTCAGAGGCCAGCCTGGTCTACAAAGTGAGTCCAGGATAGCCATGGCTGCACAGAAACCCTGTCTCGAAAAACCAAAACCAAGCCGGGCGTGGTGGCGCACGCCTTTAATCCCAGCACTCGGGAGGCAGAGGCAGGTGGATCGCTGTGAGTTCGAGGCCAGCCTGGTCTACAAAGTGAGTCTAGGATAGCCAAGGCTACACAGAGAGACCCTGTCTCAAAAAGAAAAACAAAAACAAAAAAAAAAAAGGAAAAAAAAACAAAAACAAAAAAGAAAGAAAAACCAAAACCAAAAAAAGAAAAGAAAAGGAAAAACAGAAAAACCAAAAACAAAAACAAAAAACCCAAAAAACCTCAAAGGGGCTGGAAATGGCTCAGTGTTGAGAGCAAGCTTTTCCCAGAGGGCTTGGGTTTCGTTCTCAGCACCCACATGACAGTTCACTCTGGTCTCAGGAAATCTGACGCCTCCTTCTGGTCTCTTCTGGCTTCTGTAGACACTACATACATGCGGTACACAGACGTACATGCAGGCAAAACACCCATACACACAAAAACAAGTCTTTTAAAAAAACATCCAAAACTTTGGGGCAGGAGAGATGGCTCAGTGGTTAAGAGCACTGACTGTTCTTTCAGAGGTCCTGAGTTCAATTCCCAGCAACCACATGGTGGCTCTCATAATCCTCTGAGGTGATCTGATGCCCTCTTCTGGTGTGCAGGTGTACATGCAGGCAGAGCACTGTATATGTAATAAATAAATAAATCTTTTTTTTAAAAATCCAAAACTAAATTGTTAAATTAAGCTAAAATGTGAACCATTTCATATCACAGAGCCACTGAGAGCAGCTGAAATGAGCCCAAAGAGTGACTTCTAGTCTCCTGTAACTCAGCCAGACATTGTTGGGTGCTGGCTCTCCCAGAGCCAACGAGTGCACTATGAGCAGGGTCTGGTGTGTGGTCTTCCTCCACAGTGGGCTCACGGCTCGTACTGTCATTTCTTGGGTCCCATGTCAAGGAAGCTTGCATTAGAGACAGGTGGAGTGAATCAGTGTCTCTGCTTTTGCTCTTCCTCTGCTACAGGTGTCTACGTGTGTGCCAAATGTGGCTACGAGCTGTTTTCCAGTCACTCAAAGTATGCACACTCTTCCCCGTGGCCCGCATTCACTGAGACCATCCATGCAGACAGCGTGACCAAGTGCCCTGAGAAGAACAGACCTGAAGCTTTAAAGGTGGGTGTGATAGCCCTGGTGAGTGCCGGGCCAGGTGGGTGAGATAGCCCTGGTGAGTGCTGGGCCAGGTGGGTGAGATAGCCCTGGTGAGTGCTGGGCCAGGGAGGGTCTTGGAACTAGTCACACCTTTCTTCCTTTGCTCCCTCACGAGGTTATTCTGGGTCTCCATCTTCAGCAGGGGCACTGGCACCCCAAGATTTGTTGTTGTTGTTTTTGAGACAAGGTTTCTCTGTGTAGCCATGGCTACCCTGGCACCAACTCTGTAGAGCAGGCTGATGTAGAGATCTGCCTGCCTCTGCCTCCAGAGTACTGGGATTTTAAAAAGGCTTGAGTTAGCTGCCTTGGGAGAGGTGGTGGATTGCTGTAAATTCAAGGCCAGCCTGGACAGCCAAGGATACACAGAGAAACTCTGTCTCGAAAAACAAAACAAAAGGCTTGAGTGATCACACCCAGCAGCACCACAAGATTTTTTTAAAGATTTATTTTTATTATTTACACAGTATTCTGCCCGAATGTGTGCCTGCACACCAAGAAGAGGGCAGCAGATCTCATTATAGATGGTTGTGAGCCACCATGTGGCTGCTGGGAATTGAGCTCAGGACCTTTGGAAGAACAAGCAGTGCTCTTAACCTCTGAACCATCTCTCCAGCCCACACGCTGTGATTTTGAGAGCGCTTCTATCCTGAGAGAACAGTAGCATTGGAACAGCTTCCCCGCACAGGTCCCACCCCTCAGCCCTATAGTTAGCTTAGGAAACGGACAGCGGTGGAAACACCACCTGTCTGCAGGAGGCAGGAGACTGACTTTGTGTGTGTGTGTGTGTGTGTGGTGTTTTTCCCAGGTGTCCTGCGGCAAGTGTGGCAATGGGCTGGGCCATGAGTTCCTGAATGATGGCCCCAAGCGGGGACAGTCCCGATTCTGAATATTTAGCAGCTCACTGAAGTTCATCCCTAAAGGTGAGCACCGTTGGCAGCTGGGGGCAGCCTGTTGTAGCTGAGGCAGGTGCAGCAGGGAGACGGGCTGTGGATGCTTATCTATCGCCTATGGCACCTGAAAAGCTGGCCGAAGGACAGGGCCGGGGGGCAAATGTTCAGGGTGCCTCATATGAGGACATCTCGGGGAGGGCTTGGCCTTTCCATGTGGCTGGAGTGCTGTGTTGGAGCCATCTCTTTTGTATGTTTGTTTGGCTTTCTTGGAGACAGGGTTTCTCTGTGTAGCCTTGGCTGTCCTGGACTTGCTTTGTAGACCAGGGTAGCCTCGAACTCATAGAGATCCACCTGCCTCTGTCTCCCAGAGTGCTGGGATTAAAGGCGTGCGCCACCACGCCCATTTCCCCTGAGCCATCTCTACAGCCCTGCCATACAGCCCTTGCTAACTGCTCCTCCTGAGCCTATTGTGTCAGCCTCTGGAATGCTGGGCTTCCATGTGTGAACATCACACCCAGCTGATGTGAGACTTAACAATGACGTGGGTGTTTTTCTCTCTCCCTTCTCTTTTCCAGGCAAAGAAGCCCCTGCCTCCCAGGGGCACTAGGTGAGCCCGGATATGCCAGGATATGCATGCCCACTTTTTGGCAGCCCCACGTTGGTATCAGAACCCCTTAGGCATTCAGATTTGGGGGCTGGGAGGTGGTTGAAGGGCCAGGAAGGCTCCGAATACCTTGTCTCTAAATGGAATCACCTTAGATGAAGCACTTTTTGGAAAGTCTCCACTGTTCCACCATGGTGGCCCTGGGGACAGGGCTGAGACATTGCCTGTTTTGAGCCTGTAGGAGACTCTGGGTTGAGGTCATAAGCCTCCTCTTCCCCCTCATCCTGCCACCCACCTCCTTGGCTGTCCGCATTCACCCTGTGGGGCTTGACACTGGGGCTGGGCCCTGGTCCTCACTTGTGCCTGTCTCCTCCGGGCTGTGCAGGAGATGGACATGTGAACGGGACTGCCCTGGCCAACTGCTCCAGCCTTGGTCACCGCATGATCTGCTCTGGCTAAACGCTTCTCTGCCAGCCAGGGTGGTGATGATCTGTGACCTCCGGGGAAGAGCGCAGGCTGATGCCGCGGACTCTTGGACCCTTGTCTTCCGGCTGAGAAAACAGCTCTGTTTCACAATCTGTGGATTCAGCTTGCCTCACTGTGGCTTGGGAAAGTGACTGTTGCCTCATTACCTGACCAGTAGCCGGGGGCCCAGTTCTCACCTCTTTCTCCACTTCATACTGCATGGGAGTCCCTCCCAGATAAAGCCACTGTACCTTACTGTGTGTGCTTGGGAGCACTTGACATCTGGGAGAGTGGGGGATGCGGAGACCCACCTCACTTTGGTTCCTTTCTCGAGTGTTCAAACGGAAATCAATAAACATGAAGATGGGTTGTGTTGCCACCTTTATTTACTTTTCCTGCAGTGCTAGGGAATTGAACTAGGGCTACAAGGGCCACCACGCCTGACTCCATCTTAATGATGTTTTAACAATACCTACCACCTGCCAGAGCCCTGGGGAGAGGTGGGCCTCCCTCAGCTGTCGGAGTCAGGAGGAGGAGCCCTCGGTCCCTGGGAAGGGGTTTGAAGGTCTTGAAGCTTGGAGGAGCCAGGTGTGTGTGGTGTGTGTGGTGTGTGTGTGTGTGTGTGGTGTGTGTGTGTGGTGTGTGTGTGTGTGTGTGTGTGTGTGTGTAGTGGGTGGGGGGATGGGTGTTTAAGACATTTGCCTGGAGGGGCTCCGGGCCCTGGACTCGTGAATTCTGTGAATTGGCAGCACACCAGTTTGGCCCACTATTGAGATGCCCCCTGAGGAACGAGGGAGGTGGGCCCTCTCTCTGTCTGCCGACCAGCTGGGGCTTGTCATTCTGCATGACCTCCTCAGTGGTCCCAGTCTTGATGTTGCGGGGGAGACTCAGACTCCTGCTCTGGGACTTCTATATTAAGGGAAAAGTAAGTGGACCCAGGCTGCAGGACCTCTGGAGCCCTCTTTAACCTCCAGCAAACTGACCAGTGCACGGGGCTCCGCTCCTAGGCACTGGGCAGGTGTTTAGCACTGTTCAAATCTGTTTTGTTTTTGTTTTTTAAATCATGATTAGTGTTAACAGTGAGTCCTTATTCTAACTACACCTGATGTTCATGTTCCTGTAATTGTCCTAATTGGTTCCCCAAATGGCAGCTGCTAGACTCTCCCTTGCTACCCTGGCTGCCTTGAGCAAAAGGACTGCCTGACAAATAGCCAGCCAGACTACCCTTACACCAGGCTGCCTTGGACATTCTATGGATGCCTGGAACAAACTACACAATGCTTAAAGTTGATTGCTCCGGGCTCCAGAAGGCACAGCTTCAGCTAAGGCTGTGGGAACCCAGTTTATACCAGACTTTTTGCTGCCACAAACCTCTGAATTCTAGATCCTGCAGCCATCTCTACCTGGGCCAGAGAAGGAGCACTTCTTTTGGTGACCTAGCAGGACTGTGGTGATGGGTCTTGCAAACAAAGAAACAGCAAAACGGAGCCGGAGCTGGAGAGATGGCTCATTGGTTAAGAGCACTGGCTGATCTCCCAGAGGACCCAGGTTCAATTCCCAGCACCCACAAGGCAGCTCACAATTGTCTATAGTTTCAGTTCCAGAGGACCTAGCACTCTCTCACACAGGCATAAATGCAGGCAGAACAACAAACAAACCAACCCCAAATCAGGCAGTGGTGGCTGAAGGATAGAAGGCTGTAAAGAGCTAGACATGAGAAATGGAAGGAGGAGCTGCAGAAAGCTATGCCTTAGGCCAAAGTTTTTAAGACACTCCAGGCCTAGGAGCTGTTAACGCTGGCCACTGTCAAAGTAGGAGGAGTCTTGGCCCGGTAGGCGTGCCCAGAAGCTGGAAGACTAAGGAATCGCAAGTCCCCGAGGTCTAACCAAGAGGTAACACTAGAGGGCGCCACGAGTCCACACAGCTCGGCCTCGCCGAGCTAGCTGAGCTCTCCTATTTTTTGGACGCAAGGCCTGTTGCTCCTGTTGTTGACAGTCACCTTCCAGTCCTTAGGGACACCAATGGGGGATAGTTAGGCAGACCCCACAGAAGCACTACGTGGTTAGAAGTTGAACTGAGTCTGGGCGGTGGTGGCGTACGCCTTTAATCCAAGCACTAGGGAGGCAGAGGCAGGTGGATCGCTGTGAGGTTGGGGCCAGCCTGGTCTACAAAGTGAGTCCAAGACTACACAGACAAACCCTGTCTCAAACCCTCCCGCCCCCCCCAAAAAGAGGTTGAACTGAGCTGGATGCAGTGGCACAGGCCTTTAATCATCGCACTCCAGATCTCTGAGTTCAAGGCCTGCCTGAACTATAAAAGGGCATTTCAGACCAGCCAGGGCTACACAGTGAGACCTTGTCTCAAAAATGAGTAAACGACAGCAACAAAACCAAGACGTACTGCAAGACGCAGTACAGTTCCTAGTTACAGATCGTGGGGACCTGGCTCCAGGCTCTGATGAAGTAGGGACAGCAGCCAATGGCTACCAAGAAGGTGCCAGGGAAGACGGTGGGGGTGCCTGGGGGGGGAGGGGGTGACTGGAGCTGCACTTCATGGCAGGGTTTAGACGTCCCTGACAAGCCTTGCAGCAGCAGGCAAGCCCTGTCTTGACCTGGGGCGGTGCTCCTGACTCCACAGGGGACTTCTGCTTGTCTCCTGTCCTGACTTGGTCTGCCCCATGACCTGTCTTTGTTGCAGTGCAGTGCAGTGTCCCCCAGGCACCATGATTGACACCCCAGTCTCTGGCTAGTGGGATCTTTGGTCCAGGGGATATAGAATGTGAGGGACTCAGGTTGTCTGTGGTAGAGGCAGGTGCTCGTCACTGCTGTCATCTTCTGTCCCGGAAGCCAAGTAGGAGCTGGGAACTCTTTTAACACAGTAGGAAAGGGAGGTTCAGGGGGCTGGATTCCTGTCAAGGTCACCTAAGGGGGCTGCCCTTGCCCCCAGAGTGGGCTCTTGCCTGGCCGCCTTTCCTATCAAGGTGAACTCAACAGAACTCTCTGGAGCTGTGTGGATGGAGTAGGTCTCTCTTAAGGGCCCCATCCCCACGATGAAGCCATATCCGGCCTCCAAAGTGGAAAAACCCCACACAAATCAAGGACATCTGGGCCCACCCTCTGGCCATGGCTCCTCCCCATCAGTCCCCGCCCAGGCTTGGGCTCTGCGGGCTGCAGGGGTGGGTCTGGGGGTTGAAGGGTGTGGTTTTAAGGGAGGAGGTCTTAGGGCTCTCACATGTGTTTAATGCCCCCAGCAGTCCCCCGCGGAGGGAGGGAGGCAGGCACTGAGCAATGTTATTAATGAAATGTTATTAATCTTCCAGCAAGGGGCAGCCCTATGCATGCCTGCCCTGCTGCTGCTGAAGCCTAGGCTGGGGATACATACCCACCGTGAAGTGGGGATGGGCTGCAAAAGAGGCAGAAAAGTCAGATGCAGCAGATGCAGACAGATCCACACAGTCACTTTAAAATATTCATGTACGGGGCTGGAGAGATGGCTCAGCGGCTAAGAGCACTAACTGTTCTTCCAGAGGTCCTGAGTTCAATTCCCAGCAACCACATGGTGGCTCATAACCATCTATAATGTGATCTGATACCCTCCTCTTGCCTGCAGATGTACATGCAGGCAGAGCTCTATATACATAATAATAAATAATAAATCTTTTTTAAAAAAAATTCATGTACGTCCGATGTGCTTAGGTGGGGAGTGCAGACTAAGTGTGTTCCTGCCTTTTTGAAACTGATTGTGAGGTCAAGAGAAATTGTGTGTGTGTGTGTGTGTGTGTGTGTGTGTGTGTGTGTGTGTGTCAAAGTTACCTACAAAAGCAGGATGGAGTGTAGCTCAGCCATAGAACACAGAAAACATGGGTAAAGCCCTTGGTTCTATTCCTAACACTGAAAAACAAACCACACACAAAGGATTGGTTAGTCTCTGATGGGGGGGCACATAGGCAGAGCTCGGTGGTCAGTATGTCCATCTTGGTCAGTATGTCCATCTGTCCATGCCTGCTCTAGTTAACTTTCTTCTGCAGGGGCATGTCTAAGGTTCTGCATCCTGGGCCTCTCCTTTCCATCCACTCCACCCATGCTGGCTAGCCCAAGTCTCAGAGGCTACTTACCTGGCTGCCTTGCCTTGGCACATTCAGTGAAATGTGGGATCCCTCTAGCTTGGGCTATATAGGATCTCTGCCCACCCTGTTTCTTGAGCCTTTATTTTATTTTATTTTTTATTTTTTGAGATATGGTCTCATGTAATCCAGGATAGCCTCAAATTCACTATGCAACTGAAGATGACCTTGGACTTGATCCTTCACCTTTTACTGCTATTTTATTTTATTTATACAAGCATGCACCACTATGTCCCATTTATGACTTATGAGGTACTGGGAACAGAACCCAAGGCTTTGGGCACACTAGGCAAGCACTTGACCAACTTAGCTACGTACCCAGTCCTTCCCTCTTTGTCTCCTTGAGGCAGGCCTATGGCTTTTTTTTTTTAAAAATTATTTATTTATTTATTTATTATTGTTTTGCATGCATGTACACCTGCACACCAGAAGAGGACACCAAATCTCATTATAGATGTTTGTGAGCCACCACGTGGTTGCTGGGAACTGAACCCAGGACCTTTGGAAGAGCAGTCAGTGCCCTTAACCTCTGAGCCATCTCTCCAGCTGAGGCCTAGGACTCTTTGTTTTTGTTTTTTTGTTTTTTTGAGACAGGGTCTCTCTGTGTAGCCTTGGCTGTCCTGGACTGACTTTGTAGACCAGGCTGGCCTCGAACTCACAGCGATCCGCCTGCCTCTGCCTCCCGAGTGCTGGGATTAAAGGTGTGCGCCACCACGCCCGGCTGAGGCCTAGGACTCTTGATCCTGCTATATCTGCCTCCTAAGTGCAGAGATTATGTGTGAGACCCCAGGAGCTTCATGTTTATTTCCAAGAAGAAGGGCAGAACCAGATAGTAGGGAGCAAGTGACCTTCCCAGGGGTTCATGGCTCAGAGATGGGGATCCACTGTCCCTAGGTCACACAGGAGGAAGCTAGCAGTCAGTGTCTAGGCCTGGGCCCTGCCATTAAAGTGAGCCAAGAGCCAGGTAGAAGATAGCCTGGTCATCCTAAGGGAGGGAGGTGGGTAACCCTACTTTTGAGAAACACAGAGGATATTTCTGGAATCAAATTTTACCTTCAAAGAGACAATTCTAGGCTGGCAAGATGTCTCAGTGGGTAAAAGGTGCTTGCTATGCAAGCCTAACAGCTCTGAGTTCAACCCCTGGGCCCCGTACAAAAGCTGAACGAGAGAAATGATGTGTTTGCTCTACCATGGTACCTGTATCCACACAGGACATCATATATACAAATAATAAACTTTTCCCTTTCTTTTTAAAACATATTTATTTTTTATTTTATGTACATTAATGTTTTGACTGCATGTACATCTGTGTGAGGGTGTCAGATCCCCTGAAACAGGAGTTATAGACAGTTGTGAGCTGCCATGCAGGTGCTGGGAATTGAGCTTGGGTCCTCTGAAAGAGCAGTCAGTGCTCTTAACCGCTGAGCCATCTCTCCAGCCCCAAACGTTTCCCTTTCTATCTTTCTTTCCTTCCTTCCCTTCCTCCTCCTCCTTTCTTTTCTTTGAGACAGGGTTTCTCTGTGTAACCCTAGCTGTCCTGGAACTCTGTAGACCAGACTGGCCTTGAACTCAGAGATCCACCCACCTGCCTCTGCTTCCCAAGTGCTGGAATTAAAGGCGTGCGCCACCACCTCCTGTGACATACATAAAGTTCTTCAAAAAGAGGTTCTTTGGGGCTGGAGAGACGGCTCGTTGGCTAAGAGTGTATAATTGTCTTTGCGGAGGATCTGAATTCAGGTCCTAACACCCATGTCAGCTAGCTCACAACAGCCTTTAACTTCAGTTCCAGAGGAACGCAATGCCTCTGGCCTTCTTGGGCACTGACACTCACATTTGTATACCTACATGCAGGTCCACACACATACACATAATTAAAATGGTAAATCTTTAGAAAGAAAGAAAGAAGCAAATAAGAGGTTCTTCCCAAAGTGTTAAGTGGAGTTGCCTTAAGACCTAGAAATTCCCCTTCTAAGCAAACTCCAAAGAACAGCAAAACACAACCACACAAACCCTTGTGTATAGATGTCCTAGTAGTGCTAATATTTACAGGCAGAAGGTAGAAGTTATGCACAGGTTCTCCAGTGGTGGGTGGGATACAGGAACTAACAGACACTAAAAGGAGTGGAGCCTCAATATGCAGCGGCAGGAAAGAACCTGGAAATGGGGGTGCTCACTGAGAGAACCCAGAGGCAGGCTCACAGACACCGAGTGAGCCCACGTCTAGGTAACAGGCCAAGCAAGTCCAGAGAGACCGAAAATGCATTGGTAGCTTGCCACCAGGCATGCCGGGGAAGAGAAAACAGGGAATGACTGCTAATTGTTCTAGGATCCTTTTTTTAGGATGATTAAAAAAAAGTGTTCTAAAATTGATAGGTGTGAGAGTTGGATCTGTGGTTAAGTGCACCAACTGTTTTTCCAGAAGACTTGGGTCCAATTCCCAGCACCCACAGGGCATCTCACAATTGTCTGTAACTCCAGCCCCAGGGGACCAGACGCCCTCTTCTGACATCCTCACACACCAGGAACTTGTTGCAAAAACAGTCATCCACACAAAATAAAAAATAAAATCTAGTCGGGCGTGGTGGTGCACGCCTTTAATCTCAGCATTTGGGAGGCAGAGGCAGGTGGATTGCTTTGAGAGTCCAGGACAGCCATGGCTACAGAGAAACTCTGTCTCAAAAAAACCAAAAAAACGAAACAAAAATAAAATCTGAAATAAAAATTTTAACTGATGATGGCCATAATTGCACAGCATGATGAGCATTCTGGAAGTCAATGACCTCTCACTTCGGATAGTATGTGAATCGTACCTCAAGAACGCTGTTATTGGGGGCTGGAGAGGTGGCTCAGAGGTTGAGAGCACCGTCTGCTCTTCCAGAGGTCCTGAGTTCAATTCCCAGCAACCACATGGTGGATCACAACCATCTATAATGAGATCCGGTGTCCTCTTCTGGTATTCAGTGTTAGATGCAGACACAACATTGTATACATAATAAATAAATCTTTAAAAGAAGAAGAAGAAGAAGAAGAACGCTGTTATTCCAAAGACTTGGAGGTGCCCAGAGCCTTTGGCCGCGGTCTAGAGGAAGGGACTCTATGTAATAAGCCCGTCTCCTGCCTCCTTCAAGGATGAGCTCGCATCCGCACTCCCATCTCCCTGGCTGCCCTTCAGCTGCGTTCTGCTGTGGAGCTAGGACCCGACTCTCTCTCTTGCCTGGAATGCACTTACCTCCTGGCCGCACCATCACCTCCAGACCCTTCCCTAACCTCTCCTCCCTAATCGGCATGTACTGAGTACTCACCGCACGCACGCTAGGATCTATGTTAGCTGCTTAGGAGGCCTTGGGAATGCCTGTCACCCTGGATGTCCCCAGATCTGTACCCTTTCCAACAAGAGAGCCAGAGGGAAGGTAGAGAAAGGGAATCAGCTTTCAAACCCTCAACTCATCTCCCTGCTCTGGGCCAGCGTCTCCCCAGAGTCCTTCATCCCAGTGGAAAAGGCACCCTGCAGAGGAAGTGAAGAACCAAAGGCAGGAGACAGACGGGGACTTAGCCAGTGCTGAGGAGATGGTGAATCGCTAGGGACTAAGTGTAGGGACTTGGAGTCCCAAGTGGTGACAAGCTCAGACTGTGTAGGTGCAATATGGCCGCGTGGGACCTCCCTGGGAATGCGGGGGTGTGGGGGGGAACGAACCAGCATGTCCGCAACAAATCCCATTTACACCTAGGTCTGACGAAGGACTTCCGGGGACCCTACATGTACTAACATGCTTCCCAGACAGGGCTGGGCCAAAAACCGCCCACAGGACTGCTGGCACCAGCTTGCCCCGACAAGCAAATACTGCCCTCGTGTTTGTGACTGGGTTTGGGTGCTGTATGTCTGTCTCCCTTGGACCCGGCTGCCCTTGGGGTGGGAATTAAATGTCTGTGGGTCACTGAAGTTCTCTGCCCCTCCTGCGGTGATGAGACTTGTTCAGGTGTCATGAGGCCCAGGGACAGCTGATTAATAAACAGAGCAGCCGGCAGAGGTTGGGTATCTGTGTGTGGGCAGGGACTGGAGTGGAAAAGTCGGATGGACGCAGAAAGAAGACGTAGGCATAGTTATCTTTTTTCTGCGACGGGACAGCTGGTTCAACCTCTTGGCGTTCTTCCTCTTCTGCCTTCCCAGCAAGCAACTCTGGACCTGGTGCGCCTGGAAGAGGAGATTGGGGCGTGAGGAGTTCCTGCAGTGTCCTAGCTTGACAGATTCCACACATGAGAGGGCCCCGGGAATCTCTCCACGCTCAGAGGAAGCTCCACAGACCAACCCTAGCTGCCTCCCCTGCCTTCTAATACAGGCCTTTCCAATCCTCTGGGGGAGCCACTTTGCTACTTCCCAAAGGGGGCCACTGACATCTCGGGGAGGCCAGCTCTATCTGTCACATGGACTCTAAAGACAAGCTCTCTCCACAGAGCAGAGCTCCCAGCCTAGTGGATGGCTAGAGGACCGTTGGCAAGGAACGCAACGACCTGCTACAGGCTCAAAGACGACTGGGGGCTCCCTCTGCACGGGACGCAAGCGTGGCTTCATCCTCCCTGCCCAAGCAGATTCCTGGACCCCGTGGCTGCCGACTCTCCCAGGGAAGAGGCTTTCGCTCTCGGAAACAAGGGCGCCCACCTGTCGCCCTGGTCCCAAAGGGGCGTAAATAGACTTTCAAAAGACAGGTCAGGGGCTCCCACTCGTGCAGCCTAGTCGCTGCCTTGTGTTCCCCTCCCTGCCACCATATTCCCGTAGTATATGCGTGAAGACTTTGGAGACCAGCTCGGAAATTAGCCGGAGTTCCAAGTCCCAGGCTTGGTCTGGGCTCGGGACGGGGAGGGGCATCTCAGCCCCGCCCAGCTCCCCGCCCCTTTCGGGCTCGAGGGCTGCCAGGCTGCTAAGCTCAGCCCAGCAGCCGGGTGCCCACGGGCTGAGCGTGCGACAGTCGGGATGCGTGTCTGTCTGAAGTTCCCGTTCCTTGGCCTGGGCGCTGCGCGACCCCATGGCAGGTAGCGGCGGCCTGGGCAGCGGGGCCGGGGACCTCCAGGGCGCGGGGTCGGGGCAGGGCACTGGACTGCGTGCTCCCCGTGCTCCGCTGGCGCTCGTAGCTCTGTTGCTAAGCGCCTACTGCCTCTTCGCCCTCCCCGGCCGCTGTCCACCTGCCGCCCGCGCCCCTGCACCGGTTCCCGCGCCCGCCGAGCGGCCCAACGCCTCCCGCCGTCTGGGAGCGCCCAGCCTGCCGGTGGCCAGCGGCCCGGGGCGCCGGCGCTTCCCGCAGGCACTCATCGTAGGCGTGAAGAAAGGTGGCACGCGCGCGTTGCTGGAGTTCCTGCGGCTGCACCCCGACGTCCGTGCACTTGGCTCTGAACCCCACTTCTTCGACAGGTGCTATGATCGCGGCCTCGCCTGGTACCGGTGAGCGCCCCTGCTGGTCCGCCCCCTTCGCCGGTCCGCTTGCGCCTTAGACTGTACTTTCAGCTCAAGGCGTTGTGCTTTCCCTTAACCCAGGATGAATAGGGTAGAACCCTGGGTATTGGGTCTGAATCAAGCCTGTGAGGGAAACAGACTTGACCTCATGGATGAGGAGGAAAAGCTATTTGTAGCCTAGGCTCGCAGGAATCAGCAAATCTGAGGAAAACTGTTCTTCTGTTGGTAGGCTAAGGGTTTTAGCGAGGTGTGATTCTAGCCAGAAGTAGTTTCAAGCCAGTGAGATAACTAGGAATTTAACCTGAAGCCTTATATATTCTAAACAAATATTCTGCCGCTAAGCTATTAATATAATTCCATATACCATTATAGATTATATTAATATAATCCCGGTGAGACTATTTGTGAGCCTTAGAAATACTTGGAGCTCAGTCACTTTATCATCCCTTGGCGTCCCTCTGTTCCCTATTATAACTCTGGGTAAGTATGGGTAATTATCTGACCACACTAGTCAATTATATTCTAGAAAGTCCCTTTCACCC
The DNA here is from genome assembly GCF_964271855.1 of Acomys minous. Taxonomy (NCBI): domain Eukaryota; kingdom Metazoa; phylum Chordata; class Mammalia; order Rodentia; family Muridae; genus Acomys; species Acomys minous. The sequence goes on along the minus strand of NC_140498.1, from coordinate 40,474,192 downwards.
CACCCTGCATGAGGGGAGCCCTTGCCTGCTGGAGTCCGGAGAAAGTTAGGTCTGGGCTTCATCGAGGGAAACTGCCCTTTAGATACATCCTCCTGCAGCTGGACACCCCAAGTTCACCCCAGCTGTAGCAGTATGTCCTGGTGGACAGGTCGGGTCGGTCAGACACACCAGGCCCTCCCTGCTGAGTCTGGTCTTAGAGTCTAGAGGCAGGCCCTGCCCACTCCCTGCTATGCAGGCACTGAGGAGGGAGTTTACATCCCTGTCCCTTCCTGTGGGGAAATGGGCTTTATGGACTGGCTTCCCTCATCTGCAAGCTTGTGCTGAGCTAAGATCACCTGGAGAATCAGTGGGGGTGGGGGACAGGGGGGTGGGAGGACCCACAGGCACGCCAGCCTCTGTTTTCCAGGTCCTCCCCCCCCCCCCCCCCGTTTGCTAACTTTGCCTTCTGCAATGAGACTGGGGGGTTTGGGAGAGAGCACGCTCCCAAGCCCTGAAGCCTGCTACTACCTGAGGAGAGGCCCTCGGAAACACGGGTGTTCCCAGCATGGGGGTAGGGAGTGTTCAGGACGGTATACCACAGTTTTAGGCTCCGTCTGGACGTAGTACGTAAGATGCTGGGGGAGGGGTGAAACCCACGGCCTCCATCCCGCTAATCAGGGCTTGCCGCTTCAGATTTGCTCAGAAGTGCAGAGTGAGTACCTACCTGGCTGGCCTTCTGGACTGTGCAGCCTAGTGCCTTCACCTGGCTGTAGCCACAAGGGTTGCCGTGCTCTCCGGTGACCACTCCTTAGGTGATGTTCTTTTCAACCCATCGCACGTATGCACGGAGCTGCTGAAAATGACCACCTGACTCAGTATCTCCAGTCCCAGGACCCGGGCTGAGCCCCCCAGGACCTGTGGAACTCTGTCCCAGTGTGGGCTGAGGGAGGGAGGTGTGAGGGGAGCAGCCACTGGTGAGGTACTGCTTGTTTTGGCCTGTGACCTGCCTCGCTCAGGCAGTGACATGAGGATCCACTGGACTCAGCCCTTGGCCCAACCATTCTCCTTCCCGGTTCTCGATTAGATTGTTTCTTAGGCTTTGCTGCTGTTGCCTTGGGGACGGGATCTTTTGTAGCTCAGGCTGGCCTCAGATTCCCAGGGTGGCCAAGAGTGATGCTGAATTCCTCATCCTCTTGCCTGTATCTCATGAGCGTAGGGGATGGCAGGCATCGCTGTTATAGGCTCTACTCTGTCGGCCCCTCCTCACCCCGTGTGTGTGTGTGTGTGTGTGTGTGTGTGTGTGTGTGTGAGAGAGAGAGAGAGAGAGAGAGAGAGAGAGAGACAGAGAGACAGAGAGACAGAGAGAGAGACAGAGAGACAGAGAGAGAGAGAGAGACAGACAGACAGACAGACAGACAGACAGACAGACAGACAGACAGAGAATACGCTGACATGCTCATGTAGGCCAGAGGCTAACTCTCTCTCGGGAGTCTTTTCCCCCTATGGGATCTGGGTGTTGAACTCAGTCAACAGATTTGCACAGCAAACACTTTACTTGCTGAGCTATGTCACCAACCCCAGGAGGACTTTGTTTGTTTTTAGTTTTTGCTTTTGAGGCAGGGTCTTATTTATGCAATTTGGCTGGCCTGTGAAGACCAGGCAGGCCAGCTTCAAACGCAAAGAGATGGAGGCATGTGCCACAACCACACCCAGCCTATGGGTGTTATGCAGTTTTAGGAGTTGAGCTCTGGGATTGTACATATTAGCCAACTGAATTACACCCCCAGCTTCTTAAGCTTTTAAGGCTCTTCTATCTTGGGGGCCATGGCCCCTGACCACTTTCAAAATCACTTACTAACCCACTCACCCTCACCCACTGAGTAATCATCTTAAGTTTTGGGGTGTCTGTCAGCTATAATTTCTGTAAAAGCAAGAAGAGGTAAGAAGGGGTATGGGTAGGGGAATCTCTGTAGTTTCTGGGGTTTAGGAGCAGGCCATATAAGAGAGGTGCTAGGATGCCAGGCGGTGGTGGCGCACGCCTTTAATCCCAGCACTCGGGAGGCAGAGGCAGGCGGATCACTGTGAGTTCGAGGCCAGCCTGGTCTACAAAGTGAGTCCAGGACAGTTAAGGCTACACAGAGAAACCCTGTCTCAGGAAAAAGAAAAAGAAAAAGAGGTGCTAGGATATTCAGAGATGGGGAGGGCGTTTATTTCCTCCTGTCTGGAGACGTGGTCCCCTAGCACTCTCTGACACTGGATAAGATCGGTAACCAGTTTCCCTTGGGCTCCTTGGATCTGGCCCAAATGAGGTGTGGGATACAGAGGCTATGGTGGTGTGCTGGAGGGGCTGGGCAAGCAGGGGGCGTGGTCTCCGGCTGGCTGGGAGCCACAGAGAACCGCAAACCAGATGGGGTGGGTGCAACAGGAGGGACGGTTCATGCAGCTCCATGAGGGAGCTCTGCCCTGGTTGTTCTCATCCTCCAAACACACCGGTCTCCTCTCTCCAAGGTCACAGGGCAAGGCTTCTGAGGTGCATGGAGGGTTTGGTTGCAGGTTGCAGAAGGGCTTGGGGCGGGAGTGGCACCCTACAGTTTCATTGAACTTTCCCTGGCAAGGTCGGGGTGCCAGTCCCGTGTGTTTCCTGACTATACAAGGTAGATTATTGGTGGCAGGGGCCTCTGGGAACAGCAGTGCCATGGAATTCCACCTTTCGGGTGGGCCAGGAGGAGACCCGAGGCCCTACCATTTTCCCTCAGGACTTCCTGTTTCTTCTCAATCTTAAGGTGCCTGCCTATCAAGTGGGGGAGGAGGGTTACTGGGTCAGTGGGTCATGCAGATGGAGGAGGCAGACGCTGCCCTTACAACTTGCACAGGTCAGCTGGGCCTGGGCCCTTGCTCTGCAGTTTCCTACTTGCCACTCGCCCTCCTCCGCTCTGGTCATGGGTGACGTCACAAGCCTGGTACTGCTGAGGTTCCCTCTCTCTCTCTCTCTCTCTCTCTCTCTCTCTCTCTCTCTCTCTCTCTCTCTCTCCCTCTGAGACAACATGATCTATCTGTAGTTTATCCTGCTTTCAAAGTCTCCATCAAGCCAGGCATCATGGTGGCGCGTGCCTTTAATCACAGTGCTTGGGAGGCAGAGGCAGGTGGCTGTCTGTGTGAGTTTGAATCTGGTCTACAGAACAAGTCCAGGACAGCCAGGTCTGTTACACAGAGAAACCTTGTCTCGAAAAACCAAAAAATAAAAATAAAGCCAGGTGTGGTGGCACACACCTTTAATGCCAGCACTAGGGAGGCAAAGGCAGGTGGATCACTGTGGGTTCGAGGCCAGCCTGGTCTACAAAGCGAGTCCAGGACAGCCAAGGCTACACAGAGAGACCCTGGTCAGAAAACCAAATGAATAAAAATAAATCAAATTCTCCATCACATCTGCCTCGGTTCCCAGAGTCCTGAGATTATAGACATGTACCACTGTATCTGAGTCTGATCTCGCTCTTGCCTGATCTAATGGGGTACATGCACATATCCCTTGACCATCCTCAGCACCCCCAAACCGATCACCCCAGCATGGCTCCTGTCCGTTTTTGCCTGTCCTTTATTTGTAGTTTCTTGGGAGCCTGAACAGAAAGAAGAGAATGAAGGCCCGTGGGTCAGTAAAGCTGGCTTACATCAGGTGTGCCACCTTGGCCAGAGTGGGTTTTGGGGATTGTCAGTAAGGGGTGAGCAGTGTTCCTGAGGGGATGATGGGAGTCCATGCTGGGCAGCTGTCTCTCTAAGCCTATGCCTCTGTTGACCTAGTTCCTAGCTTTTCTTTGGAGCTGTTTGCTCAGCTGACCCGCCCCGCCCCGCCCCGCCCCGCCTCGCCTCACCCTACCTCACTGTGTACTAACTGGCTGTCAGGTGCAGTCCAAGGACACCACCTCTCAGGGTGCCTGGGCCTGCCCGGGCCAGGCGCTCTGTGTGGGTTCACCTCAGTTCCTGGCTTCACTGTTGTCAGCTGACTTTCTCTGAACATTTGGATTAGGCCAACACTCTCCTTCAGAATGAAGGAAATATCGGGAATGCTGGTTCTGGGTGCCCTACGGCCACTGGGGACCTTGGGACAGGCCCCATGGCACCCTGCTGGTGACAACTCAACGTCTAGAAGGGATGTAGTTACATTGTGGGGGGGGGGGTGAGGCCAGTCTTTGGTAGCTGCATTTGTCAGTAATAATTGATGACCTAATTCACGGTCAGTGATTACAGTACAGAGGCAAGAAGTGTCTGTGCTGGCCAGACTCAGGGGTGCCCGGTCAAGGCTGGGGTGTAGCAGCTTTGCAAGGGGTTGGTCTGTGGTGTGGGCCTTGACAGGACTCCATGGAGGTGGCACTTGAAGGAGAAGGGTCATAGAACTTGAAGAATGTCTTAGTGGCCATTGCCTTCTAGGTTGTCACTTAGTTTACCCTAGAGCTGTACTGACTAAGGGCAGCCTTGGTTTTGGGCTCTACTGCGGGCCAACGGTGGATGGGGGTATCCCTGCCCTTTAGGAGGGTGGGCCTAATAGGGGAGGAGGAGCCTTCCTCAGAGGAGGGGGTGGGCTGGTCCCTGGTTCCTGAGAAGAGATGCAAGCTGTGATCACTGTTCCTCCTCCTGCCGCTCCACAGGGGTCTGATGCCGCGTACCCTGGACGGGCAGATCACCATGGAGAAGACACCCAGCTACTTCGTGACTCAGGAGGCTCCCCGCCGAATTCATGGCATGTCCCCAGACACCAAGCTGATTGTGGTGGTGCGGAACCCTGTGACTCGGGCCATCTCTGATTACGCACAGACACTCTCCAAGACCCCAGGCCTGCCTAGCTTCCGTGCCCTGGCCTTCCGCCATGGCCTGGGTCCTGTGGACACAGCCTGGAGTGCTGTGCGCATTGGTCTCTATGCCCAGCATTTGGACAACTGGCTCCGCTACTTCCCTCTGTCCCACTTCCTGTTTGTCAGCGGCGAGCGCCTGGTCAGTGACCCGGCTGGCGAAGTGGGCCGTGTACAGGACTTTTTGGGCCTCAAACGGGTCGTCACCGACAAACACTTCTACTTCAATGCCACCAAGGGCTTCCCCTGCCTCAAAAAGTCCCAGGGCAGTGGCCGCCCTCGCTGCCTGGGGAAATCCAAGGGCCGGCCTCACCCCCGGGTGCCGGAGGCTGTGGTTCGGCGCCTGCAGGCGTTCTACCGGCCTTTCAACCGCAAGTTCTACCAGATGACTGGCCAGGACTTTGGCTGGAACTGATGAAGGCCCAGCTCAGCCTTTCCCTGGACACCCAGTAACTTTAATTTATGTCTGTCTGCCTGGTCATTGCAGGCTGCTGCGGCATGCCGAGTAGAGAGAATGTTTAGGAAAATAAAATCTGGATCTGTCTTTTTCTCCCTCGGGCCTGAAGGTGGAGGCCGCAGTGGGATCCTACATCCTAACTCTGTCAGACACTGCCCCCGGGAGGTGATCAGTGCATGGTCACATGTCACAGGTGAACACGTGAGGCTTAAAGAGGTGGGGGCCTGCCCTGTGACACACAGGTGGCTCTGGAGGCTGTCACAGCCACCCTTCAGCATAAGGAGGCTGAGCAGGGTTGCCCCTAGGTTTAGAATAACCACAGGCTCCAGGGTCTTGAGCGGCGGAGCAAGGCAAAGGTGACTTGGCCAACTGAGTGTGCTGTCTCCACCATCTCATTTCATCCTTGGCCCTGCCTGGAAGCTCTAATGGAATTAGCTGGGCAGGTAAGCCGGTGCTTCTAACAGCCACCAAGTGGTTCCGGAGGAGCCCTACCTGCCTGCCCGCCAGGTGATACTCCCACAATGCCCTGCGGGCTCTCCAATCTTCTGCCTCTACCCAACCAGGGCAGAGCACGAGCCAGTGTCCAGACCTGGGCAGGCGAGGTACTCTCCCCTGCTCCAGCTGTCCCCCAGCTGTCCGGATAGTGACCTCTGAGGCCACTCAAGCCCTGTCATACCTGCACTGCTCCAGGTCTCTCTGAGGACCCAGCTTCGGCCTTTGCATCCAAGACTCCTCAGGTCTCCCGGCCTGTCCTTGGCTGTGATGCAGCTGTTCCCCCTCTGAGATGCTTAGGGCTATTCCTCATCCTAAGTGTAAGGGAAGTTCACTGGGCATGAGGCTAGTCTGCCTGCACCTACCTCACCTGGCTGTCAAGGTTCATTATGAGCCAAAGGTCCCACAGGTCACTGTAGCCTCCGTTTTGGTCACATGACTCCATCAGCAGCGTTAACAGAGGGTCAGTTAATGTCTGTGCCAAGAAGAGGCTCACTGAGAGGCTCAGGAAGGACGTGGGGTGGGCTGCAGGGCCTTGCCTCTGCTCAGGGTGACTTCTAAGCTCACACTCCTGTCTGGGGCTGCTCCGAAAAGCTGGCGCTTTCTCCAGGCCGAGTTGCCCTGGGCCAGGCCAGTGGGGTTGGGGCCTGGCACTGGGATTTCCTTCCAGCACCCACAAAGCAACTGCCATGGCAGTGTGCTGGGCAGATGCTGGTCCAGATGCTGGGTGAGAGGCGTGGCATAGCCTCCCCTGGACTCAGACTCTGACGTGGGTGAAGGGAGACATGTTCCACACCTGGTGGCCCTGTTAGATGGTGCCCAATGGCTTGGTGCCCGTCTTTATTCCCTGGGGCAGAGGTGGCAAGGAGGGCAGGAAAGCCCTTGCCAGCCCAGGGCCCATACGTTCACCTTGGGCGGTCCCAGGGCCCTCACTATCACCTGGCCTGCTACTGTCCTCTGCTGGGATGGTGTCTTCAGCAGCTCCCATTATTTTAATTTATTTTGTTTCTGTTTTTTTGAGACAAGGGTCTCTCTGTGTAGCAGCCCTGGCTGTGCTGGAACTCACTGTGTAGACCGGGCTAGCCTGGAACTTACAGAGACCCGCTTGCCTCTACCTCCCTAAATGCTGGGATTAAAGGCGTGTGCCATGCCCCCGTCCTGCCTGCCCCCCCCCCCCCCAGATCTCATTATTTTAAACTGTTCTCATTCCCACCGCATCCCCATTGCTTCTTGGATGAAGACTAGATGCCTACCCGGAGCTCTAAAAAACCCTTCAAAGCTCACCCGTCCCGTTTTGCCTGTTCCCCTTAGCTCTAAGCTCCTTCTGCCCTGACCCCTGACCCCTGCCCTCTCCATCTCTGTTATGTCCTTTTTCTACCTCCACAAGCTTTGTGTATACTGGTCCCTCTGCCCAGATGCCCTTCTCTGCAGGTGAATCAGATAGAAGCAGGGCATGAGAGGCAGGGGCACCCTCCAGCTGGGCAGCTGGGCCGCCACCCTGGATTCCCTGTTTCCCTCTCTGTTTTCAGAGCTCTTTGTCTGAGGCCATTGAGGTGAGTGCCCACCCCCAGTGCCCACCAATGGAGCTTTCTTGGGTGCAGTGCTGTGAAGCCATCGCTTTGCCTGGGCCCAGGCTGGACTGCTGTGTTCTGCCCACACCCACCCAATGGAAACTTAGCCCAAGGGCCAACGCCCGGTGCGAGGTGCCCAGCTGTGCCTCGGAACACATTGTGGGCAGATGTGGTGGGTCTTACAGGCCCGAGTGGGGGTGGAGCTCCTTGGGGGAGTCATCAGCCTTTAATTAAAGTCCCTACATTGCTTCCCCAGCTGCTCTGTGGGTTTTCCATGTTGGAATGTTCCAGATGGAGTGAGAAGTGCTGATTCAATTATCTTCTTCCTGTCTTGACCAGTGGAGAAGGGGCCTGGGATCTTTTCTCCAGCTCTCAGTTAGACAGGGATGGAGTGGGAGGGGACAAGTCTCCTTACCACCCTGGCTTTGGATACAGCAGGTACTGAGATCCTGAGCGGACTCTGGCCTGAGTGCCCAAGGTCAAGGGGAGGCAAGAAAAGGCAGCACCTGGATCCACCCACCCATCTCAGAGGCCCGCCAGAGCCTGGCAAATAAAGTCAAGCAGGGCTGTGCTCGATGACCCTTCCCTCCTGCGAGTGAGGCGAGCCTGAGGCCTCTGGCTGTGGGTGGTCTCTCTCCCTAGGGCCTGGCCAGCAGCCTCTGGTCAGTGCTCGGTGGTGAGAGGGTCAGAGGCAGGCAGCCCCCATGGCTTGCTTGCTCCCCAGGGCGTGCTGGGCAGGGCGGGGTCAGGAGAAGGAAGGAGGCGCTGGGCACAGTACCTTGGCTCACAGAGAACACCTGTGAGTCCCTGCTCTGGGTGGCCAATGATGGACAAGTCTGGGTCTAGAGGTCACCCTCAGAGGACCTGATTGACTTCAACCTCCAGGATGCCTATGGCCGAGTCAGCTTGCCCTGGTTCTTTGGCTTTTGGGAGGAAGCTGCCAGACTGTGGTTTCCAAGGAGTGTCCATAGCACTTTAGGGCGGCTGACACAGGCCAGGCCGGGGCTGTGTGAAGGCCTCTGACGGTTTAGTTTGCGCAGTCTCCCTTAAAGTTTTCAACACAGTTCCTGCAGTTCCTCAAACTCCGTTGGGAGGGACTGGGACTATGCCACCATGACGTGTGCTGTGGAGTTCGGATCCTGCGGGGGAAAGACCACAGACTCAAACGAATTACGATGAAATGAATTTGTTATTACTGCTAGCAGGACAGCAGCCTTAAACCTAGATTAAAGATCTGCCTCCCAGAAGGGGCTAGAAGAAGTGTTTTTAAGGTGGAGACCACAATGACCTCATTTTTCTGGAATATGCAGGTGAGTGAGAATCTGCTTCACTCCCTCAGCTGGTGAGGCATGCCCCTCCCCCCTGTTACGTAAACAAGCCGGTTTACAAAAGCCAGAGAAAGCAGTTTTACAGCTCTGGGGAGGGAACAAGAAGTCAGAGTTAGAGACACCAAGTGAGGGCTAGTGGGTAAGAGGACGGCCTGGTGGAAGCTTTGGGCAGTGTGATGGTTGGTTTTGTTTGTTTGTTGTTTGCTTTTTTTTTTTTTTTGGCGGGGGTGGGGGTGGGGGCTGGTTTTTCGAGACAGTGTTTCTCTTGGCTGTCCTGGACTCTGGCTCTGTAGTCCAGGCTGGCCTCAAATCCACAGAGCTTCACCTGCCTCCGCCTCCCAAGTGCCGGACCTAAAGCTGTGCCCCACCACAGTGGCCTGTGATGGTTTGGTTTCAATGTCGACCTCAGATAAATTAGAATCCCCTGAGTAGGGAGCCCCACCTGAAGGGGTGCTCTGAGTGCCTTAGTTCAGTGGTTGTCAGTCTGTGGGTTGTAACCCCTTTGAGGTTGAGGGGACCTTTCACAAGGCTCACCTAAGACCATCAGAAAACACGAATACTTAACGCTACAATTCATAGTAGTAGCAAAGTTAGTTATGAAGTACAACAAAAATAATTTTATGGTTCGGAGGGGGGGTCACCACAACATGAGGTATTGAAGGATCACAACATGAGAAGACAGAGAACCAGAGGCTTAGTTGATGTGAGAAGATGCACCCTGAATGTGGGCGGCATCTTCTGATAGCAGTCAGAATTTACTACTACTTTTACTACTATTACTATTATTGGTTTTTCGAGACAGGGTTTCTCTGTGTAGTCCTGGCTGTCCTGGACTTGTTCTGTAGACCAGGCTGGCCTCGAACTCACAGAGGTCCGCCTGCCTCTGCTTCCCAGAGTGCTGGGATTAAGAGGATGCGCCACCACGCCCAGCACAGCTCAGATTTAAAAGGGCAGGAGGAGGATTTCACCTTTTTGCTCACTTTGCTTCAAGCAAGAAGGTCAATCCAATCTTTGTCATTCCGCCTTAGCCAAAAGTGGAAGAGGAGAGTTTAAGGTGTAAGAGAGATAAGTTGCCTATGTGCGGTGCGTGGGTGTGTGCGTGCGTGTGTATCTGTGTGTGAAGAAGGGAGGGGCGTGGTGGCACTTACCTATAACCCTGGCGGTTGGTTGATGGAGGCAGGAGGATCAAGTGTTCAGAGTCATTCTCAGCTACATAAATAGTTTGAGGCTAGCCTGGGCTACTCGAGACTCAGTCGCAACAGGTGAACAGACAAGACCAAGTCAAGACTAGAACAGAACCAGCCCACAGCCTGTCTTCTCAGGCTTGAGGCAAGGGTCCTTCCCACTGAAGACCAGACCCTCCCTCCACAAGCCGTGTAACTACAGCCCTATCTTGGGGACTTGTCTCAGATGCAAACTGTGTCCTGGTTCCTTCTGGGTCGCAGCCTGCTGTAGCTCTGTTTGCGTGGTGCTAGGCCACTGATCAGGGGCAACAGCAAACCCCCCCCCCCCCCCCCCGCAACCATGGCTTATTCCAGACACACCCCACCTCTGAGACTGTCTGTCCGGTCTCCTTCTTCAGCAGTGAATCCATGAGAGAGATCCAGGACAAGTTGGTCTGGGTAAAAGATTTTTCTCAAAGCCCTGGTGGATTAAGGATAAAGGCTATACAGAAGGAGAGAAGCTGGCTGGAGAGATGGCTCAGGGGTTAAGAGCGCCGCCTGTTCTTCTTAGAGGTCCTGAGTTCAATTCTCAGCAACCACATGGTGGCTCACAACCATCTATAATGTGATCTGATACCCTCTTCTGCAGATAAAACACTCATATGCAATAAATAAAATAAATCTTTAAAAAAAAAAAAGGAGAGAAAGGATCTTGATGGCTCTGGAGGCTGGCCAGTCTGATGGGGTTCAGAGGCAGGACCCCACCCTCTTTAGAGTTTGGCCACAAGATGCATCTCCAGATGGGCAGTAGGCAGGGCCTGGCCAGGAGCACAGCTAAAGGCCTGGCTTTTGGGGATTTGGGCTGTTTCAGCCACCAGGGAGGTTCAGTGAACAGCATCCCAACAAGGCTGTGAAGACCCTCAATACTGTACCACTTGCAGGTCCTCGTCCTTGCTCCAGAGCCCGCTGCCAGGGGACATTTGGCACTGGCTTTTCAGGAACGATGAGATCTAAACATGATGCCCAGCAACAGGCTCTTGCTGAGGCTTCTGGGACACAAGGCAAGGAAGGATCCATCTCCAGTTTAAAGCCAAACTCCTGGCTTTGAGGCTGAGAATTCCTTTCATACTGCCTAATCTGAGCCACATTGTGCGTGCTTTTGGCTGGAAGAGCTGTACGAAAACAGTCAGTCAACCAAAACAGTTAATGCAAAACTGTTGCCAGAAGCATTTCATACACGAGCCTTCTGATTAAGGGGAAAACGAGATCTCCTGTCAGGCAGTTGAGAACAATCAGAGATCTTGTTCTCGCTGTCTTTCTGCTCCCAAAGCTCTGCGCCGGGCCCCTCACTGGAAGAGAGGTCTGGCCTGAGTTGACAGCCTCCCACGGTCAGATCCTATCACCTCTCTTCCGTCTTCCATGAGGGAGGACAGGATATCTGATGGGATGCCCATCCTGAGACAAAGGCTTTGACTGCCTCAGGGAAAGCCTGTCCCTCACAGAGGAGCCTAGTGGGTACACAGCAGGGGGGAATTCTGCCAACCACAACGGTTGTGGGGGAGAAGCATCCGGAGACTGTCTGGCCCCTTGGTCTCACTGTCTGGACTTGAATTGGGAAAAGGGTGGAGGGGTGTGTGTGTGTGTGTGTGTGTGTGTGTGTGTGTGTGTGTGTGTGTGTGTGTTTCTGCAGGAGTGACCGGGGAGGCCCTCCTGTTCCATCGATAGCTAGTCCTGTGTCGGGTAGCACTAGGAGCTAGACGTGGGACCTGGAGTCAGACAACTCTGATCTTAAGGAGTTCACTAAATCCTCAGGGTGTCTGCAGAAATAAACTCCACGGGGGGTCAGCAAGGAAGGAGGAAGGAGCAAATCTATGGAGAGGTGATGATGTTTATTGATGAAGATAGTGGTGCTGGTGATGATGATGATGATGATGACGGTGTTGGTAACAGTGATGGTGATGGTGACTAAAGCTGGCATTCCTGGGGGGCACTTCCTATATATCCTGCTGGTGAGGTTTACACCGCATGCTTCTCGAAATGTTTGCTGCTACACTGATGCGGACAAATGCTCAATAGGCGTTATTTAATTTATGTCAAATAGCTATGCTATTACCTTTAATTATAGATGAGTAAACGGAGGGCGAGAAGGGACCATGTTGCCAGAAGCTGTTATACATATACTCGGGTTCATCTGCCCACAGCGTGTACCCGTGTGAGCCCTTGTGCAGCAGAGGGCTCCTTGGCTCAAGCTCTCCAGGGCACAGAGGTAGCAGGCAAAATAGCAGGGACCTCCGTAAAACTCTCTGTCCCCAAATGTGGGGGGCTGTCACTCATGGAATTTGATTGTCGATCTACAGACTTTGAATTTCTCATAAGGAAGCAGCTCCCAGGCAGGCCGAGCTGATGAGGTGCGTTCTCCAAAGGGAGTCTCCATTTTGGGGAGGTGAAAAAAAATTTTGGACACACAGGAGTAATGCTTGAATGCCAGCGTGATTGCACTAAACGCCAGTGAGTTGTTCACTCTTAAGTGGTTACTTTTGGGTAATGTGACTATTGCCTGTATAAAACTAAGTTAAAAAGGTGGTAGAGAGAGATCTGCTGGCCCAGCAGGGAGCGATCAGCTGACTGAGGACTGTGGGGGCCACCAGGCAGCTTCTAAGAGTTGAAAGAGGCTCAGGACTATCAGCTATCAAGTACAAAGGGCCTCTGGTCTTATAGCACAAGGGATCAAATTCTTCCCTCAACTAAGTGCGTTCTGAAGAGAGCCAAGCCTCAGAGTCACCATAGCCCTGGCCGACGCCAGAACTGCAGCCTTGTGAAACCTGAGGCAGAGAACATTGCTCAGCCATCCAGAACTCATGACCCCAGCAACCTGGGGGCAAGGAATGGGTGCTGTATTCAACCACGGAATTTTCGGTCATTTGTTAAGCAGTATGGAAAACTAAAACAATAGGATAAGCCAACTAGGACGAGTGTTCTGGAAAAAGAATCAAAGTCTTCAGTGATGAGGTGTGGAGAGGGACCTGGAAAGGCTTGGGTGGTGAATCCTTTTCTACCAGTAGCTTTTGCTCATGGGCTTAGATAGCTGATAGCTCTCCCACACCACCTGGTCCACAACACTGGGAAAGCCAGCGCTCCACTGGGCAAGACCCCAGACCTAAGCGCAGTCTGGTTTGTATTAAATATCATAGGCTCAGTATTACTTCCTGTCAGAAGCCAACGTCTCTTTTCTGTGTCCTATTGGAAATATAAATTATTTAAGGCGAGGGTTGGTGGATCAGGAGGAGACCTGAAGGGTCCTTCAGAGGCCTCCTCCATACTTAACGCACATGTGGAACACCACCCACCCCCCACCCCCACCCCCACCCCACCCCCGGCAGGAAGGTAAGGGTGGCAAAGTAAAGCGATCCGGGGATAAGAAAAACCAGATCTCACTCAGCTGGGCAAGGAGGTGCACGTCTGTGACATCAGTCAGCACTTAGAAGGTGAGGGCTAAGCATGCAGCTCCATAGCAGAACTGCTTGACAAGCATGTGCAGGGCCCTGCCTTAGGTGTCAGCACAGGGGTGGGGGTGGGGAGTTCAAGAGCAGCCTGAGTTATCTCAACAGCCAACCAACCACAGACAGCACCCTCACTCTGATGTCCCCACGGGCTGGCAGAGGGTGACATAAAGTATATATACTGCTACCATAACATTTCTGGGGACGTTTCTACTCCCGTGACATACCTGGCATGACGTCACACTCTTCCCCTTTTTGTGTTGCTGGTGATGGGGCTAGGGGCCTTGTACGTGCTAGGCAAGGTGTCCTAGTTTGCTTTCTATTGCCACGAGGAAACGTACTGACCAAAAGCAACTCGGAGAGGAAAAGGTTTGTTTTACCTTATAGGTCACGGCCCTTTATTGAGGGAGGTCAGGGCAGGAACTCAGGTAGGAGTCTGGAGTCAGGAACCGTAGCAGAGGCCATGGAGGAGTGCTGCCTATGGCTTGTTCTCCGTGGCTTACTCAGCCTGCTTTCTTATGCAAGCCAGGACCACCTGCCCAGAGATGACGCTACCCACAGTGGGTTGGACCCTCCCCCTGTCAATCATTATGTTTTTGTTTGGTTGGTTGGCTGGTTTTGGTTTTTCGAGACAGGGTCTCTCTGTGTAGCCTTGGCTGTCCTGGACTCGCTTTGTAGACCAGGCTGGCCTCACACTCACAGCGATGCGCCTGCCTCTGTCTCCCAAGTGCTGGGATTAAAGGAGTTCGCCACCACGCCCGGCTCAGTCAACTATTATGAATGAAGAAAATGCCCTGCAGACTTGCCTGCGGGCGGATCTTAGGGGACATTTCTTCAATGGGTACGTTCTCTTCGCAAAGGACTGTAGTTTGTGTCAAGTTGACATAAACTAATTAGGTCAACACTTAATCTTGCAAAGTAAAAGAAATAAAGGACCTTACTTTTACTAGTTTAAGTCTCCAGAGCTCTTATTGGGAAGGGAGGACTTCCTCTCCCACATTCAGAAGCTGTGGGCTGGCTGGGAGCACAGTGGCAGAAGGGACCAGCTTGGCTTCTCGTGTTAAACTGAGACCGCTCAGACATCTGTGATAGAGTGTCCGGTTAGTAGGAAAGCGTGCAAGCCTTGAACGATGAGGGGAGACAATCTGCCGGGAGGTTTTTATCTCGGGAGCACCACAAAATGGCAAGAGTGGGAGCGGGAAACTAGTGTCACTCACCCAGGGAGAGAAGGCGCACAGCAGGAGAAAGAATGGGTGTCCTGAGCGATGACGAAACCTCACAGTCAGTTGGAAGGTACAGTTCATGGTCCGGGAAAGACCTGGATTTGTCAGCCCAGTGCTCTGGGACGTAGGCAAAGGTGTTGACTGAGCTTCCTTGCTGGCTTGTCACTTAGTCTTTTGTCTTGTCTCTGACAATGCTCTTTTGCTGCTCCCACTCGCGTTTCAGTGAGCACAGCAAAGAAGCCTACGGTGACCCCTCTAAAACACTGTCTAGAAGCACGTGAAAGGCCCTGGCCTTGTTTTCTAGTTCCCAGGGGGAGGCTCCTTTGAAAGTGCACTCGTATGTGCGCATATGTACATGCTGAGGCCACAGGTTGGTGTTGAATATTTTTTCTGATTGCTTTCCACCTTAATAATTTTTAAGTTTTAGAAATTACACTTACTAGCTGGGCGTGGTGGTGCACGTCTTTAATCCCAGCACTCCAGAGGTAGAGGCAGGAGGATCGCTGTGAGTTCGAAGTCAGCCTGGTCTACAAAGTGAGTCTAGGCTAGCCAAGGCTACAAAGAGAAACCCTGTCTTGAAAAACAAACAAAATTACACTTACTTATTTTGTAGTGGTATGTGTGTGTGTACACACTGAAGGAGAGATAAACCAGTTTTTTAGGATTCCAAGTGCAGGGTTGGAATGGTCTTGTAAGAGAGCAGGTAAGGTTAATCCACTAGAAGACCAACAACCTCCTGCGGGAGCTTGATTGTTGCCAGCTGAAAAGATCCCGTGAACAGACTCTGGGAGGAGATATATAAATGAGCCCAGAACTAGAGGCGGGGCTTTTTGGAGACTTGGGATAGTTTTGGCTGTTCATTGCATTACTTCGAGATGCTGCTAGAGAGAACTGCTTGAGGGAAAGCTTCGGGGCTCCGGCTCCTGCTGAGGTTCGGGGCTCTGGTTACTGTATTTTCCAGCAGAAGAAATCCTGCTGATTGTGCCAGGAGAGTCATTCCTCGGAACTGATATCCTTACGGTTTTGTTATTGTGTCCATTAATCCTCATTTCCTATTGTTTTGGTTAGTCAGGTTATAAGTGACATATGCTCGGTCACTAAGTTGTTAATAAAATATATTGGTTAAGAAAATTGAGCCTACAACACACCCCTGCTCAAATGTTACAGCATGCTTGTGGAGGTCAGAGGACGAATCCCAGGGGTTGGGTCTCCCCTTCCTCCACAGGGGTTCAGGGGATAGAACTCAGGTCATCAAGCTTGGTGGCGGCACCTTTATTCACTCCCTGCCCCACCCACCTTATATTTGAGACGAGGTCTGTCAAACTAGCAACTTAACCACTTCAGCTAGACTGGCTTTATGGGTCCTCTGCCTCTCCAGCGGTGGGATTACAGCTGTGCACTACTGAACCCGGCTTTTATGTGGGTGCTGGTGATCTGACGAAGGTTTGCAGGTTTTCAGGTTTGCGTGGCAAGTGCCTCAGCCACTGAGCCACTCTTCCAGTCCCCAAGAAGATCTCTTTGGACTGAAAGGGCTCCCCCCCCCCCCGCTTTTTTTCTTTTGGTGGCTGAACTGCAATAGGAACGTGTGGCAAAGAGGGAATATTTAAGCACCCTTCCTGGGGACGGCGATGCCAAGGGGAGCATGTGGGGCCGGGAGTGGGTTTCTCGATTCTGATCCCCAGGCCAGGCTACACGGTAGCTTGCCCTTCTGTGCTCTCAGTGGATGGGCAGAAAATCAATGGCTTTGTGCTCCGCTGACCAAAATGTTCCTGACAACCCCAAAGCAGGAGACCATTAAAATACCACAGACACAATTATTCACTATGAAGATGTAGCTATTGATTTAACAGTTACAGGGATGAAATGTGGGGAAGACAAGTGACAACAGGGTCTCCAGAGCACCCTCCTGGAGCCTAGCAGTCAGCTGGGAGGGCGGTGAAAGCTGAGTGCATATATTTAAAAAAAAATTTTTTTTTTTGAGACAGGGTTTTTCTGTGTAGCCTTGGCTGTCCTGGGCTCACTTTGTAGACCAGGCTGGCCTCGAACTCACAGCGATCCACCTGCCTCTGCCTCCCAAGCGCTGGAATTAAAGGCGTGCGCCACCATGCCCGGCTTATTTTTTAATTTTTTTATTATTCTTATTTTTCAAGACAGTGTCTCTCTGTGTAGTCTTGGCTGTGCTGGAATTCACTCTTCATACTAGGTTGGCCTCGAATTCGTAGAGATCCACCTGCTTCTGCCTCCCAAGCGCTGGGATTAAAGCGTGCAACACCATTGCCTGACTGAGCTTTTTGTTACATTTACCATTTAAAACATTGTATCATTTATAAGTATAGGTCTGTGTGGTATATGCCTCATGCATGCAGGTACCTATAGAAACCAGAAGAGGGCACTGGATCATGGAGCTTGAGTCACAGGCATCTGTGAATGGCCAAGTATGGACACTGGGACCTGTTGGGCTCTGTGCAAAAGCAGTATGTACCCTTAACTGCAGAGCCATCTCTCCAGCGCCCCACTATATGTGTGTGTCAGTGTCGGGGTGTGTGTGTGTGTGTGTATTTTTAATTTACTTTTATTTTTTATTTTAGGCCAATTGTGGTGTACATCACGCCTTTAATTTCACAACAGAGGCAGAGGCATGCAGGATCTCTGTGAATGTGGCCAGCCTGGTCTTCATACGCAGTTCTAGGCCAGCCAGGATTACATGGTGAGAGTCTCTCAAAAACAAAACACAACTTTCTCTCTCTCTCTCTCTCTCTCTCTCTCTCTCTCTCTCTCTCTCTCTCTCTCTCCCTTCTCTCTTCCCTCTCTCTCTCTTTCTTCTCTCTCTCAACAGGCATTCTCTGGATAGACCAGGCTGTCCTGGAACTCATAGAGATCTGCCTGCCTCTGCCTCTGCCTCCTGAACACTGGGGCTACACAAATTTTTCTTTCTTTTTCTTTTCTTTCTTTCTTTTTTCTTTTTTTCCCGAGACAGGGTTTCTCTGTGTAGCCTTGGTTGTCCTGGACTTGCTTTGTAGATCAGGCCGGCCTCGAACTCACAGCGATCCACCTCTGCCTCCCCCTCCCGAGTGCTGGGATTAGGCTCTGTTTCTTTTTATTTATTTTTTGGTTTTTCGAGACAAGGTTTCTCTGTATAGTCCTGGACTCCCTTTGTAGACCAGGCTGGCCTCGAACTCACAGCGACCCACCAGCCTCTGCCTCCCTTCTTTTTAAACATTCATTCATGGACTTAGCGTTCACCAGTGGGTTGAGGTTTAAGTCTTGAATTTTGTAATTTCTTGGCGTGGCTTCAAACGCATGAGCACACAGGCACCACAGAGGATCTTCCCCTCTCTCCTTCCTCTGTTCCTCCTTCCTTATCCCCTTTACTTTGCTCTGCCAGAGACTTAACAAAGGGACTTGCCCTGGCTGGGCAGGCACAACACCGAGTTGCATTCCACAGTCATCCAGTTACTTTGTACTTGGAGACCTGCTCTTGTTTTGCTGCCCTGGGCCATCTTGAAATTCCTCTGCCGCCCAGTTTGCCCTTGAATTTGTATTCTTCCTGCTTTAGACTCCTCTGTGCGGGGATTACAGGCCTATATCACCGGGCCTGCAGCGGCCCAAGTCTTTCTACAGAGACTGATGTAGGAGACCCAAGAAATCTGAATGGCCACGTCAAGGCGACACAAAGATATATGTGGTTCCAAGGAGCCCTTCCCCCACCCAGCTATTCCTGGTAGAGAGAGAAGTGACCTTTGGGCTCTGCTCCCTGTCTGGGGCCTGGTCGTAAATGTGATTTTTGGATGGAAAGGCACCCTGGTCTTGAAGCCCACATTGTTGCCACCAGCGTGTCACTTTTGTCAAGAGCAACGTACGCAATTAATAGAGGAGGCAGGACTGGCCGAGAACCAATTATAACAAACATTTCAGATATCTGCCCCAGAGCAGAAACATACATTCCATTGATTAGTGACAATCATTTCTGGTGTCTGTGCCCCCTCAGGTCCTGTTTTCTACACCTTTGGGGACCTTTGTGAAATGTCAATCTTTTGGGCCTTTGCAGAGCTCATTCCCTGTAGTCTTGGCTCTGCCGCACACACCTGGGTCCTGTGTACAGAGAACCCAGGGCGTATCTTTTGCTGCTGATATTTGCTTTGTTCCGCTTCTCCCCTGGTACATAAGATGTCCTAAGAAAACAGTACAAACAATCCCAGAGGCAGCACCCAGAGATTAAGCAATGCTGTTCTCTCGGGGCTGGGCTGTGTGTGTGTACCGGGAGGCAGGATCTGCGGCTAAGAGGCTTGTTTTCGCTCACTCGTAGCCGCACAGGGGTCCTCCGTCTCAGTCCATGACTGGGTGGGCGACTGAGCCCAGTTCCTGAGTTGTGTCTAATAGTCAGGTTCGGGTGCTGTCCGATCTTGTAGGGTAAAGTTTGCTCTCCTGCCCCGTGTCTGAGGGCAGCAAGGGGAGGCAGTGGGGCGGAGGTCATGAGTCTCTGTCATCCCTCTGCAGAGACAATGGCAGGGCCTGGCCCAGAACTGAATTGTTTGTGTACGTGTGCAAGTGTGTGTGTGTGTGTGTGTGTGTGTGTGCGTATTTGTGCCTGTGTTCATGTGTATCCACTGGGCAAGGGAAGGGGCTGCGAGTGTGCCTCAGTTTGTGGAAGACAGGACAGAGAGCTTATAGGAGTTGGTTGTTTCCTCCATCTTGTGAGCACACTGAACTCAGGTCTAGTCAGCCTTAGCCTCAGACACTTTTACCTGTTGAGCCATCTTATTAGTCCCTATTTTTTCATCCCCCCTTTTTTATTTTAAAGAAAACAAACATGAAACATTTGTTTTTGTTGTTGTTGTTGTTGTTGTTGTTGTTATTATTATTATTATTATTATTATTATTATTTTGGTTTTTGTTTTTTTGATACAGGGTCTCTCTGTGTAGCCCTAGCTGTACTGGACTTGCTTTGTAGACCAGGCTGGCCTCGAACTCACAGTGATCCGCCTGCCTCTGCCTCCTTGAGTGTATTTTTGGTTTTTTGTTTGTTTGTTTGATTTTTTGAGACAGGGTTTCACTATGTTATCTTGGCTGTCCTGGACTTGCTTTGTAGACCAGGCTGGCCTCGAACTCACAGCTCTGGGATTAAAGGCATGCGCCTTCACACCTGGCTGCCTCCTTGATAGTGCTGGGATTAAAGGCGTGTGCCACTGCTCCCAGCATATTTATTTATTTATAACAAAAAAGAACCAGCAATCTTCCTGTCTCTGCTTCCTGAGTGCTGGGATTAAAGGCATGTGCCACCACATCCAGCTTCTGACTCCTCATTTAATAAATAATTTGAAGTCAAGGGCACTTGCTGCCAAGCGTGGGCTGATTTTGATCCCCAGGACCTATGTGGTGAAGAAGAGAACCAACTCCCACAAATAGTACTCTGACCTCTACACCCATAAACACCCCACCGCATACATACACCACACATGCACACACACCCATACACACCCCATCCCACACATGCACACACACACATGCTCATACACAATACATTAAAAAAATATGTTTTTTAGGCCAGGTGGTGGTGATGCACACTTTTAATCCCAGCATTTGAGACCAGCCTGGTCTACTGGTCTACAAAGCGAGTCCAGGACACAGGACAGCCAGGACTACACAGAGAAACCCTGTCTCAAAATAACAACAAAAACCAAAAAAAAAAAAAAAGAAAAGAAAAAGAAAAAAGAAAAAGAAAAGAAAGAAAGAAAAGAAAAACTATTTTTTTAAAAAAGGCAAAGTCCTGCTATGTAGCTCAGGCTGGCCTCAAATCATGACAATTTTCTTGCCTTGGTCTCCCAAGGACTGGAACTGCAGGAGTGAGCCATCATGCCCGGCTTACCTTTGCTCCTTTTTAGGGGGAAGGGTTGAGATAAGATCATGATATACAGGCCAGGCTGGCCTTGACCTCTCCATCCTGCCTTAACTTTGTGACCACTGCATGCCTGAGAGCTGGATTACAGGAGTGAGCCGCTGCGCTTGGCTGGTGCTTTCTGTGTAATACTGGGTAGCATTCAGCGTGGTGTACTGTTATCCTGGACCTTACCAACAGGTTTGGAGGGCCGTTTGAAGCTGGCAAAACTGTATAGATATTTTGCATAATACACACCTGTGACCTACTTATTGAGAAGCCTATACTGGATCCCACCCCAGAAATTCTGGTTTGATTGGTCTAGGGTGTGGGCCCGGCTCTGTCAAGTTCAGGTGATTCCCGTGCCGTTGCAGCCCTGGCGGAGGGCTTGTTCTTCAAGCCTTCTCCTGAGAGTCCTGGGAGGGCAGAAAGCAGGGGTCAAAGAGGGCGTACCGGAGGAGGAGGGAGAGGATGCTGAGCAGCAGGGAGGGACAGGCTCCGCGGTTTTTGCACGTCACAGCTGGAATCTTTTAGGTGATACTTTGAGAAACGGCCCAGGGAGGCTTACGGGCAAGGAGGGTTTTCTGCTGCTGCCGCCAGAGTCTCCCCTGCCTGGAGTTTGTTAGACTCGGCCCTCTGCCCTCCGGCTTCTCCTCCTAGGTTGCAGAGTCAGAGTCAGCCTCATAACGAGGCTCTCCCGGGACTTCTCGACACATTTGGAAGATGCGCGGCACAAGCTGAACACGGTGCTGCACACCTGCAAGCCCAGCCCTTTGGGGCAGAGTCAAGAGGACCAGGGATTCGAGGCCATTTTTAGGCCACTTTCAGGTTTGGAGCATCTCATTGTAACACTTTCATCAACTGATCTCTTTTGTAAGAGAGTTTGTTTCGGTTGTTTTTGGTGGTTTCTACCCACTAGATCAGGCATCGCTATGTATCTCTAGCTGCCCTGGAATTCTCTCGGTGGACCAGGCTGGACTCAAACTCTGTCTCTGCCTTCCTGCTGGGATTAAAGGTGTGGAACGCTACATCTGGCAGTGTGTGAAAGATGCTTATTGGGTTTGTTTGTTTGTTTGTTTGTTTGTTTGTTTCGAGATAGAGTTTCTTTATGTAACAGAGGCCTGGCTGTCCAGGACTCATTTTGTAGACCAGGTTGGCCTCGAACTCACAAAGATCCGCCTGCCTTTGCCTCCCAAATGCTAGGATTAAAGGTGTGTGCCACCACAGCCAGGCTCTGACTTTTTTTTGTAAACTATTTCCTTCCTTCCTTCCTTTTTCTTTCTTTCTTTCTTTCTTTCTTTCTTTCTTTCTTTCTTTCTTTCTTTCTCTCTTTCGTATATATACAGTGGCCTCTCTGCCTCTCTGCATGCACACCTGTACACCAAAAGAGGCAATCAGATCACACTATAGATGGTTGTGAGCTATCATGTGGTTGCTGGGAAGTGAACTCAGGACCTCTGGAAGAACAGACAGTGCTCTTAACCTCTGAGCCATTTCTCCAGCCCATAAAAAAGTTTAAAGATGACGTTTACTTTTTAAAAAATTTCTCTCTCTTTCTCCCTCCCCCCTCTCTCTTCCTCCTCTTTCTCCTCTCTCTCTTTCTCTCTGTCTCTGTCTATTTCTGTTTCTCTCTCTCTCTTGAAGATAGGGTTTCTTGGGGGCCGGAGAGATGGCTCAGAGGTTGAGAGCACCGACTGCTCTTCCAGAGGTCCTGAGTTCAATTCCCAACAACCACATGGTGGCTCACAACCATCTATACTGGGATCTGATGCCCTCTTCTGGCCTGCAGGTGTACATGCAGGCAGATCACTGTATACCTAATAATAAATAAATAAATCTTTTTTAAAAGATAGGGCTTCTCAGCTGGGCATGGTAGCACACACCTTTAATCCCAGCACTCAGGAGGCAGAGGGAGGTGGATCACTGTGAGTTCGAGGCCAGCCTGGTCTACAAAGCAAGTCTAGGACAGCCAAGACTACACAGAGAAACCTTGTCTTGAAAAACAAAACAAAACAAACAAACAAACAAAAAAGATAGGGTTTCTCTACGCAGCTCTAGCTGTCCTGAAACTCACTATGTAGACCAGGCTAGCCTCCAACTCAGAGATCTGCCTCTGCCTTCCAAGTACTAGAATTAAAGGTGTGTACCACCTGATGACAACTTTTACTTTAAATTTTTGTATGTATGTATGTATATGTATGTATGCATGCATGTATGTATGTATGTATTTGAGACAAGGCCTAATTATGTATTCCAGGCTGGCTTTGAGCTCACAGCAATCCTGTTACCTTAGCCTCCAGAGAGCTGGGATTATAGATATGGTTTACTACTCCAGACTTTAAAAAAAAAAAAGCTTATTTTATTCTAGAAAGGAGCTCAGTGCAGCTGGCCTGGCCTTGCTATGTAGACAGGGGTGACCGTGAACTTGCAAGCGTCTTGCGTCTGTGAAGGTGCTGGGACCACAGGTGAGCACCATGGCGCTCAGCGCACGTGGTGTTGGGTCAACCACGGGCTTCCTGCTTGCTAGAAAAGTTCTCTACAGACTAAGCCATGTCCCCAGCCCCTACAAACAACTTCTAGGCCTGTCTTATAGATTTATTTGTATTGATGGTAAAGGCAGCAGAACTATATCTCATGCTTGGATGGAACTTTTTCACCTCTGTCTGTCACCACCACCACCACCCGACAATTTCATGCTTAAGCCATGCCTTTCTCCTGTTAGGAACACCATACAGCACTTCTGTACTATTTTGCTTATCTTTTTTTTTTTTTAAAGATTTATTTATTTATTTATTATTATGTATACAGTGCTCTATCTGCATGTACACCTGCAGGCCAGAAGAGGGCATTAGATCCTAATATAGAAGGTTGTGAGCCACCATGTGGTTGCTGGGAATTGAACTCAGGACCTCTGGAAGAGCAGACAGTGCTCTTAACCTCTGAGCCATCTCTCCAGCTCCTATTTTGTTTATATTTATTTATTTATTTATTTATTTATTTATTTACTCAGACAGGGTTTCTCTGTGTAGCCTTGGCTGTCCTAGACTTACTTTGTAAACCAGGCTGGCCTTGAACTCACAGCAATCCTCCTGCTTCTGCCTTCAGAGTGCTGGGATTAAAGGCATGTGCCGCTACGCCCGGCTTATTATTGTAAATTTTTGGGTCAGGCTCTTATGTAGCCCAGGCTGGCTCAGAACTGATCACACTATGTAGCCAAAGACGACTGTGAAAGCTTCCACAGTGCTGGAATTAGAGACATTTCCCGTGATACCAAGCTTCTCCAGTTATTTTGAAATATACAATAAATAGAAGCTATAGTCACTTTTACTGCACCATAGAATGCTAAAATCTACATTTCCTATTTAACAGAGTTTTGGTCTTATTATAACTTAGTCTGAGCTGGGCGATGGTGGTGCACGCCTTTAATCCCAGCACTCAGGAGGCAGAGGCAGGTGGATCGCTGTGAGTTTGAGGCTAGCCTGGTCTACAAAGCAAGTCCAGGACAGCCAAGACTACACAGAGAAACCTGTCTCGGAAAACAAAAACAAAAACAAAAACAAAAACAAAAAAACCAAAAAACAGTCTGTCTCCGTCCTCCAGGCTGTAGGAACCATTATTTGTCACTCTGCTCTCTTCTTCAGGCCTGCACCTGGCTTATTTCACTTACTATAATAGGACTGTTTTCTGTGATGGATAAAGCAGGCTAGAATTGGTGCTCGGCCAAGACTTGGTTTAGCTTTAGCACTGTTGACACAGCCTAACCAGGAACAGAAAAACACCTGGAGCCACCACCTGGAGCCACGGGGCCTCCGGTGGTGGGAAGTTCCTTAAGGGCGGCAGGCACAGGCTCCCAGGAGCAGTAACGTGCACGTGAGCTTACAAACGAGGGAGGAATACCTGTCTGTAGAGTCATTTTCTAAGCACGGGGAAAATTCTTAACAAAACATTTCTTTTAAAGGACTAGAAGCGGAACCTTGTGGAGGTCACTTGTGCTGTTGACTCTCTCCAGCACAGAACGGAGTGCGTTAAGATCCGAGAGGCCCTTCTCTGAAACTCGAGGTTGTCAAAGGAGTGGAGGGTCAGTCATCCTGCAACGTGTGTATATCCTCAAAGGAAAACACAATCCAGATGCTCTTAAAATATGCTGGAATAGAGCCGGGCATGGTGGCACACGCTTTTAATCCCAGCACTCAGGGAGGCAGAGGCAGGTGGATCACTGTGAGTTCAAGGCCAGCCTGGTCTACAAAGCTAGTCTAGGACAGCCAAGGCTACACAGAGAAACCTTGTCTCAACCGCCCCCCCCCCAAAAGTTAGTCCCAGCACTCGGGAGGCAGAGGCAGGTGGATCTCTGTGAGTTTGAGGCCAGCCTGGTCTATAAAGAGAATTCCAGGACAGTCCATGCTACACAGAGAAACCCTGTCTCGAAAAACCAAAAAATAAAATAAAATAAAAATTAAAATAAAAAAAAAAGAAAGAAAAAGATATGCTGGAATAACTTCATTCTGCTTTTTTGAATGCTTGTTTGTTTATTTAGGTTCTTTTTTTTTTTTTTTTGAGGCAGGGTTTCTCTGTGTAGCCATGGCTGTCCTGGAGCTTGCTTGCTCTGTAGACCAGGCTGGCTTCACAGAGATCCACCTGCCTCTGCCTCCCGAGAGTGCTGAGATTAAAGCCGTGAGCCACCACCTGGCTTGAATATTTATAACTATTTCCGCTACTCTCAGTCATTCATACAGTGCTGGGTATTGAGCTGAGGGCCTTATGTATGACAGGCAGACACTCTACTAATTCAGCTACACTGCCCAGCTCCCCTTATCTTTCAAGCATCAACATTAAGACCCTCAATAAATATACATGCCTCATCAGTATTGCACAGCTGGGAGCACACTTGAGGATCTCACCCATGTGGACTGGCTCCCCGTGCCCCCTCCCCCACCTTTCTTTCTCTTTTTAAAAACATACTCTTCTCTTATACAATGTACCCTGACCACAGCCTCCTCTCCCACCACTCCTCCCTGCCCTCTTCACTGCTCCTCTTCCCCAAATCCACTGCCCTTCCATTTCCCTTCAGAAGAGAGCAGGCCTCCCAGGGATACCGGCGGATCACGGCACAACGAGATTTAATAAGACTAGACACCAGGGGGCTGGAGAGATGGCTCAGAGATTAAGAGCACTGATTGCTCTTCCAAAGGTCTGAGTTCAAGTCCCAGCAACCACATGATGGCTCACAACCATCTAGCATGAGATCTGGTGCCCTCTTCTGGCCTGCAGGTGTACATGCAGGCAGAATGCTGTATACATAATAAATAAATAAATCTTTTTAAAAAAGACTAGACACCAGGGCCAGGCAATGGTGGCACACGTCTTTAATCCCAGCACTTAGGAGGCAGAGGCAGGCTGACCTCTGAGTTCAATGCCAGCCTGGTCTACAGAGGAAGTTCCAGTGTAACCAGGGCTACACAGAAAAACCCTGTATTGTTAAAAACAAACAAACAACAAACAAAGACAATGAAATGATTTCTAATGATATTCTGCTGTAGTCAAAGATCGGTGTGTTTAGTGCTGGCTAGTTTTTGTTGTTGTTGTTGTTTTTGTTTTCGAGTCAAGGTTTCCTTGTGTACCCCTGGCTGTCCTGGACTTGCATTGGCTATAGGACATTTTCTGAAATAGTGATTGATGCGGGAGGGCCCAGCCCATTGGGGGAGGTGCCATCCCTGGGCAGGTGGTCCTTGGTTCTATCAGAAAGCCGGCTGAGCCGGCCATGATGAGCAAGCTAGTAAGCAGCACTCCTCCATGGCCTCTACATCTGCTCCTGCCTCCAGGCTCCTGTCCTGACTTCCCTCAGTGATGCAAGTGTAAGCTGAAATAAACCCAAATTGTTTTAGCCATGGTGTTTGACACCAACAGTAACCCAGTGAGGACACCACCCATTTCCTCCCTCCTCTGTCACTGAGGCTGGACCAAAAGAGGAAGTACTGCTTTCTGCCTAAGGGGTCTCAGTGCAGGAGGAACAAGATTTAACAGTTCAGGGCCTGGGATTTCTTCAGTTCAGCCCCATCTACCTGTGGCCCAAAGTGAGTTCAGGAAGACAGCAGAATATTTTTCTATAAAGACCTGTTTAATCAGGCTCATAAGGAAGTGTCTGCTGAGCGCTGGAGAGACAGCTCAGGGGTTAAGAACTTGCTTGGCGCACAGGAAGTCCTGGGTACACGTGATGGTGCACGCTGTAACTTCAGGACAGGGTAGGTTGAGGCAGGAGGATCGGGAATTCTAGGTTATCCTCAGGTACATATGAAGTTCATGGCCATCCTGGGCTACATGAGACCCTGTTTCAAGGCGGGGGCGGGGGGGGGGCGTGGAGGTGGGGAGAAAATATCTGTGGAAGATATCATTAAGGCTCATGACAAAGCAACTGGAGAGACAGCTCAGCAGGTGAGAGGATTTGTTGCTCTTGCAGAGGACCTGGGTTCAATTCCCAGCACCCACCCACATGGTGGCTCACAAGCATTTCCAACTCCAGTTGTAGGGGATCTGATGTCTTCCTCTGACATCATGCACATCAGGCATGCATGTGGCGCACACACACAATACATTAGGGCACAACTCTCACACACTTAAAGTAGTCTTTGAAAAAGTAACCTATGGGGCCTGGAGAGATGGCTCAGAGGTTAAGAGCACTGCTCCCTCTTCCAAAGGTCCCAAGTTCAATTCCCAGCAACCATATGGTGGCTCACAGCCATCTATAATGAGATCTGGTGCCCTCTTCTGGCCTGCAGGTGTACATGCAAACAGAACATTGTATACATAGTAATAAATAAATAAATCTTAAACGAAACAAACAAAAAATGACCTATGACAAAAATCAAACAGTACCCCAGACTCTGAATCATGAGGGGAAATATAACTTTGAAAGACAGAGCGCAGATGTTTTGTGGTGCCTGAGCATCGCCTAGAAGGTCAAAGCATTTGGGGTGAGCCTGTGGTACCCCTGAGTGTACTCCCAGCCGCCCTCTCTTCCTCTCACTAAGGCCTCTTGCCAGACCTCTACAATCTCTGAGAAGAAGGAAGTGCTGGGACCAGAAAAGGGGAAATATGATTTAAAAAAAAAAAAAAGAAACCCAAAAACCAACCAAAACAAAACCTCAAGCCCTGTGCTATCTGTGTATTCTGCTTTGTTTTGTTTTCGCCATGCTAGAGATTGAATTCAAGGCTTTGCACATGCCAGCCGAGCACTCGTCACTGAGCTGTGTCTTCAGCCCCAAGATGAAGCTATTAAATTAATATTAATTAATTTGTTTGTTTTCTGAGACAGGATTTCTCTGTGTAGCCCTGGCTGCCCTGGAACTCACTCTGTATACCAGGCTGGCCTCGAACTCAGAGATCTGCCTTCTCTGCCACCTGAGTGCTGGGATTAACAGCGTGCATCACCACTAACCTGCTAAGTTATTTATTTGAGATAGGATCTCACTATGTAGCATGAGATAGCCTGGAACTGGCTCTGTAGATCAGGCTTGCCTTGAATTCACAGAAATCCACCTGCCTCTATGTCCTCAGGCCTGGGATTAAAGGCCTGTGTCACCATGCCTGGCAAAGACTGAGCTTTTAAAAGGACAATAAATACTTTCTTAAACCTGTTTTGAGACAGGGTTTCTCTGTGTAGCCCTGGCTTTCCTGGAACTCATTTCGTAGACCAGGCTGGCCTCGAACTCATAGAGATCTGCCTGCCTTCGCCACCCATCTCCTCTGTGGGAATAAAGGCATGGGCCATCATGCCTGGCGATAAATATTTCTAAAAGCCCCAAACAAATGGAACTCTATACATCTCATGCAAGCCATAGACAAGCCGTGCAGGACCACACTGCACATGAGTGTCTCCAGCTTTATCCCCCCGCAAAGAGACCACAGGAATTTCAGATCCCAAATGGCATCTCTGATTTCACCAGATAACCCCTCTGCTCCTCTTTCCAGTGTGCACAGTGCCCTGATTTTTATGTAAGGAAGAGAAGCCGGTTCCCTGCAAAGCCTCTCACCGAGTCTCTGTAGAGAACTTCCAGGAGAGGTTTGTGTATTTTTAGCCAGCAGTGTGATCGGCAGTGCCACCTTTACAATGAAGTAGATTGCCAGAAAAGATACTGAGGTGTTTCCCTTACCATGAGTCTACTGTAGAAGGTTCTGGATGCCCAGGAAACTATAATTAGAACATGATTTAATTTTCTTTTTAAGAATTCATCATGTTGTTTAATTACACCTCCAACATGTCACATAGGAGGGCCATAACAAGAGTACATGATTTAATTTTAAACACCACACATAGAACTAAGTAAATCTCAGACATGTCTAGCATAGTCCAGGATCCTGTGAGCAAAGCTTGGCTTCCCCTACTGAGGACAGAAAATGAGTGAGCAGGTTCCAGAAGCTCAGAGGTCCGTGGAGGAGGCTGTGACCTTGGTCCTCAGTGGCATCTTTGACAGGGTCATAATAATGCAGCAAAATTGTGGCATTAATTAATGAATGACACTAACTTCGGCCTCTTGAGTGCTGGTATCACAGGAATGTGCCCCCACCACTGAACTCGACTTGCCTGTTTTTTTTAAATTAGTGAAAGATTGGAGAGACGGGTCAACAGTTAAGAATACTTGCCGGGGCGGTGGTGGCACACGCCTTTAATCCCAGCACTCGGGAGGCAGAGGCAGGCAGATCACTGTGAGTTCAAGGCCAGCCTGGTTCAACAAAGTGAGTCTAGGACAGCCAAGGCTACACAGAGAAACCCTGATTTGAAAACCAAAACAAACAAACAAACAAACAAACAAAAAAGAATACTTGTTGCTCTAACAGAGGACCCAAGTTCAGTTTATAGCACCCAGATGATGGCTCACAACCATCCAAAACTCGGGTGCCGGGGAATCTGATACTCTTTTCCAGGAATGCATGTAGGCCACAGGCGTGCACGTGCACACATTCATGCATGTAAAATAATGAACTAAATAAATCTTAAAAAATAAGTTCAAGGTCATCCTAGGCTATAGTAAATTCAAGCCCAACCTGTGCTGCATGAGACTAAGACTCTGTTTGTTTTTTGGGAGGAAATTGAGTATGGAAAGCAAAATATATGCCATGGTTGCTATTCAAACAGACTGTAGTAGATAAATAAATACATGAATTCAATAATCAATAACCCAAGTTTTGTTTTGGTTTTGGTTTTTCCAGACAGGATCTCTCTGTGTAGCCTTGGCTGTCCTAGATTTGCTTTGTAGACCAGGCTGGTCTTGAACTCAATGATCTGCCTGCCTCTGCCTCCCAAGTGCTGGGATTAAAGGCGTGTGCCACCATGCCCAGCTCCCAGCCTCTATTTTGAAGCAATGTAAAAACATCTGTCTGTCTGTCTGTCTATCTGTCTATTATGTGTGCTCTCAGGTCTGCTCGTGAATAAGCCAAAGCAGGAGAGGTCAGAGGGCAACTTGCAAGAGCTGGTTTCTCCTTCCACTGTGTGGTCTTGGGGATTGAATCAGGGTTAGGCTTGGGGGCAAGTGCCTTTACCCTCTGAGACATCTTGCTGCCCATTTAAAAAATAAAGTTGAACTGGGCATGGTGGCCCATACTTTTAATCCCAGCACTTAAGAGACAGAGGCAAGTGGATCACTGTGAGTTCAAGGCCAGCCTGATCTATGTAGTGAATTCCAGGATAGTCAGGACTATGTAGAGAGATCCTGTTTCAAAAAATAAAATTGAGGTGAAATTTCTACCACATAATATCAAATATTAACCATTTTAATGTGAATGGTGCTGTAGTGAGAATTTGTGAATTTTGGGTTTTTTAAAACACATAAATATTATTATTATTATTATTAAAAGATTTATTTATTGTATATGAGTGCTTTATCTGCAGAAGAGGGCGTCAGATCACATTATAGATGGCTGTGAGCCACCATGAGGTTGCTGAGAATTGAACTCAGGACCTTTAGGAGGAACAGGTGGAGCTCTTAACCACTGAGCCATCTCTCCAGCCCTAACACAGAAATATAAGACTGTGTTTTCATTTTACTCCCAGCTGCGGGGATGTGAGGCTGCTTCAGACTGTCTGCAGCAGCTGACTATGATTTGCCTCGTGCTCCAGCAGAAGAGTGGTTTTGCCAGCTGCAGAAAGTTTCTGTGATTATGTGATGTTTGGAGTTCTGGGGACTTTTCAGAGGGTATATAAATACTAGAGCCCTGAAGGGGGGTGGTTGTTGGTTATTCAGGGGGGTTGTTTGTGGCTTGTTAATAGTCATGCTCAAAGAAGAAACAAGAAGGAAATTAGATTCCCTTCTTTCTTGCTTGTCTAGTGATCAGGAGTGAAACGGGAGGGAGGCGGGGCAGATAAAGGGTGAGGAAGAGAAGCACCCACAAAGACGCTAAACCCAGCTAGACAGTGCCTTAGCATGTCAGCACTGCCAGCAGGATTAGCTCCACTTCCCAGACTCACCGGCCACTAGGTGTCCGCCTGCCCTCCTCCACCACATTGTCCCACTCCTTTCCTTTGGCTGGTCTTCGCTTTCACTCCACCCTTCTAATATTTAAAGTTTTAATGAGCAGCCAATCAAAGCTAATGACTCTTAGATATTAGGCCATGTGCTTTTAGGCACTCTTCTTCTTCTTCTTTTTTTCTTTTCTTTTCTTTCTTTCTTTCTTTCTTTTTTTTTTTTTTTTTTTTTTTTTTGTTTTTTGAGACAGGGTTTCTCTGTGTAGCCTTGGATGTCCTGGACTCAAAGGACTCCTCAAACTCAGTGATTCACCTGCCTCTGCCTCCCGAGTGCTGGGATTAAAGGCGTGTGCTACCACGCCCAAACCCGGCAATATTCTTTTAAATTGTTTTTTATTTATGTGCATGTGTTACTTGCTTGTGTATAGATACATGCATGCATGCAATATGCCCAGAGGCCAGAAGAGGGCACCAGACACTCAAGAACTGGAGTCACAAGTCGTTCTACACCTCCATATGGTGAACCTGAATCCCCTGCGAAGTCTTCAATGTCTCACAAGATCTATGAACTCCAAACTAGAGAGTCAGTGAAGGAGCCAATAGTAACTGTGAAGTCTCAGAGTGAAAATTAAACATGGATGAGCATAGCTGTCATGTTTCTATCCTCCAGCCTTTGAAGCCATTCTTGCCAGGCACGGTGGCACACACCTTTGCACACACTTTTTTTTTTTTTTTGGAGACAGGGTTTCTCTGTGTAGCCTTGGCTGTCCTAGACTCACTTTGTAGACCAGGCTGGCCTCGAACTCACAACGATCCGCCTGCCTCTGCCTCCAGAGTGCTGGGATTAAAGGCGTGCGCCACCACGCCCAGCCATCTTTGCTAGCTTGCTTTCCTTCTTTCTTTCTTCTGTTTTCTTTTCTTTCTCCTTCTTCTTCCCCCCTTCCTTTCTCTCTTTCTTTTTCTGTTTTTGGTTTTTCAAGACAAGGTTTTTCTGTAGCCTTGGCTGTCCTGGACTTGATTTGTAGACCAGGCTGGCCTTGAACTCATTGAGATCCACCTGCCTCTAACTCCCAAGGGCTGGGATTAAAGGCGTGCACCACCATGCCTGGTTCTACTTTTTGTTTTTTAAATAAGAATGTTCGGTTGTTCTTTTATTAATTTTTGAGAATTTACTTGCTGAAGCTTTAGTCATAGCTCACTGTTCACCCCCTTCCCCCCAGGGTCTCTCTGCGTAGCCTTGGCTGTCCTGGAATTCACCATGTAGACCAAGCTGGCCTGGAATTCAGAGAGATCCACTTGCCTCTGTCTCCCAAATGCTGAGATTAAAGGCATGTGACACCATGCATGGCCCCAAATTTACTTATTTATTTATGAGGTGTATATTGCCTGCATGCATATTTGTGAACTTCATGTGTGCAGTTCCAGAGGAGGCAAAAAGAGAGTGTCAGATGTCCTGACTGGGAATACAGATGATTTCCAGAGACCATGCCATTGCTGGGACTTGAACCCAGGTCCTCCAGAAGGGCAGCTTGTGCCCTTAACCACTCAGCCATCTCTCTAGCCTCTGCTTTTGTTTTTGTAATTCACACTCTATAATTACAATTTCTTGCTTTTATGGCACCACCCAATAATATTAAATGACAGAGCCTCTCATTTCACTTAATGCAATCTTTTTAAATTTTTTTCTTGCTTGTTTTGTTTTTCAAGACAGGTTTCTCTGTGTAGCCCTGGTCATTCTGTAGACCAGGCTGGCCTTGAACTCACAGCAATCCACCTGCCTCTGCCTCCCAAGTGCTGCGATTAAAGGCGTGTGGCACTACTACCTGCCCTGGAAATGATATTCTTTACCAGTTCCTTTATGCAATCTTGTTTTTGTTTTGTTTTGTTTTGTTTTGTTTTTTGAGACAAGGTTTCTCTGTGTAGTCTTGGCTGTCCTGGACTTGCTTTGTAGACCAGGCTGGCCTTGAACTCACAGGGATCCACCTGCCTCTGCCTCCCAAGTGCTGGGATTAAAGGTGTGTACCACCTTGCCCAGCTCCTTTATGTAATTTTTATCTGTTCTTTCTTTTTCCTGCTGGGGATTTTCTTAGTTACATGAATTGGTGGGCAAGCATGGGTTTGAATCAAACACTTCAGAGCATGGCTACTTCAAAAACTGGGCTAAATTAGGCTGGTGATGTAGTTAGCTTGGTAGAAGTCTATGTGGCACACACAAGGCCATGGGTTCGACCCCCAGCATCGCCTGTGCTGGCTGTGGTTGCCCATGTCTGTCATCTCAGTCCTCCGAAGGTGGAGGCCGAGGGATCAGAAGTCAGTGTCATCCTCCTGTGTGCGGTGCCAGCTCATTCCCCAGTGATGAATAAGTTAGTTTCAGGGGTCCGCACCTGTAATCTCAGCACTCCCCAAGTGGAGGTAGGAGGGTCAGGCGTTCAACGTCATCCTGGGTATAGGGTGTTTGACTAGTTCTGTGAGAACTTGCCTCCTTACCCCAAAAGAAAGAAAGAAAGAGAAAGAAAGAAGAGAGTGGCTTGGTGAGTAAATGCTTTACTGTACTCACAACTTTTCCCTCTAGAGCATCGTTTTGTTTGTTTTTAATTTTCAAGTTTCTCCACTGCCTTACAGATGCAAGGAGAGTGAGGCACTAAATATATCTCACTTACTTGAGAGCTGGCAAAACATGAATGAAACTATGTGACATTCGAGGTCTTTATTAGCCAGTGGCCGAAAGTCTTTGAAACCATTTCATCTGTCATTGGCATTCTGCGAGTGCGTGACCTAAAAATATCCGTCGGCTCCCCAGCAGGCCATTTGTCAACAGCATGGTGTAATTATAACGAGCTTTATTGACATCATAAAAATGGGATGCCAGGTGGTGTCCATTTCCACTTGTCTAATTGAAGAAATGAAAGATCTTGTAATGCGGAGTGAACTCGGCCATCTGTCAAGCAACAATACAATTTTGTCATAGCTGTGACCTTGACTCCTAAGATGACCATTGAAGAGGAACAGAATTTTTATGATGTGAGTGACTCAACTGACTTGTTTTAGTCTTAGCTCTAATGCCGACAGAGAGAGTGGACCACTTTATCATTATTTCTTCAGCACTCCCTACTCTAAAGCTGGGTGAGTAAATCAGTTGGAGTGCTGTCTAAAATCGTAAGTGAGGTACTGAAAAAAGCAGAGAGTAAGGGCTGGAGAGATGGCTCCATGATTAAGTGCCACCACATGGCAGCTCACAAATGTCTGTAATTTCAGTTCCAACAGCTCTGACACTCTCACGCTGAAATACAATTAAATAAATTTTTTAAAAAAGAAGAAGCAGGGAGTCATGAAATTATACTCTACAGCGTTTTGTTTGTTCATTTCGTTTCTTTTCTCTTTTCGTTTTTTTGAGGCAGGGTTTCTCTGTGTAGGCTTACCTGTCCTGGATTCCCTTTGTAAACCAGATGGCCTCGAACTCACAGAGATCCGCCAGCCTCTGCCTCCTCAGTGCTGGGATTACAGGCGTGTGCCACCACACCTGGCTGTTTGTTCGGGTTTTTGTTTTTGTTTTTAAAGATTTATTTATTCATTATTATGTATACAGTGCTCTGTATGCATGTACACCTGCAGTCCAGAAGAGGGCACCAGATCTCATTATAGATGGTTGTGAGCCACCATGTGGTTGCTGGGAAGTGAACTCAGGACCTCTGAAAGAGCAGACAGTGCTCTTAACCTCCGAACCATCTCTCCAGCGCCCCCAGCTGTTTGTTTTTGAGACAGAGTTTCTCTATCTTAGCCTCAGCTTTCCTGGAAGTCACTCTGTAGACCAGGCTGGCCTCGAACTCAGTGATCTGCCTGCCTCGGCCTCCCGAGTGCTGGGTCTAAACGTGTGCGCCACCACCGCCTTGCAACAACTTTCTGAAGTTAGAGTCAACATATGTAAACACATGTTTTTTAAAAATCAGAGATTTTCTATAAAACTGTAAATGAAGTTCTGGTGCAGACCATTTTCTATCCTTATGACTCAAGATTCATGTATCAAAAAAACCCCATTTATTTAAAAAAAAGTGTGTGTATGTATGTGTGCACATGCTTGTGTGCGTGCCTCTGTGTGTGAGTGTGGGTGTATGTGTGTGTGCCACACATGTATATGTGTACCTGTCAAATCTAGAAGAGGGTGTCAGGTCCGCTGGGTCTGAGTTAGTCAATTTTACACAGCACCACTAAGGGTCCTAGTAACTGAACTTGGGTCTACAAGCGCATCAAGTGCTCTAACATTGAGACATCTTGTCAGTTCCCTCACTTTCAAAATTTAAGCATGAGCTGAGAAGCAGTATCCCAAAATTTGGGATACTGGTGAGGTGATTTTCATAGTATATTTTATTTCTTTTGCCCCACCCCCAAGACAAGGTTTCTCTGTGTAGCCTTGGCTGTTCTGGACTCGCTTTGTAGACCAGGCTGGCCTCAAACTCACAGCGATCTGGCTGCCTCTGCCTCCCGAGTGCTGGGATTAAAGGTGTGCGCCACCACGCTCAGCTGTGAATTTTATTTCTATAAAAATGAATATATTACCCAGCTGGTGTGGTGGCGCATGCCTTTAATCCCAGCACTCAGGAGGCAGAGGCAGGTGGATTGCTGTGAGTTCAAGACCAGCCTGGTCTACAAAGTGAGTCCAGGACAGCCAAGGCTACACAGAGAGACCCTGTCTCTGGAAAGAAAGAAAGAAACAAAGAAAGAAAGCAAGCAAGCAGGCGGACTGTGTCCCACGTCTGACAGAGTGGATCCACGCAGTGTTTTCATCAAGTTGCAGGAGGATGATGCTCCTGGGGTCTCAGCTGTAGACTGGATGAGCACTGAGGAAGATCTCAAAAACAGGACACGCTTGAAGCTTCTGGGCTTTGGCGCTCTCCCAACGTGCGCATCACTCAGACCCACAGTTGGGAATGAATTTCAAAACATCACATGGAAATGAGCTGACTATTTTCTGCCATTTTTATAATATTTTCAAGGAGCCTGGAGACAACACATTTTGTTTTCTTATATCATTATCGTGTATGAGAGTGTGTGGGTGCACATGCTACAGGGAGTCTTTTCTGTCTTTCCACCGTGTGTTTTGGGGATCACTCAGGGCAACCTGACTTGCTTGCAGGGCACATACCTCCACCCGCTGGCACATCTCACGGGCTCGCCTGTCTCCTTAGTTCTCTTTAGACTAAACAGACAGGGCCAACTTTATGCATGCCCATTGGTTTACAGCAAACTGTAGACCATTCCTGGCTCTCCACAGTTTGGAGACTCCGCTGAGGATGTCTGACACAGTGCAGTGTAAAAGAATGACATTTTCTCACATCTGCAAGCTCTTGGGAAGTGTTGAAACCCCCTTAGCGATGAGAAGAGCAGCGTCTACTAAAATGTCATATGAAACAGTCTGTGATTCATGTATATGAAGTTCAAGAACAGGGGAAATGATGACAAAAAATTCTGGTGTGCTGGTAACTGCTCCTTGCCAAGTGATAGAAAATGTTCCTCCTCAGGATCGTTCATTGTGCTATATGTGATTTTTGTAGCAATCTTCCTACCTCAGTCTTCAAATGTGTTGGAATTACAGGCATGAGCCACCACTCACTAGTATATTGTATGCTATATATTTTTATGTAAACATGTAGCTACAAGACTTTTTACCAGCCTTATACATACAGTTCATATGAGAATTATCTAATAGAAAAATTAAAACTAGAAGCTATTTTATTTTTAAAAAAGATTTATTTATTATGTATACAATGTTCTGTGTGCATGTACACCTGAATGCCAGAAGAGGGCACCACATCCCATGTGGTTGCTGGGAATTGAACTCAGGCTCTTTGGAAGAGCAGCCAGTAACCTCTGAGCCATCTCTCCAGCCTTAGAAGCTATTTTAAAGTCACAGAAAAATTGAAACACTAGCTCGGAGTCTGCATACACCCACTCCCTGCCCCCAGCTATTGATGCCTTACGTTAGTACTATGACATGTGATGTAGTTAATAACAGACGACCCAAGTTCTGTTCCCAGCACCCAAACCAGGCAGCTCACTGTAACTCCTGCTCCAGGGCACCCAGTTCCTTCTTCTGGCCTCAGCAGGCAGCTCACACAAGTGGCATCTGTACACACACACACACACACACACACACACACACACACACATACACACATACACACACTTTTTTTTTTTGTTTTTTGAGACAGGGTTTCTCTGTGTAGCCTTGGCTGTCCTGGACTCACTTTGTAGACCAGGCTGGCCTCGAACTCACAGCGATCCACCTGCCTCTGCCTCCCGAATGCTGGGATTAAAGGCGTGCGCCACCACGCCCGGCGATACATACACAGTCTTTCTTTCTCTTTCTCTCACATGAATAGAAATAAATCTTTAAAAAAACAAGAATGTCAGGGGCTGGAGAGATGGCTCAGCGGTTAAGAGCACTGTCTGCTCTTCCATTCCCGGTAACCATATGGTGGCTCACAACCTTCTATAAGGAGATCTGGTGTCCTCTTCTGACCTGCAGGTGTACATGCTGATAGAACACTCATATACAATAAATAAATAAAATCTTAAAAACAAAACAAAAAATACAAACAAACAAACAAAACCCCAAGAACTTCATATTGATGATCACAAAAGGAAGTCCATAGCTAAGTTAGGCTTCCTTAGTGCCTGTCCCCGTGCGGGGACTCCACCCAGGACCCCACCAGGACTCTAGTTTTCATAAGTCATCTTGCTTCTCTTGGCTGTGACCAAGTCAGATTTTCTTTGTTTTTGGTGGCCTGAACAGTTTTGGGGGAATGCTGCCTAGGAAGTTTGTAAGACGCCTCTCTAGCGGAATTTGTCTCTTTTTCTTTTCCTTTTGACATGGGGTCTCAGGTAGGCCACACTGGCTGGCCTCGTGCTGGATAAAGTAACAAAGGGTGACCTTGAACTTCCGATCTTTCTGCCGCCTTCTCCCAAGGGCTGGGATTGCAAACATGTACCACTGTACCCATTCTTAGATTTATGGTTTCATAATGACGAGGCCTGGCACGGGTCTGGGGAGGCTTGATAGTCCTTGGTAAAATGTGCTTAAAAATTATTCTGCTCATCATGTGTACCGTGTTGTGTTGGAGGTAGGTGAATGCAAATCCTAAACTGCCGTGAGTATGGGAGTGTGATCCTAAGAGAATGTCTATCAAGCTGTCAGTTAATGGCCTGTTGACCATTCAGGCAAGAGGGTGCCCACCCAGCCTGGCGCAGTAAGTCACTGCAAAGCTAGGCGCATCCTCTCCCACTGACGCCAAACAAGGCAACCCGGTTAGGGGAACACGATCCAAAGGGAGGCAACAGAACCAGAGAGGGCCCTGGCTCCAGTTGTTGGGGGATCCACAAGAAGGACCAAGCTGGGCATCTGCTACGTATGTACAGGGCGCCTAGGACCAGTCCGTGCGTGCTCCTTGGTTGGCGGTTCCGTCTCTTTAGTTGACTCTGTAGGTCTTCTCGTGGAGACCTTGACCCCTCCCCCTCCCTCAGTCATTCCCCCGAGTCCTCGATGGGATTCCTCGAGCTCCGTCTAAAGTTTGGTTGTGGGTCTCTGCTTCTGAGTGAAGACTTTCAGAGGAGTTTGCTAGGCTCCTGTCTGAAAGCACAGCACAGTCACCCAGTGTCAGGGGTTGGTTCTCTCCCATGGGATGGGTGTCGAGCAGGGCCCAGTCTTTGCTTGGCCGGTCCCTCAATCTTGGCTTCATCTTTGTCCCTGCACGTCTTGTAGGCAGGACACGTTTTGTGTCGAAGGTTTTGTGTGTGTGTGTGTGTGTGTGTGTGTGTGTGTGTGTGTGTGAGAGCGGGTGTCCTTATTCCTCCACTGGGAGGCCTGCCTGGCTACGGGAGTACAGATGGCCACCACACGCTCCATATCCCCCGCTGTGAGGAGTATCAGCTAGGGTGATCCCCGTAGACCTCCTGGGGCCTCCCCTAATCCCAGATCTCTGGCAAATCCCAGAGGTGTCTCCCCACCTTTCCATCTTCTCCCCCAGCCTCTGTCATCTCCCCCCTCCCTACTCTTAATCCTCACCCCCCTTCCCCTCCCTTTCCCTTCTGCTACCCAGTTCCCTCCATCCATCCACCCCCAACGGCTATTTTATTCCCCTTTCTGAGTGAGATTCGAGCACCCTCCCTTGGGCCCTCCTTGTAACTTAGCTTCTTTGGGTCTGTGGATTGCAGCATGGTTACCCTGTACTTTATGGCTAAAACCCACTTATTCGTGAGTATATACCACACATGCCTTTTGGGTTTGGGTTACTTCACTCAGGATGATTTTTTTTTCTAGCTCTATCCATTTTAAAAAACAGTGGTTAGATGCCACAAAGTAGGTGGCAATGCCTTAACCATGTGTGTGTGTTTTTAGGCCCAAGGGCCTCTTCCATGCTTGCCAAGGGGAACGCTAACTTTCTTTCATACAACACAACTTTCTGGGTTTTAATAGACAACTGAGAAAAGAATAACAGAGGAAGGTAAAGAGGAACATATGACATTTAAGGTGTCAGAAAAGGGCTGGGCATGCTGGCGTATACCTGACATCTCAGAGCTTAGGAGACTGAAGGAGAAGCAGAAAGTCAAGGCCAGCTTGTGTTACACAGCAAGACTCCCCAACCTCCAAACAAAAGGGTCATAAAATCAATGCAACAAACAAACAAACAAAAGATTTGTTACTGTCTCCTGAGCAGGAGTTAGGGGCACTCCTCACAGAATGTCAGTCGGGCCCTGGAAAAGCACAGATTGATACTCTCTTCCCAGGGGATACTTGTCTGTCCTCGGTGACAGTTCTCTGCTTCTTTTGTGTAATAGAATCTCTACTAAACGTAGGGAAGATGTCATCAGGTATGGGATCACGTGACACTTCAGACACTCTTGTCACCAGGATGTGGCTTTCTTATTTTTCCAGAACACACATGACCCTGCTTATCTACATTTTGCATGTCACTCTAAGGCTCCAGAAAAGCTAAGTGGATCTGCTAGGATCGTCCAACAAATCATAGGCTAGCAAGGCAGGCAGGCAAGCTGTAGAACGCATTTCAGCTCAGCTCCCACCCCAGCTCACGGTTTCCCATACACACTCCCACGGGGAGTGTCCTTGCCGTCTTTGCACAGCTTGGTCATGTGCTGTGTGGTCCAAAATTATTTGTAATTTGTTGTGTTAATGTTTCCTGGAGAGACATGAGCATATGCTCACTCGAGATAGGGCAGCAGCAACAGACTAAGTAAGGATTCCATCTTTGTGAGCCAGGGTTTGTTGAGCTGCTTACAGGAGATTGGGTGAGGGGTCGCTTACAGGAGAGTGGGTGAGGGGTCGCTTATAGGAGCATGGCTTAGGGGTTACCTTCAGGAGCCTAGGTGACTTCAGAACAGCTGTGTCCTGGAAAAGTCCCACCCAGGCATGGGTAATAACCTCCTGAAAGCTGCAGAGATGGAGTCTCGACTTCTTTTTATCTTCCATTCTGTATTCACTCCAGCATTCCCAAGCTCACGCGCAGCTGCGGCAGAATTGCAGGCAGCTGGAAAGAGGCACAGAAGTAGAGACTGAGCTTTAGGGGTAGGGTGGGGGTCCCATGACTCTCCCCCACTCCTGCTAGGGACCACAGAGGCCCTCATCTTGTGAGAGGCTCAAGAGCACAGGAGCCAGGCATGCCTTTAATCCCAGCACTTGAGAAGCAGAGGCAGGTGGATCTCTGTGAGTTTGAGGCCAGCCTGGTCTACAAAGTGAGTCTAAGACAGCCAAGGCTACACAGAGAAACCCTGTCTCAGAAAAAAAATAAAAGAGCGCAGGTAATCAGGGCTGTTCTGAGTAAAATGCCTGAAGGACTGGGGGACAGCATTCCACAATGCAGTGGTTAGCTGATTAGCCCAGCGGAAGGGACCACATTAATAGTGGGGGTTCTGAAGTAAGCATGATTTCAGAGGCTCCTTTCTAGGCAGAGGGATGACGGAGACTGAATCCCAAAGGCTG
Organism: Acomys minous; assembly: GCF_964271855.1. Lineage (NCBI taxonomy): Eukaryota > Metazoa > Chordata > Mammalia > Rodentia > Muridae > Acomys > Acomys minous. Next base: position 40,433,316 of record NC_140498.1, on the reverse strand, counting down.
GACACTTTTGGATTAATTTTCATCCCACTGGGTTTGCCCAAACCTTTCATTTGACAGGCGAGGAAGATAAAAGTTCAGAGTCCTGAGTGACACTGCCAATTAGTGGCAAAGCCGAGCTTCTGAACAGACACAACCTGCCTTTGCCTTTCTACCATACATGATAGCTCCCAAGAAACTCCATTTATTCTCTGATTTCAGAAACTGTGGGATAGAGCAGTTCAGATACAAGAGGCCAAATAAATAAACAAACAAACAAACAAATAAAAAGATATGGGACCTGACTAGTGCACACTGAATTAAGCATATTGGGAAACAATCTAGTGTCCTTTTCTCAGCAATAATGTAAAGATTGAGTATTTTGTGCTGAAAGTCTTCCCTCACCCCCCTCAGCACTTACCAGGAACGTGAAGGGCACAGATGGTGTCTCAGGAGCACTGACCCTGAAGGGCCCTAGTAGGCCCGAGCATAGCAAACAAGGTGTTGACTGGTTTTGCCTTTTACCCTTCTCCTCCTTACTAAAAACCACTAGATTCCATTCCTAAAGCTAGTCCCCAAGGTCTATTCCCTTATTTGGTCACTGACTCATTCCTGAGACTAAACACCAAGATCCAACAATCAGAATTTGCCAGGCACGGTGGCGCACGCCTTTAATGCCAGCACTCAGGAGGCAGAGGCAGGCAGATCGTTGTGAGTTCAAGGCCAGCCTGGTCCACAAAGTGAGTCCAGGACAGCCAAGGCTATACAGAGAAACCCTGTGTGTGTGGGGGGACAACTCCTTCCCCCCAAAAAAAACCCTCCACTCCTATAAAACAAAACACAAAACTGCTTGCTTGCCATTGCTGTTTGCCTTTGCAGTACCCCCTTCCCACTCCTGCGTGACCCCACTTGACCCTCTAGGGCTCAATAAATTTCCTGTCCTGAGAATTTGGTGTCTGGCTGTGTTCTATACTGACCCAAGGGGCTATCCCACTGTGTAGTCCCCTAGCATTTATTTTCTTTCTTCCTTCCTTTTTTTTTTTTTTTTTTTTTTGGTTTTTTGAGACAGGGTTTCTCTGTGTAGCCTTGGCTGTCCTGGATTCTCTTTGTAGGCCAGGCTGGCCTTGAACTCACAGTGATCCACCTGCCTCTGCATATGCTTTTTTCTTACCTGAAATTACTTTGGACTCCCAGATCAAACTGAGTGGTAGCTGTCACTCGTCAGGATACAGCGACTTCATTCAAATAGCACTTACAAATGCATCCTAGAAGTAAGAACTAAGTCACAGGTATGATACATTCTTACCATACAAAAGTGGATTCTGTTTGGGGAGGCTCTTCCGTTTTTCAAACTCAAGCAGCTATGTCAGGTCTCCTCCCAGAACATGTGGGGCTGGTAAAACAGTTTAGAGAGCAAAGGAGCTTGATGCCAAGCCTCATGGCCTGCGTTCTAGCCCCAGGACCCATATGGTAGAGGAAGAAAAGCAACTCCTATAAATTGTCTCATGATGTCAACACACATGCCATGATGCCTGGACACACACACACACACACACACACACACACACACACACACAATTTTTAAATGACTTCGCTTTTTCAAAACCTTTATTTAGCCAAGCACAGTGGCACATACCTATGATTCCAGCACTCTGGAAACAAAGGCAGGTGGATCTATGTGAGTTCGAGGCCATCCTGGTCTACAAAGAGTGCAGGACAGCCAGGGCTACACAGAGAAACCCTGTCTCGAAAAACAAAAACCTTTGTTTGCTTCTTCCTTTTTTGTTTTATTTTTTTCGAGACTAGATACTGTACTTGAGCTTGCTGAGTTTGGTTCTGTCTATGAGACACAAGCTAGAGTCACCTGGGAAGAGGGAACCTCCTTCAAATAAGACCCAGTGCAATGGGGATGCCATGGAACCTATGAGAGAAGACCATCAGATTGGCTCACAGGCCAGCCAATGGGGCAAGGGCCCAGCCCACTGTGGGTGGTTCTCTCCCTGGGCGGGCGGCCCTGGGATGTATAAGAATGCAAATTGAGCAAGCCAAGAGAGCAAGGTTTCCAGACTGCTCGTTCCTGTTTTGAGTTCCTGGCCTGACTTCCTCTGACCATAGAATGTGATGTGGAAGTGTAAGCCAAAAACCCTTCTCTCTCCAAGTTGGTCCTGGTGTTTTTCACAGCAATTGAAAGCAATTAAGACATGCCGTTTAAACCGGACGTGGTGGCACATGCCTTTAATCCCAGCACTCTATCCAGGAGGATCGCTATAAGTTCGAGGCCAGCCTCGTCTACAAGGCGAATCCAGATCAAGCCAAGAAACCCTGTCTCAAAAAGTAAAAAAAGAAAGAAAGAAAGAAAGAAAAGGGAGTTAAGGATGACCTTAAACTCCAGATCCTTCTGCCTCTGCCTCCCAATGCTGTGATTGCAGGTGTACATTACCATACTCTGGGGCTCTATAGGATTTTTTAGAATGTTTCTTGGCCTTTTATTCTCTCTCTCTCTCTCTCTCTCTCTCTCTCTCTCTCTCTCTCTCTCTCTCTCTCTCTCTCCCCCTCCCTCCCTCCCTCCCTCTCCACCCCCCCCCCCGCCCCTTGTTTTTATTTTGTTTTGTTTTTTGGTTTTTCGAGACAGGGGCTCTAAGTTAGCCTTGGCTATCCTAGACTTGCTTTGTAGACCAGGCTGGCCTCGAACTCACAACCACCTACCTGCCTCTTCCTTCGAGCGCTGGAACTAAAGGCGTGCAACACCACGCCTGGCTGTTTTGTTTTGTTTTTGTTTTTTAAAGACATGGTTCTCTGTGTAGCCTTGGCTGTCCTGGACTTACTTTGTAGACAATGCTGGCCTTGAACTCATAGCAATCCACCTGCCTCTGCCTCCCCGAGTACTGGGATTAAGGCATGTGCCATCAAGTCCAGCCATGGCCAGCTTTTACTCTTACTCTTTTGGGGCTGCTTTGTTTGTTTTCTTTCTTTTTTTTGTTTTTTTGTTTGTTTGTTTTTGTTTTTGTTTTTTTGTTTTTCGAGACAAGGTTTCTCAGTGTAACAGTCCTGGCTGTCCTGGATTCACTTTTGTAGACCAAGCTGGCCTTGAACTCACAGCGATCCACCTGTCTCTGCCTCTCGAGGGCTACGATTAAAGGCATGTGCCCCATGTCTGGCTGCTTCTTTCTTTCTTTCTTTCTTTCTTTCTTTCTTTCTTTCTTTTTTTTTCTTTCTGTTTTTTGAGACAAAGTTTCTCTGTATTGGTTACTTTGTTTCTCCCCCGCCCCCCTTTTTCTTTTTACTTTTTGTTTTTCCAGACGGGGTGGCTACTTTGTTTCTTAGGAAGACCTTTCGAGCACTTTTAAGACAGCCTTGAATCCACTGTCCCAAAAGATTCCCTTTTGCTCACTCCTCTTAGCTCTTAAATCGCTTCAATTTGCCCCCTAAACTTGATCTCCATATCCAGTTCTTGCAAGCTCCCTGACAGCTTAGGTTGTTTCCTTTCTCAGACAAACATTTGTAAAGTTTATATGTATACAGAAGCTGTGGCAACACACCTACCATCAAATTAAAGGTGACTAGTCCCTAGAAGGAGTGAGGATTGGTGAGTGAGACTAGTCATGCCAGCAAAAGCTGCTGTAATTGCAGCCCTTGGGAGGAATATTGTAGATATGGGATCAACAGAAAAAATTTGTAACTATAAGGTTTTCCTGTAACTCATTAAATAACTGTACACTTTTTCCTACTGATTAGTATGTATAAAGTTTATTGGACATGTATATACTCACACACACACACACACACACACACACACACACACACACACACACACGCACACTCTGTCTTCCTTCTGTGATAAGCTCCCTGATAGTTTGACAGCTTTTTGCCCTCGGGAGGTGATGACAGAGCCACCTACCATTTCTTTAGCCAGACACACAAGCTATTTCAGCCCTGACCTTTGCTCGCTCATCCTTGACTTCTACAGTAAGTGGCAGGGTCTAGGCTTTCCTTGTTCCTATTTTTGCTCATGTATGTCCAAACTATGTTGACAGGTCAATTCTTAAGAACAAGACAATTACACAGAATTTCTGAACCAAATAGAGGAAATCAATTCTTTGTGCAAAAAAAAAAATGATATTCTTAATTTTATTTATAATACAAACAATGTCAGGATTCTCGGTTTGTATTTTGAAACATCATATCTTAAGAAAAGCCTGTTGTATTTGGATGAAACTGATTCCTCTGGCTTAATTTCACATAGCTTTCAGCAAAAGTTAATATTCTAAAACACTACAAAATACAAGCAAGAATTTGAAGTAGTATTTCCTCATAGAGACTCCTTAAAATGTATAAAGATGCCTTTATATTTAAAAAATCTTTTTCTTTAAAATTGTCTAAAAATGACAGTTTATTTTTTGGGGAAAATCAAAACTTTTTGTCCTTTTAAAAACAAAGACTTGGGCCAGGCATGGTGGCCCACACCTGTAATCCCAGCACTCAGGAGGCAGAGGCAGGCGGATTGCTGTGAGTTTGAGGCCAGCCTGGTCCATAAAGTGAATCCTGGACAGCCAAGGCTACACAGAGAAACCCTGTCTCAAAAAATCAGAAACAACAACAACAACAACAAAAACCAAACCAAACCAAACAAAACCCCAACAAAAACAAAACAAAAAGAATTAAAGAAAGAAAAGAAATTGAAGTTGACACATGCAGACCATCCCAGCACTTAGTAGGCGGAAGAAGGCGGATCAGAAGTTCAGGGTCATCCTAGGTTACCTAGTAAGTTTGAGGCCAGCATGGGCTACATGAGATCCTGTCTCAAAGTCAAAACAAAAGAATAAATAAATGATAAAAGACAGAGAGACTAGAAAGCGATACAGAAAGAAACGTTTACATTTTTAATTTATTTTGTGTATATGTGCACACATATCAGGGCAACACACACACACACACACACACACACACACACACACACACAGAGCACGTGTGCAGGAAGTCAGAGGACAACTTGTGAGATTCAGGTCTTGCCTTCTATCACGTGGGCTCCCGTAGCTGAAGTCAGGCTGACGAGCTTGCACGGCAGACGCCTTTAGCCACTGAGCCATCACACTGGCCCAGGAGATTAACACTTCCTAAAGTTCTTTTTTCTATTAAATTTGAGGTGGTGAGAAGTGCTTCATTTTGCTTTCCAATCTCATTTGGGATTGTTTGGTTGGTTAATTTTTTTTTAAGACAGGGTTTCTCTGTGTAACAGCCCTGACTGTCCTGGACTCGTTTTGTAGACCAGGCTGGCCTCAAACTCACAATGATCCGCCTGCCTCTGCCTCCCGAATGCTGGGATTAAAGGCGTGCGCTACCACGCCTGACTAGGAATTTTTTTTAAAATGAAAAATAGAAATTAGATTTTGGTGATGATGGGAAGCCTGCCTCTAATGGTGCTTTTTTATTTTTTAAAAATTTATTTATTTATTTAAATGGCATTTTTTATATTATTACTTTTTATGTGTATAAGTGCTTTGTGCACCACATGCATGCCTGGCGCCTGCAGAAGTCAGAAGAGAGCTTTGGATTCCCTGGAAGTAGAGATGTGCATAACTGGGAGCCACCTTATGGGTGCTTGGAATGGAACCCGCCTCTTCTGCAAGAGCAACAAGTGCTCTCAACTGCTGAGCGGTCTCTCCAGCCCGTAATGGTGGTTTTAAATTTGGATTTTATTTTCCTTAGATACTGTACTGGTCTCACTGTATAGACCAGCTGGCCTCGGACTTGCTATGTAGACCAGATTGGCCTTGAAACTCAGAGATCTGCTTGCCTCTGCTTCCCTAGACCTGGAATTGAAGGCACTTGCCACCATGCCTGGATTTAAATGTACTTTTTACTTTTGTAATATATGTAACACATGGCTACTTAATTTTTAATTTTTTTTTTTTTTTTTTGGTTTTTCAAGACAGGGTTTCTCTGTGTAGCCTTGACTGTCTGGGACTCGCTTTGTAGACCAGGCTGGCCTTGAACTCATAGCAATCCTCCTGCCTCTGCTTCCTGAGTGCTGGGATTAAAGACGTGTGCCACCACTGCCCAGCTAGATGATTTATATGGTGGTAATTTTGTTTGTTTGAGACAGGATCTATGTAGTCCAATTTTTTTGTTTGTTTGTGTAGCCCAGGCTGGCCTGAAGCACATGATCCTCCTACCTCTGAAATGCTAGGATTGTAATGCTTGGTATTATATTCATTTAAAACTCAAAGAGGTGGGGGGCTAGAGAGTAGTTAAGAGCACTGACTCTTCCCGAGGACCCGTGTTCAAGTCTCAGCACCCACATGGCAGCTCACAATTGTCTATAACTCCAGTTCCAAGAGACCTGACACCTTTGCACAGACATACTGCCAGACAAAACACCAATGCACATAAAATAAAAGTAAATTAATTAAGCCTGGTGTTGGTGGTGCATGCCTTTAATCCAAGCACTCAGGAGGCAAAGGCAAGTGGAGCTCTGTGAGTTCAAGGCCAGCCTGGTCTACAAAATGAGTTCCAGGATAACCAGGGCAGTTGTTACACAGAGAAACCCTGTCTCAAAAAAACAAAATAAACAAACGAACAAATGAATAATCTTAAAAATCACAAAAATGTAACAAATCTTTGGTTAGTTTCTCTTAAGCTCACTTTCAAGCACAACAGCTTTTATATACATTTCACACGTATGTACGTATACATATATAGGCTACTGGGGTGAAATGATACACTGTTTGTGAGATGAACATAAGGAGTATTATCTATTGTATCCTTTAATCCCAGCAATTTGGGAAGCAAGGCAGGCAGGTCATCCTGGTCTACATAGTGCGTTCCAGGACAGCCAGAGAACCTGTCTCGATGTACCCCCCCAATAATATCTATTTTATATAATACTGTGATATTTTCAAATACTAGTCTTTTATGTAATATTATATGTGCATTTCCTGACGTACATAGTATGTGGTACCATCAGGGAAACTCCCTTAACACCAGCATTTAGCCGTCTCCTCTTCTACAACCCTATTGGTTTTTATATCTGCGTTCCTTCGCTTGGCTTTCTGCTTTAAATTGAGAGTATTTCACTTAAGGTGAGTTAGTGCCTGCACGGAGACGTTTGCAATTATAAGACATTTAGGAAGTTTGCTCAGTTGGGACAGCCTGAGATTCCCAACCAGACAACTGAGGCAAACTACTCGCTTGCTTTCTTAGTGACTTCCCCTTTCACTTGTGTGTGTGTGGGCGCCGCTCCTGTCTTCGAGTGACAGCGAAACTGGCTTTTCTCGCTCAGTGCCTGAAGCCAGCTTGCCCAGCACTAAGTTTTCCAGTCCCAGGAAGGGTCAGCAGAGTCAGTGAGGCAGGGGCGGAGTCAGCAAGCGGCGGGGGCGGGGTCAGCAAGTAGCGAGGGTGGGGTCAGCAAGCGGCGGGGGCGGAGTTAGTATGCGGCAGGGCGGGGTCAGCAAGCGGCGGAGGCGGAGTCAGTCAGTGAGCGGCGGAGGCGGGGGGCAAAGTTAGCATGCGGTGGGGCGGGGTCAGCAAGCGGCGGAGGCGGATTCAATCAGTGAACGGATGGGGCGAGGTCGGTGCGCGGCGGAGGCGGGGTCAGCGAGCGGCAGGGGCGGAGTCCGTGAGGGGCGGAGGCGGGGTCAGCACCCCGCGGGGCGGGGCCTCGTGCTAACGGTCGCTGACTGCACGTGATTCGCGCAGCCGGCTTCGGGGACGTCTTCGAGTGTGGCGGGCGCCAGGTGGAGCCCCGCGGAGCAGCTAGCCAGCTCGGGAGGGCTGGGGCATTCGTCCGGCGGCGCGGGACGGTGGCATGAGCTGAGAGGAAACCCGCGCCAGGGCGCGCGCGCCTAGGTTCGGAAGGTTCACAGCGGAGCGCGGAGGTCTTGGCCTGTCAGGCTCCTTCTAGTCAGAACTCATTGGTTCATGTCAGCCCCACCCCCACTCCCGCCGGGTTGCTCCCTGCCAGTTCTCCTCTCCAGTTCTTCCCTTCCCGTTCCCTCCACTCAGGGCCGTCCCAGCCAGTACACTTCCTGTCAGGTCTCTTTCTTTCAGGGTCCCAGGATGTCAGTGTCCCAAGCCACAGATGTCCCTCGAGGTGCGGTCCATACGGTCAGCTTCCATAGGTCTTCACCTTGACAGGACTTGGGAGGCAGTGCGTTTGAGGCCAGCCTGGTCTACAAAGCCAGTCCAAGACAGCCAAGGCTACACAGGGAAACCCTGTCTTGGAAAACTTAAAAAAAAAAAAAAAAAAAAAAGGCTAGCCAGGCAGTGGTAGCATAGGCCTTTAATCCCAGGAGGCAGAGGCAGGCGGATCTCTGTGAGTTCGAGGCCAGCCTGGTCTACAAAGCGAGTCTAGGACAGCCAGGGCGGTTGCACAGAGAAACTTTGTCTTTAAAAAAACCAAAATTACAAAAACAAAACAAAGAAACAAAAGATATTGTTTATAGGAATAATTTCATGGAGAAAACTTCCCTAGGAATCTTTTATTTATTTATTTATTTATTTATTTATTTATTTTATTTGGAGACAGAGGTTCTCTGTGTGGCTTTGGCTGTCCTGGACTCCCTTTGTAGACTAGGCTGGCCTTGAACTCCGAGATTCATTTGCCTCCGCCTCCCAAGCACTGGGATTAAAGGTGTGTGCCACTACACCATCAATCTTTAGACTAAAACAGTAACCATAGGAACGTCATTTCCAAGTTCTCTGGAAGCTTCCTTTGCTTAGAATAGCAAGCTTTTTCTTTATTTTTTTCCCAAGACAGGGTTTCTCTGTGTAGCCTTGGCTGTCCTGGACTCGCTTTGCAGACCAGGCTGGCCTTGAACTCACAGTGATCTGCCTGCCTCTGCCTCCTGAGTGCTGGGATTAAAGGCGTGCGCCACCACACCCGGCTACAATAGCAAGCTTTAAAACACACTTGTTTCTATAAAATGCTATAAATGTAGTATTAGATATCAACTAGAATTCTTAATCTTCAAAAGTTAGCTATAATAATATTATCCTCAAATTACAAACTGATTTACTTAGGACTTGATTTAATTTGGTCTATAAATACTTAGTTAGTACCAACTATGTGTGAGACCCTGAAGTACCTAGTCCCTTCTGGTTACAGTAGAGGAAGAGACAAGGCACAGCTCTGATCTTATGAGTCAGCCTTCTAATGAGGAGACAGAAGCAGAGGATGTAGTAGGAAAGCTTCTAATTAAGACGAATGTAGAGGAGCCAGTCCTGGGAAGATTGGAAGGTAGTTGTTGGCGTTGGGTAGATGGGGGAGTGAGGTGATCTCTTGTGGAGGCATCGCCTCATAAGAGTCAGCAGTGGCATTACCCTCACTGTAACCCTAAGCCAGCAGAGGCCCACCACCATACCTTCTTTCCTTCCATCCTCAATAAGGACTTAGCTCAGGGGCCCTGAGGCTGTGCTCCTAAGATGTCACTTCTGGTTCTAAATTTTCTTGCTCCTCCCTGAGGTGCCTGAGTTATAGATGGCTATGAACTGCATTGTACTTGTTGGGAACTGAACTCATGTCATCTGCCAGAGCACAAGTGTTCCTGACCACTGAGCCATTTCTTCAGCCCTAGACATCCTTTTGTGTGTGCACATACAAGTGCGCAAATGCATTTGCGCACTTCTTCTTTTTCTTTTTCTTCTTCTTCTTCTTCTTTTTTTTTTTTTTTTTTTTTGGTTTTTCAAGGCAGGGTTCCTCTGTCTAGCCTTGGCTGTCCTGGACTCACTTTCTAGACCAGGGTAGCCTCGAACTCACAGCAATCTACCTGCCTCTGCCTCCTGAGTGCTGGGATTAAAGGTGTGCATCACCACTGCCCAGCTTGTGTTTGTTTTTTCAAGACAAGGCTTCTCTGTGTAGCCCTGGATGTCTGGGACTGGCTTTGTAGACCAGGCTGGCCTGGAACTAATAGGGATCCCCCTGCCTCTGCCTCCCTGAGTGCTGGGATTACAGGTGGCTCCACAGTTCCCAGTTTAGTCTCCTACTCTTTTTTTTTTTTTTTTTTTTTTTTTTTTTTTGTGGCAGATTTTCTCTGTGTAACAGCTCTGACTGTCCTGGACTTGCTTTGTAGACCATGCTGGCCTTGAACCCACAGAGATCGGTCTGCTTCTGCCTCAAGTGCTGGGGTTAAAGGCGTGCACTACCTGGGCCTAGTCTCCAACTCTTTTTTTTTTTTTTTTTTTTTTTGGTTTTTCGAGGCAGGGTTTCTCTGTGTAGCCTTGGCTATCCTGGACTTACTTTGTAGACCAGGCTGGCCTCGAACTCACAGTGATCCGCCTGCCTCTGCCTCCCGAGTGCTGGGATTAAAGGCGTGCGCCACCGCGCCCGGCTAGTCTCCAACTCTTGATCTTCCGGCTTGAGCCTGAGTGCTGGAATTACATGTGTGCCACCATGCTTTCATGGATTCTTTTAAATTTTAATTTAATTAATTTATTTTATGTGTATGAATGCTCTATCTACATGCACACCTGCAGGCCAGAAGAGGGCATTAGAGGATAGAGATGGCTGTGAGCCGCCATGTGGTTGCTGGGAATTGAACTCAGGACCTCTGGAGGAGCAGACAGTGAGTGCTCTTAACCATGGAGCCATCTCTCCAGCCCTGTGCACAATTTCTTATTCTTACTGCAAGGTAGATTATAGTGAGAATTCTGGAATTTTGGTTTCCCTCTTCCTTCCTTCCTTTCTTTTTTGATTGTTTTTGTTTTTGATACAGGGTTTCTTTGTGTAACAGCCCTGACTGTCCTGGACTTGCTTTGTAGACCAGGCTGGCCTCAAACTCAGAGATCCACCTGCCTCTGCCTCCCAAGTGCTGGGATTCAAGGTGTGTGCCATCACCACCTGGCTCTTTCTTTTTCGAGACAGTGTTTCTCTGCATAGCTTTGACTGTTTTGGACTTCATAGAACAGGCTGGCCTTGAACTCACAGCAATCTACCTGCCTCCGACTCCCCAAGTACTGGGATTACAAGTGTGCATCACCATGCCCAGCTAAATGGTGCATACCTTTACCCCCAGCAGTCAGGCATGAGGCTAGCGCAGTGTCTGAAAGCTTACATATGATCCATAAATTGGAGGGAGGGAGGGAGGGAGGGAGGGAGAGAGAGAGAGAGAGAGAGAGAGAGAGAGAGAGAGATACAGACTGAGACTGAAACTAGGCCTAGTATGAGCTTTTGAAACCTTAAAGACACACCTCCTCCAAGAAGGCCACACCTCCTTATTCTCCCTAAACAGTTTGACCACTGGAACCCAAATATATGAACCTATCGGAGCCATTCAAACCATTACATTAAAATAGTCACTTTAAAAAATACTTTATGAATATGGGTGTTTTGCCTGCTTATATGTCTGTGAGTCAGTTGTGTGTCTGGTGCCTGTGGAAGCTAAAAGAGGGCTTTGGATCCCCGGCAACTGGAGTTCTAGATGGTTGTAAGTTCCCAGTGGGTTTATCATGTTGCTCTAGAAGAGCAACAAGTGCTCTTAACTGCCATCCAGCTACTTTGGAGTCAGAGGCAGAAGGCTGCCTTAAGATCACGGAACCTTGGACCAGGTCCTTGTTATGGCTGTCAGGCTGTTCTTGAACTCCTCTTGGGTTCTTTCTTTTTTGGTTTTTCAAGACAGGATTTCTCCATGTAGCCTTGGTTGTCCTGGACTCACTTTGTAGACCAGGCTGGCCTCAACTCACAGTGATCCGCCTCCCTCTGCCTCCCGAGTGCTGGGATTAAAGGCGTGCGCCACCATGCCTGGCGTGGGAGTGGGGTTTATATATGAAGGTCAGAGGACAATTTTTGAGAATCAGTTCTCCTTCCACCTTGTTGAGGTAGGATTTCTCTTGTTTCTGCCTAAGTACTTCAGAGCAGTCTGGAAGTTTCTAGGTGGTTTTCCTGTCTCAGGCTCCCATCTTGCCACAGGACTGTTGAGATTGCAGATGTAAACCACCACGTGGCTTCTTTTACATGGTCCCAGAGATCTAACTCAGGTTGTCAGGCTTGTGTGGTGCGTTATCTAATGAGCCCTTGGATCTGTTTTCTACAGGTTAAATCTGAATTAGTTATATTTCACCATTATAGAAAATTTCCAGGAGATATCTAGTGCTTCCTTGTTTAATAATATTTTCTAAAATACAGATTTAAAGCATGGCAAACTTTTTTGCATTGAAGAACTTCACAGCACTTTCAGATCTGCATCCAAATATGGCTAATCTGGTAGGTTTCCGTAACTATTATACTAATATTCAAGTATTTGCTCATGAGACTTTATGTGGTAATATTACATTATATCACCACTACTGATTGACTGGACACGTTTTGTAAGTATTACAACTCAGATGGAAAGATATCCTGGCAGCCAGGAGCCAAGGAATATGACAGAGTCACACCTCATAACAAGTCTTACAAGAGATGCATTGGGAGGGAAAAACCCAGAAGGATGATGGAATCCGCTGGGGAGAGAAGGAAGCAGCAGGGAAGTGAATGGAAGACGAGAGTTTATATAGGTTTCTTGTGGAGAGGGGAGTCAGCACTTCTGGGATGGCTTGGGATTGGAGGGATTATGTGGCCTGATCTTGGGCCAAACTCAGGTATTAGTGGGATTTTTTTTTCTGTATGGTAGGGCCTGGCCACTCTCCTGCTTTGAGGGGGTGAGGCCAGCCTCTCTGTTGTTAGGAAAGGTTCTCAGGGACAGGGCTTACAGTGGGAGTCCCCACCACAGAAGTTGGCATGAAGAACCGGCACACGTGCTTGTATAATTGACAAGCACATACATACTCATTGGGTTAATAGAATTGTTAGAAATTAAATACTACTAATCTTTGTCTTTATGTCAGCTAAATGCAAATTAAAATTTTTTATTTATAGAGTAGCAGATATAAGATTATAGCTCTGACAAGGAATTGTTCAAAATGATGGCTCAGTGGGCAAATGTGCTTATGTCAAGCCTGAGTACTTGAGTTAGATCCCTAGGACACACAAGGTGAAGAGAGAGAACTGACTCCTCACAGGTTGTCCTCTGACTTACACATGCGCACCATGGCATACATGTGGGCACTTATTCACATACATATACACTATGCAAATAAATATAATAATGCCTTTTGTATTATTTTAATAATTAAATAGAAAATTAATAAATGCTTAAATTTACCATTATAAAATTAAACTATTTTCACTTAACAGTAGCAATTCTCTAAGAAAATTATCAATTTTTTTTGCTGAGCAAGTTTCTCTGTGTATGCTTGGCTATCCTGGACTCACTTTGTGGACCAGGCTGGCCTTGAATTCACAGAGCTCCACCTCTTCCTCCCTGAGTGCTGGGATTACAGGCATGTGTAGCTGTACCCAGATAAAATTTGTATCTTAAATACTGGCAGACATGCTACTTTGAACCTTTTTTTTTTTTTTGAGACAGGATCTCACCAGGCATTCCTAGTCAGCATGGAATTTACTATGTACACCTTACTGCTTCATAGATATCTACCTGCTTCTGCTTCTAGAGTATTGGAACCAAAGGTGTACACCACCGCACCCAGCTGTTTCATGACTTGATTCGAAATTTTGGAGTAATGGGTCCTAGCCTACTAAGGCTTATTTAAATAAAATCTGGGTTGATAAGATGAAATACTTAATGTGAAACATTTACCATATTCTCGTACCTTTTTTATCCCCGAGCAGCTGTTTATGTGTAGACCACCAAACTGGCCCTAAAAAGCCATTTTTTTGGCGGGGGGGGGGGGGGGGCGATGACACAGGGTTTCTCTGTGTAGCCTTGGTTATCCTGAACTCACTTTGTAGACCAGGCTGGCCTTGAGCTGACTTCCAAACAGGCTGCTGTTTATCTGGCGTTTACAAATCAGATTTTTTTATTTTTGTTTTTGTTTTTGTTTTTTGAGACAGGGTTTCTCTGTAGCCTTGGTTGTCCTAGACTCTCTTTGGAGACCAGGCTGGCCTCAAACTCACAGTGATCTACCTGCCTCTGCCACCAGAGTGCTGTGTTTAAAGGCGTGTGCTACCACACCCAGCTAGATTTTTTTTTCTTAAGACAGGATTTCTTTGTGTAGCCCTGGCTGTCCTATAATTCACTCTGTAGACCATGATGGCCTCAAACTCACAGAGATCTGCCTGCCTCTGCCTCCTAAGTGCTGGGTTTAAAGGCCTGCACCACTACCACCCAGAATAAATCAAATCAGATTTCTTTTTTTTTTAAATATTATTTATTTATTTTGTGTATGAGTGCTCTATCTGCATGTACACCTGAGGAAAGCATCAGATCATATTATAGATGGTTGTGAGCCACCATGTGGTTGCTGGGAATTGAACTTAGGACTTCTGGAAGAGCATCCAGTGCTCTTAACTGCTAAGCCATCTCTCCAGCCCTCAAATCGGATTTCTTAAATTAATAAACTTAAATATAACATGAATACTTTGCAATGCAACATTTATGATGTAAAAAAAACCTTATTGTTATAGTTTTCCTAGAAATAATCTACTTGGTAATTCCCTTTTCAGTTATAAAGTATTAAAATTTTAATTTTATTTTTATGTGTATAAATGTCTTGCCTGCATGTATGTCTGTGTAACACAAGAGTGCCTGGTGCCTGCAGAGGCCAAAGAGGACATTGGATATTCTGGAACTGGAGTTACAGATTGTTAAAGCATGAAATTTAAAGTTGGCAGCTTTTATGTAACCCAGCTAGCCCCAAATAATTGAGACAGAGACTTTAGTTTTATTCAGCATTTTTCTATGCACAGTAACTGAGCAATACCAGTCTAAAATTATCCTCTAAGCTATCTAGCTGCCTCCCTGAGATACTTCCATGTTATGGCTTTCTCTGCTCCAGTTGTTTTCTCATCCTCTCTCCTGGAGCGCTCCTCATGGCTGAATCCCTTAATGCTTCCCCTAGATGGAAATGGAAGTACATCCCTATCTCTCTACTGCTCAGTTATTGCTGATTAGTTTTATTGACAAATCATGGGATAAATGTTTACATAAGCTTGAAACAGGAGATTCTTTGAATAAGCATTACGGTTCCATGTCTGGATTGCAACCAGGTTTGAGAGCAGAGAAACCAGCATTTGGATAACACAAGGAAAATCTTTACACAGTGCACAATAACATTATGCTAACAGATGGTTGTAAGACTCCGTATGGGGCTTGAACCCAGGTCCTCTGCAAATATAGCCAGTGCTGTTACCCATTCAGCCAACTCTCTAGCCCCAATTGAAAGTTTTATTTAAGTTTTCCATTTCTCTAATAAAATTCAGTAAGATGTATGTGCATATGGGATTTAAGAAATAATAACAATGTGTGTACATGTGATAAGATTCCATGTTCAGCTGGAATGTGATAATCTTAAAGTTTGAGTATATTTGACTTATATTTATTTTATTTCTGTGCCCCACATTCATACTGTGCCTAGGAAGGCCAGGAGAGGGGGTCAGATCCTCTGGAACTAGAGTTACCCCAGCTGTCAGCTGCATGTGGATGCTGGGAACCAACTCATATCTTCTATAAGACTTGCAGCACATGCCTTTCATGGATGAGCATCTCTCCAGTCTCATGACTATATTTTAAAAGTTACAAATTAGAGCTGGGTGTGGTGGTGCATGCCTTTAAGAGGCACACACACTTGGGAGGCAGAAGCAGGCGTATTGATGTGAGTTCGAGGCCAGACTAGTCTACAAAGTGAGTCCAGGACAGCCAAGTCTATACAGAGAAATCCTGTCCTGAAAAACAAACAAACAAAAGTCACAAATTATCGCAAGGTTGCTAGGATTCTTCATTAAAGTTTAATTTTTTCCTTTCAGAAAGATACTTGTATGTATTGTTTGTCCATTTGTTTCTTTTTCTAGGATACTTTTATTTGTTTTTTTTTTATTGATTGATACTTTTAGTTCTTAAAGCATATTTTTAATATTTATTTTTTCTTTGTCATTCACCAAAGAGAACATTACAACTTTTGAGGAGATTTTAGTATCTCTAAGATTTAAGATCTAGACCTTTGAGATCTAAGTTTGTTACAGTCTATATTATTGCCCAACCTATTTGGACTAAGAAGCTAAGAAGTTTCATGTTAGAAAGCCCTGTGTAAAGAAAAGCTTTGAAGACTATGACAAATTAAATTTCATTATACATGTGTTTTAGATGAATTCAAGTAAGGCTTGATAGCTCCCTCTAGTGATTGAAAATAAAGTAAAAACATAGTAAGTAAACGATTATATTTGTAATAGCAGTTAACTGTCTCATTACTTTGTACTATTCCTTGGAGAACTGAATATTTATGAAGATTGTTAGATGGTTGTCTGGAATAAATGCATTTAAATATTTCCTAGTCAAAAATGTTTGTTAAAGCTAGTAAAATATAACAAGTCCATGAAATTAGATTTACCATTTACATCTGTGTTTAATACTGGTCTTCTATTACTTTTTTGTTTTTCAGAAAATAATCGGAATAGTTATTGGGAAAACAGATGTCAAAGGCTTTCCAGACAGGAAAAGCTGAGTTCTATTTAACTCTTCCTTAATTTTTCATTAAATGTGGCTTATGACTGCACAAAATACATTTAACTAAGATTTCTAGTGTGTTTAACATCTTAAGAGCAATGGCCAGGCCTTCTACAAGTATGGTCATACTCAATTCAACACTGTATATATGAAGGCAGAGAATATATATATATTCTCAATGATCTAATGTAATAGTCTCCAACTGTATTTTATTTTATTTTTTTATTTTTTGGTTTTTTGAGACAGGGTTTCTCGGTGTAGCCTCTGTCCTAGACTCACTTTGTAGACCAGACTGGCCTCGATCTACACAGGGATCCACCTGCCTCTGCCTCCTGAGTGCTAGGATTAAAGGTGTGCGCCACCACTGCCCAGCATCCAACTGTATTTTAAAGGCTTTAGCAAAATAATTACATTTGCTAATTCATTCATTTGTAGTTTCATATCATCCCCACCATACAATAGTGTCTAAGAGTACGAACTTGGAACTAGATTGACTGGCCTTAGTCACTAAGTGATCTAAAACTATTTCTTTCTCCTCCTCCTCTTCCTCTTCTTTCACCTCTTCCTTCTCATCCTCTTCCTCTTCCTCCTCCTCCTCTTCCTCCTCCTCCTCTTCCTCCTCTTCTTCTTTATCTTCTTCCTCCTCTTCTTCTATTGCTTGGTGCCTACAGAGGCCAGAATATGGCGTTGTATGCATTGGGACTGGAGTTGTAGTTACAGATGTTGCGTCACCCTGTGAGTGCTGGGAATTGAACCTAGGGTGTCAGAGTCCCTGGAGATTGAATTATAGGTCATTGTGAGCTGCGTAATGAGGATGTTAAGAGCTGAGCTCCTGTGCCAGGCGTGGTGGTGCACACCTTTAATCCAGCACTCGGGAGGCAGAGGCAGACGGATCTTTGTGAGTTTGAGGCCAGCCTGGTCTACAAAGCGAGTCTAGGACAGCCGAGGCTGCACAGAGAAACCCTGTCTTGAAAAACCAAGAACAAACAAACAAACAAACAGACAGACAGAAACTTTTAGCTGCTGAGCCACCTCTACAGTCCATCTTGTATTACTTTTTAAATTACCAAAAGCAACAGAGAAAAATCCCATTCTGGAAAAAAGTGTACTTGCTGACCTCTAGTGGTGTTTTGGTTGCACACAGGTTGTTTTAAAACAGTTATTTAGGTGTGAGTTATGACTTTGATTAAAGCATGTCCTCATCTTGTTGGACCTCATCTGTGATACCCAATTAGATTTTTTGTGCATATAATAATTGAAAAACAGAAACCTTAGCTAGTATTTGGACTGTTATGTTTGAATGTCACTTTGTTTTGAATACACAGCTATGAGGGAAAAAAGGGCCATCGTGAGATTGAGCTACCATGGCTGTGTCCTCCACTGCACTGGTATAGTGTAGAATAGTACAGTATAGAATGTACATCAGGGAATGATGTAGTTGCTAGTAATCAAGAGGATCACCAAAAGTTCTAGACCAGCCTCCTCTTCCCTGTTGCAGAAACAAAAGGAAAACCAAACCAAACCAAACCAAACAAAACAAAACAAAACGCAATCCAAAACTAAGAAAAACAGGGAGTATATATAGGAAATAACATTTTCTGCCATGTGTTTAAGTATTTTAGCATATTAATGATAATAATTGATTATTTTTTTAAGTAATCACTTGTTCAAAGTCATATCCATCTGCAATAAAAGCATTGGTTTTTCCTCAGATATTGGATCAGAAAGATACACTTTCAGTTTCACCATTCGTGATTCACCAAGTTATTTTATAAATGTGTCCTCCTGGGGAAGTGAAAATTACATCCGGTCACTGTCTGAGAACTTTAAGGTTGGTGAGTGTGGTAAGTAGGCATCATTGCTTTGCTTGTTTGTTTTTTGTTTGTTTGTTTGTTTGCTTTGTTTTCCTTGACAGGGTTTCTCTGTGTAACAGCTCTGGCTGTCCTGGAACTTGCTCTGTAGTCCAGGCTGGCCTCAAACTCACGGAGATCCACCTGCCTCTGCCTCCCAAGTGCTGGGATTAAAGATGTGCGCTGCCACCACCTGGCTACTTGTTTCTTTTTTAAGAGAAAAGTTTTCAGGGTATGGTGGTGCACATCTTAAATCCCAACACTTGGGAGACAGAGGCAGGTGGCTCTCTATTAGTTTGATGGCAGCCTAGTCTACATATCGAGTTTCAACCTAGCAACTGTTAGTGAGACCATGTCTCCAAAAAACCAGTGAGGGGATGGGGAGACAGACACAGACACAGAATGAGACTCACTGTAAGTAACCTACTTTGTACTAGAGGTAGTTCTCTTGCCTCAGCCTACAAAGTGCTAAGGTCATAGGCCTGGACATGGTAGGCCAGCAGCACTTAAAAAATGTTCCTGTTGGGCTGGAGAGATTGCTCAGAGATTAAGAGCACCGTCTGCTCTTCCAGAGGTCCTGAGTTCAGTTCCCAGCAACCACCTGGTGGCTCACAACCATCTGTAATGAGTTGTGGTGCCTTCTTGTGGCTGGCACGTGCACATGCGGGCAAAATACTGAATATATATAATAAATAAATCCTTTAAAAAGTGTTTGCCAGGCATGGTGGCTCACACCTTTAATCCCAGTACTCAGGAGGCAGAAGCAGGCGAATCACTGTGCGTTTGAGGGCAGCCAAGGCTGCACAGAGAAACCCTGTCTTGAAAAACAAACAAACAAAACAAAAAATTCCTGTTACAGTATTATTCTTGTGGTAAGTTTGTGGCTGAGTGGAGTCATAGCAGAGTAAAATACAGTTATTCCGATTCTTCTTATAAAAAGCCAGTGCTGAAAACATAATGCAAGACACACTTTCCATATGTTTCCTAATACATGAGTGATACTCTTACTAGATATATTTTATCATCTTTTGTTTATTTCATGTTCCAACTTGCCTCAGCCCCATTGTTATTATTATAGTCACTATCTTTCTATAGATACATATTTGGGCTGATAGTTAATTACACTGTGGCTTTAAGACAAGATGTTGAGCTGGGTGTAATGGCACACATTCGTAATCCCAGCATTCAGGGAGACAGAGGCAGGCAGATCTCTGTGAGTTCGAGGCCAGCCTGGTCTACAGAGTGAGTCTAGGACAGCCAAGGATACACAGAGAAACCCTGTCCTGAAAAGCCAAACAGGGCTGGAGAGATGGCTCAGTGGTTAGGAGCGCCACCTGCTCTTCCAGAGGTCCTGAGTTCAATTCCCAACAACCACATGGTGACTCCCAACCATCTATAATGTGATCTGATGCCCTCTTCTGTCCTGCAGGTGTACATGCAGGCAGAACACTGTATACATAATAAATAAATACATCTTTTTAAAAAACTACCCCAAATTAAGTGCTTCCTTAAAACAACAACAACAACAAACAAAGAAAAACAAACCAACCAAGAAAACAAACAAAACCCCATAAGATCTTGTTGGGTCTCACTCATGAAATAACATCCATTTGTTTTTGTGACTGTTAAGGAAAGAGTACTAGTATAAAGTAAAACACTTCACGACTTGATAGATGGCAACTCCAGCTTAGATAAGAAATAAGAGAGCATGTGTTCCGGTTCTCCCTTATGATAGAAAAAGAGGAGAGACGGTGATACTGGTAGTCAAACCATTCTTCTCCAGTGCTGCAGTACCAAGCACATCACATATGTCAGATAAGCAGTGCTCAGCTCTATGTACTTAACCACTGGATGGAGTCTCTCCTAAATTGAATAATGTCAAACATGTGAACTATGAAGACAAAAGACCTTGAAACTTCACTGGCCTAGTACAGTTATAAATAATCCTTGACTGAGTGCCAGAACTCCCACTGTGTAGAGAGAAATTTTAGTATTAAAATAGGTTGTTGGCTATGAGGATAAATAAAGGATTGTTTGTGAAATCAGATGTGGAGTAAAGGTCAAGTAAATATTTGTTTTATTGAAGGTCATGTTGTAACCAAATCAAATGTTAGATGAAAGAAAATCAATAAAGTAATAATAGTCACCTGTTGGGACTTAAAACACAAAGCCCTGAAAATGTTATGTGGGACCAATTGATGACTGCATTCCAGGACCCGCTTTCTCACAGTGGCATGAAAAGATGCCCATGGAGGATAGAACCTGACAATGTGAGGGTCATTGTTATGCACACATAGCTCTGATTAATATTCAGTGACTTTGTGATGTTCATGTTATCTTCTGTTTAGTGATAATTGAAAATCCCCTGATCCAAAGAAAGGAGACAGAAAGAGAAGAAAAATTCAGCCCCGCAACTCCTAGGTAAATATCTGTCCAGCCAAGAGAACAACCATCTTTGTGCTAGAATGATAGTACTAATAATTCTGTATCAGAAAACGTCTAGAAGTTTCTCTATTTCAATTTGAAAAATGAGTTGAATTCTCTCTTAGAATACTTATTTTTAAGATAAATGACATAATTTATAATTTTTATAATCATAAAAAAAGTGACTTTTCTCTTGGTATCTGTGGAAGATCAAATAAAAAAGTCTCCTTAGGCTACCAAAGTCCATGGGTGCTCAAGTCTCTTACACACAGCTTAAACACAACTGCCTCTGTATCTCAGATCATCTTTACCTGTAAGACCTAATGTACAGGTGCTGTGTGAGTAGTTGTGCTGTGTTTTTAATTGTATTAATTATAGTGTTGTGATTTCTTTCTGAAATATTTGATATATGATCATTTGGGTTTGTGGATGTAGAATCTTCAGATATGGAGTCTGAATGCTTACATTTGTTTAAAAAAAAAAAAGACTCTAGTAGGCCGGGCGTGGTGGTGCACGCCTTTAATCCCAGCACTTGGGAGGCAGAGGCAGGTGGATTGCTGTGAGTTGGAGGCCAGCCTGGTCTACAAATTGAGTCCAGGACAGCCAAGGCTACACAGAGAAACCCTGTCTCAAAAAGAAAAAAAAAGACTCTAGTTATAATAAAACCAAACAATTAGCATGGCTAGAGAGATCGCTCAGCAATTAAGAGCCCTTGCTGCCCTTGCTGCAGACCGGAATCCAGTTCTAGCATTCACTTTAGGCACCTCACAATAGCCTGCACGTCTAGCTCCAGGGAAGCTGATGCCTTGGTGAACACCACAAACATACATGGCATATACTTCCACAGAATGTGGACAAAAACACATACACACAAGTAAAAATAAATCTTTTTTAAAAAATATCTAGGGCTGGAGAGGTGGCTCAGTGGTTAAGAGCACTGAGTGCTCTTCCAGAGGTCCTGAGTTCAATTCCCAGCAACCACATGGTGGCTCACAACCACCTATAATGTGATCTGATCATACTGTATATATAATAAATAAATATTTTTTAAAAATCTCTAAACAAGAGCTGATAAAAAGCCAGGCATGGTGGCTCATGCCTTTAATCCCAGCACTGGGAGGCAGTGGCAGGCAGATCTCTAATTTGAGGCCAGCCTGGTCTACAAAGTGAGTTCTGGGACAGCCAAGGCCAGGTTCCTGGGAGGAAGAACTTGAGGCAGTGATTCTTTACAAGTGGCCTATTGAGGGAGGGCTCTTAGGAGAATCCTGCAAAGATGGGGTTGGGGATAAGCTGCAGCTGGGACTCAGGAGAAAGCTCTGGAGTGTACCTGTCCCCTTGGAGCATTATCCTACGGAGCAGGCCAGAGCTTTTATACCCTAAATTATCCATTGCGTATAGTCCATCTTATTAATGCTCCCAAGCAAAGCCGGGGTGAAGTGTCACTTCTAAGGCAGTTCTGAGCCAGCTACCTCCATGCTGGTCTGTCAGTGGCTCTGGCTAGGTACGGCAGGCTGTGGCATGGACAGCCACTTGTTCTTCTGACCTCTGCTCATCCTTTTCTCTCTGCAGCCACTGAAAATTTCCCTTTTCATGAACACCTGGACTCACTCTGCACTGAGAACCATTTTGTTTGCTAATCCCTCTGCATAGAACATTCTTCTGCTTACTTGAATATTTGATTCTTCGGGTTATCAGTATCTTATCTTGAATGTTAATTTATTTGACCCTCTCATTCATAGAAGCCCTTTCAATCACTCACGAGGACTTTTCTCCCTACTCTTACCATTGTAATCCAGATCACATTCTGAGATGATTTGATTGTTTTTATAATTCCTTCTCACCTAGATGAGCTTCATGAGATTAAATGTACTTTATGTATTTTCCCCCTACGTTTAGATTAGAGACAAGCACATAATTCTTAGTAAATATCTATGGGAGGTGGGAGGGGCATGTTTGGCAGGCTCAACAAATGTGGAAACCTCCTGGCATTTTCCAGAATATTCAGAATAATTAACTTTTAGGTTGAGCAACAGGAAACTGCTGACATTCAACAAATTTTCACCTAAAATAGCAGTTTCTTAGCCAAGCAATCTGGCATAGCTGGAATGCAGTGCAGCGAGGAGAGGGAGGAGCAGAGGCACTTCTCAGATGATACTCACTTCTCAGGGACGAGTAGGAACACAGAGGCTTTCAGCTGGAAAGTGCTATCCTGTCCGTAGCTTAGGAAGACCAGCTTGACTGTAATGTGGAGGATGAGTCCCAGAGGAGACAGTGAATAACTCGGGCAAAGCAGGAAGGAGGTACTGGCCTAGAGCTCTGTGAAGGAGGCTTTGTCAAAGACTTGTGAGAGGATTGGGTGCAGGGAAAGGGGAACCTTGGGGCCAGTATACTCTGAGAATTCTGAATCTACTTCACATATTAGCAATACAGAAGCAAGCAAAACAGAATTCTTGACCTCGGGCACTTAGGTAAAGCAATCAGTGTCAAAAGAAGTAACCGTGGTTAGAGCGTGGTGTTAATGATGCAGGATCGAGGTCTTCATATGTGGCAAGAGAGATGGCTCAGTGGTTAGGGCACTGGCTGCTCTTTCAGGAGACTTGTTTTCAGTTCCCAGAACCCAAATTGGGGTCATATACGTATATATAACTTTCTTAATGCAGTCTAAATTCCAACAAAAAGTAATTGAATATGATTTTTGTTTTTTTACAACAGGGTCTGATGTTATAACTCAAGTGGCCTGAAATGCCCTACCCATACCTTAGTGGCCTTGACCCTGTGTCAGTCCTTCTGCATATGCTTCCCAAATGCTGGGATGACAAGCGTGGGCCACCACACCTAGCTGCATAATTGAATGTGAACAAAAGTATTTTTGTTATTAACAATAATGTGCCGACTTTTTGTGTTTTCCTCTTTTAGCAACTATAAACTTTTGCTCAGTGAGAATCACTCAGTAGTAAAAGTTTGTTCCCCTTATGAAGTGGATGCCAAGTTACTTTCTTTGATACATTTGCCTGTTAAAGAATCTCAAGATTATTACTCATTGGCTGACATTGTTGCAAATGGACACAGTCTTGATGGGAGGATTATTAATGTGCTTGCAGCCGTGAGATCGGTAAGTCAGGAAATCAGGAAATATAAACCTTAGCAAAGCTCCCTGCAATTTGGCAGGGCATTCTCTGTCACCTGATTTGTATTTAGAATTCAGTAAACACCAGTTGGGGCAATTTTTCCTCTTTGGTAGTAAGTTAAATTAAGAAATTTTCTCTTAGAGGCTGGGCGTGGTGGCGCACGCCGTTAATCCCAGCACACAGGAGGCAGAGGCAGGCGGATCACTGTGAGTTTGAGGCCAGCCTGGTCTACAAAGTGAGTCCAGGACAGCCAAGGCTACACAGAGAAACTCTGTCTCGAAAAACCAAAAAGAAAAAAAAAAGAAATTTTCTCTTAGGAAATTAACATTTTATCTGTGGATGACTAGCAAAATAAAGTCATACTTGATTGCTAATTGTGGCATGCACTATTGCACTTATAAATGATCCATTAGCTATGTGAAAGCTTTGTATACTGGGTTAAACAAAGACATAAAAAGAAAGAATAAGTAGCCAGACATGGACTCGGTGGTGCACATCTGTCATCCTAGCATCTATGGAGGCAGAGACAGGCAGATCGCTGTAAGTTCCCAAGCTGGTGCTCTACAGAGTGAGTCCAGGGCAGCCAAGGCTGCACAGAGAAACCCTGTCTCAAAAAGAAAAAAAAGTTTATTGGCATGAACAACTATAATGGGTTTTTTGTTTGTTTGTTTGCTTTGCTTTTTGAGACAGGATTTCTCTGTGTAGCCTTGTCTGTCTTGGACTCCCTTTGTAGATCAGGCTGGCTTGAACTCAGAGAGATCGTCCTGCCTCTGTGCCCCCGAGTGTTGGGACTAAAGGTGTGCACCACTGAGCCCAGCTGCCATAATGTTCTTTAAACAAGTTGGAATAACTTGTGTATACGTGTTCTCAGAGGGACTCAGAGATGGAAGAGGGTGGAGAAAACCTACTGGGTTGCAGTGGGAGTTGCTGTGGCAAGGTGCTGCTGAGAAGCAGAAAGGACATTATCCATAGAACTCATAAGTAAATTACAGCTTCTGTTACATCAGTATCTGTCTCAGGAACTGTGACGAGCTCTGAGTTTAGAAGTTTAACAGAAAAAGGCAGTGCAAAAAGAAAAAAAGTGGACCTCAAAAGTATACTTTGAAAGGCTGGGAGTGTGGCTCCATGCATCTGCATTCCCCACCCCCAAAAATAAAACTTCACAAAATACAGCACATGCAGAAAATTGCTGTTTAGGATAGAGGATTTGATGCCCTATATAACAATATTGAAATATAGGCAAAATCACTATGTAGGCCATCTCAGCCAACCCTTAGTTGTTTCCTTAAAGTCCTCCAATAATGCTGTCATTTGCACATTAAACCTTACAATATCTCCCCTTATCCCCATAACCTCTTTTGTATGTCATATCACTCCTTTTCATGTCTTTTATCTTCCCTTTTGACTTTTTTTTTTTTTTTTTTTTTTTTTTGGTTTTTCGAGACAGGGTCTCTGTGTTAGCCTTGGCTGTCCTGGACTCACTTTGTAGACCAGGCTGGCCTCGAACTCACAGCGATCCTCCCGCCTCTGCCTCCCGAGTGCTGGAATTAAAGGCGTGCGCCACCACGCCCGGCCCTTTTGACTTTTCAACCCCAAAGACAGTATTTTACCTACTCCCCTCCTTATGGCTGGGCTCTCTTATCTTCTGGCCTTCTTTTATAGATCATTTATCATGGAGCCTTTGCGGTTTTCCTCAGGACTTTCCTCAGTCTAGGCTATAAGTGCAGCAGTAACAGTAGCTTAGAATAATTATGCTTGAGGACTTCCCTTGAGGTCACCACAGATGCTCACTGTGTTTCTCTGCCTGTCTTTCTGTGTCTCTGTGTCTGTGTCTGTGTCTGTCTTTGTCTGTGTCTGTCTGTCTGTCTGTCTGTCTGTCTGTCTGTCTGTCTGTCTGTCTCTCTCTCTCTCTCTCTCTCTCTCTCTCTCTCTCTCTCTCTCTCTCTCGTTCACAGGGAGGGCATTGAGTAGGGTCTCACTATGTAGCTCTGGCTGTCCTAAAACTTATGTAGATCAGGCTGGCCTTGAAGTCACAGAGATTCACCTGCTGCTGCCTCTTGTGTGCTGGGATTAAAGGTGTGTGCTATTACACCCAGCTGATTGTGGTGTTCTTGTGAAAAAACCTGCTGGTTAGAGACAAGGCCCTCTGAGTCCACCTCTACTTCTTTGATACTTTCCCTGCATGTGGGCAGAATTGGACATCAAGTCATAGACCTTTTCCTGTGTCTTCCTTCATATGGTCCTAACTACCTTAACCCCATGAAGAAGACAAAGGAAGCATCAATATTCAAGAGACCGAGGCCTTAGAAGTTGGAGTGCATTTCTTCACAGCAACTCCATGCTAGGCTCTGTGGTAAACCATGGGAAGACACATCTTTCACATTTATGTCATAAAGAGGTTTGTCCTGGAGCACTTGTATTTTTGAGACAGGTTTTCTCTGTGTAGCTTTGGCTGTCCTGGAACTAACTAAATAGGCCAAGCTGGGCTCAAAGTCTAAGATCTCCACTTGCTTTTTCCTCTCAAGTGCTGTGACTAAAAGTTTGCATCATCACATCCAGCTTGGTGTTTTAGAGACAGGCTCTTGCTCTGTAGCTCAGGCTGGTCTTGAACTCAACAGCAATCCTGCCACAGCCTCCCAAGTGCTGGAATGACAGTTGTCAGCTATCACACCTGTCTGTCCTGGTGCCTTGACATTTTTTGTATTCTCTCTTCACAAGGTCCATAATTTACAAGTTCAGCTAAGTATCCCTAATTTAGCTGAGTTTAATTTAGGCAGAAAGTACATTCAGAGAATCAGATTTTTTAGTGATTCTTTCCTTGTTAATATTTAGAATTTCATGTACAAAAAGAAATGATTTGATTATATTTAAGTACCTTCACATCTGTAGAAGAGGAATAATAATTTTCTTCAATTTTTAAGGTTGGAGAGACAAAATACTTTACAACTTCAGACCGAAGAAAAGGCCAGAGGTGTGAAGTTAAACTCTTCGATGAGACAGAGCCTTCTTTCACAATGACATGGTACTCTCCAACGTCTGTCACTAACTGTGACATCCTGCTTTTATTACTGAGACAGAAAACCTTTGTTTTATCAAAAATCATATCAAGATGTACAATAATAAGAGATAAACGACACTTGAAAAAATTAGCTTCTCTCTCAAAGGCCTAGATTTTTCTGTATGTAACCTTAGACGCATAGAATCCCTTAGAGGTACTTCACTATGACATGCTCTTTCACTCTGCTTCATATCAAGTACAGTTTTATTGGGGGGTCTACTGATGAAGGACAAGTCAAACTTTTTGAGACTCATTGGTACCCAGGAGAATAGTCTATACTCTAAAGTTCTGAAGATTATGACTCCTGCTGCCTTTGCCTGCAAGTGCCATCTCCTAATCAAGTGCTCTGTGCTGTGTATCCATTTGGGATACTCAGATGTAATAGTTAGAAGGTTTGACTTGAAAGATTTTGGACCTTGAATCATTCATTTCTTTTTTTTCTTTTCTTTTTTTTTTTTTTGAGACAGGGTTTCTCTGTGTAGCCTTGGCTGTCCTGGACTCACTTTGTAGACCAGGCTGGCCTCAAACTCACAATGATCTGCCTGCCTCTGCCTCCCTAAAGGTGTGCACCACAATGCCCGGCTGAATCATTCATTTCTAAGTATCCAAGTGCTGGGCTACAGTAGATGTTAGAGATTAGTACATGCTGAAAGACAGTTTTTCACATATGTCTTGGGCCTTGGGAATGGCTTGGCCAGTAAAGGCACTTTCCATGCAAACCTGGCAACCAAAATTTGATCCCCAGAACCCATAAAGAGATAGAAGAAAAAAAAACTGATTCCACAATGCCGTCCTCTGACCTCCATGCCTTATGTTATGGCCTGACTGCAAACATGTGAGCGCACACATGCACACATACACACAGAGTAGTAATACATTAAGAAAATATGAATTATTAACCTCTTTGGTTACCTGGAAATTGTGGGTTTTGTTTTTCTGTTTTGGGGATTCTTTTGAGGGGAGATGTAAATATGTCACTGCCAGCTTTTTCTAACATATTCACTTTGTTCACTTCTTCTAAAACAAATGCAGTTGGGATAATGAATCCATTCTACTTGCACAGAGCTGGATGCCACAAGAAACAGGTCTTATAATTTTATGATTTGTGATTGTGTTAAAATATTTGTCCTTTTATCCCTCATATATTAACTTTAAAAATGACTTTTCCCCAAAACAGTAATATTTGCCTCAGATGTAAGAATAAATTTTAACAAATTTCAGAACTGCATGGCAGCAACAGTAATCTCAAAAACCATTATCACAACTAATCCAGGTAAAGCACTTTCTGTTTTTCATTTATTTAGAGGTGATCATGAACATATGCCAATATTTGTACAATGTATTTATCAATCAAATTGCAGGTTAAAAATTTTTTTAAGCTTTTTACTTAATGGTGGCTGAAGAGCAAGAAGTGGAAAGACACATCCCTGATGATTTCCTCTAACCAGGCCCCACCTAACAGCCCATTAAGCTATGAATTCATTAATAGATGACTATGCTGATGAGGTCAGCATTCTTATGAACTTACCATCTCTCACTAATGTCACCAGCCTAGGACCAATCCTGCAACAAATAAGGCATTGGGACTATGTTATATCCAAACCATAACACAATATTTACCTTTTTGTGGTGAAAACACTTAAAATCTACACTCTTAGTACTCTTTAGGAATGCAGCCCAGAGGCTCAGCAGCTAAGAGAGTGTGCTGCTGACTCTGGTTCTCAGTACCACATCAGGCAGCTCACAACCGTCTGCAACTCCCAGAGGGTGTGACATACTCTTCTGACCTCTGTGGGCACCTACACCCATATGCATATACCCCTGCACACAGACATACATATCTGCATATAATTAAATATATTTATTATTATTATTATTATTATTATTATTACTATTACTATTATAGCCCACCCACAGTTTCCCCTCCCTCCTCTCCTCCAAGTCCCTCCCTCCAACCTCCCCTCTATCCCTATGCCCATTCCTCTTCCATTTCTCCTCAGAAAAGGACAGGCCTCCCATGGATATCAACCAAACATGGTATATCAAGTTGCAGTAAGATTAGGCACATTTATTTATTTATTTATTTATTTGAGACAGGGTCTTACTGTGTAGTACTCACTAGCCTGAAACAAAGATCTACTTGCCTCTGCCTCCCAAGTGCTGGGATTAAAGGTATACAAAAAGAAATCTTTTTTAAAAAATTGAATGTAGCATACTATCCTATTATATGGTATTATTAACTATAGACACTATGTTGTACAACAGAGTTCTTTATTTTGTCAAGGACATAAATTTAGTAAAATATTTGTAAAGGTGTTTAAACTTGGCTGCTTGTTTTAAATCTGATATACTTTAATTTCCTGGGCAACACCTACCTACTTTGTGGGAATGAGGAACCTCTAACTAGCTTAGATATTTATCCCTGATAGCAGGCTGTTTTAACTGAAAATCCCAAGATTGTTCCATTTTACCAATAAAGACTTAGGAGCCAGATGTTGTGGTGAAAAACCTGCTAGTTCAGAGAGGCAGAGATGGACCCAGCTGAACTTCCTATTCACATCATATCCCAAAGGAGAAGCCCAAAGGCTCACTAGCTCAGCTAACAGTCCAGGAGGAAAAGGCCAAAAAATCTAAGGCCAAAGGCTTGCTAGCTCAAAGCCCCAAAAGCCAAAGGCCAAGGAGCTGAGGAGCTCAAGAGCTAGAGAGCTAAGCTATATCCCAAGATAATGTGTTAAGTCCCAAAGACTAAAAGACCTCTTCTACTTCTACACACTGTTTAAATACCCCTCAACTCAAAAGTCCCTCCTACTCTTTAACCCCTGCCAGTTAGTTTCTTGCTATGCCTCTTTTTTTTTTTTAGGTTTGTTGTTGTTGATGATGATGTTGTTGTTTTTTAGATAGGGATTCTCTGTGTAGTCCTGGCTGTCCAGGACTAGATTTGTAGACCAGTCTGGCCTCAGACTCACAGAGGTCCTCCTGCCTCCTCCTCCCTAGTGCTGGGATTACAAGCGTGTACCACCACACTCCCTTGCTCCACTTCTTGACCTAGCTTTAATGTTATTAAATCCCATGAACAGATAGATCTTGGATTAAAGATGTGTGTAAGGCTGGCTGAAACACACCTAATCGCCTGTTTACAATAAATAGAAAGTTCTTGCATTAAAGGTGTGTTTGGGCTCAAGACAAGAACCAGGGATTTACAGTTTAATCTCAGGGATTACAGTGGGACCAACGACAGGTCTTTACAGTTCACAACCTCAGGGATCACATTGGGATCAAATATCCTGCAACAGCATGTTACCTTTTTTCTGCCTTGAGAGAGTATTCATTAGAGTGGGAGGGAATTCTGCCTTCCCTACCAAGAGTCGGAGCCATGATCTTTAAGGTGTCGATTGATTTGGTTGCTGCAGCCCTCTTAGCAATTGCTCCACTTCAGTGACCAGCAGTTCTATCAGGACTTCAAAAACATTGACTCATTTACCCATCAATTTACAAATACTCATAGAATACTTGTTATGTGCCAGCAATGTAGATAACTTCAGTCTTTTCTAGAACAAGACAGGAGCTAGTGTAAGGTCAGATGAATGTAAGGACAGTCATGATGTTGGATATTGGAATATAAGATGAAAATGCACAACCCTTGTTCCTGAGGAGTCCGCCCTCAATGTGAGAATAGTAATAGGACACATGTAACGAGAGCAGGAGGGAACTCCTACTGTGCCTAAGGAAGGAAGAGGAGTCCAGGCACTATCACAGCAAGCAGTGGAATGGTCAAGTGGATTTTGCTACTAAAGACAGTTGTGTTGGAGGGCGAGGTCTTGGAAGTGAAAGGATTTAAAATCCTGTGAAGACTCTTTCAAAGTGACTTCCTTGCCTTTTAGCATGCCACCTAACTACTCCTGAGAAAATTCATATTCCAATTTGAGAAAAAGAGCTTTTTTTGTTTTGTTTTTTGAGACACGGTTTCTCTGTGTAGCTTTGGCTGTCCTGGCACTTGCTCTGTAGACCAAGATGACCTCAAACTTAAACGTTTTTAATGTTAGCCATGGATCTGGGCCTGGTGGTTCACACCTTTAAATCCAGTACTTGGGAGGCAAAAGCAGGGAGCGCTCTGTGAGTCCCGTGCTGGCCTGGTCTACATAGTTTCAGGACAGCCAGAGCTATATAGTGAGACCTTGTCTTGGAAAACAAAAAATAAAAACAGCAACAAAAAACAAGCATAACAAAACCCCCACTGCCAACAAAAATAAGTTAGCCATGGTCATGCATGTCTATAATCCCAACACTTGGGGGGGTCTGACACAGGAGGGTTCTGAGCTAACAATATCTTTTTTATTTTTTCAACACTGTTTGTTTGTTTGTTTCTTCAAGACAGGGTTTCTCTGTGTAGCCCTGGCAGTCTTGGAACTAGTTCTGTAGACCAGGCTGCCCTCAAATCACAGAGATCTGCCTGCCTCTGCCTCCTGAGTGCTGGGATTACAAGTGTGTGCTACAGTGCCCATCACAGTTTAAGAGTCTTATACCACATAGTTTTATACAGCTGCCCTTTTCACTAGCAACAGCTGGCAACATCTCTCCATGTTGATTCACTTTGCCCAGTATTAATGGCTTATGATAACTCTATTGGATTACCTTCTTGTGTGGTGCAATGCTTTACAATTAAGACACTTTAAACCAGGCATGGTGGTGCATGCCTATAATCCCAGCACTTGGGAGGCAGAGGCAGGCAAATTTCTGTGAATTCGAGGCCAGCCTGATCTACAAAGCGAGTCCAAGACAGCCAGGACTACAAGAAAAACCCTGTCTCAAAAAAAAAAAAAAAACAAAAACAAACCAAACCAAACAAACAAACAAGCAAGACCATTTTAGATGTTTTGTATAATTTAAAAGATTATTACTTGGCTTTTTCCTTATTGTTTTCAATTTAAGATATACCAGAAGCCAATATTCTCCTGACTTATATAAGAGAAAATAAAGATACAAATATGGCTGATGAAATTGACAGTTATTTGAAAGAATCCATAAACTGTAAGTGACCTTCTAGATGGGAGAGGGAGGTTGGGAGAGAGATTAGTTTTCATTGGTGGCGGGGGGGGGGGGGGGATCAAACCTGATCCCTCATACATATATTCTAAGCAAATGTTGTTGCATTGAGTTATATTCTTAGCCCCTCTTTTGATATCATTTATTTTGTTTTTTGTTTGGTTGGTTTGAGACGGGGGTTTCACTATGTGGCTCTGCTTCATCTGTAGCTCACTATATAGACCAAGCTGGTCTCAAACTCACAGATATCTGCCTGCCTCTGTCTCCATAGTGCTGGGATTAAAACTGTGAGCCAATACACTTGGCTTTTAACAAGTTGTAAATTTTATTATATATATTTGGGAGTTTTGTCTGCATGTGTGTCTTTGTACCATGAGTACCCATGGAAGCCAGAAGAGGGTGGTGAATTCCCTAGACCTGGAGTTGCAGATGGTTGTGAGCCACCATGTGGGTACTGAGAACTGAACCTAGGTCTTCTGCTAGAGCAGCCAGTGCTCTTAACCACTGAGCCATCTCTCCAGCCCCTATCTTTTGAATAGGGGCACTTATATTAATATTAATCAATCTGAGAGCATTAACAACTCTTTTCTCAGGCAAGTGTAATGCTCACAGAATTTGGCAAGAAAGTATAGTATTCATGAGACCCTGAGTTCAATATATATATATATATCAGATGTTCTGGATGAGTCTGGATGAAGAGAGGATGACCTACTCTTCCTACTTGTAAATTTTTTAAAATTCTTACTTTTGGGGCTGGAGAGATGGCTCAGAGGTTAAGGACACTGACTGCTCCTCCAGAGGTCCTGAGTTCAATTCCCAGCAACCACATGGTGGCTCACAACCATCTATAATATGATCTGATGCCCTCTTCTGACCTGCAGGTGTAAAATGCAGGCAGAACGCTATATACATAATAAATAAATAAATTTTTAAAATTCTTTCTTTTTATTTATTTTTCTCTCATACAATACATCCTAACCACAGCCTCCCTTCCTCCACTCCTCCAAGTTCCGCCACCTCCACCTCCCTTCTCCCTCAGATCCACTGCTCCTCTGTTTCCCTTCAGAAAACAGCCAGCCTGCCAGGCATATCAATGGAACACGGCATAACAAGAAGCAATAAGACTAGGCACAAAGCCTCATATCAAGGCTGAGTGAGGCAACCCAGCAAGAGGGAAAGGGTCCCAAGAGCAGGCAAAGAGTCAAAGACACCCCCATTCCTACTGTTAGGAGTCCCACAAAACCCACCACATATGTGCAGAGGACTTAGTATGTACCCATACAGGTTCCATGATTGCTGCTTCAGTCTCTGTGAGCCCCCTGCTTAGCTGATTCTGTGAGCCCTGTTCTCCTGGTGTCCTCGACCCCTTTGGCTCCTGCAATCCTTCCCTCTTCAGGAGAGCTCTGCCTATTGGTTGGGCGAGGGTCTCTACGTTTGCTCCCATCATCTGCTTTTCTATTGGGATGTAATCCTTTGTTCTTAGAACATATATGGAATTGTAATGCTTGTTTTTATTTTTAGTAAACACAATAGTTGATGTCTATACAGTGGAACAGTTAAAA
This sequence comes from Acomys minous, assembly GCF_964271855.1. NCBI lineage: Eukaryota > Metazoa > Chordata > Mammalia > Rodentia > Muridae > Acomys > Acomys minous. The sequence continues at coordinate 40,399,785 of NC_140498.1, read as the reverse complement.
GTAAAAGCTTTGAAAAATGAAGGAAAATCTGATCCTTTCTATGGCATCCTTTATGCTTATATTTCTACACTGAACATTGATGATGACACTACCAAAGTAGTTAGAAATAGATGGTAAGTAGACATTATTTTTAACAAATTCATGTTTCTAAAAAATAATTACTGGGCTGGAGAGATGGCTCAGTGGTTAAGAGAGCCGCCTGCTCTTCCAGAGGTCCTGAGTTCAATTCCCAGCAACCACATGGTGGCTCAAAACCATCTATAATGTGATCTGATGCCCTCTTCTGCAGATAAAGCACTCATATACAATAAATAAGTAAATTTAAAAAATTACTGTTAACAAAGTAAACACTATAGTAGTTAAAGCTATTCTTTGCCTTAACAGTGGTTATATGAAGGAAGTTTTTATATAAATAAACCATAATTAAAGGTTTTCATGACAAATTATATTATGTGCTGGATAGAATTATGTCAACTTGCCGGGCTGTTACATAGAGAAACCCTGTCTCAAAAAACCAAAATCCCAGCACTGCCCAGGGTAGCCAGGGCTCTTACACAGAGAAACCCTGTCTTGAAACAACAACAACAACAACAACAAAAACTAAAACAAAAAAAGAATTATGTCAACTTGACACAAAGTAGAGTTATTTGAAAGGAAGGAACCTCAATTGAGAAAATTCCTTTCTAAAATTAGGCATTTTTTCCTTTCTTTCTTTTTTCTTTTTTGGTTTTTTGAGACAGAGTTTCTCTGCGTAGCCCTGGCTGTCCTGGACTCACTTTGTAGACCATGTTGGCCTTGAACTCATAGCAATCCACCTGCCTCTGCCTTCTTGAGTGCTGGAATTAAAAGCATGTACCACAACTGGCTCTGTTCTGGTTTCCTTCAATGAGGGACTACAGTGTGGAAGTTTAAACCAAATAAACCCTTTCCTCCCCAACTTGCTCTTTGATCATGGTGAGGATTTTGTTTGTTTGTTTGTTTGTTTGTTTGTTTGTTTTTAAGACAGTTTTCTCTGTGTAATGACCCCAGACTGTCCTGGAACTTACCTCATACACCAGGTTGGCCTTGAACTCACAGAGATCTGCTTGCCTCTGCCTCCCAAGTGCTGGGATTAAAAGTGTGAGCCACTATGCTTGGCTTGGTCATGGTGTTTTGTCACAGCAATAGAAACTCTAAGACAGATTCAAAGATAACTGACTTTCAGTTCTGGGGTAGAACTATATGGGTTAGTGCTTGCTTGTATAAGCAAGGCCCTGGGTTCAATTTCAGTACAATGAGAGAGAGAGAGAGAGAGAGAGAGACAGACAGACAGACAGACAGACAGACAGACAGACAGAGACAGAGAGAGAAACACCCTGGGTTTTAAAGTTAGATCATATTTCTGCATCAGAAATGATAATATTGTTTGAAACTTTTCACTGGGATGACAAACTTGTTTAATAATTAGGCAGAAAACAGATTTGCTTGTCATGTCTTACAGTAATATGGGAACAGTATTTAAATTTCTTTCTATGTATAACATATCTGACTTCCATCCTTAGTTATTACCTTGCTTAGAAAGTAAAGCTCAAGACATTTACTAATTTTAGTCAGATAATGTGTGGAAAGAAACATCCAAATTTTTATTATGAAAGTCTTCTACAAATTTTTATAACTGAATTTTTTTAGGGGGTTCTTTTCTTTTTCGTTTTCTTTCTTTTTTTCTTTTCTTTTTGGTTTTGTTTGTTTGTTTTGTTTTGTTTTGTGTTTTGAGACAGGGTTTCTCTGTGTAATAGCTCTGGCTGTCCTGGAACTCATTCTGTAGAACAGGCTGGCCTCAAACTCACATCAATCAGCCTGCCTCTGCCTCCCAAGTGCTAGGATTAAAGGCGTGAGCCACTACCACCCAGCTCTATAACTGAATTTTAAATTGAGATTAACTTGAGAGCCACACAAAGTTAAAAATGTAGAAATTGAGCCTGGTGTATTGGTGTCCTTCTGTTATCCTAGCACTAGGAAGTGGAGGCAGGAAGATAAGGAGTTCAAAGCCAGCTTGTGTTATAGGAGACCCTACTTTAAAAACAAAACAACACAACAGTTTTTGCTGGGTGGTATTGGCACTGGCTTCTAATCCCAGCCCTTGGGAGGCAGAAGCAAGTGGATCTCTTGAGTTCCAGGTCAGCCTGGTCTGCAGACCGAATTCCAGGACAGCCAGGGCGACACAGAGAAACCCCGTCTTGAAAAATAAAATCAAGGGCTGGAGAGATGGCTCAGAGGTTAAGAACACTGAATGATCTTCCAGAGGTCCTGAGTTCAATTCCCAGCAACCATATGGTGGCTGACAACCATCAATAATGTGATCTAATGCCCTCTTCTGGTGTGCAGGTGTACATGCAAGCAGAGCACTGTATACATAATAATAAATAAATCTTTAAAAAAAGAAAAATAAAATAAAAAAACAAAACCCACAGAACAATTCTCAATCAGTACAAACAAGAGAGAGATCTTTCGTACCCTTTGTCTAATGCACCCTAAAGGTTACATTTTGCAAGGTATGCCTTATGTCTCACATCACAGTCGGTCAGGATAGTGAATTCATCAATCTCATCACCTCATCCAAGTTCCCAGATTTACAAAGAGTCATTTGTGTATATGTGTTGTCACAGAGTGGGTTTACCATATCTAGTTTCATGGTAAAGGGAAATCCTCTGGGATTTTAGAATATCTTATAATGTTACTAGAATGTGAAGAGAGAATTCTGCTAGAGATCAGATTTGTCTCTGAGGATTATTATCTCTTGAATAACTTTTGTTTCTTTTCAGTTCCAGCTGTGGTTATATTGTAAATGAAGCCTCCAACACATGTACAATTTGCAACAAAGATTCTTCCAGATTTAAATCTTTTTTTCTCAGTTTTGATGTGCTGGTTGATCTTACTGACCACACTGGAACACTCCATTCCTGCAGTCTCACAGGAAGTGTTGCTGAAGAAACTTTGGGCTGCACGGTAAACAGCAGAAAGGAAGAAATAGCTAGAAATATTTCTAATATTCTTGAATAGTCTTTCTTAAAACTACAGATTATTTTGTTGAACATTTGATAGAAACTAATTAAGAGAGCTTGAGAAAAGTCATATTGGTTTAGACATACATATTTGAAACATTTAAAACATATTTTAATGTTGTAGTTTATGTGTGTGGATTTTGCCTGCATGTATACTTGTACATTACATGCCTGTTTGGTGCCCATAGAGGTCAGAAGAAGGCATTTGATGTGTTGGAATTGGAATTAAAGACGGTTGTGAGCAGTTGGGTATGCTGGCGCACGCCTGTAATCCTAGCATTGGGGGAGGCAGAGGCAGGTGGATCTCTGTGAGTTTGAGGCCAACTTGGTCTACAAAGTAAGTCCAAGACAGCCAATGCTACACAGAGAAACCCTGTCTCAAAACAAAACAAAAAAAGATGGTTGTGAGCTGCCTTGTGGGTTCAGGGAACTGCTCCTGAGGTTCTCTGCAAGAACAGCAAGTGCTTTTAATCACTGACCAATCTCTCCAGGCCTAAACATAATTTAATTTTGGTGAACATATGATATATTACATTTTTAGCTAATTTTACTATTATGAGTAATGACAGGCCTTCAGCAAAACAGAAGACTAAAAATGACATTTTAGGACAGTGTTGTTTGTGCAGCTTAGACTGGGCTTTTTTGTTTTGTTTTGTTTTGTTTTTTTCACGTTTCTCTGTGTGACTGCTCTGGCTGTCCTGGAACTTTCTTTGTAGACCAGGCTGGCCTTAAACTCACAGAGATCTGCCTGCCTCTGCCTACCAAGTGCTGGGATTAAAGGCGTGCACCACCACTGCCCGGCTGGGTTTTTTGGTTTTGTTTTTATTTTTCAAACCAGGCTTTCTCTGTGTAACCCTGGCTGTCCTTGGAACTCACTCCAGGCTGGCCTTGAACTCAGAGATCTGCTTGCTTCTGCCTCCCAAATGTATGTGCCACCACTGCCAGCTTAAATATTGCATTTTATATAGTCAAGCATGGGTAAAGCATAGTGGAGATACTGACCAGGCATGCCGAGGCTGTGCTAGGAGCCTGCACTGGCCATGTCTCCCTTGCCCACTGTATAACTGGTTCACATTGTGCCCCTGTTCTGCACCTACAGAACAGCAGCAAATACGTGGGGACAGGAACATGTTTGTTAAAGCCAGGTCACAGTTGAGCATGGTGGCACATGTCTGTAATTCCAGCACTTGTGAGGTAGGGGAAGGGAATCATGAGTTCAAAGCCAGTCTTGGGTACACAGTGAGTCTGTAGCTATATGAGACCCCCATCTTAAAAAAAAAAAAGACAGATCATGACACCATTAAACTTTGGCTCAGAATTCTGAGCCAATTCATTGGGAGGAACTTTTCCTTGACTAGCTCTACTGATTCTGGTGATAGTTTTTCATTCTTTATCTCCCTGTCAAAGGACTTGAGCTGTAATGCTGTAAGTAAAATTTCATTTCTAGTGGTCAAGTGTGTTTCACAGTGTTGTCAAATGAATTATCTATGTCTACTTTAAAAACGCTTACTTGATATTTTGTTTTTTTTTTACCAGACAAATGAGTTTCTTGTAATGACAAGCGAGCAGAAAACAAAACTGAAATGGCAGTTTCTTTTGGAAAGAAGCAAAATTTATTTAAAAGTGAGTATATATTAGAGTATTGTTATTTTATAAGTAAGTTCAAGCAACAACAACAAAAATCTTCATAGGAGCATTTTGTTTTCAGAGCTGAGGATATGCTTCATATGCTAAGCAAGTGCTCTAGCATCAAGCAGTGCCCAGCTTCCGAATGTGTTGTCATTAACAATGCTTAATTCCAGATGTACAAAAGGTTTTTGTCTATCAAAGAAACAATGGAAAAGTCATAGAATAAAGGGAGTCAGTTATCAATGACAGTAAATAGGCCAGTGAAGAAAATACACTTTAATGGTGACTTCAAGACAAGGCAACAGACATCTCTAACCACTAGACCGTCCCCAGTCTTGCCTGCCTTGTGGCTCTGCTCTTTGATGAGTGAGACGGTTGTAAAGTAGCAGCTCAGTGTCTTGTGTCTGGGCTGACAGAGAGATGCTGTGAACGCCAGTCTGACCTTTCCTTGGCCCCTGCAATCCCCACGTAGGTGCTCACTTCACTCAGCCTCTGTAAGTTAATTGGTCCTACAGCTGTGAAGGGCCAGCACTGACTCCTGAGACATTCTCTAGTGTTAGAGGATCAGAGCATCTCAGTATTGAAGCTATGGAAGGCAGGGGAGTGTGTGACAAACTCTTAGGCCCATTGTCCAGGTCACTGGTGAGAGGACCACAGCCAGTGTTACCTCCTTCCTGCTTTGCTTTTTAGTGTTTTCTTTTGTAATCTTAGAAGTTAATGAGCTCTAGTTTGTATTTGCTGATATTTATCCAATTAGAATTTAATACTGAGGAAATTACAAACATGTTCATGACCACACATACATTAGAGGTCAGGGCAATGGTGTCCTCTCAGACTCTGCAAATGGCACAGAATGGGAGTCGGAATGTCAGCATTTTGAGATAAAGCTGATGACCCTTTCTGAGGTCCGTGTGAATGCTGTTTCAGTTTCACCACAAAACTCTGCCTATAAAGATGAAACATTTTCTATAATTCTCATATCTCAATTAAAATGGTTGTCACAGCCACAGAGTGGTGGTACACACCTTTAATCCTGGTACTTGAGAGGCAGAGACAGAGTCAGGTGGATCTCCATGAGTTTGAGGCCAGCCTGGTCTACAGAGTGAGTTCCAGGACTGCCAGGGCTACACAGAGAATCCCTGTCTCAAAAAACCAACATATATATATAGAATATATATAGAATATAGAATATATATATATTCTAACCTTCTGTCTCTTTTTCTCCTTCAGTTGATTTTATCACACAGAGCAAGGGGTGGACTGAAAGTTAGCATACTCTCCTGTAAGCTTGCAGATCCTACTGAGGCAAGCAGGAAACTTGCTGGACAAGGACACACTTAAAACCAGGCTTTGTTCCAAAATATGGAAAAATATAGGCATTTAACTCTTAAAATGGAATGTTAGTTTGAGAATTATATGTAAAATTGCATTTTGGCTAAAAGTAGTAAAACTATTTCTTAGATTGTCACTGTCTCCTTCAGCTCCTGGAAGACTATTCCTACTAGCTTTACCCTGTCTTCTCTCACACTGGAAAATATTTGCTTATGTACAGTAATAAATATGCTTGATCTTCTTAACAGATATGAGCCATTTCTTTGTCTCTGGAAGAAGGTTAAAACTTCCCAAAATGTCTTTGCTGTAGTGTGGTGGCACACATCACTTGACAGGACACAGTGAAATATTTTTGATGTTGGAGAGAAGGCAAGCCCGTGCAGGAGCTGGCCTGGCTTTGGTGATGACACTCTGGAGCTACCTGTACAAGCAAAGGCTTGTAGACACAAGCTTGGCACTTATGAATCAGCAGGGAGGAGACCAGCTTCAAGAGCTATAGGAGTGATGTATGAGTCCCAGGAACTTTGAAGAGGGAATTTTCTCAAGACATTAGGGTGGCAGTTGCTTTTCTTCTTTGTAGGAGTGCAGGGTATAGTGCTCAGATCCACAGGAATCTAAGATACGTGTTTCAGGCACTGGCCCCTCTGTGAGACCCACCCTAGCTCAGCACTGATTGCAAACTTCACATCTGATCCGTTGTCCTGCATAGGGCTGGACACAAGACCGAAAAGTGAGTATACTGAACTCTCTTATGAAGCTGGTATTGGAAGGGGCACGTGCATTATTCAGTGTTTTCTATGGATTTTACTATATGCAGACATGGTGAGATTTGCCTGGTGAGTCTCGTATGTCTAAGCTGAGCTGATGAATGAGACAGTGAAGGACTTGATCTAGAAAAGCAAGATGGAACTGGTAAAAGGCTTCCTCCATTCTTCTTGAGGAGGGAGATGTGGATCATGTAAGCAACATGAGCCATCAGGGTGACAAGGAAGGAGAGATGAGGAGTTGGAGCAGCCTGGCTGGGAGAAGAAAAGTGAGGGTGCTAGGGCAGGATTCAGGTCTGCTGTTTACTGAGAGTGGCCATGGGCTTGTTATCAGCTTTCTGTTGCTATAGTAACATCCAGAAGAAATTCTCTTAAAGGAGAATGCGGTTAGTTTGGCTCATGATACCAGACATTGTCCCTTTGCCCATTAATTTTACCCAAGGCTGAATGCCATGACTGGCTGCACATGGCAGAGCAAAGCTGTTCACATTAATAGAGACTTGGAAGCAGAGAGAGGATAAGGTATTTGTTATAATAAATTGTATCGGTTTGGCCTAGGAAGCCAATAACTGACAGGGAATCTGAAACTTACTTTAAAGCTGCAAGTGCTATGCCAGGCAGAATATAAACTGATTCTACTCTACTTGTAAACTAAAATAAACTACTCTAAACCTCATAACATGCATATATCCCAAGCACTTGCCAATCTCGTCCTAGGAGACTGTCAATCCTTGGCTCCTTCCCCTCTCCAGGAAGTCCCACCTTCTGCCCAGCTGATTGACTAAACAGCGCTTTATTGACAGTTGTTACATCCACTCAAGACATTCCGCCATAATTCCCATTTTTAGTCTAATTTAAAAAACAAACCCTAGCTGGACATGGTAGTGCATGCCTTTAATCCCAGCATTTGGGAGGCAGAGGCAGGCAGATCTCTGTGAGTTCAAGGCCAGCAGGGCCACAAAGTGAGTCCAGGAGAGCCAGGGCTACACAGGGAAACCTTGTCTCCAAAAACCAAACCAAAACAAAACTCTTTTACCTATACATTTATATTATTACACCAATATACAATATACACATACAAGAACCACAAAACTCATTATATTTATGTTATACTCATAATGTTTAGCTGTCTTCACCCCCATCAGAGACTTGAGAATGAATAAAATTAATTAGCTGAGTAAACAGGAAGTGCGGGTTAATAGCTTCCAAAATGAAAAAATGACAGGGATACTTTGCTGCCTGAACAGTCACTCAAAACTCTCTATCACACTGGAGCATCATCTCGTCCAGTTTATCTGACAGACATATTTGTGAAGCAGGGACTATTGAGGACTTGCCTACCCTGTCTTGGCAGAGTTTGGCCATCAACTCTACCTGCATCCAAGCTTGCCCATTTCAGGCAGAATTCTGTCTGTGGCAGAAAACAAGGACATTTTTGCCCAGTGGCTGGTTTGCCGCATCTGAAGCCATCTCCATAAGGAGGTTCCTTGATGCTCATTACCTTCTTTGAGTCAGGCTAGATGTTGCCAGTAGTCAACCTGTCTCATTTTCAAAGAATCCTCAAAACAATTAAAAAAAAAATTTTAAATGCCATATTCTGTAGGTCTCTGAGGTTTTCGAATACCTTATCTAAATATTTTATCTTATCTATCTATTGAACCTAGGATGTGTATTCTTGTGATAAAATTGAGTAGCACAAAGAATTAAAATTGGGCGCCAATTTGTTACAATAAATTGTATTGGTTTGGCCTAGGAAGCCAATGACTGACACAGAGTCTGAAACTAAAGCTGCGAGCACTACGCTAGGCAGAATCTAAACTGATTCTAATCTACTCATAAACTAAAATAAACTACTCTAAACCTCATAACATACATATATCCCAAGCACTTGCCAATCTGGTCCTCAGAGTCTTCTTCCTCCTTCCTGGTCAACTGTCCACTGTCCTCTCTCCCTGTCAACAGTCAATCTTTGGCTCCGCCCCCTCTCCAGGAAGTCCCACCTTCCACTTTCTGTCCTTTTGCCCAGCTGATTGGCTAAACAGCACTTTATTGACAGTTGTTATATCCACTCAAGACATTCCTCCACATGTTCAACAACATGCTGAAGGACCCCTTCCTTCTGCTGGGTCCCAATTCCTCTCTTTCTTTCTCTGTATTCAACAAGGTCTTCCTATGTGGCAAGCTGGCTTTGAACTTTATAATCCTTTTTGCTTCAACCTCCTAAGTACTGAGGTTATCAGGATAGTATTGAACTGTGTAATGAAGGTTCCTTGATGCTCCTGTCTCTACCTCCCAGGTGTTAGGATTAAAAAGGGGGGGGCTGGAGAGATGGCTTAGAGGTTAAGAGCACTGCCTGCTCTTCTAAAGGTCCTGAGTTCAATTCCCAGCACACGGTGGTGCACAGCCATCTACAGTGAAATCTGGTGCCCTCTTCTGGCCTGCAGGTCATGCAGGCAGAACATTGTATACATAATAAATAAATAAATCTTTAAAAAAAAAAAAAAGGTGTATCACCATACCTGCTGTGACTTCATTTCACACCCTCCCAACAGCCCATTAATGAACTAATCCATTGATGATATCAGAGCTTTCTTGATCCAGTCACTTTCCAGAAGTCCAGAAGGGGCAACCAAACAATTTTGACCCAAACCACAATGGTGTCCCCTCACTGGATCCCACTCTGCCATGTAAGGGGCTGCTGGGCCAGGGCAGGTCCGTAAGTCCCAGCCTGGTTCCTCTGACAATGGTCTTTCACTATGCTGGCTGTTTCACCCTGGCTTCTACGACCTAATAGAGACATTCTCCTGGTGGGTGCCCTGGCAATGCTGTTCCCTGGCACAGTTGAACACCAGTGTGGCCAGAAGAGGGCTTTATATTACCTGCTTACAACCAAGGTGACCTTATCTCTCAGTCTTGGTTCAAACTGTCACCTGCTGTTATGTGCAAGCTCTTACTAGTGGTAGAGGAATCTGCAAGGCTCAGCGACAAGCCACGTTTCAAAACTTAACTTATACCTTTATGTGAATAAAGTTACAAAATCAGTCAAAATTTGCTTTTTAACTAAAATCAAGGGAGAGATCAACTGATATCTGAAATTTCAGTGTAGACTAGCCAAAATGCATGTATGCAAACAGGAAGAAACATCCCATGTCAGCACCAAAGCCCATGTCTCCCTGGAGGCTCCTGGAACTGGTTTCTGCCAAGCTATAGGGTTCATGCTGGGTGACAGATGACTTTTCCTTTGTAGATTATGCTTTGGTGCATTTATTTGTTCCATACACAGTACGTAGCAGGTAGCAGAGACACCATCTATGTACATGTGCATGCATTCTTTATCCTGAGGAGTCTTCACAAGTATTCACAACTATTTTTTTATCAAGTTTTATATCTTTCATAGAAAATAATAGACATCAGAACAAGATAACTATAATCTCTCATATCTTATTTTTATTTTTGGTTTTTCAAGATAGGGTTTCTCTGTGTAGCCTTGGCTGTCCTGGATCCACTTTGTTGACCAGGCTAGCCTTGAACTCACAGAGATCTGCCTGCCAGCGATCCGCCTGCCTCTGCCTCCCAAGTGCTGGGATTAAAGGCATGAGCCACCGTGCCTGGCTCATAGGTCATATTTTTAAATGTATTTTTGTTTTATATTTTAATCAAACATAAATAACATCTGAGTGGTTGTGGCACAAGCCTTGGTAGGCAAAGACATCCCAGCACTTGGTAGGCAGAGACAGGTCGATCTCTGTGAGATCAAGGCCAGCCTGGTCTATAGAATGTGTTCCAGAACAGCCAGTGTTACACAGAGAATCCTGTCTTGGAAAATAAATACCATAATCTTAACCACTTTAACATATACTATTCATTGGCATTAGTACATTTATTTATTATGTGTGCATATTACCTTTCCAGAATTATTTACTTCCTCTCATACTGTAACTTTACCCATGTGACAATTCACCATTCTCTTCTCCCCACAGCTCAGGTAACCTCTGATCTACATTTCTTCTTTGTGAATTAGGCTCACCTCACAGGAGTGGGTCCCAAGTAGTTGTTTTTGTGACTGTCTGCCTTCACTTAGTACAATGATTTTTAAGTTCACCCATGTTATTAACATGTGTCATTCTTTTGTGTGGCTAAGAAATATTTCTTTAGCTGGTTTGTTATATTTTATTTATCTGTTCATCTGCTGGTGACATTTGAAGTTTTTTTTAACCTTTGGGCTATTAGGAACTTTGCTGCTCTGAACATGCCTGTGCAGACAAATACCACTTTTGTATGTCTTTCCTGAACGTCTGTCTTGTATCTATATATCCACATTAAAGTATATCATTTATAAACTTTAATATAAGAACACACACACACACACACATCGGCTTATCTTTGTCTCATTCCTGAGATTGAAGGCATGCGCCTCATATCCATACTAGGAATCATGTTGAGTGTGCGATGGTATTAGATTGATTATATGAATATGTCCTATATTCCTATAATGAAATATAACCATTATAATATAACATTTAGTGATTAAGAAAATGTTTACTGTAAATTAACTGTCCTCTAAATAAATTAAGTATGAAGCTATTTGTAGATTGTGTGCTTATTAGTGAGGTGTGGTGGCGCATGCCTTCAGTCCCAGCACTGGGAGGCAGAGGACAGAGGATTTCTGTGAGTATGAGGCCAACCTGGTCTCATAATGAGTTTCAGGACGGTCAAGGCTATATAGAAAGACCTTGTCTCAAAACAAAACAAAACAAAACAAAACAATGACAATAAAAGAGTTGTTTTCTATGTTTATAACATTTACATGTTCTTAGTCATTGCCTTAAGATACATTTCTAGATATTAATTTTTTATTGTGTCTGTGTGTACTTATGTATTTTGTTGTTGTTCTATAGATCAAGCTGGCCTCAAATTCACTGTGCACCTGAGGCTGACCTTTAACTCCTGATCCTCCTGCCTCCACTTCCCATGTACTAGGACTATAAGCTTGCACCACCATGCCCATTCATAACTTGCTATAATATATTTTTTACTTGAACATTTTATTATTTTACGTATATGGGTGTTTTATCTGCTCCTGTGTCCATGTATCATGTGTTTGGTGCCTGCAGAGACCAGAAGAGGGCATCAGAATGCCTGGAACTGGAGTTACAAACAGTTGTGGACTGACTTGTGGGTGCTCGGAACCTGGCCCAGTCCTTTGGAAAAGCAGCCAGTGCTGTAAACCACTGAGCCATCTCTCCAGCACCATAAGTTGCTATAACATCAATAGCTAACACTACTGAATCTTTCTTATATGACTTAGAAATAGCATTTTACTGGTATCATCCGATATGTATGAGGGGCATTCTTTTATCCATTTCCTAGATGGAACATAAAGGTTCAAACAGAGGTAGAAACGCGGGCTGGCTCTGTGGCTGCAGGTTCAAGCTCCGTCTGTGGTTCGGTTCCCAGGCCTCCTCCTCTAAGTTTCTCCTTTTGTGGCTCTAGGTTTCTCTTTTGTCCTGTGTGAAGACAAGGCCTAAAGCAGGGTAGATGCAAGACTGGAGAGGGAGGACTGAGTCAGGCACAGGAACAGGGGAGTTTGCAGCCTGACTGACTGCTAGTCAGAGTGCTGCTTTATTTGTACATAACTCTATAGACAGACATAGATGCATATTGCCCCAAAACATAGATCATATCATTTTTGCCTCCAGACATATGTTTTAATTTCCTTTTGGTCATAAGTTTAGTCATCACTGCTCCTCATAGAAGCCAGGAAGTCCTTGCAAACTTGGACTTAATGGAGACTAGGTTGGGGACAATATTTTCTTTTTTTAAAAATATTTTTTATTTATTTAATTTTAATTTATGTGTGTTGGTGTAAGGGTGTCAGATCTTGGAGTTACAGACAGTTATGAGTTGCGATGTGGGTGCTGGGAATTGAACCTGAGTCCTTTGGAAAAGCAGTCACTGCTCTCAACCATTGAGCCATCTCTCCAGCCCGTTTTGGTTTTTTTAGACAGGGTTTCTCTGTGTGGCCCTGGCTGGCCTTGGACTTACTATATAGAACAGGCTGGCCTCAAACTCACAGAGATCTGCCTGACTCTGCCTCCTGAGTGCTAGGTAAAGATGGAATGATTTATTCTGGAGGAAATATATAAAAGCTATATAACACTTGCCAAGTACAAATCTGTATATTCTTTTTCCTGCACAATTTGATAAAATGAACCTAAAATTTTAAGTGTAAACCAGCTACTTAGCTTTGTAGCCATGTTTTTCTCTAAATAAATGAGTGAATGTTCAGTGTGGTATTTGAAAGCTAGTCCTTGCCTTGTTGTCTCTAACAGTTTAAGCATTAGAGTCTAAACCTGTGGAAAATATTGTCCCCTTGGGCTGGAGAGATGGCTCAGTGTTAAGAGCACTGCCTGCTCTTCCAAAGGACCCGGGTTCAATTCCCAGCACCCACATGGCAGCTCACAACTGTCTGTAACTCCAAGATCTGACACCCTCACACCAACACACATAAATTAAAATTAAATAAAAAATATTTTTAAGAAAGAAAATATTGTCCCCAACCTAGTCTCCATTAAGTCCAAGTTTGCAAGGACTTCCTGGCTTCTCTGAGAAGCAGTGATGCCTAAAAAGACCTAGAGGAGCAGCGTACATCATGACACTGCAGGCTGCTTCAGTGCTCTCTCCCATTACTTCGCAGGTGTTGCTCTCTGCCCTTTCTAGTTCCTTCACTCTGCTCCTGAGAGCGACACCTGGACAGCAGTCCCCATATGCCTGCTTCTGGAGCATATGCTCTAAGAAGACACACCAATTAAAAATAACCAGATGAGTATGCACATTTGTGTTCACTAACCTCAAAAGACGTTCATAATACATTGAGCGAATGTATAATACCTTTCTTCTAGAATTTCATACATGATGGTGATAGGCAAGTACTTTAACACTGACCTATGTACTTAGCCCTCTTTTTTGTGATGCAGGATTTCAATTAGGCTGGCCTTGAATTTAATATGTAACCAAGTATGAGCTTGAACTCCTGATCCTCCTGCCTCCACCTCTAGAGTGCCAAGCATGCTCTGGTTTTTTTGTTTTGTTTTGTTTTGTTTTTTGTTTCTTTTGTTTTTTTGAGACAGGGTTTCTGTGTAGCCTTGGCTGTCCTGGACTCGCTTTGTAGACCAGGCTGGACTCGAACTCACAGCGATCTGCCTGCCTCTGCCTCCTAAATGCTGGGATTAAAGGTGTGCGCCACCACGCCCAGCTGCATGCTCTGTTTTTATGATGCTAGGATCAAACCCAGGGCCTCATGAATACTAGGCAAGTACCTTATTACTTGGTAAATTCTCAGCAACCCCTTCCCCTATTTTCCAGTTTGTTTGTTTACTTATTTTATTTTGTGTTTTGAGACGGGGTCTCACTAAATTGCAGGCTAGCCTTATACTCACTCTGTAGTTCAGACAGATCTTGAACTTGCCTTGTCTTGCCTAAGACTCTTGTCTTAGGCTCAGGAGTAGCTGGAATAACAGCTCTGTGAAACTAAGCCTGGCTTAATGTTCACTTTTTATAGATGTCCAATACAACCTTTATTTATTTATTTAGCGACAGGGTCTCACTATATAGATCTGGCTGCCCTGGAACTCCCTATGTAGATCAGAGTGGCCTTAAACTCAAGGGCTTCACCTGCCTCTGCCTTCTAAGTGCTAGGATTAAAGACATGCACTCCAATAAATTAAAATGAAAACATATGACTGTAACAGGTGGCAAGACATATTCTGCACAGACTAACAATATAGTTTTCATATGTGATTAGCAAATGACATTTTTTTTAGACAATCTATGTATTCTTGGCTATCCTGAAACACACTATGTACACCAAACTGCTGAATGCTAGGTTTAAGGGTGTGTACCACTGTGACTTTTTTTGTGTTGCTTTTTTGCTTTATGTTTATAGGTGTTTTGCCAGCCTATGTCTGTGTACCGTGTACATCCAGTGCCCAAGAAGATCACAGGGTGTCAAATTCCCTTGGATTGGAGTTACAAACAGTTGGGAGCAGCCATGTGGGTTCTGGGGGGTCAAACTTGGATCTTCTGGAAGAGCAGACGTGTTCTTAACCTCTAAGCCATCTGTCCATATCTAACAATTACAGTTGTTGTGTCAACTGAAGGGTAATTTGACCTCACTGGATGAATCCTTCAGCTTTTTCAAAGATTATATTTAAAATAGGTTGAAGGAAGCCAGGTGGTGGCGTACACCTTTAATCCTCGTGCATGGGAGCTAGAGGCAGGCAGATCTCTGTGAGTTCAAGGCCAGCCTGGTCTATATACAGTGAGTTCCAGGACAGCCGGGGATACAAAGAGAAACCCTTTTGAAAAACAAAACAAAAAATTTGAAGGAATATGTTTCTTCTGGATGTTGGAGTTACTGTGATTTTAGCAGCTCAGGAATTGTGGAAACTGGTTTCAATTTTTGATTCTTTTGTTCAAGGACTTTGTGTGCTACACTTATAATGCTGGTGCCAGATGTTTGTGACAAAGCTTATTCTGTTGCTTAGTGGACATTGACCCATGAGCTGGACATTCTGGGCACTAACTTGTTGTGCCTTTGGTTTGCTTAATTGGTCTGTCAACTTGTTGGATGTATCTTGGCTGAACCTTGTACTTGCAAGCTAGACTAACAGTACATTTCAATATGAGCACACCCTTTCACTTTGGGAACCCAGCCACAGGAATTAAGAATTAACAGTGTCCAATTCCAGCAGCAAATCCTAATGTCTAAAACCAGAGGACTGACCTAGAGGCCTTTATAATCATTGAAAATCATATTGCAGAATGGTGCTGACTGATGTGGAAGTCTCCATAGCCAGTGTAAAAGTCAGGTTGGAAAAGTGTACAGTGGTGGCACACACCTGTTCTACCCACAGCACTCAGGCAACTAAGGGAAGAGGGTCATGAGTTACAGGCAAGTCTGAGCTACATAGTAAGACCTTCTCTTTAAGAAAAAATTATTACCAAATGTTTAACTTTGGCTATCTCTGGGTAGATAAACCTTTGTTCCTTTCTTATCTAAACGTCTTCACTCATCTATCATAAACATTGATTGCTAAGTAATTAGATAAACTACTAAAAGATAAAATAATGGAAAACTTGTGGTGGATCATGAGATCAAGGTTATCCTTAACTATAATCGTGAGATTCTGTTTTTAAAAAATCGTATTTATTAAACAAATATCAATATGGGACCTCATAACAATTCATAATTAAGCACGGGGCTCACAGAATACCTAAATGTTTAAATTTTCTTATATATCTACTTATATGACACCACCTACACTGTAGTTAAAACCCAGGTTTCGAGCTGGTGACAATATTGTTACAACATGGCTCTGCCATAGTTCCTATCCTCTAAGTCTATATTGTCACCAGGATGTCAGGAATAACAATAATACCAACCTCACAGCTTTGCCCTCACAACCTGTGCCCAGAATGCACAGGAATGTACTACGACTGGCACAATGCCTCGGAGAACCAATACAGTACTGAAGAGCTGTAACAAGTCTTCTACAGGGGCCAGCAGACTCCACTGTCCCCTCACAGCAGGAGCCCCTGTCTACTGCGCTTTCATAGCTGTGCTGTGTGTCCTAACGGGCATTTTATCAGGGAAAGGTGCACGCAAGAGCAAATGCAGCCTTCCCAGGCCTGTTAGTTTCCTCGGGCCACTTTCTTTGAAGTGGAGGTACTGGTTCACATAAGTTAAAGCCCAGTGCTCGGGAAGTCAAAGGTCAAGGTCCCCTCCCTACTAGAAAAACAAAGTACACTTTTAGGCCACACAAAAAATGGTCTTTATTTGGAAAAAATTTTCAAAATTATCTCCCAAACTCAGAAGCCACAGCCAGTACTTATATATATCCAAAGTAAACAAGGCGATTTCACCAATTACTCACTTAACAACATTTATCTGATTTTGGGGTGAAGTGCTTTTCCTAATAAAAATCAATTGGAGTGTTTGTATAAACAGCTTTCCTAAAGGCTAATGTCATAAATGAGTTACTTTACTTTGCAGTTTTTAAGTCTTGAGCTATAGACTTCAGAATGATTTACTGAAAAGTCTTACTCAGTTCAGTTCAGGAGAGGAAAACTACAACTTCTCCAAGTTTAGTTTAACACACTCTTCCTCGTGGAAAGCATTGCATATCCTTTAGTTCAGTTGTCTCCGTTTCCATTTCTGTCCCAGTTCTTTTAGATCACATTACTTATTTTTTAGGATCTGTCTTCTTTGATACAGGCCTAGCTATCTAATAACGTAATTTGTAGATTTTCATTATGATTGTCATTTAGTTACCTTCACTTGTTTCTCCCTTCTCTTTTGGCACTCATTAAGAATTCTCAGTATTCTGACCTTTTCACCTTGAACCTCATATTAACCACCCCGTCTATGCCAGCCTCGATCTCATCGTTTTCTTTAACTGGCCCAACTCCCTTTGGAGTCCCGGTCAAAATAAGGTCTCCTTCTTCCAAGGTAATTATCTTGGAAACGTAGCTGATGATGTAGGGAATGGAAAATATCATAGACGATGTTTTGCCTTCCTGCCTGAGCTCACCGTTGACCTTGAGCCACAGTCTTAGGGCATGAGGGTCAGGAATCTTCTCCTTGGGCACGAAGGCGCTGACCGGGCAGGAGGCCGTGAAGCTCTTGGCCAGGGTCCAGGGCAGCCCCTTCTTCTTGCACTCTTCCTGCACATCTCTGGCAGTCATGTCCAGACACAAGGCGTAGCCGGCCACATAGTCCATGGCGGTGGCCTCCGGGACGGCTTGACCACGCCTGCCCAACAGTACTCCCAACTCCACCTCGTGGTGCAGGTTCCGGCAGTAAGCGGGCATTAACACCGGCGAGCCCTCGCGAACGTACGCGGTGGACGGCTTCAGGAAAAGCACAGGCTCGCTTAGCACGGCGCTGCGCATCTCCTTGACGTGGTCGGCGTAGTTCCTGCCCACGCACACGATATTCTTGCCCCATTCCCAGAAACGAGACAGCGGCTTGTGGGAAGCCATGGTGCAGCCTAGGGTCACGTGACCACCGGCTCCGGGGACTACGGTAGCCTCGAGAGGACTCGCTGCCTTAGGACACTGTCCCGGCCGGAGCGGCCCCGCCCTTCCGTGCGCGGCAGCGGGACGCAGAGGTCAGCTAAAGGTCTCTGCGCGGTGGCGACGGCCTGGGACAGACGAGAAGGCGTAACGCTCAGCCTCCCGCGACCGCCTACACCGACTTCCCGACTGCGTCTCCGCACTGAGCCTGCCAGGGCAGGGTAGGGAACATTATGGCAGGCCCTGGTTGGTTGTGAGCTCTGTGGGCGGGCGCTGATGGAGTGAGGGCGCGCCGTTTTGGTAAAGAGCAGGAGCTGGTTGGTTGGGAGCAGTACGAGGAGGACACTGATTGGGCTGCAGCAGCCAACGCCAGTGTTGATGCTCACGACGCTGGTGTTGCGGACTCCGCGACCCGGCTGTGCACCCCGTGGGTCATGGTGCTGGGTCGTGGGTCGCGGTGCCTCCGAAGCCTGTCAGCGCTGGGAGCCGCCTGCGCGCGCCGCGGTCTGGGTAAGTGTGTCAAGGCGCTGACGCGGCGCGGCCGGGTGCTGGCAGGCCGGGCGTCGGTTGGGCGAGCCCTCGCTGTCCCCAGACGCAGGTGCTGAGCGCCGCAGGCCCGGCGCGTTGAGAGCCGTGGAGTAGGCGGCAGGCACAGGCGAGCTGCGCTGGCGGGGACCCGGCCCGGGATCGGGCAGAGAACTGGCACCCGCTCCCTCCCGGCCGGAGTCGGACTCCGCTTCTGGGGTCGCAACTCCAGCTTCTAAGTCAGCTTTTCCTGTGGGCGTCCAGGTGATGTGGCGGCAGTGGCGGCCGGCGCCCCGGAGCTGGCTGGCCTGAGTCCAGCTAGCCCGGCACTTTGGAAGCAATCGTGATTCAAAGTGCGTGGACCATCTTTACTAGGAAAGAAGCCCGCTCGGTGACAACCCCAGAAGTTCAGGTCTCTCCAGTTAGGGATACCCTGCTGAAGGCTGTTTAAGAGCTAGGGCAGCGCCGCTATTGGGAGTCCAAAGCTCAGCTTTTTGTGTCGCAAAAGCCTACTCGGTGAGAAGAAGCAACTCTGAACATCTTGGTTGTTAAGGACATTTGATCAAAAGAAAATGTCTCTGTGGATTTGGCCTTGGACACAGACTACAGGGCTGTTACCTCAACTCAAGCAAACTAAAGAGCTGGGAGCATCTTCTGGGCAGGGCCAGGCTAGGTGTAGTTAGGAAAATGGTTTCTGGAGGCGCCTGCGGTGGGTGAATTCCTCCCTTAGCAGTGACCGCATCTTCTCCAGGCTGCCGTCAGGCTCTTTTCTGACCTAGAGTGGGCCGGTCTTTATCCATGCAGTGTTCGCAGAGCTTTGCCAGGAAGCACATAAAAGGGCTAATGTTCATCCGTTATAACCCTTCTGCGCTGTCCATGGGTTAGATAGTGAGTGCCGGGGCCTAGGGAAATTCAAATACTACAGAAACGCTCATTTTTGCTGAACATAGGAAGAGTCTGGAAAATGCCCAGCTGTTGTGCCAAAAGGAGAACCAAGGACCTGGGGCTGTCACTCAGTGACAGAGCACTTCCCTCGAATGTTTAAAGCCCTGGTTTTCACCTGGGGCGCCACAAAAACAGACAGTAAAACACTTTGGTTAGTTTGCTGGTAATGGCTATTAGAGTTGATAGTTTTATGTACCACGGGGTCAAAGCTGTTGTTTTCTGAATTCCCTTAGAGAGAGAAAATCAGAATGTCATTGTCTTCTACCACGCTGTGTGGTTTCTCCCTCTTTAAAGCTAAGACAGAAATTGTTTTTGGAGGCTGCGCGTATTTTCAGGTTGAACGAGACTTTCATTGCTAAGGATATTTCAGCATCTGTCCAGTGGGTGGAGCATGCTGTTGTCCCGCAGCCACTTGCCACCTCCCACCTCCTTGGCCCACCCCAGCACAGCCCTTGCTTGAGTTCTGCGTCCTTCACGCTTGAGTCTCAAATAGCCACTTTCTTATTTTCAGGAGCTGGCACTATGTGTATTTTTCCATTATGCCGGCCATCTAGTAGAAAATACTGTTTTCTCCTCTGGCTGGAGGCCCAAGAAGGGCTGTAAGTTCAGGGGGTTGAACTCCGTCAGTGCAGAGGCCATGGCTGGAGGGTGAGCAGCCACGGTCGGGTGCTTGTCCTGCTTGCACTTAGGACTGAGTCACAGCACAGGCAGGTAGGACAGCCTGTAAGAACTTTTGAGAAGAAATACCAAGATCTCACATCTAGGCTGTAGATCGCTTGCCTTGCATGTATGAGCTCCTGGTGTTCTGTTCTGTCTACTGCAAAAACAAAAAACAGAAAACGAAAATGAAAGAGGCTGAGATCGAAGGATTGCTGAATTTAAGTCCAGCCTGCACAACATAGTGAGTTTCAGACCAGACAGGGATATAGAGGGAACTCTATTTTTTTTTTCCAGATAAGGTTTCTCTGTGTAGCCTTGCCTGACCTAGACTTGCTTTGTAAGCCAGGCTGGCCTTGAACTCACAGCAATCCGCCTGCCTCTGCCTCCCAAGTGCTGGAATTAAAGGTGTTTTTTTTTTTTTTAAATTTAGATCAAACAAGCAAACAAAAAACCCCAAAACCTAAGAAGCACCTTCCCTTCCTCCCAAAAGAAACAAAACAAAACAAAACAAAACTAATTAACAGTTCTGTGCCTGAGACAGGCTGAGTTACTTGGCCTCCGCTTTGCTGAAGGATGTAATGAAAGAGGGTATTCCCTCATAGGAGCTTGGGAAAGTCAACTGCCAAGCCCTTGGGTGCCAGCGGTTTGGCAGCTCTGAAGTCTTGGTGAGGTGCCCTGAGCTTCCTCTTGTCTGTTTCTTCAGGTCAGGCCCTGCTGGGAATTGCTCTGTGTCACACAGACTTCAGGAAGAGTCTGACTGTGCAGCAAGACATGATGAAGGTTGAGTTGCTGCCCGCCCTGACTGACAACTACATGTACCTGGTCATTGATGAGGACACCCAGGAGGCTGCCATCGTGGACCCGGTGCAACCCCAGAAGGTGCGTGTGGCTCCCCGTGCCCTGTTCCAGGACCCTCTGTCACCCGTGAGTTATAGCCACAAGGTCTTCAGGGCTTTGTGGAAGCTAGGTGGAAATTAGTTCATTTAAAACAAAGTTATTGACTGTCAGGTGGTGGCAGGCACGCCTTTGATCCCAGCACTCCGGAGGCAGAGGCAGGTGGATCTCTGAGTTCCGGCCAGCCTGGTCTACAGAGCTACTTCCAGGACAGCCAGGACTACACAGAGAAACCTTTGTCTCAAAAAACAAGCAAACATCAACACCACCACCACCACCACCACCACCACCAACAACAACAACAACAACAACAACAAAAAAAAAAACAAGGGAAACCAGCCCCCCCCCAAAAAAAAACAACAAAAAAACAAAGTTATCTAGACAGTGGTAAACGGGGCAGTGAGAAGAGTTGGGAGACCACAGGCCACGCTGGCGAGCCCAATACATACTTTTAAACCTCTGTGCCTGGGCATATGTGAATCCTTAGATCTGGCTGGGGCTTGGAGAGGTGGGACCTAACAGTTAAGTTGATAGAGGAAAAAAAAAAAAAAAAGAACCTTCTGGGGGGCTGGAGAAATGGCTCAGAGGTTAAGAGCTCTTCCAAAGGTCCTGAGTTCAATTCCCAGCAACCACATGGTGGCTCACAGCCATCTATAATGAGATCTGGAGCCCTCTTCAGGTGTGCAGGTGTACATGCAGTCAGAGCACTGTATACATAATAAATAAATAAATAAATAAATAAATAAATAAATAAATAAAAAAGCCGGGCGTGGTGGCGCATGCCTTTAATCCCAGCACTCGGAAGACAGAGGCAGGCGGATCGCTGTGAGTTCGAAGCCAGCCTGGTCTACAAAGGGAGTCCAGGATAGCCAAGGCTACACAGAGAAACCCTGTCTCAAAAAACAAACAAACAAACAAACAAAACAGACAAAAAAAAAGAAGAACCTTCTGCCTATCTTCTGGAGTGTGGTCAGTCTACAGAGGTGGGAAAGGGAATGTGTCCCACTCTGCAGGCAGGTGAGCCAGGACCGTAAGTGTGACTGGCCTTTATTCTACCTCTTCTGTGGCTATAGGTCATAGAAACGGTGAAGAAGCTCCGTGTGAAGCTGACCACAGTGCTCACCACTCACCACCACTGGTAAGTGCCCAGGCTGTGAAGTGCCTGCAGGTGGGACCTGTCCTTCACATGGGAAGTCACTACATAGAAGGGGCAGACCCTTGAGCAGGACAGATTCTGAGAATCACCAAGGCTCCTGCCTTCTTTCCCTTGGCCGCTGACCTCTGGGTTCCACTAATGGGGCAACTTCCAGGTAAGGTGTTTGTGACTTGTGCAGGGGAGCAGAGGATATGGCCAGCACCCTCAGGCCGAGTGTCCACTGCTGTCCCTTCAAAGCTCGGCCTCTCTGATCACAGGAGGGCCCCAATGGCTGTCGTCACATATCTTAGGTGATGTTGGCATCCATCCATGTCAGAGAACAGAGAGTAGGTAGGCATCAGTGGTTTGGGGTGTTTTTGTTTTTGTTTTTCAGGACAGAGTTTCTCTGTGTAGCCTTGCTTGTCTGGGACTCACTTTGTAGACCAGGCTGGCCTCAGACTCGCAGAGATCCACCTGCCTCTGCCTCCCTGAGTGTTGGGATTACAGGCGTGCGCCACTGTGCCCGACTTGCTCTCTTGGTTTTTGGAGACAAGGTCTCTCTGTGTAGCCCTGGCTGCCCTAACCTGTAAACCAGGTTAGACTCCAACTCAGAGAACCACCTGCCTCTGCCTCCCAAGTGCTGGGACTAAAAGCGTACACCACCACACCCAGCCCAGTCAGTATTTTCTTAAACAAATGAATAAAACCAAAACCAACAGAATGGGGAGCCAGAGGCAGGTGGAGCTCTGTGAATTTAGCGCCTATAGTCATTATACAGACTGTGTAGACGTCTATACATTGAGCTCCGGGCTGTGAGGCACCTTGAGTGGCTTCTGTTGTTTGGCTGGGTTTGGTGATTTGAGATGGGATTTCACTCTGACGACACAGGCTGGCCTTAAACTGGAGGCTTTGGAATAGTGTTGCCCAAAGCCTTATTCTGGCTTTTATTCTTTTTTCCCTTTTTGTGTTTTTGTTTTTGAACCAGGGTCTCTGGCCAGCCTAAAACTTGCTTTTTGCATATTTTGCATCTCTTCAAAGGTAAAGGAAAAAAATATTTGCTTGGCTTTTAATTTCCTTTTCTAAATGGATGCATGAAGAAAACCAGAGTCTTTTTCTTTGAGCCTGCCCTGGGAACGCTCACTGATTGCGATGATGTAAGCAAAGCTTGGGCTGTACCTCTGTCACTGTGGCTGGCACAGTGACGTCTGAGGCCCCTCAGCACTTGTGACAGAGAGTTTAGCCTTAGTCCTGGCCTGTGCTACACAGTGTGGCTGCTCTGTTTTTAAGGCCCCTGCCCCCCTGCTCTCCCAGCTCCCCCACTCCTCCCCTTCCCAGCCCCCATGCCCCCCTCCCTGTGCTGACACCTCTGTCTTTGGGGATCTGGTGGGAGCTGCCTTGCAGCCATCAGATGCTGCACACACTGCGTTTTCTCTTTCACCTCAGTAACTACTTCTTCAGATGTCTCTTTCCTGATAATGTGGAGGATTCTGGCTTTTTCTGTCACCTTCTCATCTTTATGCTGTGATCAAACCCAAGGATGAGTGGCCCACAGGACCATCAAGTTGTGTTATTGCTTATTGGTAGTGACACTTTATAAGGTGGGTGATGCCCGGGCATGGTGGCGCACACCTTTAATCCCAGCACTCAGGAGACAGATGCAAGCAGATCACTGCGAGTTCGAGGCCAGCCTGGTCTACAAGTGAGTCCAGGACAGCCAAGGCTACACAGAGAAACCCTATCTCGAAAAACAGAAAACAAACAAACAAAACAAAACAAAACAACAACAAAAAGGTGGGTGATGAGGAGATGGTGCCTTCCTGGCTGTGTGTAACTGCTGCCCTGGAGGCGGTGGAGCAAATGGTCGGGCCACTTGGTCCTCCCTGTTATCTTAGAGCCCTACTGGTTCATGGATTGTTTGACCACGCTGTCATGCATTTTGGAGCTGGGGGTGGCCTACAGTGTGGAGATACTCCTAGCTGTGCCTGTCACCACAGCCCTTGCCCTCTTTTTTAAAAGGTGTAAAGGCTCCTGAGGAAACCGTGGGAACCCCTGGTGTATGTCCAGGGGGTGCCACCACTCTGCCTGTCACAGCTGTGCTCGCCATACAAATCTCCCTCTTGTGGGCAGGGCTGGAGTTCCAGAAGTTCTCAGTGTGGCTTTTGCCAAATGTTGGCCCAAACTGAGATGCACATTAGGATTCCCTGGGGGAACTTTGCAACCCATGGCCCAAACTGGTGCCCAAACCTAGCCTCAGGAGATACGGTGAGAGGGAGGCTTCTGTGTGACTGGGAGCTCTCCAGGTGATTTCCTGTGCCCCATGTCATGTGAAACCATGCCTGGGACGCCCCAAGTGTATGTGATTTACTTCTTCTGTCGAGGGGCATGCTGGACACTGGAGTGGGTTGTTTCAGTGCTGCCAAATGGCAAGTTAAAAAGTGGCTCCTGGCTGCCTATTTCTTTTTTCTTTTTCTTTTTTTCATTTCAAGACAGGGTTTCTCTGTGTAGCAGAGTCTGGCTGTCCTAGATTTCCCTTTGTAGACCAGGCTGGCCTCGAACTCACAGTGATCCACTTGCCTCTCTGCCCGCCCCCCTCCCCTGAGTGCTAGAATTAAAAGGTGTGTGCCACCACCCCGGCTCCTGGCTGCCCATTTCTACTGGAAAATGTACAGGCCAAGTCGCCCCCACCTCAGCAGGTCACCCCAGGCCCCCTGTTTACTCGTAGGGATCATGCTGGTGGGAACGAGAAGCTGCTGAAGCTGGAGCCTGGGCTGAAGGTGTATGGAGGTGACGACCGCATCGGGGCCCTGACTCACAAGGTCACACACCTTTCCACACTGCAGGTAGCGTGAGCACAGCGAGGGCTCTTTTGGTTTTACCCTTGAGCAAACACCCCTGAAGCATCTGGGGCCAGGGGGCCTGGGTGGCTCTGCTATGGGGTCTAGATCGTCTACATGCAGGCTGATCCTGGATTAAGCGTCCCAGCCTCAGGAAGGGGAGGGTCATTAGGAGCCAGCAGCGCTGCCACTAATCACGTTCCGAAAAGGCCACTGGTGGTCAGAGCTCAGCCGGCACCTCTGTTTCAGGTGGGGTCCCTCAGTGTCAAGTGTCTGTCCACACCGTGCCATACTTCGGGACACATCTGTTACTTTGTAAGCAAGCCTGGTAGCTCAGAACCCTCTGCTGTGTTCACAGGTGAGTCGGGGAGGCTGGGAGGTCTGTGTGAAGGAACCCTTTGGCATTGGCTGTGTGAGGAAAACCTGCCAGCCACGTCCCACCTAAGGAAGCCACAGCCCTCATGATGGAGCCTGGGTTTGCAGGGATGCTCGCTCTATGAGTTGAGTCTGGGCTGCTCTGCTGTGTACCTGGCTGCTGCTCCAGGTGTGTGTGTTGGGGGGGCAGCCTCTATTTGCAGTGCTCACCATCAACCCCACCCTCTAGCAGCCAACAAATGGGCATAGATTGAAGGCGGTCTGGCTGAGGAAGACTCCAGGGCATGCAAGGATCCTTCTTGCATCGTTGCAAAGAGCCCTGTGATCTTCACTAGGCGGGCACAAGGCAGCCTGCCCCCAGTGACCCCACGGAGCCAGAAGCCCAGCTTTGCAGGTGGGGGCGGGGGGGAGGGTGGTTCACGTGTTGAGGCCTGGGCAGCCCCTGGGGCAGTGTGTGCAGCTCCCACTCAGTACAGGTGGGTTTGTCCAGAAATCAGAGGGTTTCCCCTGTTGAGGAGCAGAAGGGAACAGTGCTGGGGAGCCTGCGAAGCTGGACAAGCTCACGACAACAGCGCGCAAACGGGTGAGCCGGGGTGGGGCTGGGAGCACAGGGCCAGTGTGTTGCTGAGGGCCTGGGTCCTCCTCCTAGAGTTGTCCTGTAGTGTATGATGCTGTGCTGCCGTGACAGCCACTGGGGTTCAGAGCCTGGCTGGAGGACATGCCAGCCGTCCATAGGAGGCCGAAGCAGGGCTTTCAGGTGGGAGAAACTGGGTGGAGACTTGGATTTCCATTCAGTAAACATCAAATTGCCCAGGACCCCCAGCTTATTTTCACCCACGCGTTACAGAATGGTTGTTTTGTTTTCCGCCAGAGTCTCTGTAGCCATGCTGGCCTGGGACTTGTGGCAGTCGTTCCGCCTCCTGAGTGGGGTTACAGGTGTGAGCCAGCGCACCTGACCTCAATTCCGTGTCTTCCTCACGGCATTGTGCGGTTGACTCTCAGGCCTGGGCCCATTTTTGTGTTGCGGCTCTCCTCCACTCTTTATAGAGCGGATCTCAACCTTCCTAATGCCTCAGCCCTTTAATCCAGCTCTTCATGCCGTGGTGACCCCAACCATAAAGTTATTTTCATTGCTCCTCTACAACTGTACTTTTGCTACTGTTATGAATTGTAACATAAATATCTATATGCAGGATATATGATGTGCAACCTCTGTGAAAAGACAGGTCAACTCCCCAAAGGGGTCTTGACCCACAGGTTAAGAACTGAAAGCTGAGGCCCCCTCCCCACCCCCCTGACTGTAGCATGGAGCAGGGCAGCCCTGCTGTGTCCTTTGTTGTCCCTGCTGGTGGCTTTGGCAGGGCTTTTCGGAACTGCAGTACTAGTCTGGTAAAATGCTGATAATCGTATGGTCCTCAGCTTATGACACAGCTGGCCCACCCCTGTTGGCATGGCTGTGCCCCCTGTGAAAGCCCATGGCAGTGTCCGTAAGAGCAGACAGCAGTGCCTGCCTTTCAGGTTCTCACGCGCTGATCTTGGGAAGAAGTCGGGGGGCGGGGGTGCTGTGCGTGTGTGTGTGTGTGTGTGTGTGTGTGTGTGTGTGTGCGTGCGCGCGCGCGCGTGTGCGTGTGTTGGGTGTCATTCCCCAGATATACTCGTGCTGGGTAAATTTTTTTTTTGTCAACCTGACACAAATAAGAGTCTTCTGGGAAGAAAAAAAAACATCAATTGAGAAAAATGCCTCCATCAGATTGCCAAGTCTGGGGGCATTTTCTTGATTAACAATTGTGGGAAGGGCCAGTCTTCTGTGGGCAGTGCTGCCCCTGGGCAGGTGTGTCCGGGGCTGAGTAAGCCAGCAAGCAGCACTCGCATGTGGTCTCTGCTTCAGCTCCTGCTCCGACTGCCCTTCATGGGAGTTGTAAGGTAATGTAAGTCCTTCCACTTCTGAGTTGGTTTCTACAGCAACAGAAAGACTAATCAGGACAGCACCGTCTACTGTTTCTTGGGGGGTGGGGGATTCCTATCGCCTAGAACTTTGCCAGGTAGGCTGGACCAGCCAGCATGCCTGGGTTTTTACACGAGTTCTGGGCATCAGGCTCAGATCCTGAGGCTTGTAAGGCAAGCATTACCCTATCTCCTCAGTGCCATCCTGTGCTGCTGTGGATGGAGCCCAGGCCCACGTGTTAGGCAGGTGTGGTATCACTGGGCCCCAGCCGAGCTGGAGGCTGGGTCTCTCATGACTCTCCTGACACCTAGAAGGCACTGGGTGTCACGGAGGGTGCTGCGGGATGTAGGCCTCATGATGTCCTGCACTTTCTGTGCCTGTTGGTGAGCAGCACCTGGCATCAGGACGTTTTATAACTGCATGCTGGGGCAAGCTCTGGCATCAGCAACAAGGGCCAGTGATGAAAAATGTACTGGTAGCCTGGGAAATTTGAGTCAGCTGCCACTCGTGCTGACCTGAAGGGGACAGGAGCTGGGAGCTGGAGGCGGGTATAGCTGAGAGAAGGGTGTGGTGGGAGGGCCAGGCGTTTTCTGCAGCTGTGGTGTGGGATAAGGCCTGTCTAGGCTGAGATAGGCAGACTGGGCACTGAGAGGCAACAGGTGACAGCAGAAAGGGTTCAGGAGGGAGTTTAGGACTTCAGGCTTGGGATCCCTCCTCGTGCCAGTCAGATGGAGGCCAGGGGCAGTGAGGTTCCCTGGGGAGGGGCAATCAAGGTCTGTGATGGCACCATGAGTGTCCACTGAACTGGGCTGGCCATGGTGGACAATCCAGGGCTGTGGTGTGTGTTGGGGGGGGGACAGAAGCAGCCAGCTTGTCTTACTGATGCTGGGGTGAGGCCAGGAGCAATGCTGGTCTGGGGATCAGGGGAGGGGGCGCCATAGGTATTCTCAGCAACAAAGGGAAATAGTGTTAGAAATGTGGGTGCCAGGAGAAGGGGGGCACCCAAGGGTCCAGGAGGGGGCCTGGGAAGGGCTGATGAGAGGTGGCACAGGAGCTGGGTTTGTGATGATTTTGGCTATGGGGGCACTGGGGCACAAGAGTGGCTCAGGGTGCCATGGGTTTCAGGCCCAAACAGTGAGTTACTGGCTGTGGTTGAGGCTGGCAGGATGGAGAGCTA
The DNA here is from genome assembly GCF_964271855.1 of Acomys minous. Classification (NCBI taxonomy): domain Eukaryota; kingdom Metazoa; phylum Chordata; class Mammalia; order Rodentia; family Muridae; genus Acomys; species Acomys minous. The sequence continues at coordinate 40,371,453 of NC_140498.1, read as the reverse complement.
TGGGCGGCCTCGTGCCGTTTTGTGTGAAGATGCCTTTGGTGCATGGGTGGGTGTGATGCTGGGTGGCGTTGGGTACCTGTTCATAAGCTTGGGGCTTAGCCCACGTGCGGGGGCGCTGGCCCTGAGCACCACTCTTGTGTTTTTCAGGCGACACGTTGTTTGTCGCTGGCTGCGGGAAGTTCTATGAAGGAACTGCAGATGAGATGTACAGGGCGCTGCTTGAGGTCCTGGGCCGGCTTCCTCCAGACACAGTAGGTGCCTCCCTTCCCAAAAGCCCCACAAGCTCCAGGCAGCAGATCTGTTGCATGCTGGACCCGCCCTTCAGGCCCAAGAGCTGTCTCTGCTCTCACAGCTGGTCTATATGTGGTGGATCCTCCTGCTGGCCTCGCCTCTGAGCTGAGGGGAGAAGTGGGCAGAGCCATCCGCTGAACAGTTTTTATTAGTATTTAATCTGTGTGGCCCCGTAGCATCCTAGTCGCACACACTGTATAGGGTGCCAAGTCAGGCTGAGACATGACCTGGCCCTGTGTTGGCTCTTCCTTCAGAAAGTCTACTGCGGCCATGAATACACCATAAACAACCTTAAGTTTGCACGCCATGTGGAACCCAACAATGCTGCCATTCAGGAGAAACTGGCCTGGGCCAAGGTGAGTGGGACCCAATCCTGGAGCATGTCCTAGGGGCCTGTCATGGTGCAGTGACTTCCCCAGGGCCTGGAGGCTGACACAGAGCACTACCTCAGAGAGGTGAAAGCCAGGTGTCACAAGCTCAGTGCTGGCTCCCACGGTAAAATCCGTGAGACTAGAGGGCACAGTGTAGCCCTTCCCTGCATCTTAGCATCAGACACCAGCTCTGTAGGATGCAGCCCCCACATGCTAAGCAGTGATCCAGCTGGACCCTATTCGAGGAGTCTGCTTCTGCTGTCATCCAGACAGCGGAGGGTCCTCGTCTGAAGGGTTTTATCTCCATATGGCACCAGTGAGCTGTCACAGCACCGCCCAGGGCAGTAGCTGAGAGCTTCCTTAGACCCAGAGCTGTGCGTACCTGGGAGGTTCACTTCTGCCAAGTTGAAGAAGTGTTTCCTTGTGTACGTCTGCTGTGCTGTTTAAAGTAAATACTCCATGAAGCAGCTTTTCTAAATCAGGAAGGGGTTTTCAAATACCAGAAAACTCAGCACACCTGTAGTCTCAGCGCTGGGGAGCCGAGACAGGAGAACTGCAAGTTTACATTCTAAGTACCATGCCAGCCAGGACTATGTAGCAAGACCTTGTTTCAGAAACAAGCAAACAAAACCAAAACATTGAACTTGGAATGGTGGTGTATCTTAGTGCTTGGCTGGCTGAGTAATCATGTGCCAAGGGAGCCACATTGTGTGTTCTTAGCTAGCCTGGGCTACATGAGACTATCTCAAAACAACAAAGAATTCAGAGGCTGAGTGAGGTGTAGTGGCTCATGTCTAATCTACTTAAGAGGCTGAGGTAGGCATGCTGTGAGTTCAAGACCTGCCTGGGCAGCGCAGCAAAGCCATCATCTCAGAAAAATGTTCAGCTCCCCTTAGTTGATCGTGTCCATGCCTGGCTCTTAAGTATGCACACACACTGCCCGTACCGTAATACCACTCTGCAACTCACTTTGTTTCCTTATTTCCCTTGGTGCTGGGGGTCAAACCCAGAGCCTCACAGTGCCAGACAGACAGCGCTGAGGGTAACTTCAATGCATGAGAATGTCCTGAATGAGCTCTGTAGTTAGATGAACTTTTGATACTGAGCACCCACACTATTCAAGCCATCTCTCCAGCTGACCCCCGCCCCACCCCACCCCACCCTCATCCCCCATCCTACCCCCACCCCACCCCACCCCACCCCACCCTCATCCCCCATCCTACCCCCACCCCACCCCACCCTCATCCCCCACCCCACCCCACCCCACCCTCATCCCCCACCCCACCCACCCCACCCTCATCCCCCATCCTACCCCCACCCCACCCTCATCCCCCATCCTACCCCCACCCCACCCCACCCTCATCCCCCACCCCACCCCACCCCACCCTCATCCCCCACCCCACCCACCCTCATCCCCCATCCTACCCCCACCCCACCCTCATCCCCCATCCTACCCCCGCCCCACCCCACCCCACCCTCATCCCCCATCCTACCCCCACCCCACCCTCATCCCCCACCCCACCCCACCCCACCCTCATCCCCCACCCCACCCACCCCACCCTCATCCCCCATCCTACCCCCACCCCACCCTCATCCCCCACCCCACCCCACCCCACCCTCATCCCCCATCCTACCCCCACCCCACCCTCATCCCCCACCCCACCCACCCCACCCTCATCCCCCATCCTACCCCCACCCCACCCTCATCCCCCACCCCACCCACCCCACCCTCATCCCCCATCCTACCCCCACCCCACCCTCATCCCCCACCCCACCCCACCCCACCCTCATCCCCCATCCTACCCCCACCCCACCCTCATCCCCCACCCCACCCACCCCACCCTCATCCCCCATCCTACCCCCACCCCACCCTCATCCCCCACCCCACCCCACCCCACCCTCATCCCCCATCCTACCCCCACCCCACCCTCATCCCCCACCCCACCCCACCCCACCCTCATCCCCCATCCTACCCCCACCCCACCCACCCTCATCCCCCATCCTACCCCCACCCCACCCTCATCCCCCATCCTACCCCCGCCCCACCCCACCCCACCCTCATCCCCCATCCTACCCCCACCCCACCCTCATCCCCCACCCCACCCCACCCCACCCTCATCCCCCATCCTACCCCCACCCCACCCTCATCCCCCACCCCACCCCACCCCACCCTCATCCCCCATCCTACCCCCACCCCACCCCACCCCACCCTCATCCCCCATCTTACCCCCACCCCACCCACCCCCATCCCCCATCCTACCCCCACCCCACCCCACCCCACCCTCATCCCCCATCTTACCCCCACCCCACCCACCCCCATCCCCCATCCTACCCCCACCCCACCCCACCCCACCCTCATCCCCCATCTTACCCCCACCCCACCCACCCCCATCCCCCATCCTACCCCCACCCCACCCCACCCCACCCTCATCCCCCATCTTACCCCCACCCCACCCACCCCCATCCCCCATCCTACCCCCACCCCACCCCACCCCACCCTCATCCCCCATCTTACCCCCACCCCACCCCACCCCCATCCCCCACCCCACCCCCACCCCACCCACCCCCGCACTCTCATCCCCCCACCCTTGACCCTTTCAGCACCTTTCGTTGACAGTTGTCCTGTTTCCTAATGCTGTCAGCTGCCCTTATCTAAAGGCTTATATAGCAGACTCCTACGGCCTCCCGTGGTCCTCCCCCACTCTTGCTCAGCCTCACTCTGAGGCCCATCCCTGCTGGCTTTGATTCTGAGTACATCCTGTGTCGCTACAGCGGCTCATCCATTAATTGTGGGTGAGCCCTGTGTGCGCTCCTGTTTGCAGTCATGGGTAAAGGTGGTGTCAATGCTTGGGTACATCTTTTTGTCCATGCTTTTTTTTTTTTTTTTGTCCCTGCTCTTGGGAATATATTTAAAAGTGGAATTGATATACATTTAACTCCTAAACTGATTTTCAAAATTTGAACATTTGACCCCGCTGTTTTTTGCTTCCTTTTCAACCCCTGTAGTTCCTGATGCTTTGCATGCTCACCGACCTCACTGCTGCTGGTCTGTTTTATAATCTTTGGCTGGTGGTGAGGATCATGTGGGTGGCTGCAGCTGCCGTCCCAACTATGTCCCTGAGGCCTCTGTGTTAGCCAGACACAGTTGGACAAAGCTGCATGGAGACGCCTTAGCTTGTAATCTCAGCTTTGGCTTAGCTGTGTTAGCACTGTCTCCTCCACAGTGTCCATGTGAGGTGGTAGCCAATGCTATCCAGCACTCCACCTCTGGGCCATCCCCCAGCACTCCCTGGGAGCTCCTGGCAGGGGGAGCGAGCCCCCTCACCCGGTGCTCCCCATGCTGGCTTTCTTGTGGAGAGGGGACTTGCTATCTTTGCATTGTGCTTTTGTTGTGTGGAACATAAAGCTCACAGTAATGAAGCCAGCACCTGCCCTCCCTCCTCAGTGGCAGCGCATAGACAGGAGTGACATACTAGGGGCCGCAGTTTACCCTTGGGGACATAGTTAGAGACCACTGCTAGTCCCTCCCATGAGCCTGGCCTCGGTCGAGGAGCCAGAAATCCACTTGTCTGCACTGACTGCTCTTGCTCTGCCTTCTAGGATGGACTTGAGTGTTTAGATTACTAAGATAGTTGAAAGGTGGGGCCCCCTGGTCCCTGTGTGACCGTGGAATCCTTTACAGGAGAAGTATGCCATCGGGGAGCCCACGGTGCCATCCACCCTGGCAGAAGAGTTCACCTACAACCCCTTCATGAGAGTGAAGTAAGACACGTGGAGGGGCCCTTTTTTGGCCTTACCTTCCTGTGGTAGCTCGTGCTTTACTGTTTTGTCTGAGTTCACCCCCAGCAAAGCCATGGCTAACCCATCCTAAAGTGAGTGGGCCTGACCCCCACAGCCCAGCTTTATTAAGTGTACCCGAGAGGCTACACTGTGATGTGCTTTTCTTGGCATCTTGCAAGGATGTGGGGGACCCAGGACTCATGTGGGTGGAGAGGGGCGCTTTTGAGAACATCTTTAAGGATTCTTGAAGCTCTGGGAGTCTGGGCTGGGCAAGCAGCATGGAGTCAGTGGCCTCCCATCTGCACATTTCTGGAAGGACCTGTGTAGCTTAGCCCTAGCAGTTTGCTGCGTGAGGATGTCGCATGCTCTTGGGACAGGCTGTGTCTGTGCCTGCAGCCCGTTCCCATCCGTTGCCTCTGCAGGGAGAAGACTGTGCAGCAGCACGCGGGTGAGACCGACCCCGTGACCACCATGAGGGCCATCCGCAGGGAGAAGGACCAATTCAAGGTGCCACGGGACTGAGGCACCCAGGACAGGGACTTCTAAGTGACCGTCCTGCTGCTCATGCAGGATCTAGGCTAATTTTAAGTTAATTCAGAGCCCTTAACTTGTGTAATCAAATGTTCTAATGCATATTTATAAGAGAGAAAGGTTAAAAGTATTTATTCCCATAACCCCTATTTGTGGACTCCACATTATCTCTGGCTTTACAGGTATATAGTTTCAGGGTCCTGTGGCCCCATGGTGTCGAGTTTGCACCCAGTTTCTTAGTGGGGCTGGTTCTGGGAGGGGCTGAGGCTGGGCAAACTCCTGGCTCTTTGGGAAGAAAGGAGGTGGCTGCCACCTTTCTTGGCTTTTTCTCCCTTTTCTACTAGCCTCGGGGGTAGCAACCACCTGCCAGGAATTAGGACCTGCATGTCTCTGTGTTGACATTTTCACAAGAGTGCTTCTGTGTCAGGTGAACTGACTTAAGTCCTTGAGATCTGTTTGTGTCACAGCCTGGCCAAGCTGGATCTCAGGGTGGCCCGTGTGGGGCTGAAGTCTGTGCTGTGTGGCAGCACTCTGATGTGTGTGCAGCTGGCCGCTTGTCAAGGCTTCTCTAGGGCAGGCAGTTTCTGGGTTGGCCACCATGGAGACTTGGGGCTGAGCTCAATGTCTTGAATTCTCAGTAGAGCTCTGCTGGCATCCCTGCCCTGAGCACCCTGTCGCCTCCCCTCCAGTCTTGTCTCCTTCTGGGAGAGGCTGGATCCCTGCATTTACTGAGTTAAACCAGCTTGGCTCTCCTGGGAAGCTCTGCCTGTCTTGCATTACAACTCTTCCCTCTTCTGTGGCCCTCATGCCTTCAATCTCGAGGCTTTCGTTTCCCTTTTCACACCAAGGAAGTGTGTGGAAGTGTTTCTTTTATGCCCGGAGTCTGGGGGCTTGCACCAGCAGACCATCTTGTAGCCATGCTCTGACAGCGAGCCTGCTTGCCCTGTGCCAGCCCCGTATGCTGCTACTTTAGCTTTATTTACCTTATTCTCTGCCAGGGAGAGACATTGGCACATACGTTTCCAATGAGTCCTGAGCATCCTGGCAATCATTCACTCTTGTGTAAAACGTCAGGATGGGGTGCTCTGGCATTGGATTTGGAGGTGCTGCTCAGGCGGGGAGAAGGAACTGCAGTGTGGCCCCCACTGTTAACCAGCCATGGTTTCGTTGCATTGCTGCAGTGCAGTCCTGCGTCTGCAGTCTGGTCAGGGAGATTCCAGCATTTAGGACACAATTCCCACACGTGTGCCCTCACCTCGGCCCCCGGCCACACATGTGGGACTCAAGCCACCTATACTTCTGACTCAGGGTTTCCTCCCCGTTGTTAACTTCCTAGCACACTGCAGCGCTTAGGAGAGCTTTAGTGTAAGAGAGACAGGAAGCTAGTGTGCTGGCACACACTTTAACCTCAGCATTTGGGAAGCAGGCAGGGAGTCAAGTTCAAGGCCAGACTAGTCTAAGCCCCAGCACAGCTAAAGCTCTATAGAGAGACACTGCCTCAAAAAACAAACCTAAAGTGAAGGAGAGGAGTGGCTGATGAGGCCGCGGAAGCCAGCATTCAGCTGCTGTGCCACCTGCGGAGTTGGGTAGAGCTGCCCCTGTGTGCCACTGCCCCTGTGTACCACTGCCAGGCTCTCCGGCCTCAGTGTGCACATTGTGACGCAGTGGGGTGGCTGGTGGAGTCACTAGCCATTGGCATGGAGAGTCTCCAGCTCCTGTCCCTCTCTGCAGCAGGTCTGTGCCCACCCCAGCCACACGGTCATTCTGGGGACCTAGGCAGACCTGCGGGGTAACTGACACCGATCTCGGGGAACTGACTTAGTAGCGGATGCAAGTCTTACTGTATGGGGACAAGGAAGAGTGTGATAGAGCAGACGGTGGGGACAGTGCGTCAGAGAAACAGGGTGAAGTGCTGCACCTGCTCACGCTCACGGAGGGGGCCTCGCCTAATGTTTGTGTAAATGGGGGAGGGGCGCTATAGAAGTAGGCGGGAGGTAAAAGGGGCTGAAGTGAGAGGAATAAGAATGCATATATACCAGCACTCGGGAGGCAGAGGCGGGCAGATCGCTGTGAGTTCGAGGCCAGCCTGGTCTACAAAGTGAGTCCAGGACAGCCAAGGCTACACAGAGAAACCCTGTCTCCAAAATCCAAAAAAAAAAAAAAAAAAAAAAAGAATGCATATATAACCCTGGCTGTGATAGCACATGCTTTTAATCCTAGCACTCGGGCTGGATCTCTGGGTTTGAGGCTAGCCTGATCTACAGGGTGAGCTTGGACAGCCAGGGCTACACAGAGAAACCCTGTCTTGAAAACCAAAAAAAGAAAAAAGAAAAATGTGTGTGTGTGTGCACAGAAGTCAGAAATGAGAGTGACAGGGAGGGGCCTCGTAGGAAGGGAGAAAAGAGGCTGTGGAGCAGGGGCGGCCCCTGTGGTGGAGGCTGCCGTGTGCCCCAGCCCTGGTTCTCAGAACCCACCTCTCCCGGGCCCGGGCCCTCTTGCGCTTGGTGAATTGTACGAACAGATGTTCTGGTCCTACGTCACTATTCCAGTAGGTGGATGAGACCTATGAGTCCCAGTACGAATCCTCCCGTAGCTGGGAAGCCACAAAGGACCCAGCAGTTGTAACTGTCCATGCGTGGTGGCGCACGCCTTTAAGCCCAGCACTCGGGAGGCAGAGCCAGAAGCATCTCTGTAAGTTCGAGGCCAGCCTGGTCTACAAAGCAAATTCCAGGTCAGCCAAGGCTACACAGATCCTATCTCAAAACAAAAACAAAATTGCTTTTAAATGAAGTGAAAAATCACACAAGTAGACATTTAAATTGCAGCTTGGGACCCTAGCTCTGTCCCACAGTTGGAAGGGACGTGGTGTGCAGTGTTCTGTGTTTCCACGCCTCAGATCACTGTTGTCTGTCCAGCTGCAAGAGGCTTCCGGCCTCCCCACCACTGGGGATGTGTGTCGCGGGGGTAACAAAGGCCAGGACAAGAGTAAATGGGGCAGGGGTGGGGGCAGCACTAGCACCTGACCTCGGGCTCCGCTGGCTAGCTCTTGCTGTCCTAGAGGCTCGGCCCTGTGTGAGCAGCTACCTGAGAGCCACTGGCACTGGCTGTCTTCAGACCCCTCATTTCCACCGCATGGAGCCTGTTTGCTGTCAGTAAACACCTGGCCGCCTAGGCTCTGCAGCCCTGTCGTTTGCTACCAGTCGCTGGTTTCCTGCAGCCTCTGAGGACTGCAGTGAGCGGGTAGAAAAGGAGGCCCAGTCCCTGGAGCTCAAAGACTTTAACCCCGAAGTAACTGGAGATGTTAGTGTTACTCACTTGAATCTGATTGAGCGCTTTGTTTAGATGTCCATGCGCATTCTCTGGGACAGATCATGTCTCAGGCCACACACCAACTCTGAATACTAAATGACTCCGCGGCGGATGTGGAAAATACACTAAAGTGACAAATATAGTGCTGGGGGCACACACACACACACATTAACATAAACACTGTGTGTGTGTGTGTGTGTGTGTGTGTGTGGTGCTGGATTGAACACACACACCAGGCAAGTACTCTATCCTTGAGCTTTTTCTTCAGTCCTAACAAGTTTATAGCTTTAAACACCTATTTGAGAAAAGGTCTCAAAAATGCAGGCTTTAACCCCAAACAAGAAAACAGATGAAGCCCAAATGATGAGAAGGAAAGGCTGGGGCAGAGCACTTACTGAGCATGCGCAAGTCCCCTGCAGACCCCAGAGTGAATCAGACGTCAGAGTCACCCTGCAGCCCATGCCCACGATCACAGCACTGACGAGGCTGAGGCAGAAGCACTGCTCAGGCTTGGGGCCAGCCTGGGGTACACACTGAATTCAAGGATACACTGAGCTCTGGAGTAAGGTCAGTCTCAAAAATACAGCCTACTCCTCAACAAAGAACGAAAGTGAATAAAAGAGAAAATCAAAAGCTCTTTGAAGAGATATAAACAAACAAACAAACAAAAACCCAAACTCCTACGACACTGGATCTAAATTAAAAGACCTAAAGGTCATGAAGGAGGAAGTCACTCTTGCTTGTATGGAAGCCAGCGGGCTGTGTGAGGGTGACATGGGAACAAAATGGACAAATCCCTAGAAAGACAAATCAACTTGCTGAAAAATAATTAGCTGGGCTGGTATGTGCCTGTCAGCTGCTTGGGAGGCTGCACAGTGCTTGTGACCATCTTGGGCAACATACCCAGGTGTGTGTGTGTGTGTGTGTGTGTGTGTGTGTGTGTGTGTTTAACGCTGGGTTTCTCTAGCTGAGACTACAAGATGCAAGTTGAGCCTCTTGCATCCACCTAAGCAACTTGGAGGTGGCCTGTGACTTCACCTACCCCAGCTGAAGTCTTCCACAGAGAGCAGAGGCCACATGGCTTCATTGGTGTGTTGTCACTACCATCAAACACACACAGGGGTTGCTTCTAACTCAGTCACCCAGCTAATGTTTCTATGACACCAAAGCCCTAGGAAGAGATCATACACAGAAAAAGAAAAAAACCTTAATGTCACCAACCCAGATTCAAGTTCAGCATGCTGCGTTATATACCATGAGCACGTGGGATCTTACCTCAGGAATGAATGGTAAACACCAGCCAGTGTGGCAGGCCATGTGACTGAGAGCAAGGCCCACGGGAACATCTCGGAAGAATGTTTGGCAAAGTCCAGATTAATTCACAAAATATCTCCACAAACAGCGTCAGGAGCTTCCTTGGCCTGAAAGAATGTGTGCTCCTGCCTCTTGCTATGAGAGATCCATCAAACCACACAGGTCTGCCATCTTACAGTTTGGGGGTTGGCAGGTGTCAGCAGGGCTGTGTTCTCGAAGGCTCAAGAAGTGTCCTCAGCCTGTCCGGCTTCTTAGAAGCTGCGGCATTCTCCTTCTCACAGCCCCGTTCTCTGCCTGCAAAGCTGGAGACAGCAGTTGAGTCGCCCTGACTCTGCCTGCCACGTCACCTTCCCCGATCCCTCTTCCTCCCCAGGGCCCTGTGTTTATCCTGTCTCACCTGGAATCTCACTATGACCAATTCCCTCTGCCACATGATGGTCACAGATTGCAGGGACCAGGACAGCCATCTCTGGCAAACGCCATGCTGCCTTTTAGAATTTGTGAGGATCATACAGCTGGCAACAGTTGATGGCACACGAAAGGCAAAGTCATCCACTCTTGCCTTTTCACAGGGCAGTGCAATAAATCATAAACACACCATGGCTCTATAAACAACAAGGGGAAGGCAGATGAACAACACAGCCCTGCACAGCAAATCCTAAGAAACATTGTTTGACACTGGGATTAACAAGCTGAACAGAGTCCTTGGACTGCAAGGGTGTTCCAATTAATTGTATCTGTTCGACCTAGGACGCCAATAACTGACACGAGGAGACTAAAATGTAATTCAAAGCTGCAAGCACTACCCCAGGCAGAACTTAAACTGCTACTAATCTATCAGTAAACTAAAATAAACTACTCTAATCCTCATAACCTACATAAATGCCAAGCACTTGCCAATCTGATCCTCCTCAGGCGGCTTCTCTCTCCCAACTCTCTCCAACTGTCAACCATCCACTCTTAACTGTCAACCCCTCCAGGCTCCTCCCATCTCCTGTGGATGTCCCACCCCCTCCTGTTCTTCTGCCCAGCTGATTGGCTAAGCAGCGCTTTATTGACAACTGCTACATTCACTCAAGACATTCTTCCACAATTCCCCCTTTTAGTCTAATAAAAAGCCCCCATTTACCTATACATTTATATTATTACACATATATAAAATATACATATATAATAAACTATATACAGCAAGAAGAACCCCCAAATAATCAGAAATTATATTAATGTTACAGTGTTTTGCTGTCTTCAACCCCATCAGAGACTTGAGAAGGAATAAAATTAATTACCTGAGTAAATAGGAAGTGCAGGTTAGCAGCTTCCAAAATGAAAAAAAAAAAAATGGCAGAGACATTTTGCTTCCTGAATAGTCACTCAAAACTTTCTAACATGTTGGAGCATCATCTTCAGCCTTCTGGTCCAGTATATCTGACAGATATATTTGTGAAGCAGGGACTATTGAGGACTTGCCTACCCTGTCTTGGCAGAGTTTGGCCATCAACTCCACCTGCAGCCAAGCTTGCCCATTTCAGGCAGAATTCTGTCTATGGCAGAAAACAAGGACATTTTTTCCCAGTGGCTGGTTTGCCACATCTGAAGCCATCTCCATAAGGAGGTTCCTCGATGCTCATTACCTTCTTTGAGTCAGGCTGGGTGTTGCCAGGAGTCAACCTGTCTCATTTTCAAAGAATCCTCAAAACAGTAAAAAAAAAAAATCTTTAAATGCCATATTCTGTAGGTCTCTGAGGTTTTTAATGAGCTATGTAAATATTTTACCTTATCTATCTGTTGAACCTAGGATGTATATTCTTTTCTTTCTTTTCTTTTCTTTTCTTTTCTTTCTTCTTCTTCTTCTTTTTTTTTTTTTTTTTTTTGAGACAGGGTCTCTCTGTGTAGCCTTGGCTGTCCTGGACTCACTTTGTAGACCAGGCTGGCCTTGAACTCACAGAGATCTGCCTGCCTCTGCCTCCCGAGTGCTGGGATTAAAGGTGTGTGACACCATGCCCAGCTTATATTCTTGTGATAAAAGTGAATAGTACAATGAATTAAAAATAACCTTATTTTACATCAATATACAAATTTCTATACCAATGAATTGAAAATAGCCTTGTGAATAACAATTAAGGCCTTAAATTGAAGAGTAGATTCAATAATCCACCTTTTGTCCTATTATCCCTATATATTTCTATATTCTCAGAGAAAACTCCCTAAGTCCAATCTTGTTCTGTCTCTGAATAAGACCAATAATAACATAACCAATTCCAAATGAAAATATACATCCAGGGCTGGAGAGATGGCTCAGAGGTTAAGAGCACTGACTGCTCTTCCAAAGGTCCTGAGTTCAATTCCCAGCAACCACATGGTGGCTCACAACCATCTGCAATGAGATCTGGTGTTCTCTTCTGGCATGCAGTTGTATATGCAGGCAAAATATTGTATACATAATAAACAAAATTTTTTAAAAAAAGAAAAGAAAAGAAACATCCATAGCCCCAAACCTTACCCCTAAGGGAAATGGGATGTCTTTCTCTTTTTAATGCTTCTTCCAGCTGATTTGGGATGAATAATACCTATGTAGGAGCCCAAGTAAAACTGGGAAAATGGTTAAACAAGCTGGAGATAGCATTTGTGGTCCAGTCTCTAACTATTGAGAAATTAAGGCTTAATAAAAGTGCTGTGTGGGATAGTCTGAAATGCTGGACCAACTGGAATGAGGAGCTTCCTTTGAGGCTGTCCTGGGAGCTGTTCTGTTCTGATGAGGAACAGCAACCGAAGCACTTGTGGATGGAACATGAGGAATGCAGGATGTCAGCATCTCAGCATGCTGGAGGATGAATCCTGTCGGGGCTGATCCAGCATCAGTGTCCGGTTCTTTTGTTCTGAAAATATATAATTTCTCTAGTAAACTCACTGTATCTCTACATACTAGTAATCCAAAAGTGAATCCAGTAGCTTCAAAACCAATAAAATGCCAAGGAAGCCCTGTGTCAAAGAATCAGGTTTACACACAGGAAACTGGCAAAATGTGCCTAAAAGAAATGAGTGAGTGGCTCATGCCCCTTCCTTTCCAGCCTCCGCCTCGGACCCTGCAGCCGCTGCGATGTTGATGCCCAAGAAGAGCCGGATTGCCATCTATGAACTCCTTTTTCAGGAAGGAGTGATGGTTGCCAAGAAAGATGCCCATATGCCCAAACACCCCGAGCCGGCAGACGAGACTGTGCCCAACCTTCACGTAATGAAGGCCATGCAGTCTCTCAGGTCTCGAGGCTACAGGAAGGGGCATGTTGCCTGGAGACATGTCTATTAGTACCTCACCAACGAGGGCATCCAATGTCTCCGAGGTTACCTCCACCTACCTCCTGAGATCGTGCCCACCACCCTGCGCCACAGCCGTCCCGAGACTGGCAGGCCTTGGCCCAAAAGTCCAGAGGGTGAGCGACCTGCAAGAGTCACAAGAGGGGAGGCAGACAGAGACACCTACAGAAGGAGCGCCGTGCCTCCTGGTGCCGACAGGAAAGCCGAGGCTGGGCCTGGCTCAGCGACCGAATTCCAGTTTAGAGGCTGCTTCGGTCGTGGATGTGGTCAGGCACCACAGTGAAGTTGGAGAAGGTGTTGTGTTGAATAAACTTTAACAAAGATAAAACAAAACAAAACAAAAAGAAAGGAATGAGCCACACCAATGGGCAGGTGGCCGTGCTCACTGACGAGACAACTGTTCCCAACATGCTGGCTCCCCACAAACAGGTCTACAGACAAAGCACAACCAGCAAAACCCCAGTGTGAGCCTGAGAAAGTAATAAACAGGGTTTACACAAATTTACACAAAGAACATAGATGAGCCAAAACACATTTGTAAACGAACAAGGCTCCGGGACCTCTGGCCCCCTGAAGCTGGGAAGGCACAACCGCAGTATTCCGAGAGGTGCGAGGCCAAGGCTGGGCGCTGGGCCGTGAGGCGCAGTGGAGACTGAACCATTGTGCTTGTGGCCACTTGATTTTCCTTAGTTGGACACCAAGAACAGTCTTCTCACTGGGTGGTGGTGGTACACGCCTTTAATCCCAGCACTCGGGAGGCAGAGGCAGGCAGATCTCTGTGGGTTCAAGGCCAGCCTGGTCTACAAAGCAAGTCCAGGACAGCTAGGGCTGTTACACAGAGAAACCCTGTCTCAAGGAAAAACAACCAGAACAGTCTTCTCAGCAGATAGGCTGCGAGGCTTGGACTTGTGCAGGGGAAACATGAATGAAGACAGATAACGTGTAAACTAACTCAGAGCCAGAGGGTTTTTAGACTCTAAAGTTTAGAGGAAGGACTAGTAGGAAATATAGGATTGGGCTGGAGAGATGGCTCAGTGGTTAAGAGCACTGTTTGTTCTTCCAAAAGTCCTGAGTTCAAGTCCCAGCATCCACATGGTAGCTCACAACCATCTGTAATGAGATCTGGTGCCCTCTTCTGGCATGCAGGAGTACTCATAGGCAAGAACACTGTATACATAATAAAAAAAACAAATTAAGGCTGGGTGCAGTGGCACAGACCTTTTTTTTTAATATTTTTATTTATTTATTTTTTAATTTATGTGCATTGGTGTGAGGGTGTCAGATCGTGGAGTTACAGACAGTTGTGAGCTGCCATGTGGATGCTGGGAATTGAACCCGGGACCTTTGGAAGAGCAGACGGTGCTCTTAACCACTAAGCCAACTCTCCAGCCCCAGTGGCACAGACCTTTAATCCCAGCACTTGGGAGACAGAGGCAGGTGGGTATCTGTGAGTTCAAGGCCAACCTGGTCTACTAAGCAAGTTCCAGGACAGCAAGGGCCACACAGGGAAACCTTGTTGCAAAAAACCCAAATCAACCAAAGAACAGGGAAAAAGACTATACTTTTTAAATAAGAGATTAAAGAGCCAAGCGGTGGTGGCGCACTCCTTTAATCCCAGCATTCAGGAGGGAGAGGCAGGCAGATCTCTGAGTTCGAGACCAGCCTGGTCTACAAAGCGAGACCAGGACAGCCAGAGATATTACACAGAGAAACCCTGTCTCAAAAAAAAAACAAAGGGGGAGAGGGAGAAAGAGAGGGAGAGAGGGAGAGAGGGAGAGAGGGAGAGAGGGAGATAAGAATGACCAATAAAGCACATGAGAATGGGTTGGGGAAATGGTACAGTCAGGGCTTGCTCTGAGTGTGGACCTCTTACATCAAAGCTGGGCGTGGAGGTGCACATCTGTAACAGCAGCATTGGGGTGATGGAGGTGGAGACAGACTGATCGCGGGCTCTCTGGTCAGCCAGCTCAGCCACACAGTGAGCTATAGGTTCAGCTAGAGATCAAAAAACGTCATGAAAGCGACTGAGGAAGACGCTTGGTGCTGCCTTCTGGCCACCACACGTATGCATACACACCATACAAAGTTAAAAAAATTAACCCTCCCAGTTTTAAGTTATATTACAGAGTAATAACAACAACACATGGTACTGGCATAAAAACAGACGGATCAGTGGAATTGAAATGAAAACCCAGACTTAAGTCCACACATCTACAGTTACCTGGTTTCTTCTTCTTAGAGGCTAAAACTGCACACTTGAAAAAATACAGCGTCATCAATGAGTGGTGACGGTCAAATTGGCTAGTTATATAAAACTTGATTCTTAGCTCTTACCGGGCACAAACTCAACTCTAAAGAGATGGAAGACATCAGCAAGAGACTGATTCCCTGAGTCATAGGAGAAAGGACGGAATACGCTCCAACTTCCAGGCACAGCAAAGTATTTTCAGAACAGGCCCTGGCAGCACAGGCATTAAGACCAACAACTAACAAATGGGACCACACAAAACTAAAAGGTTTATGCATAGAAAAAGACACTATCATTTGTGTAAAGAGATACATTGCAGAACAGGCAAAGATCTTTACCTATACATCTGACAGGGTTGGTATCTGGAATATACAAAGAGCTAAAAAACAAAAACAAAAACAAAAAACCAACAACAACCAAAACAAATCAAGAAAATAAGCAACCCAATTAGAGCATAGAACTAGACAGTTCTCTTTTTCTTTTTTTGGTTTTTCTTTCTTTCTTTCTTTCTTTTTTTTTTTTTTCGAGACAGGGTCTCTCTGTGTAGCCTTGGCCATCCTGGACTCACTTTGTAGACGAGGCTGGCCTCGAACTCACAGTGATCCGCCTACCTCTGCCTCCCGAGTGCTAGGATTAAAGGCGTGCGCCACCACGCCCGGCTTTGGTTTTTCAAGACAGGATTTCTCTGTGTAGCTCTGGCTGTCCTGGGCTCACTTTGTAGACCAGGCTGGCCTTGAACTCACAGCGATCCTCCTGCCTCTGCCTCCCAAGTGCTAGGATTAAAGGCGTGCCACCATGCCTGTTTTGTTTTGTTTTTTTAACTACACAGTTCGTAAATGATGGAATACATATGGCTGAGAAACAGGTTAAAAGGTGTTCATCTCTAGACTCTAAGAAAATGCAAATCAAAACTACTTTGAGGTTTCATCTTAACCGAGTCAAAGGGCCAAGATTAAAAGCAAACAAACAAACAAGCCCCAAACAGATGTTGCATCACTGCGGGAAAAGTGAAGCATTTCCTCACTAATGGTGGGAGCCAAAACTGACCCCACCACAGAGGAATAAGCTAAGGACCTCAGGACCAGGGATGAGATTCACTGTCGAGGTTTCTCAAGAAGCTAGAAACAGCTTTAGCCCGTGATCTACCACACCATGCTTGGACACATACACAGAGAATACTATATCTTCCTGCAGAGGCCTTGCTCATCCATGCTCAGCGCTGTCCTGTTCACAAGAGTCAGGAAACGGAAGCAGCCGATGGTGGATAATGCAGATGTGGCCGTTTACACACTAGAGTATCATTCATCTTGTAAGAAAAACAAACTTGGGACTGGAGAGACAGCTCAACAGATCAGCAGCGCTGGCTGCTCCTTCAGATGAGCAAGTGTGGCACCCCGTACCCACATCGGGTGGCGCATGACCACCTGCAACTACAGTTACAAAAAGATCTGACACCATCTGGCCTCCAAGGACACTGGCACACATAAATTTTAAGAGTTCTTTTTTTTAAAAGTTGACATTGGGCTGGAGAGATGGCTCAGTGGTTAAGAGCACTGACTGCTCTTTCCGAGGCCCTGGGTTCAATTCCCAGCACCTTCACTGCAGTTCCCAACTGTCTGTACCTTCAAGATCTGACAACCTTACACAGACATACAACACCAATGCACATTAAATAAATAAATATTAAAATATGACATCATGAAACTCACAGGCAAATGGGTGGAATCGCCATTCTGACCTTTAGCTGCTAGCTACAGGCTGCAACACCAAAACAAGCAACCATTCTGAGTGAGGTGACCCCAATTCAGAAAGACATAGGTCACCTGTTTTCTCTCACTTGTGGATGTTAGCTTTAGATCTTCAAGGGTGTGTGTTGCATCTAGAGTACCACAGACGCCAGGATGTCATTGAAAGCGCTTAGAGGGGACAAAATAGTACACAAGGTTAAAGAGGAAGGGGGAAATTGCGGTGGGGACTGGGAGGTAAAGAAAATACTATAAGTAGGGAAACCTTGCCGGGCGTGGTGGCGCATGCCTTTAATCCCAGCACTCAGGAGGCAGAGGCAGGTGGATCGCTGTGACTTCAAAGCCAGCCTGGTCTACAAATTGAGTCTAGGACAGCCAAGGCTACACAGAGAAACCCTGTCTCACAAAATAGGGGAGGGGTCAAATCTCTGTCTGGCAGCTGGAAAGCTTCAAGGTGCTCAGCCTCACCAGAGGGCCAGAAAACAGTGGGCCAGGCATCTACAGCAGGCAACACACAGAGACAGAAATGTCCCTGTGGACCCTCAAGTCCTGGCCCCCCAGAAACACCCTCAGGACTCGCAGTCACCATCTACAGCTTCACTGTGAAGTGGTCCTGGAGGGAGGAGCTGATTGTTCAGCCAGGACAGATGTACCATGCATCTCTCTTGGACGACGTCTGAAGAAACAGAGCCAGTGTGCTCTGCCATCTGCTGGCATATTCTGGGCCAGACACAGGCCCCAGGTAAAGGCACCAGAAGGCAAAACTGGACCGAACAGCTGGGCTGTTGGGCAGCGGGGAACTCCTCAGTGGCTGAGCGTGGTTCCTGTGCTGTGTGGCTGCGGGACTCAGAAGGCTGACTAGGGTCTGACGGAACTGTCAAAGCCCACTACGGCTTCCCACCCCACACAAAGCAGGGTTTGAGTGGCCAGGAAGAGACCGTAGCTCAGAGTCAAGCAAGGACCCACAGGGACTCATGGGCATGGCTGCCTAGGCCCTGTTCCCCAACAGAGGCTGGCCACTGGCCCCACAGGCCTGCTGAGACCGCACTTTTGCTGTGTAAACTGCTCTGTGGCTCTGGGCGGAGACTTCCTCCCTGGCGATCTATAATTTCTCAGAAAAGAGGCTAAGGAATAACCTGGAAAATGCTCTGGAGATTGGGCATCATGGTAGAAGCTGCAGCTCCCTGACCCTGTCGGACCTGTTTACTTTCTCTGCCTACTTAGACATGGGTCCCAGTGTCCCCTGACCCCCTGGGAAGCTGTCCCTGTTAAATCCAGCACTGCCTTTCCTGGCCCCTCCCGTTCGCATTCCCACCATCCTAGGCAGGGCAAAGGGACAGAGCTCAACCCAGGCTCTGCTGAGCTTTGGAGTGTCAGGCAGGTCGCAGCTCTCAGACCCTGGAGGAAGAAGCCAAGATGTGGCCCTGGCTGGGTGAGTGGAGCCAGGGCAAGATCGAGGGCGCCACGTGCAGTCCCCCTTGCCTCCCCCAGGGACAGCATATTTACCCAGGGTCTTTGCACACGAGAAGTAGCAGGTAGTTAGGCCCTCCTGTTGAGGAGGACAGAAAGAGGCCAGTGGAAGAAACCTGGCCGGCCCTGGCCGGTAGGGCTTGGGTGTGTTTCTGTCAGCCTTTCCTAGCACTGTGCTGGGGAAAGCAAACATGAGGTAGCTGGTGGCCCTGCCAGGCGTTCCTAGAAGAGGGCCCTGGGGGAGGGGCAGGAGCCAGACATCAGCTGACCTAGGGGTCAGAGGAGGGCTGAGACTGGGCCTTGGACAAACCCCTGGGCTGGGAAGCACAAAGAAAGGGTGGGCCCACTCAGCCTCTTAAGAAACCCCAGCTCAGACAGCCATGCTAGAAACACAGGCTGGGCCTTAGGAAACAGGTCAGCTCCTCCTTAACCCTGACAACAACCATCTGCTCAGTTTGGGGGTGAGTGGGGTATTCCCAAGTATGCAGGAGCTCCCCTAGGGTACCCTCACCTTGGCTGAACCTACCAGGAGACAGAGCCCCCTTGAATACCAAATTGTGGAAGGCTACGCCACCAAGCCTCTAACTCCTACACCTGCAGAGGCAGCCTTCAGAGCCCCACCTCTCCCCTGAGGGAGACTTTGGGGGCAAAGTGCCCTCCGCTGCACCCCGGAGACTTGCTGTTGAGACTAGTTGCCCAGCACGAGAGGGTTAAAGGAGACGGAGTGTGGGGCAGGGCCAGCTTAAGGCTGCCAGCTACCGGCAGTGGGGAAATCCAGAGGGCAGAAGCCTGTACTGCAGACGGCCCTTGCTCACTGCCTGCCTGCAGCCAGCTCTGTACAAGGCACAATGGCCCTGGCCCTGAGGACAGGTGAGGAACCCATATCCCCTGCCATTTGCTCTGAGGTAGCTGGCCCTCAGCCCTGAGCCTGCTGGGAGAAGCTACAGTGGGCTTGGCTCAGGGTGGGCTGGAGGGATTTCTGGGTTGGGTCTTGGATACAAGTATTGCTGGCATCAGAGGGTCTCTTACTTTTCCCCTTGGTAGCGGCACTGGGGGGAAAGGGTCAAACGAAGGCAGGACAGGCAGAAACAAGTACCTCACCCCTGGGCACAACAAGGCGTGGAAGCGGAGCCTCAGTGCGCCTCACAATCCTCCCTCAGAGCTTGCTGAGATGGTGTGCTAGACACAGCCCGTGGCGCTCCTAGCTACTGTTCCTCTTAGGGGCCTCGCCCTGGGTGAGTAAGAAAACAAGGTCTTATCCCTTGCCTGCCTTTGGTGTGTTACCACAATGTCTAGGGCTGCCCACCAAGTCTCACTCCCAAAGCACCGTTACGCAGTCACACCGGATACGCACTGCACTGCGTAGGTGCGGAACAGTGTCCTGCGTGACCTGACCTGGAGCTCTCAACATATTTTTGAGGTAGATTTAGAGTCGGGGTGCTGGCTGGGTCCACGTGACTAGACACCTGGCTGAATGGACAGTTTTCTAGACCGCACGCTTCTGCCAGTAGTGGGTCCAGCCTGCATATACTGGGGAGCAGATAGCACCCATCTGGGGGGGGGGCTAACAGACAGGGGGTGCTCAGCTTGCTGACCAGTCACTAAGGGCCACAAATGAATATGCTAGCAGGGTCTATTCCAGAATAGTCGCTAAGAGCCGAGTCTTGGCCAGCAGCTCGGGCCTGTTTTTCAGCTTGGCTGTTGTGTATACCCCAGAGGACATAGGCTGCCACATGGCCTAGTGGCCTAGGCCCAGGTGGCCTGTGAAGCCAGGGTGGCCCTGCAGTGAGGTGGGGACCTTCGCTTTCTAGTTCCATGGGTTGGAAAGGTGAAGTTGTGTCAAGCGACAGGACGCTTGGCTCTCCAAGTGTCTGCTTGGTCTCAAAGTGGGATGACCATGTCTTAGGGTCCAAACAGCATTCCTCCTCTTACAGTGGCCGAGGACTAGGGAAAGCCAGGGTTTGGCTCCCATCCTAGGCTGCCATCCTTTGGCCATCTCCTTGCCAAGTCTTTCTCCTTCCCACAGGCAGCCCAGCCCTGGTGGTGCTTCTGGCTTTCTGGGTGGCACTGGGCCCCTGTGACCTGCAGGGGACAGATCCTGGAGCATCATCGGTAGATGCTGAGGGCCCCCAGTGCCCTGCCGTCTGCACCTGCAGCTATGATGACCACACAGAAGAGCTCAGCGTCTTCTGCGGTGTGAGGAACCTCACACAGCTGCCTGACGGGATCCCAGTCAGCACCAGGGCCCTGTGGCTTGACGGGAACAACCTCTCTTCCATCCCCTCTGCGGCCTTCCAAAACCTGTCTAGCCTGGACTTCCTCAACCTGCAGGGCAGCTGGCTGAGGAGCCTGGAGCCACAGGCACTGCTGGGCCTGCAGAACCTCTACCATTTGCATCTGGGGCGGAACCTGCTCCGGAGCCTAGCTGCTGGCTCGTTCACGCACACACCGAATCTAGCGTCACTGAGCCTGAGCAACAACCTCCTGGGCCGGCTGGAAGAGGGGCTGTTCCAAGGCCTCAGTCACCTCTGGGACCTCAACCTGGGTTGGAACAGCCTAGTAGTATTACCTGACACGGTGTTCCAGGGCCTGGGCAACCTCCGTGAGCTGGTGCTGGCTGGCAACAAACTGACTTACCTGCAGCCGGCACTCTTCCATGGCTTGGGTGAGCTGCGGGAGCTGGACCTGAGCGGGAATGCGCTGCGCAGCATCCGGGCTAACGTCTTCATACACTTGCCCAGGCTGCAGAAACTGTACCTGAACCGCAACCTCATCACCGCCGTGGCCCCCCGGGCCTTCCTGGGTATGAAGGCGCTGCGTTGGCTGGACCTGTCACACAACCGAGTGGCCAGCCTCCTGGAGGACACCTTCCCAGGCCTGCTGGGTCTGCATGTTCTGCGCCTGGCACACAACGCCATCACTAGCTTGCGGCCGCGGACTTTCAAAGACCTACACTTCTTGGAGGAACTGCAGCTTGGCCACAACCGGGTCCGGCAGCTGGGGGAGAAGGCATTCGAGGGCATGGGGCAGCTGGAGGTGCTGACATTCAATGACAATCAGATCCAGGAAGTCAAGGTGGGTGCCTTCTCTGGCCTCTTCAACGTGGCCGTCATGAACCTTTCCGGCAACTGTCTGAGGAGCCTCCCCGAGCGGGTGTTTCAGGGTCTGGGCAAGCTCCACAGCCTGCACCTGGAGCACAGCTGCCTGGGCCGCGTGCGCCTGCACACCTTTGCTGGCCTCTCAGGGCTGCGCAGGCTCTTCCTCAGGGGCAACAGCATCTCCAGCATCGAAGAACAGAGCCTGGCAGGGCTCTCTCAGCTCCTGGAGCTTGATCTCACCGCCAACCAGCTCACGCATCTGCCCCGCCAGCTTTTCCAGGGCCTTGGCCAGCTGGAGTACCTGCTCCTTTCGCACAACCAGCTGTCAGTGTTGTCTGAGGATGTCCTGGGCCCCCTGCAGCGCACCTTCTGGCTGGACGTCTCGCACAACCGCCTGGAGGCACTGGCTGAAGGCCTTTTCTCACCACTGGGGCGGCTGCGCTACCTCAGCCTTAGGAATAACTCTTTGCAGACCTTTCGGCCACAGCCTGGCCTGGAGCGCCTGTGGCTTGATGCCAACCCCTGGGACTGCCGCTGTCCCCTCAAGGCACTGCGTGACTTTGCCCTGCAGAACCCCAGTGTTGTCCCCCGCTTTGTTCAGACTGTCTGCGAGGGAGATGACTGCCAGCCGACATACAACTATAACAACATCACTTGCGCTGGCCCAGCCAATGTCTCAGGCCTTGACCTACGAGACATTAGTGAAACACATTTTATGCACTGCTGACCTTGGCTACTTACTGGCCTGGTCTGGGCTAACGACGCCTTGTAGTCAGGACAGTGTCATTGTTACCAGAACAAGCTGGCTCTCGGAGCCAGTGGGGTTGGAGAATTCCTGCCCATCTCTAGGGTCCCGGCTGCTCGCTGCCTGGAAGCAGGGCAGTACCAGCAGCCATGTGGCCTAAAAAGGGTGGGCACACACCAAGCACCCAAGGGCCCAACCAGGAGGGGCAGTGCCCAATAGCACTCCCTGCTGGCGATAATTAAAAACAAGCACTGAGCATAGCTTGTGACCTTGAGTGTGAACTTGGGAAAGGTGACCTGGTCTCCCTGCCTTTGTCATTGCCCCATCTGTCCTGTCTTACCACTGCCCAGTCTACTCCTTGCTGGTGTCGGAAACACATGACGCGCTTCATTTGCATCGGATCCTGAGGTGTTCATGGCCTCCTGGGCTTCTTACAACCCTCTCCTCCAACCCAAGGAATAGCAGGCACTTAATCCCCCAAATCCTGACAGGGCACCCCTCCCTCGGGGTACTAGACTGAGCCCAAGTGGGGTTCTCACAGGTGTCCAGATCCCAGGTAGTCAGAGGTGTGGCCATCACCACAGGCGCACTCTTATTCCTGAGTGCTGGGGGGGGGGGGCAGGTGGGAGATGAGGACAGGAACAACCACCTTGCAAGGTCCCCAGGCCCCCAGTCTCCCTTAAGACCTCAGCTTTGCGCCAGGAAGGAGGAGGAGGGCCTGTTTGGCTCTGCTCACACTTGAACTCTCATCCTATGACTTCCAGCTGCCTCAGTAATGTGCTGGCAGACCCCATAGGTGCCTGAAAACACAACACACTGACCCCCTTCGCCCAAGACAAGACATCCTCACATCGTTAGACCCCTTTATATTTTTACTAATACTGCTTTGTCCCAGCTTTGAAATGTAGGTGATCAAGAGCCATTTCCCTGAGGACACAGGGTCTGGAAGCTGGGTTCTTCACAAGGTGGTGACAGAGTCCGTTAAAGTTACCAGACGGACCTGTAAACCTCGAAGTGCGTCACAGAAGGCTCCATATCACAGGTGGGCACTCAGGCTCAGTCAGGATGAGAAAGTACTGGCCAGCTGGTGCGTGGCCAGCTGTCAGAGCAGCCTGTTGACCTGGGGCAGAAGAGACTAGGGCTGGACCAAAAAAGCCCATAGAGTGGAGGTTAAGGCTACTACTGTCTCAAGAAGCTAGAACCCAAGCCACGCCCCAAGCTACAGACCAGTTTGGTGAAGCTGCTGATGGCAAGTAAACTCAACCCAAAACACCACTGGGAAATGCCACTGTCCTGCAGGAAGATCTCAGCACGGACGGAATCATAGACCAGCCACTGTCCAGGCCGGGCAACTGCAGGTCCCAAGACAGTCCCGAGGACCTCTGCTCCCAAAGTCCCAGTAGGCTGAGAACAGAGCACGCAGCACCAAGGAGGCTGTGAGGCTGTCAGGAGTGCAGAGCAGACATCCTGTGCAGAACTTTCTGGGCTATGGAAGTGAGTGCAGTGTACGAAGTGCTCTTGGGAAATTCCTGGATGAAGTCACGGCCCTCCTCCAGGCTCCTGGTAAGCTGGGGATCCAGGGGAACAGAGCCTGGAACAGCAAAAGCCAGGAAAGGGCTGACAAAAAGGCTCAGTGGCTAAAGGGGTCTGCTGCCAAGCCTGACAACCTGAGTTCAATACCCAGGGCCTACATGGCAGGAGGCGGTAACTGACACGCACAAGCTAGCATATGATCTCCCCAAGTACTCTGCGGCATGTGCACACCCACACCCCCCTCCCCAGTGAAGAAATAAACATAAGAGGAGGCCTACTGAGAGGCTGCAGCATGCGAGGGATGTCAATCGAGCACTCACCTGCCGGCAGCTCAGCTGTTAGCCTCCCATGACCTCCCGCTTGGAACAATGTGGACAAGTGGTAGGAAGACCAGATACACCGCAGACTGGGCGCGTATAGGAAGGGAGGCCCAACGCTGCAGTCAGACCCACTTGGGAGGCTGGTAGGTGGAAGTTGGGGCCCCCCCCCCCATGGCCTGCTCTTGACACTTACCTAAAAAGGGCACTCCAGCCAGGCGGGCCAGCTCCTCCCCACCGCCTCTGGAGAAGACATTGGTGCACTCCTAGGAGACAAGGGCGTTGAGGGTCCAGTTTGCAGACCCACCACCAGGGCGAGTCCCACAGCTGGTCCAGGGAGAGCGCCCAGGTAGTCACGGTGTCTTCTCTATCCTGAAGTCACCCATCTGGCGGCTCCAAGCCCCTGACTGCCTGGGCTGTCTTGTACCCCAACCACCCAGCTTCCGAGACTCACAGCGCAGTGTGGGCACGCGAAGCCACTCATGTTCTCTATGACCCCTAGCACCTGCAGCCCAGTCTTCTTACAGAAGGTCAGCTCCCGCCTCACGTCTCCAACAGACACCGCCTGTGGGCCAGAGCGAGGAGGGGGTCGGTCAGCTAGAGCTCAGCCAAGAGTCAAGTAGCCATTGGAGAACGTGGCCCACCACGGCCTAGCCTGAGCCCAACCATTCACACGTGCCCTCCCATTCACACGTGCCTGCAGCCACCCACCCACCCAGGCAGGGCTGAGGAGATGCCAGTGGTACCTGTGGTGTGGTGACCACTAGGGCCCCCAGGGGCCTATAGGGGCGCAGGGCTTCCACAGTGGCCATGTGCTCATCAGAAGTCCCTGGGGGTGTGTCCACAACTAGATAGTCCAGATCCCCCCAGGCCACGCCAGACACAAACTGCTGTATCAGTGCTGCAAAGACCCCAAAGGGCAGTAGTAAGCTCTGACAGAAGGGTTAGGAAAAAACGAGGCTTCTCCTGTTCAGCCCCAGGATCTACCGGTTGCTTCTGGACAGCTTCCAGGGGACCCTGGGAACACTTGCCACACAAGGCAGCAAGGCTCCACCAATCTGGGAGATAACAGGAGGGGAGGGGCATGGGGGGGCAGAGCTCCTGGGCCCCCACTGAACTGTCTCTACCCCCCACCTTGTAGGGCTGTAGCCAACTCCCATGAAGGCCCTGGGTGAGAACGAAGCCTTGACACTGTCCTAAGGGCATCTGCGTCTTCAAGCCCAGGGAAGATGGCCTGGCACGCAGCTCCCTGCTAACACACCCAGGAGCAGCCAGCCGTTCACTCTAAGTGTGCTATTCTTCCCAGGTAGCCTCCCACTGCAGCCAGGATGGTTTCAAGTTATGGCCTTGACGCACTTGGGTTCACTATACATCATGTGGCCTCAGACCCTCGAGTGCAGTGAGGGCATGCGCTTGGGGGTGGGGAGGGGTGGGGGTAGGGGGCGGGGTCTCAGTAGACCAACCCCTTCCTATCTAAGGGATGAACTTAAGAGTGGCTGATAGCTTCACAGCAAATGCCTAACACAGCTTCTCCCTTGATCTTGGCCTCATGTCACACTCTCTATCCAGAGGTTGTCACAGAAGTTCTCGAAGGCTTCTCAGGGACACAGAGGTGTCAATTCACGTGTCAGCGGTGGAAACATTCCAACAGAACAGAGACTCCAATACGAAGAGGCCAGGACTGGCTTCTGGCTTTACCCAAAGGCAGCAGCCACGAGGTGAGGGAAGGCAACCCCAGTTAAGGGGCACTGAAGGGGCAGCTGGGAGCCTGCCTCTCAGCAAGTTCTTACCATGTTTCTTGGGACCTCTCCACACCACTGCCTCGTCAGGGTCTTCCAGCAGGAAGCCCACAGACATGAGGGCGATGCTCTGCTCCTGGTCCACAAACACAGGCACCCAGACATCGTCACACTGGTGCACTGCCTTGCCTTGTGCGCGGAGCATGTGTGGGATGCTGGGACCGCACACGTCCGTGTCTAGGATCCCCACCTGCAAGGAGTCGGCTGCTGAGGGATGGAGAGAAGCCTGCCAGGCTTGCTGGGAGCTAGGGACAACAATGAATCAGGCGTCCGGACTGGTCGGGGCCTCACCTTCTTGCCCTGGTGGCGCAGCGCCAGGGCCAACTCTGTGGAGATGGTGCTTTTCCCAACGCCCCCCTTTCCAGAAAGAACGAGGATGATATGCCGCACGCCAGCTAGGTTCCCGGGCTCTGGTAAGAAACAGGAGTTGGAGCTGGCTGTGGTGACGCACACCTGTAATCCCAGCACTCGGGAGGCAGAGGCAGGTGGATCACTTTGAGTTTGAGGCCAGCCTGGTCTACAAAGTGAGTCCAGGGCAGCCAAGGCCACAGAGAGAAACCCTGTCTGGAAAAACCAAACCAACCAACCAACCAAACAAACAAAAAGAAACAGGAGTTGGGGTGTCCGGGAAAGTGACAAACACAAAGGCACACAGGTAGGTGTCCTAGAAGCCCCCAAATCTGTCTTGGCCTCACTTCTGTCTTAAGTGGAGCAACTGAAGGCACGTGCAAACCTGATTAGTACTCAAGGTGCACGTTATTTCCACAGTCATAGAAAAGCGGCACCTGAGCACGACTGCATAGACACTAGAGACCGCAAAGGGCTTCCAGCTCTCTGGAAGGTGTAAGGCCGAGGACCCAGCCCGACTGTAACCTCCTACGTGTGCATCCGCGTCACTGGGCCGGCTCAGTGAACAAGGGGACATGGGATGCATTGGCATCTCGGGCTACTCTGCGTGCTGGCCGCCCCAAGCTGCTGCACTCGCTCGCCTTCAGACTTCTCCAGCCCTCACTCTGGGCCGACCCGCACGCTCACCAGCTGCAGCCGCCATCCCGCTACCAGTTGCTCTTCGCGGTTCCCTTCCGCTTCCTCTGCCAACTTTCCGAGCCTTTAAGCCAATGACAACAAGAGCCCGCCCCTGACTTATTTTGAGAGGCTGGTCACGCATCCATTAGCCAATCAGGTCACCCAAAGAAGTCCCGATCTAAGCAACGGATGATGACGCCACTGACATAGATATACTTCCGCATACTTGTCCAATGGCCATGCGAGAATCTTTCTGACCGCTCTAGCAAGGACCAGTAGGAACTTCGCTTCAGGATTGACAGGTTGTGCAAGCCTCTTGACAGCATCCCTGTCTCGCGAGACCCGCCCCCGCGCGAAGCTGCCGGAGAGCCCGCCTTCGGCTGCCCGGCCAATGCAGCGCGGGGGCGGGGATTGTTTGCGTCGCGGCCGGAACGGAAAGTGGGTCAGCGCCGGCGGAGCGCGTTGGCCGCAGGTGAGCCTCGCCGGCCCAGCCCGGCCAGGCCCGGCGGGCGGCGATTTGACCTTGCGGGCGGACAAACCGGCCACCTCTTGTTCCCCCGCGGCGGATCACGGGAGTCTGGGCGGGGGCCTCGGAGCCAGGCGCCACGGACTGTGTCGCCGTAGCCAGATCCGCGAGCCTCTGGCGAGGGAGATAACCTCCGGCTCCGCGGAGGCCGAGCGTGGCCAAATCCCGGCACATCTCTGGTTCATTCATTGGGTTCCTACCGTGTGCTCCTGTACGGCGCTCGGCCAACTCAACTGCTGTGGAGTCCTGGGCGCGGCCCCGCTCGGCTTCTTTGTGGGTGGCCGGGGCGAGGTTAGGGTCGAGCAATGGGTCTTCAGGGGACCGGAAGCAGCTAGGACAGAGCCGACTGTTAGACCCAGACAGTCCACTCAGGAGAGGAGATCCAGACCTCCCACAGCTTTGCATTTTGTCCTAACAACGCCATCAAGCGCGTGAGTTTAAGGTTGTATCAAAGACTCGAGTTTGTAGTGTGTCTGGAGCGGGATGGGTCAGAGAGAGTTGTGTGGTGCAGGAAGCGGTGGGTCTCCAGCGACAAGTAGGAACCACTTCAGGTGTATTGGAAGAAGGGGTGTCAGGAGCGGATGACAGGCGTATTTTTGGCATGAGGAACTGGATGCTGGGGATGCCATTTGCCAAAGTGGACAGCGGAGGAGGAGGAGCAAGTTAAGTGTCACCTGCCTGAGGGGCAGCAGCTCCTGAACGGAATGCAGAGATGGGCTGAGGCACCTCCAGAGTCATGGGTGTCTGGGTTGCGTTTCACACCATCGCTCTGGGCTTGATTGAGGTGCTTAGATACTGGAGCCAGGTATGAGCTTGTGGGAGTTTCTGGAGCCCAGGCTCAGTGTCCAGGGCCCCGAGTCCCCATCCTTTCGGGGACCTATGGTCTAGCCTACAAAATGGTCCACGGATGCCAGGGGAAGAGTCGTGGGCCGTGGGTATAGGTCTTGTTTGAGCATTCTGACACACTGCATGTCTTTAAAACTTAGAACTATTTTTTTTCCAGGTCCTCTCCACTATGGCCCGGCGTCCACGGAGTAGCAGGGCGTGGCGATTTGTCCTGAGTGCAGCTCGCCGAGACACAGATGCCCGAGCTGTGGCTCTGGCAGGCACCACTAACTGGGGCTATGACTCTGATGGGCAGGTAGGTCCCAGAAACAAAAGAGAATGGATAGGGCAAAAAAGACAACTGAGCTGGGTGACTGAACTGTGTCTTGTATATTGTGCTTGTAAGGGCTTTACGGTCTGGTAAAGACCATCTGAGAGTGATAGAAACTTAGGGCTGGGGGTTGGGGATTTAGCTCAGTGGTAGAGCGCTTGCCTAGCAAGGCCCTGGGTTCGGTCCTCAGCTCTGGAAAAAAAAAAAAAAAAAAAAAAAGAAACTTAGGGCTGGGGATCTTGGGCAGTGCTGGTTAGTGTACAGTAAATGCCTGTTCGTTAGCTTTGTTGATTTCCAGAATAGCTGTTGCCAACTTGGTACCCACCCGCTAAATATTTTTGTTTGATTATGTGCCGTAGTGAATGGGTGGATGTTTGTTTTTGTTTTTGTTTTGTTTTTTATAGCTCTCGTACCACTTATATTTGGTGTCTGGGGATTCTTTGGTGTACAGTAGTCAGCATGCACATACTGTGCCATCTTGATAACCCTGGATGTTTCTTTTGCCACACAAATGTTCACTTTATATTTGTGTTGTATATAAGAGGATGTTATCTTTTTTGGGATTTTGAGACAGGGTCTTTGTGTTGCCCTAGCTGTCCTGGAACTTACTCTATAGACCAAGCTACCCTTGAACTCAGAGATCTGCCTGCCTCTGCCTCCCAAGTGCTGGGACCAAAGGCGCACTGTAACACAAGCAGGCCTTAGGCTTGAGGCAGTTTATATTGTGTGTGTACATGTGTGCTATGACAAACATGAGGAAGTCAGGACATCTTGCAGGAATTAGTTCTCTCAACCCTCTGATACCCTTGGGGTCAAACTCAGGTCACCAGCAACCGCTTTTTAAAGAAAAATATTTGTAGCCAGGCGTGGTGGCGCATGCCTTTAATTCCAGCACTCAGGAAGGGCAGAAAAAGGTGGATTGCTGTGAGTTCAAGGCCAGCCTGGTCTACAAAGCGAGTCCAGGACAGCCAAGGCTACACAGAGAAACCCTGTCTTGATAAACCAAAAAAAAAAAAAAAAAAAAAAAAATTGTAGTTCTTGAAGTTCAAATGTCCCAAGACTTCCTTTGTTGGAGACTGGGAACAAACAGGGAAGCCTAGGAGTGCAGGCACAGGGTAGACCCAGCTCCATGCACTGACTGGGCTCCTCATACTAGGCGGGCATTCTGGCTCTGCTCTGTATTGCCTCTACTCTGATATCAAAGCGCCCTTCTAGGAGCCCATGGGATCACCGGATTGTGAAGAAAACTTGGAGGTTCACCTCCAATTTGGTCATCCGTGTCCCAGGCCATTCTTGGGGTTTCTGAGCTTGAGAGGTCAGTCCAAATTTTCATCTCCCAATGACAATGTACCCTGAAGCAGCCTGTTGCCTGTTCCTGCCTCACAGTCATCACTGTGGGATGGAGGCAGTGACACACACACATGCCTGTCCTCTGTCATGTAATGAACTTATAGTGCCATGTAGTGTAGTCAGGTGGCAAGCAGTTCCAGGTGTTTCCTGGGCCCCGGTTGGGTTGAGCAGCAGCCTTGCTCCTGTCCTAGGCAGACTGATCTTGTATCCTGGCTCCTGGTTCCCCATCTTTGCCAGTAGGGTGCAAGGTCCACTCTGAGTTATAAGCCTTTCCTCTAGGCAAGATAGCTGTTCTGTTTGGCTTCTGAGGGGCCTAAGCTCATCTTGGTTGACCAAACGTCCTGCGCCAGGCTCCTTGTGGAGTCACTATTCCCGTCACAGCCCACAGGGCTGGGAGTTGGGGGTCACTTTTCAGTCTCCCTTCAGTTGTCTGTTGTTGGACACCTTCCTCCCTCACCTGCTCATGGTATTGTACAACCACCATGATGGTTCTCAGGATCTGGTGGATGATTTGGGGTCCTCCCTGAGGAGCTGCTGATCTTGCCAAATATGCAGAGACCCAGACAGTGGAGAACCCGAGTATTGTGAAGAGAGAATATGGGGTGAAAGATGTGGTCCAGGCTTCTCTTGGTGGCTGAAAGCTTCCATCTAGAGAAGTGCAATGAGCATCTGGGGCCCATGACACGACTGGCTGTGGGGCTGGAAACAGATATAACTCCAGGGGAGGCGGCAGCTGTGGTGTAGTGATTATAGGAGGGTCCTGTACCTGTGTGGGGCCCAGTATCTCAAGGAGGCAGAAGCCAAAGCTTCAGAGACTTCCAAGCCAACTAGCCTGGACCCTACCACTAAAGCAGGGATCCAAAGGTCTGCAGAGCAGCCGAACAGCAATAGTGTCAATTGGCCAGTCAGTACCTGGAACTTGACCAGCCCAGCTTTATCCACAGCCCCACCAGGCTCTGAGGACTGAGATGTGAAGCCACAAGCCACAAGGGCTGCACCATTGGAGGAGTTTGCTGCAGCTGAGGCTTGGAGCAGCTGCGTCAGCCCATTAGGCCTCATTAACTATGCTCCTCTTGACTCAGTGAGTGACCTTATAGGGGATGGAACCACATCCCAAGGCTTAGGTCTTAGGCTGTGCAAGGCACCAGCTGACAGCACCAGCTCTACGATTTAGGAGACCCAGAGAAGACAGGAGGTAGACACAGCCCCACCTTGTGTGGCCAATGGCAGCCAGGGCTTCTGTGCAGAAATGGGGCTGAGGGTTGTGTGCTGAGTTTCAGAGATCCATTAAGAAGCCAAGTGATAGGGCTGGAGAGATGCCTCAGATGTTAAGAGCACCACCCGCTCTTCTAGAGGTCCTGAGATCAATTCCCAGCAACCACATGGTGGCTCACAACCATCTATAATGTAATCTGATGCCCTCTTCTGGCCCGCAGGTGTACATGCAGGCAGAGCACTGTGTATGTAATAAATAAATAAATCTTAAAAAAAAAAAAAGCCAAGTGAGAAGCTATGCCTGAGGCCACCTCCCCATCTCACTGTACTCTCCTGGGCACGAAGTCAAATCTTGGCACTGAGGTTGCTTATATCATGTACTGGAGAACCCCAGAGGTATCTAGATTTGAGAAGGGGTGGGTAGCCTGGCTGTGGGAGAGCCACCGTAACGAGCACAATCTGCCGCTTCCCTCCCAGCACAGCGACTCAGACTCTGACCCTGAGTACTCTTCCCTGCCACCATCCATCCCCAGTGCTGTGCCTGTGACAGGAGAGTCCTTCTGTGACTGTGAGGGCCAGAGCGAGGCTGCCTTCTGCAACAGTCTACATGCGGCACACCGAGGCAAGGACTGCCGTTGTGGTGAGGAAGATGAGGGTGAGTGCCCTGCCTGCCCTGGGGACGTGGGGGTGGGGGGAGGCTGGGCAGGTCCTCTAGGACCAGTGAGGGCCCGCTTTGCTCTAGCCCTCCCTAGTTTGGACCCTCTTTCTTACAGATTTTGATTGGGTCTGGGATGACCTGAACAAGTCCTCAGCCACCCTGCTGAGCTGTGATAATCGCAAGGTCAGCTTTCACATGGAATACAGCTGTGGCACTGCAGCCATCCGGGGCACCAAGGAGCTAGGGGATGGCCAGCATTTCTGGGAAATCAAGATGACCTCTCCCGTGTATGGCACTGACATGGTAAATGGTCAAGCAAGAGGGTAGCTGCCATGGGCCCTGCCGCTAGGCACCTAACTGTCCAGCCCCACTGTTTGCAGATGGTGGGCATTGGGACATCAGATGTGGACCTGGACAAGTACCACCACACATTCTGCAGCCTGCTTGGCAGGGATGAAGACAGCTGGGGCCTCTCCTACACTGGTAGGTGTTGCCTGGGGTGTGTGTGGGGCTAGCAGTGCCATAGACCTCCCAGGTTCACCCATCTGCTCCTCCCAGGGCTCCTCCACCACAAAGGTGACAAGACAAGCTTCTCTTCACGGTTCGGCCAGGGCTCTATTATTGGTGTACACTTGGACACATGGCATGGGACCCTGACCTTCTTCAAGAACAGGAAGTGCATAGGTGAGGTGCCTTCTCTCAGCCTGACCCTGGACAGCAGAGATGGGATGGGTAGGGGTGGGCCAGGCTCCTGAGGATGGGTGGGGCTGAGTCTGAGTGCTGCATTCAGAGCAGCAGGAGCTGCTCACCTGGGTGCATTGTGGGCGGAGCTAGACAGCTTCTGACCTACATGGCACTCAGGCTGAGTCTTCCTACCAGGAGTGGCTGCCACCCGGCTGCAAAACAGAAGGTTCTACCCGATGGTGTGCTCCACAGCTGCCAAGAGCAGCATGAAAGTCATCCGCTCCTGTGCCAGCTCCACCTCCCTGCAATACCTGTGCTGCTATCGCTTGCGCCAGCTGCGGCCAAACTCAGGGGACACCCTTGAGGGCCTGCCCTTGCCACCTGGCCTCAAGCAAGTGCTGCATAACAAGCTGGGCTGGGTCCTAAGCATGAACTGCAACCACTGGAAGACCCCTGGGTCCCCTCCTGGCACCGCTGCAGCTGACACACAGAGTGCTGAGGCCAGGCCCTGTCAGAGGAAGCGCTGCCGAAGAAGCTGACTTGTCTGCTGGAAAGCAGCTACCTTTCTCTGCCCTGCCTCTCCAGGCAGCAGGAGAGGGGAAACTGAGATTTGTCTAGGCGTGTCCCTGCCAGGGACCCAGGACGGTCTTCCCTGTTGGCCATGAAGTGCGTAGGCGACTGCCTATGGCGGTGGGAAAGCAGCACTCAGTTACCATGTGTCTTGGGAACAGCAGCCCAATACTTCTGGACCGAGATTACAAGCCTGAGAGGCTACCTGACTCAGGGCGGAGCACTCCCAGCCCAGGAAAAAGGGCTCTCTGGACACAGGCCCTTGGGTCTCCTGACTTGCACTGCATGTTGTCAGCTCCTGTCACAGAGATGTCAGTGGGTGCCCTGTGAAGGGTTTATGTTACGTTTAGGCTATGACATTAAAAGAGTCCTCACAAAGGCCGGAGCTGCCTGGCGTGGGTCTCTTCTCCCAACAGTCTCTTACTACTTCTCCCTGAGAGTGTAGCCTAAGCTTGTAGGTACCAATGGGGCTGGAAACTACCCAACTGGGCCCTCAACCCTGCCACTGGGCTCCCTGCAACAAATGTCTAGGCCAAGGGCAAACTGAAGCCCCAGTCACTCTGGGACCCTTGCTGCCTGCTACCCAGTAGACTCTTCTACTCGCCTCAGCTCCATGTCCCCCTACCCCATGGTGCTTCCATTTGACTATCGAACAACACGGTTTACCCCAGGCTGACAAAGAATGGTGGCTGGGCCTCCTTGTCTGCCCCTCAGTAATTAGTCACTCCCTTGGGCAGGCTTGTCCTGTTCTGCTGATGGGCAGGAGGCAACCCAGGGATGCCACAGGTGTGGTCAAGAGCCCAGGTCCAGGAGGAGATCGGGGTTGGTGGTGGTCAAGAAGATACAGATTCGGCGCGAGAGGTCAGGCCCCACTCTTCGAGGCTGCCTGCCCTTGTGGGCCTTCACAGGGAGGTCAGCTAGGAGGCTCAGGCGCTCCTGCTCTGTGCTGCAGTCCGTCAGAGCCTAGAGTGAGCACAGGTGTGAAGAGCTGGTGGGCCTTAGGTCCTGGTGCTGGGAGGGGGCACTCAGGGGGCTCACCTGTTGCAAAAGGCGGGGGGAGGGGAAGGCAGCAACAACAGCATCAGCCACAGCTGGGCTGACCCTGTTGAACTGTCTGATTTGCCGCCACCACACTCCACGGAGCCCAGAGCCATCTTTGGTCACAAGCTGGCCCGAGGCCCAGTGCCCTGCTGTGCAGAAGGAAAAGGCCTGGGAATCTCGGTACTGCCTGAAATGAGAAGGACACCCAGCCAGAAGCTTCGAGAACACCACCTGTGCAGCCATCCAGCCCTGTCCCGCCTCCACTCAGTCCCTGCAGGGGGGCATACTTAGAGGGGCGCTGGGAGAGGGCCTTGGTGAAGGCACACACATGCTGACTCAGCTCCTGCCAAGAGGCCACCAACAGCACATCCAGGTTTGCGTGGAGTTGAAGCAGCACCAGGGCCTGGGGAACGTGAGAGCGGGAATGGGCTGGATGTCTTCTGGGAACCACCACCCCAATTATGCTGGGAACCAGGGCCAGTTCTGACCAGCCAACCACAGTAGCTCAAGTGCAGAGACAAAGGCCAGCCATCTAACTCTGGCTGCTCACCTCCTCCACCTCAGGCCAGCTGATAGCCACCTTGGCATGGCCTTCCTTTGACTTCTTTAGCTGCTGTGTCTTCTGAGAACTGGGCTGCTGAGACCTGAACAGAGGTGATCATCTTTTGGGTTCCCAAGTCTCCCTACCTCTGCAGAGTCCATGCAGGGCAAGTGGAGCCAGCTGTGTGACACAGCAGCCACTAGAGGAAATCCCACTTTCCTGGAATCCCATCCAAGCCAGTCCTACTGAGGTTAGGTTAAGAGATACCACAGGTATGCATCCAATCCAATGAAAGCCAGATGGGACGGGCGGGTGAGACTCTTGGGAGAAAGCCAGGGCGTGGAGCGAGGTGGGTCTGTGATCTAAAAGAAAAATATCCACATACTTGTTCACAGGAGGGCTACAGCAGCACACCCATGGCCACCAGTATGACCAGTTTCCAGAGGAAAGAGGAACTGAGGGAGGCTTATAGGCCCTCTCTGTTCTCTAAGAGACCGGCTCTGCTTCCTGAAGGCCCAGGAGTACACAGGCACACTGCAGGGTTTTGGTGGAGAAGTGAACCAGCTCCTTTGCTGGTTCATTTCTACACCCAGCCTGGACACTGGCCAGCACCCAGCAGGTGTTTGACAAATATTGGCCCCCTTGGGATCAGCATCCACAAAGAGTTTAGCAGAACTGTGCTCCAGGCAGATACCAGGCACTGTTTCCCTTGAGTCCAGGGAACATAAGCAGCCAAGTAAGGGATTATCAGCTCCTGTAGCCAGACCCCACAGCCAGCTCCTGAGTCATGTGGACACTGCCAGCTGCAAGTCAGGTTCCTTCCCTACCCCAGCCAGTCTGCAGGCCAGATTATCATTCTCAATTCTCCCAAAGGCTCTCGTGTCTGGAGCACTCAGCAGGTTTCCTCATCTTACCTTCAAAACCTCCACGGTTCTCAACTCCAGCCCTGCCGTACCTGGGTCAGCTGCATAGCACCCTGAAGAAACTCCTGGGGTTCCAGCAGCAGCAACTGTTCCTGGTCATTTTCAGCCCTTGTCTCCAGAGGCACCTGTAGGGGACACACACCAGCCCTGCTAACCACCTGTGTGGGCCCATGGCTTCTCCTCCTGCTGCACCATACACTGTCAATTACCCTCCAGCTCTCCACACTGTGAAGTTAGGCCTGCCAGGCCTGCTCCCTATAAGTCCCAGAGTACTATGCAGGAACCCAAACCCCATCCTTATTGCCAACAGAAGGTTCTAGGGCAGCAGCTGTGCTCAGGTTTCTTGTTAAGAAATGTGACTTGGGCATCCTCCAGCTTTTCGGTTACTCCTTTGCGAGGCAAGAAAGACGAACGCAGCTACCTCGGTAGTCAAGAGGCAAGGATGAAACCTGGACTAGGGCTGGCACTGGTGACAGGGAGACACTCACATTGCTGGGGGCCGGGGCCGGCCTCACAACGCTCCACTGAAGGCTGCGGGCCTGGTGTTGCGGCTCGATGCGGCATTCACAGCCTAGGGTGCCCAGCGCCTCCATCAGGATGTCGGAGCCTGCATCTTCCAGGACAGCTGAGCCCAACAGGCGACAGTTCGGTCATTCCACTCTGTCCCGTAAGTGGGTGATGACAGTACCTTGTCCGGTGGCCCGCACCAAGTTCCCAGCCCCTCCACCCTTGGTCCCTCACCTGGATCCACGCACACCACCAGACGCCTCAGGACCTGATCTGCCCGTAACGCCTTGGCCTTAGCCCTGTGCTTTCCTGTACTCGGGGCTTGCGTGCGGACTACCCTATTGTTGGTGCCTTCGGCGTCTGAGTCGGAGATCTCCCAGGTGTAAGGTCGCCGACGGCCCAGGCGTAGACCCTGGCCCCGGCCCGGACGCGAGCCCGTAGCTCTCCCGGGTTCTTCCTCCGCCATAGCCCAGCCCTCCTACAGCTTCCGGACATACCCGGATGCTTTTGTTCAGGACACCGAGCGCTTCCGGAACGGGAGAGCTCTTGCATTGCAGGTTTCCGGTGGTGTAAGGACACAGGCATGGCGCGGAAGAAAGTGAGACCCCGGCTGATCGCCGAGCTGGCCCGCCGCGTGCGTGCCTTGCGCGAGCAGCGCAACCAGCCGCGAGACTCGCAGCTCTACGCCCTAGACTACGAGACGCTGACCCGGCCGCACTCCGGTCGCCGGCTGCCTGTGCGCGCCTGGGCCGACGTGCGCCGTGAGAGCCGCCTCCTACAGCTGCTCGCCCGCCTCCCCTTGTTCGGCCTGGGTCGTCTGGTCACCCGCAAGTCCTGGCTGTGGCAGCACGACGAGCCGTGCTACTGGCGCCTCACGCGCGTGAGGCCCGACTACACGGCGCAGGTGCGCTCGCTCCCTGTGCTGCCCGTTCTCGTTTACACTTTCATCTTGCCCACCCTGGACCACACCGGCAGGTTCTACCCACCCCGAACCACATGGGCCTGTATGTCTCCCTTACCCACGTAACTTAGTGGCAGGGGCTCTGTGTTGACAACTCCTCCTCCCCCTCTTGTTCTGCAGAGCTTGGACCACGGGAGGGCCTGGGGCATCCTGACCTTCAAAGGTAAGGCTGGGTGCTGGTTGGAGCCGGTGATGGTTCGCAGATTATCCAGCCAGCAGGAAGTCAGCTTGTCTTCTTTCCCCAGGAAAAAGTGAAGATCAGGCTCGGGAAATCGAGCAAGTCATGTACCACGATTGGCGGTTGGTACCCAAGCACGAGGAGGAGGCCTTCACTGCGTTCACTCCGAAACCAGAGGACAAATTGAATTTTGTCCCCTACCCACCTCTGCTGCGGGCCATGATCCTCGCCGAACGACAGAAAAACGGGGATACCAGCGTCCAGGAGCCGCTCCTGAACATGGAGAGGACTCGAATGCGTCCCTGGGACTACCCGGCAAAACAGGAGACCAAAGGGAAGGCCAAGGGCACCCCAGTCTAACTGCCTGGACCGCAAGAGAGGTCTTGTGCGTTATTTGATGGACAGGTATCTTTGACTGTACCAGACCTCCCCTTTGGTGGAGAGTTAGAGACGCTGCAGCCCTGACACACCTGCCAGTGACTAATTGGGCAGCTGGCTGTCATTTTCAGGCGGCCCCTTGCCGGTTCCTCAGTCCGGAAATAAACGCACGAAATGGCCTGTGTTGTGGTTTCATTACGTGGGTGCCGCAGGACAAGAGAGGGAAGGTGGCGGTGTTCGGGGGGCGCCTGGTGCTCCAGTACACTCAAGCAGGTCTTGGGCTCGCTGACTGCAGAGCGCCTGGAGAGCCCGCGCCCAGAGGTCCTTTAAGGAAGGCCCCGCCCCCTCGCCGCCTGGTCCGCCCCATCCGCCGCCATGATCTGCCTGGTGTTGACCATCTTCGCTAACCTCTTTCCTGCAGGTGAGTGGCGGGGGGTGGACCGGGGTGGGCGGGGGGCGCGTGGTGGGGCATGCCTGAAGCCAGTACTCCCGCAGCCTACAGCGGCGTAAACGAGCGCACGTTCTTGGCAGTGAAGCCCGACGGCGTGCAGCGGCGGCTGGTGGGCGAGATCGTGCTTCGCTTTGAGAGGAAGGGCTTCAAGCTGGTGGCACTGAAGCTAGTGCAGGTGTGGGCGCACAAAGGAGCAGGTGGATCCGGGAGGAGAGTCGGGCGGGTCCAGGGTTGGGTCGGGGCCACGGTACAGGTAGCTATCCCTGCCCTAGGCCTCCGAAGATCTACTGCGGGAGCATTATGCCGAGCTACGCGGGAGACCTTTCTACAGCCGACTAGTTAAATACATGAGCTCTGGTCCCGTGGTGGCCATGGTGAGTTTCCGATGACCTGCAAGGGAGGGCAAAGCCTTGGGAGCCCTTATGGCGCTGACAGTAGCCCCTGCAGGTGTGGCAAGGGCTGGATGTCGTTCGTGCTTCGCGGGCCCTCATAGGGGCCACTGACCCAGGGGACGCCATGCCTGGCACGATCCGTGGGGATTTCTGCGTGGAGGTTGGCAAGTAAGTCCTATCATCCTGGCCTCCCCTCACCCTTCCCTGCTTCCTGCTCACTCGCCATTCCCAAACAGGAATGTGATTCATGGCAGTGACTCGGTGGAAAGCGCTCACAGAGAGATCGCTCTTTGGTTCCGTGACGATGAGCTCCTGTGCTGGGAGGACAGCGCTGGGCACTGGCTATATGAGTAGATGTTACTGAAGTCAGCAATACCGACCTGGAGGTTGTTGATCGGTGATCCTCCTAAGGCTCAGCAGCAGTGACAGTGCTGTGTGGGTGCAGGACCACCCAACCCAGTCTGTCCAGGGATAGCCACTCCCACGTCCCTCCCCGTTATTTCTTTTCATAATAAACTGCAGAAAATGAAAACCCTTGTGCGCTGGTGCAGTTTCAAGACAAAACTAGTGTTAAGACATTTATTACATACAGAGCAGATATGTGAGTTCACTTGCAAGGCCAAAGCCTGAGGAGAGTTGCACTGGCCCCTCCTCCAGCTGCACCCACCCAGCCAACCCAGTAGTCACTTCACACTCCTGTGGGCACAGACAAGGGACATACATCACAGTGGAGAGGTGGCAGGGTGGAGGGGAGAAGCCTGCAGCTGCACATTGCTGCAGCTTGTGGTGGCCAGATGGGCTCAGGGGCAGCGCCCCTGGGTCTGTGCTTCTCTGGTGGGGAGAGGGCAGTAGAGACCAACTGACTCTAACCAGTGCCCCCTGGAAGAGTAAGGCCAGGGCCAGGGCCAGGGCAGCACCTGTTTCCATACACTTGCTTAGAACTGTGCCCATCCTGGCCGGTCCTCAGCTCTTCTGGCCTCTGTCCAGCAGCCTCTTGTCAGTTGCTCTCCAAGGGAACAGGCCACAGCTGGCAACCCTAGGCACTTAGTACGTGTCTGGGAGCTAGGCTCCTTGGAGCCCTGTGCAGAAGGCAGGCCCTGGGAGCACACCATCTTCCATTAACCTGAGGCTGAGCCCACATCCTAGGACTGACTGGGGAGACCTGGGCCACCCTTCTTCCTGAGGCCTGTGCCTGCCCTGGCAGCCTGAGAAATTCTACCCTTGGGGCTTCTGGGAGGGGTGGGGCACTAGGGTCTTGCTCCTCCAAAGATCAATCTTGTGCCCAGGAAGAGCCTAGGGGACACTGGTCTGTGAGGGGCTAGACAATCTTGGGCTCCCTTGAGTTAATGGTTATTTGTCATCCTTTGAAGCAGCTGCCCCAGGGAGGCTGGCCCTGAGCTTTCATGCCAGGTTCCCAGGTAAGACCCAGGCTGGGGGCCAAGGGAATGTCAGTTTGGAGATGGGGAAAGTCCAGAGAAGGCTGGCTGAGGTGCAGGAATCTTAGCAGCCTTAACCTTGCTTCTGGGCAGAGGATGGTGCTAGGCCTGGGTCCCTCAGGGAGAGCAAGGGTTTGGGAATCAAGAATCCCTTCCTCAGGGCTGCATGCAAAGCAAGTAAACTTGGGGAAGACTCGGCAGTATGAGGCTCTTGCTCCTGCCAGGACTGGTGAGACCTGAGTGGAGCCAGGGCCACCTGTGGGGGCTGCCCATAGCCATTTTGGTCCTGCCTTGCCCTGAGGGCCCCCTGGGACGTCATGTTGGGCTGGGTGTTGGCTAGGGCCAGGAGCTGCTGGAGAGAGGGTGTCCAGAGGCTTTCTCCTCCCTGATACAAAAGACATCTGTTCTTGCCTCACTCCCCCAAACCTGCTTCACCCCTCTCTAACAGCTGGGGGCTGGACCTCAGGCAAAAGCTGCAAGTTGAGAGGTTAAAAGGGGGTGGACGAACCTTGCTGCCCCAGGGAACAGGCGGGGGGGCAGGCAGGTAGGGTCCTATGTACAGTTGGCATCAGGCAGGGCAGGGTCTCACTCAGGGGTGTAGGACACCTGCCACACGATGATGTGGCTGCGCTCAGCCTTGGACAATCTGGTTGTTGCCTGGTTCACCTCTCCAGCACTTTCCTCAGTTTCATCATCCTCTCCATCGCCTGGAGGATTGGCAGCCATGAGGAGGACTCCCACATATGCCACACCAGGTCCCGCCTCTAGTCTGTGCCTACTTACCAATGCGGAAGTCGATGTAACCTTCACCACCGCTCAGCACCAGAGCATTCTTCAACTTCTGGCCCTCAGTATCTGCAGCAGATGTAGCAGGCCCAGGGCCCTCTGATGGGCTGTCCAGCACACTGCCATTGAGAGTGGCCAGCACATTTCCTGTTGTGGGCAGAGGAATCTCAGGACTGTGGCCTTCTGAAAAGGTTATAGCTGTGCTACTATAGCACAGAGGGCAAAGTGGGTTGAGATCATCAGTGTACCTGGCACAGAGACAAAGAATTTGACAGCATCACGGTGCCCATGGAAGCAGAGCTGAGCCTGAGCCATGGAGCAGTAGGGGATGAAACTACTGGCAGCCTTGTCACTGTTGTCATCCCCATACACGTGGATGATGCCCCCGGGGCGAGTCCCCTCCCCAGATGTTGGGGATGTCTTGTTGGCTGGGAAAACAGGGACAAGAGGACAGGTCCAGTTTATTTTCAGCAGGCAGGTGGAGACAGTGAGTACAGGGGTATAGCAAATGCCCTAGGCCACAAGTGGCCAAATGCTGAGGACTTACCTCGGAGCCCCAAGAGCTGGCCTCGATGCAAGACCACAGCTGGGGAGGAGAGAGAAAGGAAGGCTGAGCTTGGCCAGAGAAGTGGCTCCCCAGCCCACCTACTCTGGGGACTCTTTAGCATTGCTGCTGTTTGCTTAATAGGTGTCCTCCAGGGTTGGGAACTTACTCTCAGTTAAGGGGATGGAGATGACAACCCCATTGCCAGTGCCCACCCACAGACGGTTGCCTGCAATGAGTAGGGCTGTGATGCGCACGAAGGAGAAGCCCAGCTTGCCAGTACCTGGGTGGGACAGGAAGAAGGGTCAATGCATCAGTGATGGGTGCCCAGGTGTGTTGCCCAGCGTATCCCCTAAAGTAGTTTTTTAAATTTATTTCTGGTTTTTTGAGACGAGGTTTCTCTGTGTAGCCTTGGCTGTCCTGGACTCGTTTTGTAGACCAGGCTTGAACTCACAGCAATTGCCTGCCTCTGCCTCCTGAGTGCTGCACCACTGCCTGGTTTAGCATCTTTATTTTATATTGAGGCAGGCTCTCAGCTAGCCAAGGGTGGCCTCGAACCTGACAGTAATAACCGTGAGCTCCTGCTCCTCCTGCTTCTACCTCCCAAGTGCTGAGATTATAGGCATGTGCCCACCACGCCTGACTCACCCAGCATCTTGCTAACATAAGGCTCAATGTCCACATCCTGCAGGTGCTGGTGGGTGTGAGCGTGGTAGAGCCGAAGGGTGGAATCCAGGCGAATAGAGACCCATACTCCATCACCGATCCAGGCCAGCTGTCGCACCTGGCTTTCCCGCCTTGGGTGGGCATCAAATGATTTCTGTGGGATAACAATAGCAGCGAGACAACAGAGGTAGGAAGTGGGAAGGTAAGGGCTTTCTGTGATGTGATGCAGGGCCCACATTAATGACAGACAGCCTGTCCCAACCTCCAGCCTGGCAGAAGCCCCTCCACACTCTGGAAGTTATTGGCTAGCACTTGCCTCGATCTGCATTGTCTTGGGCTGGATGACATGCACTTTGTTCTTGTAGCCACACCAGACTCGGTCATCCACAACAGCCATGCAGCGGATAGAGTGGTGTGGGTGGCCCAGGTCCATTAGGTGGTAGTTGCTCAGGTCCCATTGGCCATCTACAAAGAGGGCAGGACACCTGCTCAGGTCTGGCTAGGGTCTATCTCTGTTCACAAGGTTGGTGTAGACCCATTGCCAGGTGCAAGATGGACCCAGGGACCCAGGAACCCCTAGAACTGTCTGTGCAAGGGCCACTAGGCCTTACCCTCGCCACGATGGAAGATGGCCAGGGTCCCATCTGCAAGAGCTACCAGCACTCGGCCTTTGACATGCCTGGAATGGTAAGTTAGTGAGGTAGGCTGGGGTTGCTGGGCCCTTGGATCCCTGACCCCACCCCTCAGTAGGGGCCACATACACCAGGCTCAGCACAGAGTCTTTTAGCTTGATGGAGTGCAGACACTTCTTCCAGTTGGCTACCGCTGAATGCACATACAGCCTGCACGAATGCAAATGGGCAGAGTTTACATGGCTCCGTGAACGCTCCCAGCACATCCCATGTCTTGTATCTTTGGCTTTACCTACCAGCCATTCTGGGCTCCTAGCCACATGGTGGGTGCAGCACTACTGGTGACTGCTGAGGGTTCCCCACTGGGCTCTACTTGAGGCTGTACAGTGCTGCCATCGGGCTCTGGCCCGTTTGCACTGCAAAAGGAATGGTAGCTGTAGCTGCAGTGTGCGCCACAGAAGCATATGCCTGGTCCCAGATCACTTTCACCATTCTCCCCTCTGCTCATCTGACCATACCCAAGAGAGCCTACCTGGCACACTGGGTGCTGGGGGGTGGGGTGGGTGCCGGGTCAGTGAAGACATGCTCTGTGAGGGGCCCGGGCCGAACTGTTGTTGCTTCTGGCTCACTGGGACCAGGGTCTGGCACCTCTGTGGCTTCTGTGGCTTCTTCTGTGGATTGGGATGGATTGACCTTCCCATTGGCAGTGGCTGCCACATCCCCTGTGGAAAGAGGAGTAAGTCTGGCAAGGCAGGAAAAGAGTAAAGTGGTGATAAGGAGGAGATCATCTAGGACTCACCCTGCCCCTTGTCCAGCACTGGAGTGTCTCCTCGGGAGGAACAGTTGCTACGTGGTACATTGCAGCGGGTAGCACACCCCACCAAGGTGATGCCAGCCAGCACACCGTCAACACCTGAGTCTTCAGGGTTGACATCACTGTCCAGGAACATCTCCCCAGGGGGATAGTCACTGTCACTGGCCGCTGGGAGAAAATTTCCAGTCCATCAGTACAACATCACAATGCCAACCCAAAGTTCCATCTCAGTGTGGAAAGGGGGAGATAGGAGCTACCTGGCCCTCTGGGGACATCCACTCTCAGGCAACTGTAAGTCAAGCTTATAGGTCAAAAGGAACTGAGATTTTTTTTTTGTTGTTTTTTGTTTTTTTTTTTTGAGACAGGGTCTCTCTGTGTCCTAGACTTGGCTGTCCTAGACTCACTTTGTAGACCAGGCTGGCCTCGAACTCACAGAGATCCGCCTGCCTCTGCCTCCCGAGTGCTGGGATTAAAGGCGTGCGCCACCACCGCCCGGCTTAAGGAACTGAGATGTAATACTCTGTTTCATCATGTGAAAGATCCAGAAGAACTCTAGGGAGTAGAGGCCATCTCAGCACAGAGGTGAGGTTTTCAAGCAGAGACCGGCAGGGCCCTCAGCACTATCCTAGGGCTGGGCTAATAGGTCATGAAGTTGCTGCTGAGGAGTGAAACCAGGACCTTGGCCTGTACTCTGGAGAGCATCCTCTTGGACACATGAAGGAAGATAATTTGACCCATTTTCTACTCACATTCCTAGCAGGTCTCTAGTCCTTACTTACTCAACATCCCAGTCCTACCTGGCTGAAAAGGAAGAGCTACCCGCCTCAAGCACCAGTTTTGCATGGCAGTCCACAGGCAGCAAATACCTGCTGTTGGACAGCA
The DNA here is from genome assembly GCF_964271855.1 of Acomys minous. Taxonomy (NCBI): domain Eukaryota; kingdom Metazoa; phylum Chordata; class Mammalia; order Rodentia; family Muridae; genus Acomys; species Acomys minous. Next base: position 40,327,273 of record NC_140498.1, on the reverse strand, counting down.
CCTGGTAATGGGAGGCCCAGCTTACCAGGAATGCTGGAGATACACAGGACGTGGGCATTGCAGACTGTGAACTGATCCACAACAGTGCCTGGTTGGTTGGCATCAATGATCACCACTTTGCTGGTGGCCAGGGTGCTGGTGAGGATCCATACCCGACTGGAGGTAGCCTCTGCCTCAGGGGCCTCCTTTGCCTGTTTCAGAATATATGGGGGGTGGGGAGGGGGCGGGTAACCAAAGCTGGTGCCTGACCTTGCTATCGACATAAGCCAGGAAATCTCTGGCACTTCCCAGGAGCGAGCCTTGAATATAGATAGCACCAATGGATACAGTTATCTTCCCCTGCAGCCTACAGAACCATGTCTTGATGGTTCATTCCCAAGAAGAAGCTATGAATTTGGAGAGGCTACTTTCCTGGCCCCTAAGTCAAGCTGTGACTGCTCTGGGCTTCATTGCAAATCACTGGGCCTCTCCTGTGAGCAGCAGCCTCCTGCTGCCTTCTTCTCTGTACGATATAAGATAGCTCCACTGCTCCACAGGCAGGGAGGAAACCTGGACACAGAAAGGCAGCAATGGTATCCTGGATGCTGTAGTACCTGCTTCCTCTCATGGAGGAAAAGGGAAGCACTGTCACCAAGGTGTGATCACTTCTAGCCAGCATCTGCAGGGAAGTGTCTAGAGACTCTACGTAGGGTAAAGCCACACTCTTGACCAACACACTGACCTTCTTCTTCTCAGGTGATGGGTGGCTACTCTTGGGCTCGCCTTCTACTTCGCGGTCGCAGGTCAGAGGGTCTCGACCTGGCGCGGGCTTGGGTCCATTACTTGAGTCCTCTTCATTTGGTTTCCACCCGCTCAGGTTGACACCGGCAGCACACCAAAGCTGCAAGGGCAGGGCTGTGGGGTCTAGGTGCACTGGCTCCTCAGTGGCCTCCCTGGGGCTGCAGCAAGGAGACTACCCTTTGCCCAGGGTTCCCTTGTGCTCACCTTCATTGTGGGGTCCTTCTCCACCAGAGGGCGGCAGTATACAGGGACAGGCACATTTTTCATCCTGGTGTCTTCCTGGCCTCCATTTGGGCTTAGCTGCAACAGAAGAGAAGTGCTGTGGAATGAGGCCAAGGGAGACAGCTTGGCCTTCAGCAGCCTCCATCAGGTGTCGGTGTACGCAGTGCATTGGGTCTGGCCCTCCTGGCCCTCTGTGCTGCTTAGTTTTTGTCAACTTGACACAAGCCAGAATCAGCTAGGAGGAGGGAACCTCATAGTAGGCATGTATGTGGGAGATACCACACTGGGTAGGTGGTCCTGGGTTGTATAAGGAAGCAAGTTGAGTATGAAATGGAAAACAAGCCAATAAACAATGTTCTCCCATGATTTCTGTTTCAGTTTTCCGTGTGATGGAAGTGTAAGTCAAATAAACCCATTCTTCGCCCAAGCTGGTTTGGTGAGTGTTTTATCAGCAACAGAAAGCCAATTAGAATTACCCTCAGAGCTACAGAGGGGAGCAGCAGGGGGGAGATGGTGCCTCCTGGGTCTGCACGACCACTATGTTGGGCTTTGGTGATGCCTCCCTCATAGCACCCTCTCCATACATGAATGCCACCCTCCGTCCCAAGTACCTGCTTGTACTTGGCAGGCAGGCTCCACCCACAGGCCTGCAGCCTCCCGTCGTCATTGCGCACATGCTCACGAACCTGGCGATACTGCTCCCGCTTCTGCTCCCGCCGGGCAGAAGAGGTGCAGTCACTGGGTGAGAGGAATGACAGGTTACATGTGTTCCAAGTGCGCAGTCTGTGTGAGGCTGGGGCACCACAGTTCCACCGTCTTCCTGGTAAAGTTTACCATGCCTCACAGCCTGCCTGATTCTGCCCTTACCTTTTCTGGGGCAGGGGATACTATTTGACCGAAGGTAACTTTTCCCAATTATGCTGCAATTACATACTTATGGGGTGGGACCCTGTGCTTAAGAGGTCATTTCTAGGGGCTGGAGAGATGGCTCAGAGGTTAAGAGTACTGGCAGCTCTTCCAAAGGTCCTGAGTTCAATTCTCAGCATCCACTTGGTGGCTCACAATCATCTATACTGAGATCTAGTGCCCTCTTCTGGTGGGCAGGCATACATGCAGGCATAACATTGTATTCTTAATAAATAATTAAAAACAAAACAAAACAAGGAGGTCATTTCCAGCTGTTCTGGGGCCTGTTCTATTGCGGGGCACTGGGGCTTTCAGATGGCAGCAACTGCAGTGTAACCTAGGTGAGATTATCAGTGGTTACCTAAGGTGGCACAGTGGAGGTAGGAGTACTGTAGGACCCAGCATAGTCTTCAAAGACTAAAAGAATGGTCCCTAGGAACTGCAGTCCCTGCCAAAGGCACTCACAGAACCTGAGCACTAGTTCTTGGTGGGGTAGTGAACCTTGAGAGCAACTGTCACCTTTCCTGCTCTTGAAAGCTCCTGTCCCATAGTGCAGCCACTGTGCTCTCCAACTTCAAGTATGGAGTGGATAGGCTTAGGACACCTGACCCCCTCCCCTTAGAAGGCTGGAGGAGCAGGGGTCTGGGGACACCCACTCATCAGGGAAGAACTCCAGGGGTCTGCTGCCGGCTGAGATCTGGCACATGGCATGGCTGCGACGCTGGCTGAAGCCGGCTGTGGTGGGTGACTTGTAGTGAATGTTCACAGACGGGTAGGATCGTTTGGCCGGAGGGGGGCTGGATGAAGAGCTGAAGAGGCGGCTGAAGCTGCCATGGAGACGCAAAGAAGTGAGCCATGTGTGGAGCAACAACAGGCTGACGGAAGCCTCTCCCTCCCTAGAGCACCACACTCACAACTGCCAGATAGTGGACTTCTTCTTTTCCTGGACAGATGGGTGTTCCCTTGATGCTCTGCAGGGAAGAATGAAGGAGGAGCTGACCCTCTGGGGAAAGGATGTGTAATAGGAGCCAAAGCCCATGGCCTGCTATACTCCTACAACCCCAGTGCAGGAAACACAGATCCAGGCAGAGCCATGACCTCACTGGGGAAGTGCAGAGGGGCACACCTGATCATTTCAGTCCACCGCACGGCCTCCTGCAGCTCCATTAGTCGTTCCTTGTACTGGTTGCGTTCCATGAGCACTCGGGCCATCTCCACCCTTGTGAAACGCCGCCGCTGGGCCATGGGGATTTTGTCCTGCAGAGGGGAGAACATGGTTCCACCAATGAGGACTAGCAGGACAGTCAAGCATATGTGGCTTCCTTCGTGGCTACCATCTAGATGGGGACATGGTTAGGAAGATCCAAGTGGAGACAAGTGATGGTGGGATGGGCATGGGAAGAGGGCCAGGGGAGCCTCTCCTAGAATACCCTCAGATGGAAGCTCTACACTATGCCCCAAATGGCTGCGAGATGAGTGACTACTCTGTTTTAGTTTTTTGTTGGTTTTGGTTTGTTTTGGTTTTTCAAGACAGGGTTTTTCTCTGTAGCCTTGGCTGTCCTGGACTCACTTTGTAGACCAAGTTGGCTTCAAACTCACAGTGATCCACGTGCCTCTGCCTCCCGAGTGCTGGGATTAAAGGCGTGTACCACCACGCCCGGCCGTGACTGCTCTGTTTTAAGGGACTCAGTTTGTCTAAAGGTGCTCTGATACAGAAGGGCAAACTGTGCTGGCCCAGGCCTCTGGCGAGAGGGAGAAGGTGCAGGCTCAGGGCTTGGTTGCACTGCCCAGGCTGCAGATATATAACCGCAGTGACTGGGGCTGCTTCTGTAGCCTCTTAGGTAACAGAAAAACCAGCTGGGACTACAGAAGGCATTAATGAGAAAGGGTAGAAATGTGACCCTGCCTCAGTCTAGGAATCTGCCAAAGGATGGTCTCAGTGGGAGGACATGCCCTGGGTTCAGAGGTCACAAGTGAGGGGGCCTAGAAGACTCAGCAAATCTAGGAAGGCCCACTATGCCCAGCCCACCCGCACCCACAGGTTAATAGCGGATATACCAATTCTGTAGAGAGAAGGCTGCTTACATCCTCCACCTCTTCTCTGGGCTCACGGCGGGCAATTGCAGCCTCTGACTTGACTCTGAAGGATGTGGGGAGAACAGCAGGTTATGAGTCCTGCCAATGTACTCTACAGCCCAGACATTTGGCTGCTCTAACCGAAATGGGGGTGATCCAAGCCCAAGAGGGAGTGAATCAAGCTATGCTGGTGGGCAGGCAAGTTCCACAGGCCTTCTCTGCATTGCCCCTCCCATCTCAGAGGGGCTAATGCAAGGTGCAGGATTTTCAAAGACCATGTGGCTTTGACCTTGGCTGATCAGAGGACTGTGGACAGAGGGGTGGGGTGCTCAAGTTGCCAGCAGTGCTTCATCAGCCCCGCATTCCTGAGTGAAGAATGCGGTGGGAGCTGTAGCTGAGGACTCTGTACCTGGTGAGGGCACAGAGGACTTGAGAGGAGACAAGCGGGTAGCTAGACAATGGGCATAACAAGTGTGCGCCTTCAACAGTTACTAGGTTACAACGTTACTAGGTGAAGGGGGGGGCTTCTGCTTTATTAAGGGCAGAGAGGAGAGGTGGCAGCTTGGGAACCCAAAGGGAAACCCAAGTCTCTGGGGTTTGTACCTTTTCAGCTCTTCTTCAAGCTCCTTGATTCGGTTCTCCAGCTTGACTTTGGCTTGCTTGGCTGCTTCCAGCTCACCCTTCAGCACCTCCTGCTCCCCTGACAGTTGGTCTACCTTGGCGATGAGGTCATTCTTCACCACATTCAAAGCATTTCTTTAAAGGGCAAAACAATGAAGGATTAGTGAGAGCTCATGTGCACACTTCTGTGACAAGGACTTCTATGTTTTCTTGTGAGACAGAGCTTTGCTATGTAGGCCAGGTTAGCTTCAAACTCATACTCCTGTATCTGCCTTTTAAATATGAAGAACACAGGCCTCAGACACATCCTGGTTTAGAATGAAAACACCTGTTTGACCCAGGCATTGAATGGCGCAGTCACCCTGACTGAAGGTTCCTTACAGTAAGCTTTTTTGAATAAACCACTCAGGAGTCCTCTGGGTTGTTTCCACTAGAGGTGATGATAACAGTCATGTTTCAGGGGTCATCCAGCCCCAGGTCGGGCCTGGCTGGTATAGAGGACTCTTACTTTGTTTCTAGAAGCTGTGAGTTCTCCAACAGCAGGTTTCCCACTTCTTTGCCCATTCCTGAAATGAAAGGTGAAGAGATTTCTTTTGAGCCTAGACAAGTGGACTTTGTTCCTACTACACCTGCCTCTGCCACAGAGTAACAACCTTCCTAGCCCTGGGCCTTGAGGTGGGAAGGGATAAGCATTTGATACTCCCACCTGCAGGGTAGTTGGGCGGCAAAAGGAGGGCAGTCAGACCAGAGTGGTCCCTGGCCTCATCTCTAGCCAACAGGAAGCCCTGGTCTTCCCTGGGTTCATATTCAGAGCCCCAGGATATTCCATCCAGCTAGCTCCTAGCAGAAAGTCAGCCTTGTAGCAGACCCTGGAGTAGCCCTGGGGAAGCCACTTTACCCCTTGCCCTTAGCTCTGACCCACTCCAACTCTATGATTTACCCAAAATAAACCAAGGCCTTTCAGCGCTACCCGCTAGTGAAGAAATGTTGGCACAGGGACAAAGCGCAGAGATGACAGCACAGTACTCAGAGAAAATGTCTGCTCCAAGGATGGTGACTTACTGCAGTTGCAGCCCTCCATGAAGTTACATGGAGGTCTGCTAGGACCTAGCCTAGGTAGTGGGGTCAGGAAGCATGGAGAGGGAGTGCATGTGAGGACAGGCGTTTTCATGGGGAACTGATACAGGCCTCTAGCAAAAGACTGAGTTCTCTAAATATACATCCTATAATCCCCAAAGCACCAAATTAAATTCTCATTTAGCCTTCCCCTGTATTTTTGTCTGAAACAGCAAAGGCATGGTAAAGTGTGGTCATAGGTCAGCCTGATGTCCTCTCTGACCTCCTTTGCTTCAAACAAGGACCGGCTTTCCCCTGGTAAGCTAAGAAGGAACACCAAGGTCTGGGCCCACGGAGCCTCTCAGAGACTGACAGTGGTTTATCCATGGTAACCAGTGGCTTGGAGGGAAGGCCACCTCCCACCCCAGCTGGAACAGAATGGAAAGATGGCACCTCACCCCAGGCCTGAGGTACCTGGAAACCCTGAAGCCCCACTCACTGCCATTGGCCCACAAAGCAAATGGCTCATGAAGCATGAGAAGATGTTGGACAGAGAGAGGCCAGAAAGAGAAAAACAGACACTTAAGCAGGGCCTTGGCCTTACCAAAAAAATCATCGCGCACTACGGGAGCATCCCAGTCCCACAGGAGACGGGCAACGGGGCGGGAGGAGGGAGAGAAAAGAAGCGTGTTAAGCCTATGTAGACAGCAAGGTGGGAGGTGTTGGGGACCACTTCTGGTTGGGTTAAAGTTTGCAGCAGAGGGGACAGGAGGGCAGATGGCGGGATAAAGCCAGGGATTCCTGTGAAATTTTACTTGTGGGCAACAGAGCAGCCAGCCAGAGGAAACCATATAATGAGAAGCTGTGGCCAGGAGGTTGGCTGCCACTGGATACACTAAAGGGACACAATTATAGGGGCAGGTGGGCCTTAGGCCCTCCAGTGCACAGCAGTTCAGCCTGGCTACCCTGATGGACTACACTTGGCAGGGGCCTCATGGAACCCTTAACTTCTGGGGTGGACTGTCTTAAGTTCCTAGTGGCCTTTTCAGCCTTGAAGATGGAGGTCACATATTAATAGCCTATCAGTGGCCAGTGGAGCAATGCCATCTGGGCATTTTGGGCAGCAGCAGGCTGGGAGCAAAGCGCATGGCTGTAGGAGCTAAGTGCCCGGGAGTAGCCAGACAGAAATCAGAGGTGTGCACAGCCCCTGGTGATACTCAGCGACAGGGGAGAGTCCCATGTGTATGTCCCACCCTACTCCAGCTGCTCTCCACAGTGGAAAGAGGGGACCACATGGAGACAGACAGAGAGACACATACCTGAGAACTCCCCTGGCACGCATCCAGTGAAGCAGAGACAGGAAAGGAAGCAACAAAAATCAATTGGTGACTGGAACCAACAATCAAAGAAATTCTTATTAAGAAAAAAAAAAAGCAACAAGGATTCAGCCATTCCTATGTTGATGGGCACAAAAAAACAAAACACTTCAGCAGTTCCAGGATACAACACATCCCATGGATATAGAAACCCTAAAGGGAGAGACCAAATGGAAATCCCTCCGTCTCCAAGGAACTTAGAGTACCCCAGTTCTTGTTTGGCTTTGCCAGAAATTTGTGGTACCCAGTGGTACACTATTGCTCAGCAGACCTCAACAATTCCTGTGAAGAGAAGGGCGCGTGTGTACAAAGGATACCAAAAAGGCCCTGGAGAGTGAACAGGCTGTGCTGGCAGTGCATGTAAGGAGGCCCTGACGTGTCACAGTGTGCATTTGAAGCTGGATTCAGGGGTCTCCTGTTTAGCTCTGTACTTACAGTAGAGGTAGAGAGAACAGGACCTTGAGTGAAGGACAAGAAGATGATAAGGGAGAAAGGAATCTATTGTGGAGAGAAAATAAACCAAAGCGTAGTGGGGGGCGGGGAGCACGGAGTGGTATGAACAGGCCTTACTGGGTACAGGCCTCTTCAGTACAGATTGATAGGGGAAATTGGGAGTGAAGTAGGAAAACATTTTTATTCTCCAATAAATTAAAGGAAAGAATTCTGTTCTAAGGAAAGCAGCATGAAAACCCACTTGATTTAATTAAAATAATGTTGGTCAGCCGGGCGTGGTGGCTCACGCCTTTAGTCCCAGCACTCGGGAGGCAGAGGCAGGTGGATCTCTGTGAGTTCGAGGCCAGCCTGAGTCCAGGACAGCTAGGGCTACACAGAGAGACCCTGTCTCGAAAAACAAAACAAAACAAAACAAAAAAGTTGGTCATAGAAATCCAAATATAGCACAGCACCATTCTGAAATGGTTTCCCTTTCCTCGCACCTCTCTAGATGAACATCCTATACTGTCCATCCTCCCAGGCAGGCGGTGTGCTGTCAGGGGACTCTAAGCTCTTCACCATTTACTCCTGACATACAAAAGGCACTCATCATTCTGTCCAGGACACATGGGTACAGGTGACCAGAGAACCTGTGGCCTATCTACCTCTTGCTCTACAGCTCCACACATGGAGCAGGGTAGCACCAGCTCCTGCTCTGCTCTACAAGACTGTAGTTGTTTCATTTTCACTGATCCAAAGCTGAGTGGTTTTTATGTTTGAGGTATCATCTGTGATTTTCTAAATTATCCTTTGCTAATTTTCTACTGTACTTTATTTGCCTCAATAGTAAAGAACACATACACTTTCTTGTCCTTTTCTTTTGTTGAATGTTGGGGACCAAATTGGCTCCTGTGAGGATCTGTGCTACCACTGAACTGTACCTCTAGTACACACATACACACAGTCACATGCATGGACATGTGGTGGTTTTGGTAATGCAGAGATCTGGCTTATGGAAATACTCTCCTGAGAAATTCTCAGCTCCACTGCCCTTGTCATTTTGTTTAAATATTTGATCAACGTAGAATTAATTTCTCTTTTACGGCCTAAGATCAGACCACCATTTTGTGAGACTATGGAGTGAAGTTCATTTTTGTCCAGAGAGTTCTGACTCATCCTCTTACAGTGTGTCCAATTCTCAAGGATAGCTGTTTCTGGACATCTAGGTGCGTCCCTACACGGTGCAGTCTGCTACAGAAGGAAGGAATCTCACAATGTGCATCAGAGTGAGACAGGTTGGGTCTGCATGCCACAGTGGGGATTCCTCAAGCAGGAGAACTACCTGACTTCTCTGCGCATCAGTTTCCTTACAATCTCCTTACCATGGTGCATGGTGTGATGTTCCAGGAAACAGTGCAGGCTGAGGATAGCATGACATCCTAAACATCCGTTCTATAACATGTTTTCCTCAGCATTTCTGAAGCCTTGCATGTACATATGTAGGGGGTTCTAAACAATAGCTGGCATGTTATAGCTTAATTGGGGGCTTGCTTATGTGTTTATTATCTGTCTGTCTGTCTGTCTGTCTGTCTGTCTGTCTATCATCTCCACCGCAGTTTCTCGTCCCTCCTCTCCTCCTAGCCCTTCCCAACCACTCCTCCCACACACACTTTTTTTTTTTTTTTCCAAAACAAGGTTTCTCTATGTTATCTTGGCCGTCCTGGACTTGCTTTGTAGATCAAGCTGGCCTTGAACTCACAGCGATCCACCTGCCTCTGCCTCCAGAGTGTTGGGATTAAAGGCGTGCGCCACCATGCCCAGCTTCACCCCCGTTTTAAAACTCAGCTTCTTAAAGTAGTGTGTGTTACAACTGCTGGTGTCTTACGTTTGATACATACAGTGTGTGTCAGGGCAGACACCTTTTACTACCTTCAGTGCTAAGATACATGGAGCTGAAAGCCAGGCCTTCTGAACAGGGGCTCACCACTGTAATCCCTGCTGATGATCCAAAGCAGCATTTACCTCATGATTTAAGACTGTGTTTGTGAAACCAGGCACGGTGGCGCACGCCTTTAATTTCAGCACTCAGGAGACAGAGGTAGGCAGCAGATCTATCTCTGTGAGTTGGAGGCCAGCCTGGTCTAAAAAACGAGTTCAGGACAGTCAAGGCTACACAGAGAAACCCTGTCTCAAAAAACCAAAACAAAAAACAAAAAAAGAAAAAGAAAAATGAAAAAAATATGATGTTTCTGAGAATACAGCATCATTCCCTTTCCTGACGGTGAGATGCTGAGAGACCTGAAGAAAATAGATAAGTAGATGTGTCTCTACAGGCACATAAGTTGCTCAAGTGTGCTTATTCACTGTATCTTACTAACTGTGCCATACCATCTTGTTTGTTTGTTTTTTCAAGACAGGGTTTCTCTGTGTAGCCCTTGGCTGTTCTGGACTCTCTTTGTAGACCACGCTGGCCTCGAACTCACAGAGAACTGCCTACCTCTGCCTTCTGAGTGCTGGGATTAAAGGTATGTGTTACCATGCTCAGCACCATACCATCTTTAAAACCACAAGTGTCTGTAGCCACAGGCCAGGACAACCCTTGAGTGTGTAGCTAAGTAGAGTAGACGGACCCCAGCTCATTCCTCTAGAACCTGGTCACCATAGTAAGTCATTTGTCACAGTACTTAACAGACTGTACAGTATTGAGTCCTGCCTGAGTTCCTTATGGCCATCTGACTTCCTGTTTACACAGACACACACACACACACACACACACACACACACACACACACACACACACACACACACTGTTCCATAGAAATGACAGCACAACACATAGGGAAGGATACATCTTTGCTGTGGCAGAATAAGACTCTGCTGCCACCTCCCCAGAGCACACTCATCACTTTGTTTGTCTGCAGCTATAGTGCCAGTTACATAAACTCATAGCCTGGTCACCAAAAACCCCTCACAGACCATCCCCTGTGCTGCCATGTCTCTGAACCTGCTCACCCTTCACTTGATGATGGTCTTGCTTTATCTGATTGTGAGATGGAAGCCCTGGCTTGAGCCTGTGGAGCAATAAGAAGCAGCAGCGGAGCCCTATACATCCTGCTTAGAACTGGATGTGGCAGCCTGTGGGAGAAGCCTGTCCCTTTCCCGGCAAGTAGAGGGACAGCCCTGCAGCCACCAGGAATGACGGCCGTGGGTCTGTCCTTGGGTGGGTATAACAGAGCAAGGTATTTCCCATTACAGGGTGTGGGCCCTACTCCTAGGGACATCCAGTGGATACCAAATGCCAGCAGTATGTCTCTGTGAACAAATTAAAAACCATAAACTGAGGACTTTCGGGAAAGTTCATAGGATGAAGAATTTACCTTAGTAATATTATGAAATAAAAATCCTCAGCCCAAAGGACCATAAATCTTTTCCTTCATTGTAAGTAAGTAGGTCAATAAAAAGACCAACAGAGCCCAGGTGCCAAGCAGTCATGGGAGATAGGCTGTGTTTACCTAGGAGGTCGGCTCCCTCATCCACATCCCCGATGACCTCAGACCCCGCTGTAGATAGTTCATGATACAGGGAGTCAGTGTTGATGCCAAAAGCTTTGTTCACAATTCCCTGGGTCGGGCTGTTGGGATACACACAGAAAGAGGAGTTAGGAACAGCACTGCTGTACCACCTGACAGCAAACCTCCAAGCTTGTATTAGGGTCTGCAACTGAAATGTCTCCAAAAGCCTGGATACTAAAAGCCCATGGTGCAACTTTAGGAAGTAGACCTCAGGGGGAGGAACTGAGGTTGCAGAGGGTATGATCAAAAGATCCTAGTAAGGACCCTAGCCTCTCTCCATCCCCAGGACTCCACAAGTAAGCAGTTCTTTCACCGTATCCTTCCCTCATGATATACTGTGTTACCACAGGCCCAAAGGCTAAAGCACTGAAACTTCTAAAGCTAGGAGTCAAAATTAACCTTTCTTCTTCTTCTCCTCCTTCTCCTCATCATTTTTTTTTTTTTTATGTACATTAGTGTTTTGACTGAATGTATGTGTGTGAAGAATGTCATATCCCCTGGAACAGGAATTACAGAGTGTTGTGAGCTGCCATGTAGGTGCTGGGAATTGAACTCTGGTCCTTTGGAAGAGCAGCCAGTTAACCACTCTTAACCCCTGAACCACTTCTCCAGCCCCGGGTTTTTGTTTTTTTAATACTTATTTATTTATATACATGTATTGGCATGCAAGCTCTATCTTCTTGCTCACCAGCATAGATGGTTGTGAACCACCATGTGGTTGCCAGGAATTGAACTCAGGACCTCTTGAAGAGCAGACAGTGCTCTTAATCCCTGAGCCATCTCTTCAGCCCTATTTTTGGTGTTTCAAGACAAGGCTTCTCTGTGGAGCCTTGAACTCAGAGAGATCACCTGCCTCTGCCTCCCAAGCACTGGGTTAAAGGCATGCACCACCACTGCCTGGCTAATCTTTTTTTTTTTTTTTTTTGAATAATTTATTTAACTTTATTTTATGTCATTGGTATATGGGTGTCAGATCGTTTGGAACTGGAGTTACAGACAGTTGTGAGCTGCCATGTGGGTGCTGGGAATTAAACCTGGGTCCTTTGGAAGAGAAGATAGTGTTCTTAGCCACTGAGCCATCCCTCCAGCTCAATCTTTCTTATTTTTAAATAGATAATTTCAAGAATTTTTTCACAGGGATAGGAAGCTGACTGACATACCTGTTCACTGACAACCCTGCAATGTGGGTGCAGACATGACTGGGATATGATAATGATATCCCCCATACACACTTCTAAAGCACACTGAATCCCTCATCCAGCCTGGCTGTATGAGCACCTGCTTCCTGTGCGGTCCAGACGGGTTTCCGGACACACATCCAGCTCTGGGGTAGAGTCGATAATGTCCTGAACATCAGACCACTCATCACTGCTGCCCATACCTAGTACAGAGCACAGAAACCTGGGGTCAGGGGACAGCCTGAAAACTTCTGCCCTATTGACAAAGGCTTCCTAAGCCTGCATCTACAGAATCCACACACTAGTCTTCTCTAGTTACGACTGTCAAAAAAGGGTTCTCCCTATCCCAGTGAATGGACGCTCCAGCCTTTGGGAGTCTAGAGAGGAAGCCCAACCCACTCCCTGCTTGCCCTGTGGAACATTTGGAACCTGGGTCTCTTTCTCTGTTTCTTTCTCTGTTTCTCTGTTTCTCTGTTTCTTTCTTTCTTTCTTTCTTTCTTTCTTTTAAAATTTGAAACAGAGTCTCATGTCCATAGGCTGGTCTTGAACTCCTGTTCCTCCTGCCTCTACATCCCAAGAGAGGGAATTACAGATGTGTGCCACCATATCCAGCTTGGAGTCTTGTCTTTAAGGAAGTGATCAAGGTTAAATGAGGCTACATGGCTCACCTCACTCAACTGGGCTCCTTACGAGATCAGGACAAACATACTGTGAGGACACTGGGAAGTGGCTCTAAGTACAGGAAGGACCTCAGAAGAGACTGCCTGTACCTTGGTCATGGTCTTCCTACCTCTAGGACAGCTATTTAAAACTGCCTACCTGTGGTATTTGCCATAGAAGCCTTAGCCATTATATCTGCTCAAGCTAAAACCCAAAGAGAAAGAAACACCTCTTAGGTGTAGGCGGAAGAGGTGACAGTGAGCAGCAGGTGCATGGCCTCCCCAGGGGTGGGGCTGTGGCACTGGACAGACTACATACCGATACTGACGTTCCGCATTTCTTGGGTGACCTGAACTTCCATGTTACGGCTGTTGCGCTTCTCTCGGGCCCGCTTGTTGTTCTTTGTGACACTGCCATAGTCCCCCAGCGGCTGTAGGCTCTCGTTGAGTGGTGTGACTGCTGCTGAGGGCACGGAGGATGTGGGTGTGTTGGACTTGGTCCCTGTGGTACTGGGCGTTGCAGCTGCTGAGGACTGGCCTGACTCAGACATCTCATCGTTTGGACACTAAAGCCAAACAGAGGAAGGAGGAAGAACATCATAGTAGGTCATGGTGCTATGGTTAGCGGGGTTGCAGAGGCCCCATTGCTCTACTTCTCTGCCACGGGGCTATAACTGAACAACACTGTGCCCACCTGTAGAGGCAGGAGTCTCCTTTTGGCCTAGTTACTCCTGAACAATGAATGATGCTCACCCATAGCTGCCTCTGACTTCTCAGAAGCCACCACCTCATTGAATGGAACTTTCAGCTTATACCTGCCATAGGATAGTCCAGCACCATCATGAGTGATATGATGCTACACAGAGGACATAGTGGAAGACACAGTGGGTAGCCTGTGCAGTTGTGGGCTGGTTAGGAACCAATGACAGACTAGCATGGGCAAAGGGTAAGAAATTTGGTACCTGGCACTGGGTGGCCAGGTTGTGCTGTACACTAAGCTACGACAGTACTACCCCCTTGTACCAACTGTAGGTCACAAACACTCAGCCCTGGCTGAGGACAGTGGCAGAAAAGGACACAGTATTTCTCTGACTCTGTGGCTGGGACCTCCACTAAGCAGATCCTGAATGTTTTTCTAACACTTCAGCAGAAACAAAGTTTAGCCCTGAGCAGCAATGCAAATTCCGCTTTAATAAAATGGACACTGTTCTGTAGAAAACTCAGACTCTTACAGAAGCCAGCTGCTAACTTTACAAATTTTATGAGGGGAAAAAGGCACTCAATTGAAGGTTATAAAAGAGGGAGCAAACACTTTCTTCTTGTGCTCTTTCTTGATAAAAATATTAGACAGTCTAAATAAAAACGGTTCCCAAACATTCCTCTACTAACTAATATTGACAGATGTATATGACATGTGATTCTAGGTAGGTGCCCTGGTCATTCCAGGCAGCAGATGGCCTTCAGACCCCTTTGCTTCTCTCTTACGAGGGCCAAGGAAGATGACTAAACATATCAGGCATGCACTGTAGTGGGTTCCAGAGTTCTGGGACAGAACTGTCACTGCTGGGCTCTAGCATGAATCTCTCAGTAATGGAGATAGTCATGTCTTAAAAGACAAGTTCTGGTTTTATCTACCAAGCTGCTTTATTCCTATACAAGCAATTGTATAGGAAGTGTTGGGCAAGGAAGGACAGCTCTTTTGTCAGAATTCGATGGCTTTCCTGGCATCAACTGAGTTGTGACCAAGGCTGCAGTTCTGGCCCACAGCCAAACACAACTCAATCCTAGCCAGTAGTGGTGAAGCAAGAGCCCTTCCACCAGCACACAGTCTGCCCATCTTGGAAACAGCTCTGTAATAAAATTCTAGCTTTGCATCTGGATCCAGCTTCTTCCCAATATAAGGGAGAAACACTTTCCCTTCACATTCTTGTGAGTGCCAAAAGAGGTGAGCATGATTCATATGGGGCCTTTGAGATGTAGCTCTCAAAAGACTTGTGCTTGCCTCTCTTCAGAGCCATCCAGGTGCCTTCCAGACGTAGACCTCTGCTGCTGCAACCCAGTAAAGGACAAAAAGAAAAAAGAAAAAAGAAAAAAAAAAAAGAAAGAAGGAAAAGAAACTCCAAGCAGGACAGGAAGAAGCCAGGGGAATGAGTCTCACTCATTTCTAGACCTCCTTCCTCAGTGTCCATGTGCTTCTGCCTATTGTGACCCTTTGATAAAAATGGGGGCATTTTGCCCTCTGGCTGTGCCTCCCCCAGTGTCCCGGCTCTATTATCCTACAGGGCCGCACTTACCCAGGGGATACACCCCCCTGGCCACCACTTACCTAGGGCAAACCTCTCAACCTCCTAAACATCAACGGGGAGCAGTGACCTCCAAATGTATTGCAAAGAACCCACACTCTTAGCGGTCATTCCTCACCATGAGTAGCCACAACTGTTTGGTTAAAACACTACAGTATATAAAAACAAAAAACAAAACAAAAACAAACAAAAATTAAGAAATTAGAAAAACCTTAAAATTTGGAGCATGAAATAAAAAGAACTTAATGTATTAATTACTCTTTTAAAAATAAAAAAAATCAAATAAAACATACAATAAACTAAAACACAAAACATTGTGGTTTAAGAGAGAAAAGCAGTTTCAGACAACATAGAAGAGACAGAAGGGACATGGTGAGAAGAAGAGCTGGTAAAGCATGGGCCGCAGTGGGTGCCTGGAGCCCGGCGGGGTCAGGCATAGGCTCCCACGGCCTTCTGACGTTCTTGTAGTGTCTGCAAATGCTTAAGGGGAAGCCTTCTCACAAGTCTGGTGTGAGGGAGAGTGAGGAGCAAGTGAGTGAGCATGAAAAGCTGGCATAACGGCAAGGCCATAGCTAGATGGCTAGGGACAGCAGAGCTCTTACGGGTCTTACTGCCTTCTCCTCAAGGCACACACCCCGGCAGGACAGTGGGACAGGGCACCAGCACCTCTGTCTTGCAGATATACTCATTGCCTAAAACAAGAGTACAAGCAGTGGGCCACTTTCTGACAGAGCTGGAAGCACATAACAGCCCCTGCAAGCAAGCTGGACACAGGCAGGACAGTCGGCCAAGAGCAACAGCAGGAAATTTCAGAAGTCCTGGGCCCCGCATCCACCAAGTCCAGAGGCTCAAGAACATGTGTCCCCCAATTCCCTGGGAACTTTTCACCAGTCCCAGGGGTCCTCCTCCATCCCAGGAAGGCAATCTCCCTTATCTGGCAATGTTTCACCTGCCTCTAGGCCGTCTAAACACACAGCCCCCTTGTACAGAAAGCAACCTGGAGCCCTGAATGAATAACCTGACCTTTGCTGGGCTCCATGTTTGGGGTGAACACCTGTGGGTGGCAGCATCGCCCTTCTCAGCTTGTGGCTAAGGAACTACAGCCAAAGACAAGCAGAAAAGAGCCCAAGGCAAGAACCATCTTACGATTTATGCCTCAGACTCTAGACACTGAGGGCGTTCTGGCTGGACTCTAGCCAGAGATAGGCATGTATTTGGGGATATGTTCTGGTTGTAGCTACGTTCAGCCTTAATAGACATGGCTTCCTTGGCTGCAGAGTGGCCTGAGGAACAAAGGGAGCTAGCCTGGACTCACAGGTGCTAGTGTGAGGTCAAACAGAGCAGGAAGCTCATTCCTCCTTATAGCCCAGGTCTGTTTGTCTTTCTTTGCCTCATGCCAGGGGATGGGGGACTAACTCAGGGAAAACAGCAAAGACTGGAGTCCCCTGAATGGACATGGGGATATCAGTAGTTTAGGGGACCCTCACTACACACACGGCTACAAAACCTGGTAGCTGGAGCTGGACTGCAGCTGGCCGAGGTCACTCAGGTGCCAGTGGTCCCCCGCAGGCACGAGCTTGCCCCCCATCTGTGCACGTACCATGCCATCAGCCAGGGGGAAGACATTCAGAGAGGTGGGACGCTCCTTCCTGCTGCAGTAGAAAAGAGGTAAGCACAGGAGTAGACGGTTAGGTTGTGCTAGGGGAGAATCAAAAGCCCATTTCTTGACAAAGAGATAGATAAGATCTGGTGGATGGCGATGCTTAAAGCAGCATTCTGTACCCAGCCACTAAGTATCACTTCCACACATTCGAGAGCTATTCCTTAATTAGGAGTCATGTACTTCCCCCTTCCATCATGCTCTAATTTAACATTTTTATTTAGTTTAATTTTGAAAAAAAATTTATTCTTTGTGTATGGTTGCTTTTGCCTACGTGTACATCCGTACACGCATGCCTGGTGCAATGGAGGCCAGAAGAAGGCACTGGATTCCTGAAACTGGAGTTACATACAGATGGTTGTGAGCTATCATGTGGGTGTTGGGGATTAAACCCAGGTCCCCTGGAAGAGCAGTCAGCACTCTTAACTCATCAGCTACCTCTCCAGCTCCCCTATTTAGTTTAATTTTAAACAGAAACAGCATCAGAGCTAGTAATTCTAAAGCAATGCCAACAAGAGCTTTTTCAGTATTTATTATTTTAAAATTCTAAATATATGTGTGTAGTGTGTTGGTATGTGAATGTGAGGTACAGGTGCCAGCTGAGTCCAGCAGGGAGTGTCAGACTTCCGGGAACTGGAGGCATAGGCAGCTATGAACTGCCTGGTGCAGGTGCTGGGACCGGAACTCAGATCCTGTGGAAGAGCAGTAAGTGCTCTTAACTGTGCTGAGCCATTTCTCCAGCCTCAACAAGACCTTTATTTTTCCTTCACCAAGCAGTTCTCTTACAGGGCTTGTGTGTGAGACTCTTCACCTTGTATTTTGAGACAGGGTGTTCTATGGAACTCACCCATTGGCTAGACTACCTGGCCAGCAAGCTCGGGGGTCTGATGCCCACGTAACCATCTCCTCACAGCCCTTCACGGCGTCTCAGTAAGTACCTTACCAGGACATGGTCAAAGCAAAGAACACTTCTGTCATGACTGCTAGAGGCTGTGATGGAGGACATTGCTTCTATGTGCAGATCTCTGCACATAGAAGGCAGGTTAGATTTAGAGGCTGCCAATCAAGCAGGTTTGACCACACACAGGTCTAGGCAACACCACACTTCCAGGGCTAAACTGTTCAAAGCTGTTCAGATCAAGCATTAGTGCCTGTTCATGCCATAGCTTCTAACTCTGGGTGTTCAGCCTTAGAAACATGGGAGTGGTAATGTCTTCCTCTGGAATCTCAAGGAGACACGTCCAGAGGGCTAGGACACATCCTCTGAAAGCAGAAAATGTGTGTTTTCTCCTTACTGCATGAAGAATGCCAGGGATGAAGAGGAGGGCCAAGGACAGTGACAACTCAGAAACTACCTGTGGTTGACTGTTTAGCTTGAAAAAACATGAGTCTGGGCAAGGGTCTCTTGGTAGAGATTGGGCAGTTAGTCTGTCCTGTTCAAAACATCAATCTCCTGCAGTAAGGAGATCCCTAGCACTTGCTGGGACCTGATTTTGCTGTCTCACTTGTTTGTCATGGCAAGGATAGAATGGAAGAGGCTGGGTGTTTCATGTGGGGACAATGGGTTGGGGTAGTGGAGAAATGTTCAGGGCTGAGGGCTCTCTGGAAGGCACTGTTCAGGGTCTGGCTTGCATGACTCTTTCATACAGGGCAGCTGGGCCTATTAGTATTAAGTAGAAAGAATTTAGATGCTGAGCCCCCAGAGAGTTGGAGAGTTTGTCTACTTTTGAATCTCCCTAGATCAGCTGTACTGACAATATTCCACAAGTGCCAAGCCTCTGGGCCACTGAGAGGCAGCACAGCTCATCAGCGCTGTCTGTTATGGCCCCCATTAAGCACTCCTTCTTTTGACCCTGGGTGAGAAGCACATAATGTGTTCCTAGGGCCTAAGCCAATGATGCCTCTCCAGATGCTACAGGATGAGAACAGGGAGGTGGCTCTTGTCTCAAAGGACGGAATGAGACATACACTGCAGATGATTAAATCCACAGCTGGAGATGTTTCTACTGGCCTACCACCTGCCCGGTCAAGTCACATTGGAACTTTAGTCACACACTGCTCTCAGTGGCTCAAGTCAATGACATAATTTCATGTGTGAGGAGGGCAGGCATTTCTTGAGTGTGGGATAGAACCCTAGAACCTGGAAAACTCAGGGAACTCTTGCTCTGTCAACTACTATGTGGCTATGGGGTATCCAATGAGTCTGTCCCTCCTCAGTCTTGTGAAGGTCATCAAGAAAACTGTGATTTCAATTGGAGCAATTACTGTCAAAATTCTTCCCTCAGACAACCCCAATCCTCACGGTGACCCTAGCACTAGAGTGGACAAAGACCAGCAGGCTTTACCTTTTCCTCCACGACTGGCGAGGACTGCAAGCAGCAACAGACACAATGGCCAGCACACAGCAGCGACAGCACAGAGGGCAGGACAAGAAGACCACATTAGAGAATGAAGTTAGATGGCTATCACACAGCATGTGTCCACAGAGACGGCACGTGCACGATGGTGGTGAGATATCTGGACCCCATGTGTTCCCCTCTACACAAACACCAGCTATACATAGTATCTGTAGGAATAGACACATGAGGTACAGATTCTTGTGGTTTTGACAAAAGACCTGAGGATGTGACTTACTGAAGAGGCAGCAGGTGGGTGAGCACAGGGCTTGTCACAAACACCCAGCACACATGTGCACACAGAACAGAGGCACACAGGCTCCACCTACATCTGCAGCAATGGCTCAAGAACAGCAAGTACTGGAAACTCTACTCAGTTCATTCTAGACATACAGATCCTGAAAACCACGCCAGGAGTGCAGGAAAAGGCCACATGCATCACAAGTGGCCAGCAGCTCAGACTCAGGAGGAATAAAGACTCTATAAAGTCCTTATGGGGAATTTAAAAAGTCTGAGCTCAGAGTGAACCAACTTAAAGATCTGACCTAAAGGACACACAAAGCTTCCTTCTACCTTAGCTGAAGAGCAGAGCATTAGCAACGTTGAAGTATAGTACTCGCCAGTGATAGTGCACACACTTGGGATGAGGAAGGGTTCTTTCTGCACACGTCAACTAGCCCACTACTTTGGGTCAAGACAATTGCTGTCAACGCCTGGGACCCCATACTACCTTGATCTCAGCTTGAGTTTAGACCACAGGAGACAGATTAGCTTCTTTTTAACTACTCAGGTAATGGCAAGTAAAACAGAGTCTGTGGGTTAAGGAACTTCAGTGCCACCAGCCAAGATGATGGGAAAAGCCCAGAGGTGAGCGTTAGCTCCTCCTGCCCCCACTCAGTCTCCATAAGCTTGGTAACAAGCACTATCCTCCCATGCTGTGGAGACTACTGTGAAAGGCTGGCAGTGGGAGCAGGAGACTAAGGCAACAAGGTGTTTATATCTTTGCTTTGAGAAGCTCAATGGGCAGATCAGGGCAGATCAGATCAAGCACCCAGGGGTTTGAACTCAGTGAGCAAGACACCCCCGCACTCCTCCTAGTTAGGCTGGAAAATCCCATTTGTCAGACAACAGAAAAGGCCATAAAGGCTTCTTAGGGCTTCTAGAAGGCATGAAGAAAGCCTCTCCCTGGCAGCCACCTACTATGGGTATCACTCTTATTCTTGGCACCATGCTGCCCAGAGAACATAAGATGACCATAGCCAGAGGAGACTCACAGATCCACTTCTCATAGAACACGCCGAGGGCATGCTAGCGCTGTTAGGGAAGGACGGACAGGAAACACACCAGCCTAAGCCTTAAACTCCTCTCAGGTAGAAAGCATGCTTTCCACAGCCTGGCTGCCTAGAGATGGAGACAAACTGGGTACAGGGGAGAAACCAGGGGTGGAAGTAGAGGCTCTGGATACCTAGCTAGTGTAGACTGCTGGGAGCTAAGGAGTCTACAGGAATACCTTGGTAGCAAGTTCCTGGAAGGCCTTCCATCCCTTCACCAAGTAGGCACTCATAGCAAAGCACACCCTATATGAGGCCATGGTGTTTCTTTTCCAAAGGAAAAACAAGTAACCTAGCCTGGCCCGGGGAGATGATCAGAGTCACCAGAGGTCAGCTTCACAACCTATCTGGCTTTGAACCCTGTCCAGCTTTGGTTTTAGCTGAGCTCACAGGATCCTAGGATATCTATTTCTGCAGACCCACAGGGCAGTCTGCAATCCTGGGTTTAGGTCACATTGCCCAAGTTTCTGTGATATACTGCATATGTTGGCCCCATATTTTAAACCACAAGCCTGCCAATTCTTGTAGCGCTTGGGATCTATTCAACTGCTTGTATCCTGTCTACTTCCTGCTACAAGTAGCAGCACCATGTCAGATAATACAACCCAGACCCTCCCTACCTTCCTCAGGCCTACAAGGCCTTTGCATGCATTCTTGTTTTTATGTCAAAGACTATTGCATGCTGAAGAGGACAGCTTTTCTAGTCACTCAGAAAGTGGCTGATGGAGCCTGGAGCTCTATAACTTGAACCTGCTCATTTGTGGATACAGTACATAGCAAGAGGAATATGCAGCCTTATTATAAAGTGACTAGAGAACTTTTCTGGTCCAGACCTAGTTTTAAAAGGTTCAGCATGGGCTGGAGAGATGGCTCAGCAGTTAAGAGCACTGTCTGCTCTTCCAGAGGTCCTGAGTTCAATTCCCAGCAACCACATGGTACCCTCTTCTTGTGTGCAGGTGTACAAGCAGGCAGAAGACTGTATAAATAATTAATAAATAAATCTTAAAAAAAAAAAAGGTTCAGCTGTGCTGGACCTGTAATCCTAGCACTTGGGAGGCAGAGGAAGGTAGATCACTGTGAGTTTGAGGCCAGCCAAGGCTACATAGAGAAATCCTGTCTCAAAAAACAAAAACAAAACCAAAAAAATAAAATACGACTAAATAAAAGGTTCGGCTATAGGAATTTGGGACCACAGAGCAATAGGGTGATGCCTGGTTCACTCTGTGGTTCTATGGGTTCTGGCTCCTGCCCCTCCCCACACTTGACTAATGTCATCTCTAACCATTCAACTCTCAAGCTGGTGATGCCCTGGGTGAGACTTCTGACACTGTCTTTAGATACTGTGACTCTGACAGAACATGGGCAAGAACCCACCCTCAACAGCATTCTTCCTAATGCTTGAGCAAAACCAGCACCAGGTCCTGAACTTGGGTCTAACAGGACTTGGGACTCTGGACGCCATCTACCCTGCCTTAGGTGCAGGGACACAGGCTGAGCAAGGCAGTCCATCATTCTTCTCCTTCTAAAGTTCAGTAGTAGCAGCACATTCTAGAGTAGAGATGTCCAACTTTTGGACATTACTATATGATACTGTCATCTACAAATATGTTGGGCTGCATGCATAGCTATCTTAGGACCCAGGTGGCTTATGGGCCACAGGCTAGATGTGTCTGTTTAGGACACAGATAAAGAACACTGAGCATATGAACACATATCCTCCAGGGGGAATATGTACATATTTTATAAAGATCTTAGTTTTAGATCCCAGAACTCTTCTGGATTGACTCTATCAGATGATAAATATACACTCAGTATAAACAAGAAGATACGGTGAAAATGTTGGGTGACTGTTTAAAGTCCCCATCGCTTCAAATCCATCTGATCAGGCCAAGGCCTCCATGTACTTCTGAAAGGATGCTGCGCAGACCCTCCTGGTCCCTCTCATTGACATGTAGGTAGGGAATTAAATGGGGGATTAGAGCCCCACTGAGTTAAATCTTGGTCAAGAGCTGGCCTTTGGTTCAAACTCCACACCCCCACAATATACAAATAGCTATGAAAGCACTGTGAGCACTGATCAGCAAGGTTGCGAATATATTTTAACAACTAGGAAAAACTGCAAAATCAGAATCCATAAAGAGCAAGGTCAGACTGTACAAATGTCCTGAGCCTCAGACTCAGGCCTGGGACAGAGCAGAGGGCAAGGCTGCAGTCACTGAGAGACTACATCCATCTTCATGCACACTCCTGCCCACTGTCCCTACCACTCCTGCCCTGCCCACCCAACCCACCTACCTCCGCCCTGGCAGGCTGCTTTCTGTTTGGCCACTACTCCCAACTTGCTGCATCTTAGATCTTTCAATGTGTTCCACGTAGGTCTGGATCATCTGTCAAAAGAGGTTCCCTGTTATTGTCACCCACTGAATCCCCAATGCTATAGTTCTGAAGGGTTTTGCTTGGATAAAACTGCTTGTTTAGGGAATAAGAATCTAAGGAACAGTCGAGCATGGTGGCGCACGCCTTTAATCCCAGCACTCGGGAGGCAGAAGCAGGCGGATCGCTGTGAGTTCGAGGCCAGCCTGGTCTACAAAGTGAATCCAGAACAGCCAAGGCTACACAGAGAAACCCTGTCTCAAAACAAAACAGAATCTGAGGAACATGAGTAGACAGCTTTCTACCAAACAATGAAGTGCAGCCTTAGCAGTTAACACCCCAGTCATCCCAGAAGGGTACCCACTAGCACTTACCTCTGTGTGCCGCTGGTGTAGGGCATTGTATTCTTTCTTCATCTCTGATTCCCGTTCCTCCAATCGGGAAACTAGAAAACACAACACTGTGTCAGCTGCACAGTCTACCCTACACAGCTCTGTACATGTCATTTGGACTCTAACAAACCCTGGCCCATGGTACAGCAGAGCAGCACTTTGTGCTCAGAAAGGTTGTTCCTGTTTGAGAGTACTAGATATTGAATATGAGTGGCATGTGGTGTGAGCCACACATGTGAGCACGCTCAGTCCTATTGTAAAGGAAGCCAGGATGCGTGGAACTTACAAAAGCATCTGCTCAGGCTAGCCAGAAGCTTCCAAAAACACAGGCACATCTCATAGCATGTACCAAGGGTAAGTACAAGTGAGAACTCGGTGGTGGACGACTTTCCTAGTATGATGAACAGGGTCCTGGGTTCCATCCCCAGTACCCCTAAAACAAATCAATAAATCAATCTTTTTTGTTGTTGTTTTTTCGAGACAGGGTTTCTCTGTGTAGCCTTGACTGTCCTGGTCTCTCTTTGTAGACCAGGCTGGCCCTGAACTCACATTTATCCGCCTGCCTCTGCCTCCTGAGTGCTGGGATTAAAGGCACACACCACCACACCCTGCTTTTTTTTTTTTTAAATAGCAGAACAAGTAAGCAGCTCATTAAAAGAAAAAAATTTAAATGAATACTGAGTTATGTTAAAGATTGACAGAACTCAGAACTATATGATGAAATAAAAAGCTGCATTCCTTACATACATCAAGAACTGAACTTTTCTTCTCTAGGCTGCTAACCAAAACGGGTAGTCCCTGGTGACACTCAGAAGGTCTCCTCTGGTGTGGCACACACCTGTCTAAAAATTACAACCAACTAGCAAGCTAACTGGCAGTACTGACCAGGCAGCCTGTCCCTGGGTCCTATAATGGAGCCAACACACTACTGCCCCTGTGTGCCTTCCTCTGAACCTCTATCTTTGTGGTCCACTAAGTGATGAAGATAGAGAAAACAAGGCAGGACATGTGCAACTTGTGTGTCCTGGGCGTTGGGAGGTATAGTCCTTCACTGGCTTTCACCTTCTTCTGACCTCCTGATGTCTTTTCTACATTGACTTAACAAATTATAGCCAGGTGTGGTGGCACACGCCTTTAGTCCCAGCACTTGGGAGGCAGAGGCAAGTGGATCTCTGTGAGTTCGAGGCCAGCCTGGTCTCCAGGACAGCCAAGGCTACACAGAGAAACCCTATCTTGAAAAACCAAAAAAACAAAAAACACAAAACAAATTATATAGCTCCACATCTCATTTCAGACCATGCTGTGTTCTGTGATCTGAGAATGGGCCAAGTGGTATCTGTGGAGGCTATTGCTGCTCATCCTGCACTCGCGAATTGATAGTAGTGTTGGGACCCTTTTTGAAGCTCAGCATAGGCAACAGCTCAAGGCAAAGTCAGCTCCAGTTTTTCTTGAAGGAGTCTAAAGCATGGATACCAGCACCTAACAGCACATACAACCCAGAGACACTGCATCTCACACATACTAGACCCATAGACACCAGCACTCAATGCACATGGAACCCAGGGACCCCAGTACACATCACACACAGAGCCAAGGATACTAGCACCCAATACATAGGGGACCCAGAGACACCAAAACCCTACACATATGGGACTTAGGGACACCAGCACCCAACACAGACACCAATATCCAAAACTCATAATGTAGAATAGTACCTAACACACATGTGACTTATAGATACTAGTACCCAACCTACACTTGACTTATACACTAGCACAGAACACATGTGACGTGTATACATACATGACTTATAGACATTGGTGTACCATATACGTGACATACACAAACTAAAATAGCACCTTGGAAAAGCTGCCTGTCTATATGTGTTCCTGGAAGGAACTAGTGTTGGATACCAGCATCTCCCTATGGGCCTTGGCTTGGATGTCTGTGCAGCTACTGCTTCGCTGAGAGCTTCCCATTTATCCCTCAGGCCTCATGTTAACCCAGAGAATTGCTGTCTTAGTTGGTATTTTTTTTCTTTCTAAGAAAAGAGCCAGTAAGTTCTCATATGTGAAACACTCTAATAAAAAGGAAAGTTACAGTATCTGTATAAACATAAGGTTTATTATACACGACTAAACTAGGTGTTCAGGTTTGCTTCTTGTTTGCAATCCTAGCATGTAGAGAAGCCTCGTGCCCGCTGCTCACCTCAGACCCCTGACCGTCAGCAGGATGCTAGTCTAGGACTGTAGCCTTTCACTCTCAGCCTTGGAATAGGTCAAACCAACCTATCAAGCCAGTTTTCTCACTGTAACCCCCCAATTCAATTTTAATTTCTCAGAGAAATGAAGGTAGCTGTTTCTCAAGGTAACCAAATAAAGTGGCAAATGTGCTTCAGTTATTCAAACACTGAATTATAAAAAAGATTGAATGGATGGCTGTACAGTTTAAGCATAGTTTTAAAGATTCATTTTTATTATTTTAAATTATGCATATTTGGGGGGAGAGTTACGCACATTAGTACAGGTGCCTGAGGAGGCTAGGGACATTGGAACCTCCTGGAACTGGAAACTATCTGCATCTGGCAAACTACGTCTCTGCTAGAACACGAGGCAATCATAGCTGCTGCAAAGCAGCCCCATATCCCCACACCTAGAATTAAAACAAAATCATAATTATAATATTTCTGTGTTTTTAAAAGAAACCAAAATTCCAGAACTGTCACTATAAGCACCTTTTCACCTCTCCCTAAAGATACAGTTGACTAGAATTCAGGAAAGGGACAAAAAAGAAAAAATGATTAAGTTGATCCTGACCTGCTCCAAGGCTGAGACTTATAGACTACTGAGGTGACAATCAAGGTTTGAGGGTGAGCAGCAGGCAGGTGGCTAATATTTGCAAACAAGAAGAAAACCTAAAGGTCGTTTAGGAACAGTGGCTCTGCCACTACAGTAATTTTTACCCCCAAGACAGGGTTTCTCTGATTAACAGCCCCGGGTGTCCTAGGCTTGCTTCGTAGACCAGGCTGGCCTTGAAATTCACGGAGATCCATCCACCTGCCTCTACCTCGTGCACCTCCACACCTGGCCAGTGTAGTAATCTTTAGCTTCACAAAGATCAGCCAGGGCCCATGGCCATAGAAGCACAGAGCTGCGGGTATGCCTGTTTATTCTTTTACAGTCAGGGTGCTCTATGAAGCAACAGTGCGATGTGCCACAAGACTTTACTTCCACAAAGAACCTAAAGCTGATTATGGAAATGGATAGTTGTGTGATGAGACAGAACAAAGAGCTGAGAGTCAGGATGAAATAAATAAGGCCCCCACTCACCTTAGACATGCCCTTTACCCAACCGCTTGTGTGTTCCTCCCAAGATCAGTTTTAAAATACACATGCAATCCCAACTCATAGCCCTTGCTAGCCACTTACTCTGATCTGCATAGTTTTTGGCCTTTAGCTCCAGTTGGCGCGTCTGAAACTCATAATGTTCTACCTGGATCTGGAGTTCTTTCTTCTCTTGTTCCAAGGCATCTTCAAATTCGATAAATTTCTAAGCATGGGGAAAACAAAAGATAAGCTTGGTGTGTGTTGGTCAGAACGTGATATCAGCTTTTGACATGAAAAAGCACAAGTTCAAGAACCCAAGACTCATAGCCAAGGCTACACAGAGAAACCCTGTCTGGGAAAAAACAAAAAACAAACCCCCCAAAACCAAACCAAAAAACCCAAGACTCCAGAGACACCTTCAGGCCACAAGCTGGCCAGAGATAGAGCCAGAGTAATGGTCTCCACTAGACTGTGGAGATTCATGCTGCCTGCTTTTCCCCATCTGTAGAGAGACATCACAAACAAACCCTGATAATAAACAAGAGAATACTCCAGAAATGAGTGACTGGAACCTTTGGCCAGCTCATAGCATTCCTGGTGGCCTGGGAATTCTGCCTTCACGTACCTTTCCAGGGCCTCATGTGCAGTAGGAAGGCCCATGATCAGTTAAGTTTTGAACAATGGGATCCACAAATGATGTGGCTCATCTTGTTTGCAATAGAATAGATTATCCCTGTCAGTATTAAACTTCTAAACAAAGGAAAGGCAACTTTTCTCCTCATCTCTATTTCATTATTTTTCATTATTTTTTGTTTTGTTTTGTTTTGTTTTGAGACAGGGTTTCTCTGTGTAGCCCTGGCTGTCCTGGAACTCACTGTAGACCAGGCTGCCTCTGCCTCTCGAGTGCTGAATCTTTTATTTTTATGAGTGTGTGTGTGGCTGTGTGAGTTCATGTGTCCCACATACATGCGGGATCCTATTGAGAAAAAGCAGAAGAGGGTATCAGATTCTCCAGAACTGGAGTCACAGACAATTATGAGCTGCCTTGTAGGTGCTAGGACTTGAACCTTGCTCCTCTGGAAGAACAGCCAGTGTTCTTAACCCCTGAGCTATCTCTCCAGGCCCTTTACTCTGCATTTCAATCACTTCTTAGCTCCAGACCCATCATTACTGGACTAAAAATTACAAGCACTATCTTTGAAGTGGCCCAGCCTGGAGAGTTTCTGAGCAAAATGATCATCACCAAACCAAGTGAAAAGAAACCATTCTGAAGCACAGATCTTATCAGGGCCACAAGAGGAGTCACCACCCTGGTATGGACATTGCCTCTGCTGATTTCCTGCAGTAGTAAGGGATGAGGAAGGAAGTTGTGTGCAAGTACTGAACAGGAAACTGGAATGTGACCAAATAGGTCCGTCTGTAGGAAGCATAAATACTAGGCGGGCTTTAAAGGCACAAAAAGCATCTCAAAGGCTGGGCAGGGTGGTGCACGCCTTTAATCCCAGTACTAGGGAGGCAGAGGCAGGCAGATCACTGTGAGTGAGTCCAGGACAGCCAAGGCCACAGAGAGAAACCCTGTCTTGAGGGGGGGGGGGAGGGGAGGGAGGGAGGGAAAGGGGGGAGGTGCATCTCAAATGATATGTCATAAAGCTAACAGTGGACTTCGGGCTTCAGTCTCTGGCTAGGGCCATGTCTCACGTAACGACCCACCTACACCTAACTCCACGGCACTCCAACCAACTGATGTCCCTCCTGCTGCAGTTTGTCCATGGTCTTTGTGCTGGAGCACTGAGCGCCAGTGAATGACAGAAGGATGATTCATCCTGTACAGCCAGTAAGAGGGGAAACTCCAGAGGAGGGAAGAAAGAAGCTGGGAGGGAAGAGACTGCAGCCAGAAGGATTAAAGACACTGCAGTCAAGGAAGCTGGAGGAAAAATACCCTATGGCCAGCAAAGTGCAGTGGTTTTATGTATATATGCAGATGTACAAACAATGAAAACAAATGATTGTGAATCAACTGGATACAATTAACACATAAAGAATACATATATATTTAGCCTTTAAAAAATAATTTCATGGATGAGATTGCTCTTCCCATTTCATATATAAATTATAAAGTAGAAAATTCAACTTTAAATTGCTGTCAATCATAAAAGGCGAAAACACAAGTCAGCATCCAGGACTCTCAGGATGCTGAGCACTATGCAATCTCTTACAACGGATTCGTGGGACTGTTATAGCTTCCCTAGATCGAGCACGCTTTGTCCTCACAGTTCTGTAGGCCAGGAACACCCATAGGAGCTCATCTAGTTTTAGATGTAAACACCGTAGCCGGGCGTGGTGGCGCACGCCTTTAATCCCAGCACTCGGGAGGCAGAGGCAGGCGGGTCACTGTGAGTTCGAGGCCAGCCTGGTCTACAAAGTGAGTCCAGGACAGCCAAGGCCACACAGAGAAACCCTGTCTTGGAAAAAAAAAAGAAGAAGAAGAAGAAGAGGAAGAAGAAGTAAACACCACGAGGAATCAAAAGTCAGCTTCTTTTAAATTGTTGATAGGTGAAAAGAAAGAAAGAAAGAAAGAAAGAGAATTTCTAAAATAAAAATATACCTTACTGGTCTCTTGTCTTAAGCAAGCAGACAGGCTAGGGGCAACTAGGGTCTCTGAGCCTGTGCCATCACCTGTGGCTACTTCCTGGTACCAAGAGGGGCAATCTATATCCATCAAGTATTTACCCAGGGCTAGCTGGGATAGCAACCCTAACATTAGATGTTCCTTTATGACCAACTTTACATATCCCACATCTAGGTCTGAAACACAGGAGGGCAGGTCCTCAGTTGGGAGGCTGGAGTTACAGACACTACTTCAAAGAACCACTAAACAGTATATGGAAGAGGCAGGGATATTTCTATATTCAAATATTAGATGTGGGTTAGTAATACAGCCATAGTTCAGGAATGTAGCAAGTGTTCCTCATATTCATGCTAAAAATCCATCCAGCATGCATCTGAAACACCGCAGCAACTGATTTAATGCGCTCCAATTTTTAGGAGAAGTAATCAAAAAGAATAAGATCACAACCAGGCAGTGGTGATGCACGCCTTTAACCCCAGTGCTCATGAGGCAGGGGCAGTAAATCTCTGAGTTTGAGACCAGCCTGGTCTACAGAGCAAGTTCCAGGACAGCTACTATATACAGAAAACCCGGTCTCGAAAAAGAAAAAGAAAAAAATAAAATAAACCCACCTGGTGTTCAAGGCCAACCTCAGCAAAACAGTAAGCTTGAGACTAGTCTAGGCACATGAGCCCTTGTCTCAAAAACAGAAGCTAGAGAGATGGCCTAGTAGTTAAGAACACTGGCTGCTCTTACAGAGGATCTGGGTTCAATTCTCAGCATCAACATGGCTTACAACTATCTGTAACTCTAGTCCCAGGGGATTCCTTTGCCCTCTTTTGGCCTCTCTGATTACCAGGTACATAAGGCAGTTACAGAGACACACATGCAGATCAAACTCCAAGACACATAAAATGAATAAACTTAGCAAACAAACCCACAACAATAACAAAAACAAAAAACCAAAAAAGAAAAAACAAAAAACTGGTTGTGGCAGCTCATGCCTATAATATAAGCCTTTGGAAAGCCAAGACAATACTACTGCAAGTTCAAAGCCTGCCTAGGCTAGAGAATAAGACTGTCTCAGAACCCTGGGAACGAGGGCCAAGGGTGACAGTACATGCCTCTAATCTCAAAACTTGAGAGGCAGGGGAAGGCAGACCTCTATGGGTTCTGAGCCAGCCAGTGTGTGCCAGCAGAGCCCGGGCTGAATAGTGAAACCCTGTCTCCAAAAATCAAATAAATTGGGGCTGGAGAGATGGCTCAAGTTAAGAGCACTGACTGTTCTTCCAGAGGTCATGAGTTCAATTCCCAGCAATCACATGGTGGCTCACAACCATCCAGAATGAGATCTGGTGCCCTCTTCTGGAGTTCAGGTGTACATGCAGGCAGAATACTGAATACATAATAAATAAATAAATCTAAACACAAACAAACAAATTAACATCGGCAAAACAGAAACGGGGGAAGGAGGAGAAAGAGTGATTATTAGGGAGGTAAGAAAATGAAGATAAAACTAAAATCTAAAAACATGAAAATCTTCCTTGGGGTGGGGATGGGGGAAAATACCCTTTTCAGGAAAACTATCCTCAGCGGCCCTTTCCCTAGTTTGGGCTGATTTGTTTCTTCCTAAGATATATATTTTTAATATAATGTGTCATGCATGCACTTATGAATGCAAGTGCCCACAGAGCACAGAAAAGAACATCAGATCCCCTAGAGCTATAGTTATAGGTGGTTGTAAGCCATCCGAGATGGGTGCTGGGAATTGAACTTGGGTCTTCTGCAAAAGTAGTACATGCTCTTAACTGCTGATTCACCATGACTGCCTCTTCAGGTGGTTTAAGCTACCTGATCTGGTCCAGCTTCACCCACATTTTGATGTAGAAAATGTTATAATGCCTCAGTTGACACAGGTCTTTGCTTTCAAGAAATAAGCATTTTAGCTGGGCAGTGGTGGCACATGCCTTTAATCCCAGCACTTAGGAGGCAGAGGCAGGTGGATCGCTGTGAGTTCAAGGCCAGCCTGGTCCACAAAGTGAGTCCAGGACAGTCAAAGCTACAGAGAAACCCTGTCTCAAAAAATCCAAAAAGAAAAATAAAAAAAGAAACAAGCCTTTTAGGGCCAGGGAGATGGCTTAATAGGTAAAGCATTAGTCATAAAAGCCCAACAGCCTGAATTTGATCCCTGTAACCCACAAATAAGCCAGATACTGTGATATGCATCTTAGGTGAGACAGGAGAATGTCTTAAAAACTCTTGAGCTAGCTGGCCTGAATACGCAGGGTGGCAGCAGAAATAAGACAGACCATTCCTCAACAAGGTAGCTGGTGGAAATTTTGGTTTCTCAATTATAATAAGTAAACATGTTTTTGTTTTAATCTCAGGTGTGGGATATGGGAGCTGCATGATCTTTCTTAGCTGGGAACTGCCCCGTGTGGGGGCGTGGTCTTTGCCAGTGGGAATAAATGCCAGAGACTGGGGTTTCAGAGAAAGAAGAAGGTGCTGGTGCTTCCTGCTGCTGCTCCTGGTTGCTGTTGATGCAATTTGATGAGAAACAGTTGGCGATATCCTGAAATGAGGATAAGACTTGCCCCAAGGAACCTGAAGACCCTAAAGAGTGGGAAGTTGCTAAGGAAAACTACAGCCTTTCTCCCCACTAACCTTTCTCTCCTACCTGGTGTTGGGATGTTGGAAGGGGTTGGGGTGGAAAAGGGAGAAAAAGATATAAGAAACCAAAATTAAAATAGATTTTAAGCTGGTAGTGGTGGCACACACCGGTAGGATTTGCTGAAGGAGGCAGAGGCAGGAGGATCACAAGTTCGAGGCCAGCCTGGGCTACACATTAAAAAAAAAATGATTAAAAAATATGGCTACAATCTATGGAAAAACTGTCTCTGACTTCCACATGCATGCTATGGCACATACTTGCCTACCCTCACACAAACCTCTTTCATACACACACACACACACACACACACACACACACACACACACACTTTAAAAATTGGCAGCATTTTAAATATGAGCTAGACAGAGCTACAGCTAAGTGTGTGGCTGCAGGAGTGTTTGCTTTTCTGGGTATTTGCTGAGAGGGAGGAAGGGTAGGTAATGAGGCAGAATGAAAGGAAACCTGAGAGGCTCGGTGAGGAAGAGTGCTCCAAACCTTTTCATAATAGGCACAGCTTTGAATCTGTCACTGCTGATTCCAGGAACCTGTCAGAGAAACATCACCAAATGACGGGACATCCCTAAGCATAGAGGCATGTCTCCTTTAAATCATTAGTCCCTAAATCTCTTGATTCTAACAGGTTCTCAAAGTGTCACAGACAACAACCTCAACAAATCTTAAAATTGTGAAGCTCAGTGAAAAGCCTGAATAATTCCATTTAATTAAAGTTCTAGAAGATGAAAGTTAACGAAAGCAGGTAGCAGTCACCTTGGGATGAAGCAGAGAAAAGAAGAGAAGGAGATTACTCTGGGAGAGCTCCAGAGCAGCGGGCAAGGCTTCAGGGGCTGACATGACTATTGTATCACATTGGACACTAAGCATGTGCAGTCAGCACATACCAATGAGACCCCAGTGACAGAGTTTACCCCTTCCCCCCGAAATAGACTAAAAAATGATGTTCAGGATCAAAGGTTCAATCTTGTGCCTAATAGCACAGCTGATTTCCAGGCACTAGGGATTTCCCCAGAGGTCCTCTTCCCAGCCCTGTGAGAATTCATCACCTTCTGTGCTGTTTCCTAGATAGCTGGCACTCCTCCTCCCCCATCACACAGTATTTTCTTCTACCGGGTCTCCTACATAACTGCTTTAGGTAGATCCCTCTAACTGGAAAGTGTCCATTGGAAAAGCGTTCTCCTGCCTGATAAAGATATCAGTCATCTGCTTTTTTTTTTTTTTTTAAAGACAGGGTTTCTCTGTGTAGCCTTGGCTGTCCTGGACTCACTTCGTAGACCAGACTGGCCTCGAACTCACAGTGATCCGCCTGCCTCTGCCTCCCAAGTGCTGGGATTAAAGGCGTGCGCCACCACGCCCGGCCCAGTCATCTGCTTTTATATAAAGACAACTCAGCCAGAATGCTCAGACAGACAGATAATACTGGTATGGTTGTCCTGGTCACATGTGTTTGTTTCAATTCAAGTTAAATGGAATGAAAAGCAGAGGCTGAGATTGTGGCTCAGTGGTAGAGAGCTTGACCAGCATGCTTTAAGGTCCTGGTTTCGGTTCCCAGCACTAACGAAAAGAAAAGGAAAAACAAAGCCCCAGTCCCACAGGTCACAGTGCAAATGCTCAGAGGCCACTGTACCAAGTGGCTACTGACTAGATAGTATAAAATGGGCAGGCCCAGTGTCACAATAAGTTTGCAGGGCAGAATGGTTGCTCCAAAGAGTTAGTCTTTGGGCCTCAGGAACTGAAGCATCAGTGTGGAGAGATGTGCACAGAAACAAGAAGCTGGCTTTCCTTCTCATCACACAGGGTTAGCATTTCTTTGAGGTGAAAAGAGGATAACTCTGGGGTGGAGAGAGCCGAAGATACTAAACTCTTTAGAGCTGGTGTGTGATGCATGCGCACACTCGCGCTTGCTCTCGCTCTCTCTCTCTCATTTTTTATTTTTTGTTTTTTTGAGACAGGGTTTCTCTGTGTAGCTCTAGCTGTCCTGGACTCACTTTGTAGACCAGGCTGGCCTCGAACTCACAGCGATCCACCTGCCTCTGCCTCCCAAGTGCTGGGATTAAAGGCGTGCGACACAGATGCTAGAAGTAGCCTGATAAACCTTTCCAGGGCGAAGCGACAGAAACAACGCCTGGGAAGGCGGAAGGAATTTGAGAAAAGGTATTATCATTCTGGGTCTTGTGTCCCTTCAAGGCCCATCTTTCATCTGACCAGGCTGTTACAACTTCAGTAGCTCTGGATTTCTTTCTACAGAGGACAGGTCTGGTCATGAGGTCACATAAAAACCAGACCAAGGTACACCCTGCAAAAGTACACATACCTAAGTGGTCATGTATTAAGGTTGAAAACAGCAGAAAATGAGCAATCATTCCAAATATAGGAGACTGCAGGAACATGGCAGGAGTCTTGAAGGAGGCCTTAGAAGGGTGAGAGTGAAAAAAATAGGCAATATGGAAGGCAGC
Organism: Acomys minous; assembly: GCF_964271855.1. NCBI lineage: Eukaryota > Metazoa > Chordata > Mammalia > Rodentia > Muridae > Acomys > Acomys minous. Next base: position 40,292,864 of record NC_140498.1, on the reverse strand, counting down.
TCTCATTTGGGACTCTGCATGAAGAATATTATTTTTGCATGTTTTCTGTATGTTATTTCAAAACAAAGTTTTGAAAAGCAGATTACTTAAGAAACCTAGCATTTGGAAGAAATGACCTTTACTATAGGTCCTCAGGCCTGTCCATGCTGCACAATGGTTCAGAGGCTCCCGGTATTTCTGACACAGAAGGTGTCACAGCAACACACAGCAGAGCTGCCATGCTAGGAGTTCAAGACTCTAGCTGTGTTTGCTCTGGCTGTCATGGCTTCTGTACCTATCTGTTTCCATCTCTTAAAGTCTTGCGAGCAAGGTTGTCACTTAGTGGGAAGAGCACCACAGGGAGGAAGCTCCTCCACTCTCACCCTGGTGACTCTGGCACTGCTATGCTGGATCAACTTTTGGAGGACAGGCAGCTCTGGCTACCACAGCATAACAGCATCATCTATGACATCAATGGAAGGAGCTGGAGTGTAGCTCATCATTCAAGGGGCCCTGGGTTTGATCTCTGAGTACATTAGGAAACAACTGCTCTTAATGTGACTGGAGAAACCACATGCTGTCCAAACAGTGATGAGTTTACAATATGTAGTATGAAAATAAATACACAAAGACCTGATTTAATACTTTAATTCACTTATGCAAGGTTCTATTTATTGAGAAGGATGTTGCTCAGGTCTCCCTGCCTCTACTTACCCCTACACAAGTGTTTTTCTACGAATGATCTTGGATTCAACTCTTCATTTGGATTCTTTGTGTATCAGCAAATGTCCAAAGAACACAAAGTGAGCTAAGGAGTGTTTCTACCACATTTGGGAGGTGAGGTTTACTTGTTTGTTTGTTTGTTTTTTCAAGACAGGGTTTCTCTGTGTAGCCTTGACTGTCCTAACTCACTTTGTAGACCAGGCAGAACTCAAGAGATCCACCTGCCTCTGCCTCCCTGAGTGCTGGGATTAAAGGCGTGTGCCTGGCTTTTACCACATTCTTTAAGAAAGATAATGGCAGTAAAGACATAATACTCTGTCTTTTAAACATTATTTTACCTCCTATGATCTAAGTGCTTGCCCACTGCGAGGAAAAAGGCTAGCACAGTTAGCTGCCTCTTTCTAATCCTTTTCTCTTCTACTGGGAAAGGACTGAGGGATTAAAAACACTTCCAATTAGATAGAACCATACCAGTCAGAATCAATGTGACAGATCACAAGGGCCAAGCTTTGCCCTCCAAGGCTGACCTGAAACTACACTGGGGACTCTGCCCTCACTGCTAAATCCACCTTGTCACCATTTTCTTTCCAGGTAGCCAATGGCTAGTGATACTTGTAGTGGAACTGCCTCCCCACATCTGGCGACCCACTCACTTTACAAAACAGCTACAACTGAAGCTGTGGGAGAGAAACGGGGAGGCGGGTAAGGTGTGTGGTCCCTGAGGTGGCCGGGCTGGCATCTGCACACTCTACAGCTGAGCCCCTCTTCCCAGGTCCAGAGTTTTTGAGAGTAAAACACCTGGTATCAGAACTTACTGCTATCAGGGTAAGAAATAGAGGGCTGAGATGCTTTCTTTGTTTAACAACTTTAAAAAGGCTTGAACATTCTGCCTTCTCAGAAAGCTGCTGGCAGCTCAGGTTACCCATCTGACTAAGCTTGAACAAGCAAAGTGCCCAGACAGCGCTCTCTTGCACCGCAAGTCTGCACCCAGTGATGCAGCTCCTGGCCTATCACACCATCTGATCACACATCCCAGTCTAGAAAAAGAAGCTGGCCACTAGGACACAGTAGTGTTTCCTCCCCCCCACCCCCCGCCCCGGGAACTGAAGATCAGCATCCACTTCATCCCACGAAAGAGCTACAACGCTGTTCACAGTGTTTAGTCCCGCTTTACTTTTAGCCTCACTGGAGGTCCCTCCAAGGGCATACTATGGGCATTTAACCACAGCTTCCACCTGGCTAGTGCTGCATCTGTTTACTTCTTGCTTTGCTCAGCTTTCTCTAAAGAGCTGGGTCTTGGCACTGCTACACTCTGTAAGCTGCATGTCCACTCACTGCTTAGACTACCATATGATGAAACTGGAAAGCAAAGGCATCTTCCCGGGGTGCGGGGGAGAGTCACTGTTAACACCATGCAGGGCAGGTGCCTATTTCAGGCAAATCTCATTTTAAAAAAATGTTTTATTAATTTATTCATATTACATCTCAATTGTTATCCCATCCCTTGTATCCTCCCATTCCTCCCTCCCATTTTCCCCTTACTCCCCTCCCCTATGTCTGTGACTGAGGGGGACCTCCTCCCCCTGTATATGCTCATAGGGTATCAAGTCTCTTCTTGGTAGCCTGCTATTCTTCCTCTGAGTGCCACCAGGCCTCCCCATCAAGGGGACGTGGTCAAATATGGGGCACCAGAGTTCATGTGAAACAAATCTCATTTTTAACTTACAAAGTTATAACTATGTGCCTTACGGCTGTCCGCCTTCCTTTCTTCCTTGTCCTCCCCAGAGTGTTCAGGGGAACGGAGAGTGGTATCAGGCACAAGTCACAGCTCCAGGGTTGGCCTACAAGGACCAAACACTGCAGACTTCTGGGGAACTGCCCCACTACGCAGCAACGTGACCCAGCTCAGGCTGGCACCACGGTCTACCCTGTAACTTGGCCTGTCCTTTTGTCAGTGGTCAGTGTGTGACCTTGGTCTAGCCTAGACAGTTTCTGGAGCCAGGTCCCTCCTCAGTAAGATGTCTGCGATCACCCTGTGCCCCCTCAAACGCTAAGAGCTTCTGAATCCCCTCAGTGTTGAGAACTTGAAACAACAGCATCTCAACAATCAAAAGCAAAGCAACCCACAGTAAGTAGGAATGATTCGCGATAAACAAGCTTTTATCCTAACAGGGACACTAATTTAAGAAGCCCAAGTATCGAGGACGGCTTTTAATTTCTATAGTCGTCTCTAAGACTGTGTCAAGCCAACTTGATCGAAATGGAATTTAACTTCACCTAAGAAGGCACTTCCCATCATAAACCGAATAGAAGAATTTCTGGGGTTTGTGGATCGATCATCTAGGGCAACTTGCTCAAAAGACTGAAGGAATAAAATCCAGAGCCAGCAGGCGGCAGCCAAGGTCAGAGGAGAGAGCAGGAATGGGGAGGGGGGGGACCCCCAAGTCTCTCGGACTCGGCAAAGGCTGGGCTCTGGATCCAAAACTGGATGGAGTAACCGGCGCTTCCCAGCAGCGGGATTCCGCCGGCTGCTCCACGCTACCCACAGCGTCCCCCCTCCGCGGCGGCCGGGGGCCCACGCACCTCCTCGGCCTGTTTGCGCAGCGCCTTCTCGCGCTCGTACTGCGTGAGCAGCTGCTCGTTGTCCTCGCGCAGGAGCTCCAGCTCCACCTCGTGCTCCTGGTTCTCGCTCAGCACCGAGTCCAGGTTCTCCAGCACGTTCACCACCAGCGGCATCAGCTCCTTGACCACCTCCTCGTCGTAGCAGTGGATGAGGCGCTCGAACTCTCGGTAGATGGAGCCCGCCAGGCCCGACACACGCTCCGACATGACCGAGCCCGAGCAGTAGTCGTCTTGGTACACCACCACACCTCCGCCCTCGTCCATCTGGATCTCCATCATCGCGGCTATCGCCGCCGCCGCCAGCGCGGCTCGTGCCGGTGCCCGAGGCCACGGGCTGCTGTCACCTCAGTCAGCCGCCACCTTAGGATGCGCCGCCGCCGCCGCCGCCCAGGCCGCGCCCGTCACTCCCGTCACTCCCTTACCGGAAGTCCCGCCTGTCTGCGGGGGGTGGAGCCTCGTCTCGTCCCGCCCCGCCCCGGGGCGTGCGCCCTGACGCTAAGGAAACAAGGCGGTGCGTTTCCGGCCGCGTTGCAGGTAGCGTTGGAAGTGCTGGTTCAGTGGGTTGAAAAGACCTGGCTGGCTGAGGCGGGAGTGGTGGCGCACGCCTTTAATCCCAGCACTTGAGAGGCGGATCGCTATGAGTTCGAGGCCAGCCTGGTCTACAAAGTGAGTCCAGGACGGCCAAGAGTGCTGGCTGCTTCAGTTTCTCTGTCTTCAGACCTTCGTAATATACTCTGGCCACCCTCGACGTTCTGGCGACGTGTGTCGCGTCGCGTGCTCTGTTTCCAGCTCTTCTGGTCGCTTAGTTCCAAGCAGTGCTTCATTTGCACAGCCCGCCAGGGTTCTAAGGTCCTTAAGTGTGGCAGTACTTTGAGGTTGGACTATAACGCGAGTCGATCTATATGTGTTCATTTGCTGGGGACTTTAAACTGTGGTACCCCGTGATATACTGACTGTTTTCTCCTAACATCAATTTCCCCGTCCCCACCTCCATCTCATAAGCCTTCTGGGTCAGCTCAGATTCCAGACCTACTTTTAAAAGTTACTTGTTATTTTATGTGTATGCGTTTGGATCATGCATATTTTGCACCATTTACCTGGTCTGAATTGGGAGTTACAGTCAGTTCTGAGCAGCCATACTGATGGTTAGAACTGAAGTCCTTCTTCATAAGCTCAAATGCCCTCAACTGCTAAGCCAATGCTCAGCCACCAAATGTTATTCTTAGCACATCAACCCAATGATTCCTGAAGCTGACGTTCACAATTTCATATATAAGGTCTTGACTGTGTAGCCCTGACTGACCTGGAACTTGCTATGCCTGGCTTCTGCCATTCAGCTGTAACTAAGAGCGCACACGACCATCACCCGGGGCTGTAATTCCCTCACCTTTTCAAACACAGTTTACTATATAGACAAATACCTCCTCTAAGAGATTGTTTTGTAGCAGAGCCCCGGACCTTAGCACAGCTGACCCCATGATGGAAGTGCCATTCAGGCTGTAAAACACAGCATGTAGAACAGTACCACCTGCCAGAAAACTTAAGACCCAAGCCATCAATGTCCATAGCTCTGGGAATCTCTAAATGGTTTTGTGCTTAAAAGCTCAGGGCTGCACTGGGATCCCGAAACCCGACACTGGCCGGCTAATAAAGATTGACTTAAACCCGTGTCTGAGCTGTCTTCTCTGGTGAACATTTCCAGGTTGCCTGGGACTTGATACTGATTTAACCTCCCGAGCCTGCAAAGATGAGATGCTGTCAACTGACTAGGGCTTGTGTGAAAGGGGCAGACTGCAGTAGTACTTGCAATGAATATTCCCAAGCTAGCTTTACGCTATTTAATGTGGATGGGTGTTTCATCTACATGTGCCTGATGCCCGCAGGAACCAGGAGAGGGTATTGGATTTCCTGGAGCTGGAGGAGTTACTGACAGTTGTGCCACTGTTTCCGGAACCCACAGAGCCATCTTTCTAGACCCACCTGAGTTAATTAAAAAAAAAAAAAAAAAAAAAAAATCACTTACTATGTATACAGTGCTGTCTGCATGTACACATGCAGGCCAGGAGAGGGCACCAAATCACATTATAGATGGTTGTGAGCCACCATGTGGTTGCTGGGGATTGAACTCAGGGCCTCTGGAAGAGCAGTCAGGGCGCTTAACCTCTGAGCCATCTCTCCAGCACCACACTTGAGTTAATTTTAAATCACCAAAATTAGAAATCAGGACAAATAGATTAAATAAATAATTAATTTTAAAAAATCATTAACTTGGTATACTATTTTTGTTTGTTTTTGTTGTTCTTTTGTTTCGTTTTTCGAGACAGGGTTTCTCTGTGTAGCCTCGGCTGTCCTTGGACTGACTCCCTTTGTAGCCCAGGCTGTAGTATGTGTTTTGCCTGCAATATGTGTATACCACATGAGTGCCTCATGTCCATAGAGGCCAGAAATGGTCATCGGATCTCTCAAAATTAGAATTATAGATGGTTGTAAGTCACCACATGGGTACTGAGAACAGAACCCAGGCCCTCTGCTACCATAACGAGTGCTTTTAACCACTGAGCCCTCAGCCCGCCAGTCCCCTAGTAAACAAGTTACAGTACAAGCTTGTGTTTAGGGGTTGTTTTAGTATTTTGTTTTAGGTCTGTCTCAGTAACATGGGCCCTCCAAATTCTTTGAGAGTTTGTGTATCCCTGGGTGTCCTGAACTTACATTATAGACCAGTGTCCTCTTAACTCACAAGGATCACTTGCCTCTGCCTCCCAGGCACTGGGGACTAAAGGCATGCACCACCATACCCTGTAAATTCTTAGTACACAAGTGGGGAGACCTCCCACCAACACAAGGACAGGCCAAATGACATGAACATTAACTTAAAAAGAAAAATGGGGTATTTATTTATTTATTGTTGGTTTTCTGAGACAGGGTTTCTCTATATAGCCCTTGCTGTCCTGATGATAAATACACAGCAAAGACGTGTTTTCTCTATAGGATTTCAATCTAACAAAGCTGAATAGCTGGCTGCCCTAACTCTTCATTGCAAGGCTTATGATTGGATCACTTCAAAGCCAAATTGGAGAAGGCTAAGTTTTCTTATATCATTTATTCTAAACAGTACAGTTCAACTACAGAAAACTAAACAGATTACAGTATATTTCTCATTAATTCTGCTCAAATCTTTAAAAAAATTTTTTTTGGCGGGTGAAAAAGTTCAAGACAAAAATTTCTGTGTAGACCAGACTGACCTTGAACTCAGAGATCCGCCTGCCTCTGCCTCCCGAGTGCTGGGAGTACAGGTGTGCACCACTGCATCCAGCTGCTTCTGCTCAAATCTTAAAAATGATTATATTGGGCATTTTTAGATCAAGACCAAGGAAAGAAGTTAACTTTACCAACGGAAAGCTATGAAAAAGGATCAAGCCCAGCGTGGTTGTGCACACCTTTAATCCTAGCAGAGGCAGGTGGATCTCTGTGAGATTGAGGCCAGCCTGGTCTACAAAGTGAGTCTGGGTCAGTGAGGGCTACAAGAGAAACCCTGTCTACAAACAAACAAGATCAGAATTCACAGATTGTGGGGCCCCGCCCCCAACTGAATTATGGAGAAGCAAAGACATAAGTACACACAGGCTGTGAGTATGTGGTTACTAAGTTTAATTCAACTATTACACCCAGTTTTGCCTCATAAAAAGAACAAAATGTTCCTATCAGAATTGCATTATGATGTAAGGACCAGTTTCTTATTCTGACATAGTGCTAGAAAAACGTTGGCACCAAATGCACTTTAAAAGTTTTAAGGCGTAATGCAGGTGAAAACTGTATACCACTGTATACCACGCTTTGAGCCCAGCTTCAGTGGAAAAGATAGGCAGATGGGGAGGCGAATAAGGCAGCTGCTGCTGTGGGTCACTGTCACAGGTCTCCATATCCTCCCAGCCATCCGGGTCAGCAGGTGGAGCTTGGAGCTTTTCTCTCACTGCACTAAGGGCAGGGACAGCACAGTGATGTCTGATTCCTTCTTGACAATCCAAATTATTTTCTACTTAACACAGCAGTTACAAAAGGAGGTTTATTTCTATCATTATACTATTTCCTTATGAGCTAAAGAAGTTAGTGTCTGGGCTAAATAAAACAAACATCATTTATGACATTTTCTTAAATGAAAGAAAATGCTCCGAATCTCAAATGATACTCTTATAATGACTGAACCACAACCATTTGAGTTGTTACAGAATTACATACATGTTATACATGTTCTTGGCTTCAGAATACAGGGCTGCTGAAGGGGAAAACTCTTTGGTTGACAAAACCATGGTTAGACCCCTCAATGGACCAAGTGTAAGAAGCAGAGGTTGGCAGGTGGCTCCTGCAGGCACTTAAGCATCTAGGTCAGTATGAGTGTGATTGCAGGACTGTTGCTTTTCCAAGATGTATTGAGGACATTTCTGGCACGTGCTATGAAGCTCGATGTAGGCACTAGAAACAAAAGCAGCACCACTCAGAAGCCCCTTTCACAGATGCCCACTGGAGAGGAAACCAGGAACTAAGGCTGCAGCCCTTAAGAGTTGAACAGATGAAGACAGTTGTGACCTCACTGCCAAAACACTTAATGCCTTGGCCTATGGAGGGAGCACCATTTAGGAGCAAGGCCAAGAAGTCTGAAGCTTTCTGAAGGCGGCTTAGGGAGCACTTTGGCTTCGCTGTACCACAGCAGCACTTTTCCACACGTTGAATGCAGTCCGTGGGTATTTAAAGGAGGTGGATACTAAGAATACCTTTCCAGATGTTGGGAATGAAACCAACCCAGCCCAACGTCCTTCAGCAGGTCTTCCAACTGCGGGAACAAAGCAAGACGGAAATAACAGGAATCCACCCAATACCTGACATGTATAAGTAGTTTAAGCCTTGCAGACGCCAGAGACCTTGTGCATAGGAAGAGCCATGGCCAGGGAGAGCTCCTCCACAGGTAAGGAACTAAGGCCCAGGCATAAGGCTGAGGAGGGAAACAAAAGGAACAATCCACAAGCAAATCTGGCATGTCAGGAACCAAGCCAAGGGTAGAGGAAGATAGGCGACTACCTCACAAATGGCCATGGTTTTAGGTACCGGTAGGGGACAACTCACAGGATCAGTGTATAAAGAAAAACCTTCCAAGCAGGACAAGCAAGACTGAGAATAGCTGTTTGATTTTCTGTTGACTGCTACCAAAAAGAGCAGTCATGCTTCAGCACTACAGGGTGACGTAATGAGGGGAAAAGGAAAAGGAGACATCAGGGTTCAGAGGTAATCTCAGAGGTGGAAGCATTTAGTGATAGGCGTTTCCTGAAAGGAAAGGCTGTTTATGTGTGTCTTCTTCATCCCACAGCAAGGGATAGGTAGTCTGGATTCTTTTACAACTAAACTATTCTTAGATACCCAAGAGGCTGTGGATACAAGGACAGGGAAGACCCTAGTGATCCCTCTGCTAATGGGTGCCATCTCTTTTGCTCCCCACAACCTTACAGAGCTGGTTCACAGACAGCAACTAGAGAGATGGCACCAAAACATCCCATTTTATTCCCACACGTGTATCTTGGCAGTCCGGAAGACACAGTCCTCTGTGAAGCGCTTCCAATGACAACAAGGCCTGTGAGCAGCCAGCCCCACCTGTGTGACAGACCCTCTCCCGCCCCGACTCACTTGGGTTAAAGGAAACGCTAACATTCAATACCCCATCTCTGAGTGTCTGTCTAGTTACAGGCAGAGCAGGAGCCTCTCAATAGAAGGAGATGCTGGATTTGCCTCCTGGTGGGTTCAGGACTTTGTTGTGGGAACGAGGACGTGGCCCCAGTCTGGGCTCATGACTGTCAACCGTAGGTGAGGGCTCTGGTATGTTGGCATGCTCTGCTTCTTTTGAGCTTCCTTTCTCGCCTTGCTCTCCTCTGGGTATGGAGTTTGTTGCAGCTGTGGGACAGAGTCAACACACATCTGTGAGAGGCAGCCACCACACTATGACGCAAGCTGAGCTAACTGAAAGTTAGTGTCACAGTAGAGCTTGTAAGTTCTGAACTCTACTTGCTCCCGCTTGGTATCAGACTCAGGAAGCACTCTGGATAGCTGCGCTTCACACTGGCACAAATGAGCTTCTAGAACAGTGGTTCTCAGCATGAGCCACAACCCGTGGGAGGGGAAATGGTGAACCACCCTTTCACAGGGGCCACCTAACACCACCAGAAAACACAGATATTTATATTATGATTCATAACAGTAACAAAAGCACAATCATGAAGTAGCAATGAAAATAATTTTATGAGCCGGGCATGGTGGCACACACCTTTAATCCCAGCACTCGGGAGGTAGAGGCAGGCAAACTGATGTGAGTTCAAGGCCAGCCTGGTCTACAAAGCTAGTCCAGGACAGCCAAGGCTACACAGAGAGACCCTGTCTCAAAAAACCAACCAACCAACCAACCAACCAAAAACCTCAGAGACCTATAGAAAATGACACTTAAAAGATGCTTTTATTATATAAGGATTCCTTGACAATAAGACAGGTAAACTCCTGGCAGCACTCACACTATGTCAAAGTAGATGACAATCAAAAACCTCCATATGGAGATGGCTTCAAATGTCACAAACCAGCCACCCTGGCAAAGAAATGTCCTCACGGGCTGGGCATGGTGGCACACGCCTTTAATCCCAGCACTGAGGAGGCAGAGGTAGACGGATCTCTGTGAGTTCCAGGCCAACCTGGTCCACAAAGAAAGTTCAGACCAACCAAGGCTACCCAGAGGGGAAAAAAAAAAAAAGGCCCTTGTTTCTACCACAGACAGAATTCTGCTTAAAATGGGCAAGCCTGGATGCAGGCCAAGTCAACTGCCAAGCTCTGCTATGACAAGGTAAGCAAGTCCTTAATACTTCCTGCTTTACAAATATGTCTGTCAGATATACTGGGCCAGAAGACTAAAGATGATGATGTTCTAACATTATAGGGCTTTTGGGTTGCTGTCCAGGCAACAAACTGTCTCTGTCATTTTTTATTTATTTAATTTAATCATTATCATTGTTATTTTTGTTTTTCGAGACAGAGTTTCTCTTGTAGTCCTGGCTGGCCTTGAACTCACAGAGATCTGCTTGCCTCTGCTTCCCCAGTGTTTGGATTAAAGATGTGTGCCACCATACTGGGTTTGTCAGTTTTTATTTTTTGGGAGTTGCTAACCTGCAATTCCTGTTTACTCATAATTAATTTTATTCCTTCTCAGGACTCTGATGGAGTTACAGACCAGATAGTTATAGTTTTAAAATTAAGCCTAATTGCTTAGGAATTAAAAAAGATGTTTTAAGGTATAGATATATGTTTTTAGGTTGTTAGATACAAGATATGATAGAAATGAATTTAGGTACAAAACTTTAAGACTTACCAAGATAGGATAGATAATATTTTCTTCAAGGGTGCCAAATACCTTTTGACTAGACATTATGTATGTAAGTCTTACCTATTTGTTTTTATAATTGTTCCATAATTGTTCTTATTTTACCTTATTTTATATATATATATATATATATATATATATATATATATATATATATATATATATAATGGCCTTTTTATTTAGACAGAAAAGGGGAATTGTGGGAGTATGGTTTGGTGCGTTGTATTTGACTGCTAATTATTTTCCCTCCTGAGGTCAGCTTGCTGTCTTTTATGAGCAGACACTTATGTACCTCAAAATGATGTTTGTAACCTTGCCTAAGAAATTATTCCTGATTGACTGATTAAAAAGCCTAAACCTGGGCAGGGCAGAATGGGGTGGGTGTGGCCAAAGGTTGTGGGCTTTGGGAAGAGAAGGATCACAGGAGGAGAAGCAGACAGGTCCTAGAGGAGGAAGGAAGCAGGGAGCTGTGATGGCTTAGCGTGCAGAGGAGCTCATGGCCAGACCGGCATGGATGGAGGAAAGCGGCCCAGATGAGAGAACAAGCAAGTGCTCATGGAATTACGGATGGGAGGCAGCTCGGCTAGAAGTTCTTAGAGCAGATGGTGTGGGCTGGGGGCTTGGGAGGGAAAGGTCGCCCAGGAGGTTATACCTGCCATGTCCCAGGTGATATGAGGCTATTCTAAAATCTGTCAGGTGTCTATGTCTTTATTGATTGAGATAGCTGGTTAGACAACACCATCATAATAATTATAAGCCTATTAATAAACATTATTAAGACCTACTCTTAAGTTAACAACAATATCTAGAGGGTCACCACAACATGAGGAACTGTACTAAGGGGCAGCAGCATCAGGATGGCTGAGAACCACTATTCTAGAAGAAAAAGAAGTTACCAGAAGTAACTATGCTCATGTCCCCGGCCTTCTCAGCCGCTCTCATGTGCTAGTTTTGGTCAGCAGTCTTAGAAGGCAGAGCAAAGTTCTGAAGTGCACTAGCAGCTTCCCTAGGACACAGTCACACAGAAGGGGCGGGAAATGAGCTTACATTTCAGGTCAGATCTGGAGTCTTCACCTTCACGCAGCAAAACATGATCCTGCAACAAGACAAGCCACCAGGTTAGTGCTCACTCAGGTAGGCAACGGGCAGCATTCTACCACCACCAGGCCACGTCCTCAGTCTTATTTTTACTTTTTGAGACAGGGTCTCATTAAATTTTGCAAAGTCTGGACTTGAACTCACTCTGTAGGTAGGCAGGCCTTTAACCTCAGCTTCCTGAACAGCTGGGGACATAAGCCTGCACTACAGGCGTGCAGTGGGCTGGAGAGATGCTTCCGTGGTTGATTAAAGCTCTCGCTGCTCTTGCAGAGGAGCCGAGATTGGTTTCTAGATACAGCTGTCTATAACTCCTGCTCTCATTGCTTACACCCACATGCTGACATGGCCACACGTAACTAAGACTAATACAACCTCACAGTAACAAACCAGTAGGCGCGAGTGCTGCTCAACAGCTAAGTGCTTCTCTAGCACTCAAGAGCCTCTCTGGGTTGATCGCCAGCATTGCAAAACAGACTCATGAGTAAGCTGCATGTAACTTGCTGTGTACTGCAACAGTGATCTCATCCTTATCCAAACAATGGCCTCTCAAAATCCTAGCTATTTTATTTCTTCATAATAGCCGAAGATGTAGCTTTTTAAAAAGTAGCTGTACTAGGTTTCAAATTATAAAAATTCTTTCTTTCTTTTTTTTTTTTTTTTTGGTTTTTCGAGACAGGGTCTCTCTGTGTTAGCCTTGGCTGGCCTCAAACTCACAGCGATCCGCCCGCCTCTGCCTCCCGAGTGCTGGGATTAAAGGCGTACGCCACCACACCCGGCTAAAAATTATTTCTTAAAAAAAAAAAAAAAAAGTTAAATTTACAACACTAGCATGCTTTCACAACTTCGTGTCCACTGTGGTGTGTATCAGAACTTCTTGTTTTCACAGCACAACATTTGAATGTGTGGCTCATAAGGAGACAAACCAAATACTTTAGCCACACAATCAAATGTTATGCTATTAAATAGGAAGTTCTGACACACACTACAGTGTGGACGGAGCTTTGAAACAGTTGCAAATTTAACTTTTCTGATAAGAAAAGTTTAGGGCTGGGGTGTGGCTCAGTGGATAGAGCACTTAACTAGAATGCACAAGGCCCCAAGTCCATCCATCCCCAGAACAACAATAACAACAACAACCAATAAATTGATAATAAAAAAAATTTAGTTTTGCCCGGTGGTGTTGGTGCATGGCTTTAATCCCAGCACTCGGGAGACAGAGGCAGGTGGATCCCTGTGAGTTCAAGGCCAGCCTGGTCTACAATGTGAGACCAGGACAGCCAAGGCTACACAGAGAAAGCCTGTCTCAAAAAACCGGAAAACAAAAACAAACAAAAAAAACCCCAAAAATGTACTTTCATCAAAATATGGTGGCTTACCCCTGCAACCTCGGCACTCATGCAGAGTGCCAAGAATTTGAAGCCCGCCTAGGCTAGAGAGGACCTGCCTTTGTGTTTAGACAGTCAGTCTTACTATGTACGCTGGCCTTGAACTCCTGTTTGCCTTTGCCTCCCAAATTCTGAGATTAAAGACGTGTACTGCCATGCTGTCAAGAGAGAACTTGCCTTAAAAAAACAGCGTGGTTCTGAGCCTTCTAAGGTCTGACTTTGGGAGAAGCTGCTCTGAGTTGGTCTATGATGAACTTCTCTTAGGAAGTCCTAACTTTCTTCTGTTAGCACCTGTTGACTGTTAGCTAAATCTACCCCTTCATGGCCAGGTTTACAAAAGTGCTGATATTCTACTATTCCTACATTATTTCCAAGCTGGAATACATCCCCCGAGTCTGTGACCTCACTATGCATCTCAGGCCAGCCTCCAAGTCACGGGCTGTTGCCCCTTCCTCACATAGCTTCGGTAACAGGTGCCTTCTACTGTGCTCAACTTGAAGAGAAGAGTTATTTTTATTGGGTTTAAGGAAGGGGCCTGCCACAAGGTGCACATTGAGGACAGAGGACAACTTTTGAGAGATTGTTCTCTCCTTTCACCTTGTGGGTCCCAGGGATCACACTCAGGTCTTTAGACTTGGGCAGGAAGCATCTTTACCTCCTGACCCATCCTGCTGGTACCCTAGGGGACTTCTCTTTTAACAGCGATGATCCCTACATTTCATGGAAGAAATGCTGGGGTTGAGTCAGGGTCTAAGTGATCCTGGAGCTTACTGGCCTCAAAGTCACACCTGCCTTTGCCTACTGAGTGCTGCAATTAAAGGCATGTGCCACCACATCCAGCTGGATTAAAACTTATTTCCCACCCTCAGCCCCAACAAATTTAATAAATTCATTTCCTGGCATTCTCTAAAGGTCTAAAATCAATTATCTTTGAACCAGCAAATGCAAAATAATTGGTGAATTTTAATCCAATGCAATTACATGTAGGCAAAATACTCATACACATAAAATTTAAAAATCTAAAAAATTTCAATTAAAAAATAGTAACTGAAACAAAGATACTGCTAATCATTATACCAATAATGATTGGTATAATGGGTTTCATTACAGTATGGTCTGGCCAAAATAAATGTTCTTCACCACTCAAACCAATAAATGTGCTGGCAAGGACGCACAGGCTCCGGGGCACGAGGAAGCTAAGGCTGCCTCAGCTCGGGGAGTTCACAGATCTACCCAGTGGTTCAAAGGCTACATTGCTCTGGTATTCTTTTCCCAGCAGCTTCTGAGTTGGAGTGTAGGCAAAGAGCTCATGTTTACCTGATTACACAGGCAGCTTCATTGGATCAGGGGCCTGAGATTCCCCTTTGCCAACTGCCACAAAATCCTCAAAGATAACTAATGTAAGCCCAACCCTGTATAGAGTAAAGCCCATCGAGAGCCACCATCTTGGGCTGGGGAGGTAGCCCCAGGGTTAATCTCTAGTACTATAGGAAAAACAGACTCACCATCTTTCCTTGCAAAAATCAACAAGGGTCAAACCTTTATTGCTATGTGCTCAGTCACCAGACCTCAGGTACACAAAGTACAGCAGCACAGACAGGTGCTTGGTGGCTGCTGTGTAGAGAGGTGAAAACAACTGCTTCCCCCAGGGCTTTAGCATAATGACCATACTCAGGAAAACCACCCCTGTCTTTCTGTCTCTTCCTAACCTGCTTTGTAACTTTTTGAAAAAAAGAACTTGACACAACTTTTATTTTTCTCTCCTGACTGGCTATAGGAATATATTCCATACCTTGGGCTTGTTTGGGTGTGCCAGGGGCGCAGTGGCAGTGACTGGGGACCCAAATATGTCACTGGTCTTCCCACCAGGTGGGTTCAGACGTTGTCGAGTATGCACAGGAGTTGATTCATCAAAGATGCCACTTCCTTTGCCCCCTGCAGGAACAATCACAAAAGAATGAGCATCAGAGCCCCCATCTGACCCTACTTCCTAAGGTCAGGGCAGTAGGCGGGGTGATTCCTTAAGTCCACGAAGCCGACATCCCAGCCAATCCTTAATCTGCTCTGTTGGAGCCTTCATGTGTCTAGCCAACCTGACCTGGGCCTGGACTCTAACAGGAAAAAGAGCTCCCTTAATGCTGAATAGTGCCAGGTTTCCAGTGGGGAAGCCATCCTTTGTTCATAAGGAGATTAAAAGCAAATAACTGAATATTTAGTTCACCGCTGTTCACCGTGACCTATAATCTGGAAATAAAGTTAGTCACTCTGACCTCCTTCTGGCTAGAATGGTGAGCGATTACTAGACACCGACGGGCTAAGAAACATGCTCCTTGTTGCCCACTGTGAGTGTACTAAGCTGTGATAGAAATGTGCATCTCAAGTAGGCCTGGACATGATGCAAGGATTCCTGTGTTAGGCAGAAAGGCATGGAGCGATGTCTTCACTCAGCAGATGGCAAGCACCCACCTTCCCCACAGTGTTATGCCTAATGGAGGCAATATTCCATCAAGGCTATGACTCCAACACATAATAATCTACACCCCTGGCCTTTCTGTGTCTCCAGTTCCTCAACTGTATACTAAGGAGAAGAAATGGGCCACTCTTTTGGGTTGTATGAAGATTCTGGGGCTGGTGAGATGGCTCAGCAGTTAAGGGCACTGGCTGCTCTTCCAGAGGTCCTGAGTTCAATTCCCAGCAACCACATAGAGGGTCGTGACTATCTATTATAAAGGGATCTGATGCCCTTTTCTGCCATGTAGGTGTACATGCAGGCAGAGCACTCCTACATTAGAAGAAAGAAAGAAAGAAAATACCCAAGTAAATTTTAAAAAATTAAAACAAAACAAAACTAAAAGATTCTGTATGTTGCTGCAGCTTCTAGGACTATTGTTGAGACAATACATGCCACCTATGCTTTCCATATGCTACTGGACACTGTCATCCAGAAGAACATAAGCCATACCATACTAAAGTAGCTGTGATTACCTACGTGAGACCATCCACAAGAGAGGCCTGTTGACTAGTGCCCTTTAACTTAAGGGGCAATTAAATTTATGCTACTTTTAGGAAGCTATCATCCATACTGACATATGACTTCAGTGAGGCAGGAGTTTGGAGTCACTGTGCTCCGAAGCAACCCTTCACAGATGCTCCTATAAACCACCCCGATAAAGCTGGTGGCTTACCAAGCTGGCCTGGGATGGACTGTTTATTTGGTCTGCTGCTGCTGGGCTAGGGTGAATAGAAGTTTATTTACATCGCCCCAGGGTTAGCATCCGGTTTCCACCAAGTCCCAGAATGCTCTCCTACCTACCCTGGACTTCTGTGTTCTGTGGCAGCGTTTGAGTCCCTTCCTCTATCTTTTCATGAACATCATCACCTACTTGAAAGATGCATGCATTCTCCAGGGAAGAATTTTCTTCTATCATTAGGTTTTTACTAGAAGAAATACTCAGAGGTACAGAACTTTCACACCTTATTTTCCCTATCAGTCTCTGTTGGGTGCTAGTGTAAAGAGATACACCAACAAGTGAATCCCAGACATAGGGCTTGGAATAACGGAAAATCTAGTTTCTATTGCATAGAGGACAAAGGAACGAATATACTGTTTCAGGACGTCAACAAACGTTTATTGCAGCTCTTGCTGCTGGGTTCTCTCCTGCTTTGCTACCAGAGGGGATTTTCTAAATTTTCTTCCTCCTCCTCCTCCTCCTCCTCCTCCTCTCTTTTCTGTCTCAATAAAGGTTGGGAGGATGACTGAGCAATTGGAAAAAATGAGTGGAAATGGAGGTCTATGAGAGGCAATTGGAAAATTTTCAAGTAGAGATGGAAGCACTTGGAAAGCAAATAAGGACAGGAAAGGGAAAACAAAAGGGTTTAGACCTGACGATTGAGCAGGACGAAAAATAAAAGCAGACAGGCCCATGAGGCAGACTGCCACCTCACCCTGAGTGGGGAGCCAGAAGGAGCAGGAGGCAAGGCCCTGCAAGGTGACAAGGTTAAAGAATGACCGATGCTTTAGAGAGAAAGGGTTACTCTTGAGCCAACTGAGCTGCCATAGCCTTAGACATCAAAGTGCAAGGTGCTTTAATTGCGTTGAATTTGTCCATTTAAAAAGAAATTGTAGGTGGGCATGGTGGCACACGCCTTTAATCCCAGCACCTAGGAGGTAAAGGCAGGTAGATCTCTGTGAGTTCGAGACCAGCCTGGTCTACAAAGTGAGTCCAGGACAGCCAAGGCTATAGAAAGGAACCCTGTCTCAAAAAGCAAAAAACACCCCAAACCAAACTAAGCCAACCAAAAAAGAAAAGAAAGGAAGAAAGGAAAGAAATTAAAAGGCTAAAAGCTTCAGAGTTCAAAATTGCAGGTGTGTTAACTCCTAGAACTACAGTATTTTCAAAGTCAGATCTCAAAATATCTGGTGTGGTAACTGTGAGAAATATGGTACTTCTTTTTAGAAAAAGGAACAAGTTTTTGGCTGCAATGGTTTCTCTAAGGGTTTGCAGACTCTGTGGTAAAGGCCGCCATTAGACAAGTGAATCCAAGTCCAAGAAGGACATAATTTCTTGCTGTCAAGAAGCAGCTTTGGAGCCCTAACTCAAGGCTCAGCAGCAAAAAGTATAAGCCGTTCAGACAAGAGCGAAAAGCATATAGTTTGGGGCTGGAGTGATGGCTCAGTGGTTAAGAGTACTCACTGTCTGCTCTTACAGAGGTTCTGAGTTCAATTTCCATCAACCCATGGTGGCTCACAACCATCTATACCCTCTGATCCCCTCTTCTGGCCTGCAGGTGTACATGTAGATAGAGCACTCATATACACAAAAAATAAATAAAATATTTTTTAAAAAAAGAAAAAAAAAAAGGCACCATCTGCTCTTCTAGAGGTCCTGAGTTCAATTCCTAGCACCCACATGGTGCTCATGACCATTTACAATGAGATCTGGTACCCTCTTCTGGTGTGTAGGCACACCTATAGGCAAAGCACTGTATACATAATAAATAAATCTTAAAAAAAAAAAAAAAAAAGGAAAGCATTTAGTTTGGGCTGGGGAGATAGCTCAGTGGTTGAAGGCACTGGCTGCTCTTCTGGAAGTCCTGAGTTTGGTTTCCAAATCCATATGGTGGCTCACAACCATCTATGGTGTAATCTGGTGCCCTCTTCTGGCCTGCGGGTGGACATACAGATAGAGTACTCATATACATAAAATAAATAAATCTTAAAAAAACAAAAAACAAAAACAAAACAAAACAAAAAAACAAACACCAAAAAACAAAAATAACTCCCCCAAAACAAACAAACAAACAAACAAACAAACAGGGGGCTCGAGAGATGGCTCAGAGGTTAAGGGCACTCACTGCTCCTCCAGAGGTCCTGAGTTCAATTCCCAGCAACCACATGGTGGCTCACAACCATCTAGAATGTGATCTGATGCCTTCTTCTGGCCTGCAGGTGTACATGCAGATAGAGCACTGCATACATAATAAATAAATAAATAAACACATAAATCTTTAGGCTGTTTCAGATCGTCCACAGCAGCAGACTGTTTGCTTAGTGGGTGCTGTGGGAGAGGCTAGATCTTTGTCAGTTGCAGGTAGTTTAATTCTGGGGACTCTAAAGAGAGAATAAAAACCAGAGCCCTGAGTGAGAAGGGGGTGCTATGCTCCAAAAAAGAAGGCATGGCTGTTCCTCTTGCTGAGGCTGGTTTGTCAAGTGGTCAAGAGAAAAGAGACAAGAAGTTGGGGTATCCTGAGAGGATGAAGATTGGACTTGCCCAGGGAACTGAATGCCCCAAATCAGCAGGAAGTAGTTTATAGAAGTTGTGTCCCTTTCCCTACTAGCCTGTCTCACCTACCTGGTGTTGGGGTGGTGGAAGGGATTAGGGCGGAAAAGGGTAAGAGAATCAAGAACCCAATAAAACAGATTTTAAAAATACACCTACATTGGGAGGCTTGTAATTGTGCATAAAAGTGGGGACTGAGTGAGGGCCTTTTTAAGAGAGAAATACAGAGATACAGAAGAGCTGTACCTTTGTAAGACTTTAGAATGATTAAAACTTTCTGAACCTCAGCCACAGACCTCCTCCCTGGGGATCAGTCCCCACACTGAGCACTCTCACCATGTGGAGTAAAGGCTCCACAGCCAGGCTGTTAGTCAGAGTCCCTGCTTAGTCACTGTGACCTGGGATAAGTACATCTTGTACCTATCTGAGCTGTAGAACAGAAATGAACGATGCCCACAATGACTAGTGAAAGTAAAGCTTCTGATGCAGGTGAAGAACAAGAGTATTCTGGTCACACTAGCAGAAGTGCCTGGACCTTGAGGAGAGCCACAGAGAGGCTCACTGTGTTTAATACCCACGGTCGGTTTATTTACACTGGAAGCAATACAGCTTGTAACAGAGCTCACCAGGCTAAGGCAGAAGGACTAAGAATTCAAGGTGAAACTTTGACTGAAAACCAAACAACAAACCTCAAGAGTTGGGGGCTGCAGCTCAGTGGGAGAGTGACTGACTGTCTAGATACTGAATTAAACCACAGCAAAGAAGGAGGACAAGCAACAATTACAAGTTTGTGGTCAGAAACTGCTCATTAAAAAACAAAGCCAGGTGTGGTGGTGCTCGCCTTTAATCCCAGCACTTGGGAGGCAGAGGCAGGTGGATCACTGTGAGTTCCAGGCCAGCCTGGTCTACAAAGCGAGTCCAGCACAGCCAAGACTACACAGAGAAACCCTGTCTCAAAAAACCAAAACAAGCAAAACCAAACCAATAATAAAAACAAAGGTGAAACAGCAGACAGGAAAGTTCTCAGGACATACAGTAAATATCAAAGAGTTGTAGGGTGAGGCAACCCTGAGGTAAGCCCTGCTCAGGACACAGAACAGCACTGGTGCTACAGAAACTTCCTGTGTGTCCC
This sequence comes from Acomys minous, assembly GCF_964271855.1. NCBI lineage: Eukaryota > Metazoa > Chordata > Mammalia > Rodentia > Muridae > Acomys > Acomys minous. Next base: position 40,272,740 of record NC_140498.1, on the reverse strand, counting down.
TTTCCTCTCACTCTGGTGGTCATGATCCTCAATTTTCTTGAAACCACAAAGTTGCTACTTCCCAAACACAATCTTATCATGTTGCCCCATCCTGAACTCTATAAAGGACCACCCACATGGCATGTCTGTAGCTTACTCAAGAAAAAAAACAAATTTAAATTAAGTTTCTAGAGAACAAATTGCAAGAGGTTAGGGTATTACTGCTCTTGCTGAGGACCTGGGTTTGGTTCCCAGAATCCACACAGCAGCTCACAAATGCCTCTAACTCCTGTTCCAAGAGACTGGACACCCTCTTCTGACCTCTGCAGGCTTCTGCATACATACGTACACTTACACGCACTCAAGTCTGTGTACACATGGTGAATTATTTAAGAAGTAAACACTACACTGGCAGAGTCAAGCACACATAAAGCGGACAATCTCAGTATTTAAATTCATGTACCCAATGATCCAGCAATTAATACTTCCAGGGACCTCCCAATGGCTTTATTCAGGCTTTCTGAAACAGGGCGTCATTTAGTCCAGGCTGGCTTATATCTCCTGGTCCTTCTGACTCTGCCTCTCAGAGGCTAGGACTACAGGCATGTGCCATCATGTGCACATTTGCGTCAGTTAGTGCTTGGGCTCTGGAGGCAGGAAAACTAGCTCCAAAGGCCAACTCTGCAAGCGACCAGCTAGCTGTAGGGTTCAATCGTGTCAGGAACTTTCCTGGGTTTCAGTTTCTGCTGCTGTAAGAGAGGGAGCACCTACCTTCTAGGGTTGTAGTGAGAGTGTGAAGTAAGACGTGTGCCAAGTCTGTAAGCACACTCCCTGGAAACACTTAACTAAGCCATAAACACCAATCATCTTTATCAGGCAAACAAGGAAATAACTTATAAAAATATATACAAGAAATTAGCAAGGAGCATGGAGACTAATGTATAGTGACACCAAAGGGCAAGTGATCCCAGCAAACCTTCCATGACCTCACACTGTTAAATTCTCTAGACGCTGCCTTTTCTGCCTCTAGACTCTGCATTATTCTCAGCTGAGCTCCCAGATCTGAGTGCTGGAGGACTAAGTTTGAAAGACTGAGCACAGAATGGACAACCCAGTGGTGGTGCCTTTCTATCCTCATAAACCATTTTCTTTTTTTGGTTTTTCGAGACAGGGTTTCTCTGTGTAGCTTTGGCTGTCCTTGAACGCATAACAATCTGCCTGCCTCTGCTTCCTGAGTGCTGGGATTAAAGGCGTGCGCCACCACCACCCCCCTCTCATAAACTATTTTCAAAGGAGCAGCAGAGAAAACAAGCTTCAAAACTATGAGATGTAGAAACCTGGTCACTGCAACAACATGGCTGTCACTACATCTTGTGATCGTACGTGCAATGGGTGAGATGCCCCCACTGGGCACTGAGAGTGTCTTGGGGCATTGGGTTCTGTGGCATGGACACAGTGGCACACTATGCTTTCTAGGGAAGCTGACTTGCGGGGGTGGGGGTGGGGGTGGGGGTGGGGACTGAAGACAACTCTGCTGAAGGAAGGCCAAGATGGCTCACACCTATCAAATGCAACTCAAACCCCAACTCCTAAATGAACAAACAAAAGCCAGTTTTTCTCCTTTGGTGTTTTGAGACAGACTGCATGTGGCCCTGGATACCCTGGAACTATGTAGACCAGGCTGGCCTGGGACTCAAGAGACCCGCCTGTCCCTGCCTCCTGAGGGCTGGGACTAAAGGTGTGCGCCACCATTGCCTGGCAAAATCCAGCTTTTGAAACTACAGCTTTTTTTCCATAAAATAATCTGTACTGATAACTGGTACAAGGTAGAGAGCAGTTCTTGTTCCTTTTCTAGCACATGAACGCCACATATATCCCTTCCAGTTTGTCAAGGATGGAACAAATCTGGCTTTTTAAAAATTGGAGACAAGAGACAGGGATTGAGGATAGTTTATCACCCAAGAAGCGGTGCCCCCTCTTTTTTTTTTTTTTTTTTGAGCTAGTGTCTCACTATGTTGCCCAGGTTGGCTCCAAACTCCAAAATCTTTCTGCAGCCTCTTGAGGGCTGAGATAACAGACACATACCACCACAACCAACTGAAAGGCTTTTTTCAAAGACTCTCTCTGGTAACAACAGGGTTATGATCAAGAACTGTATCAACGTGAACTCTAGAATTTCAACCCCACTCAAATCATATTAAAAAACTTCTTCCTAGCTGGGCGTGGTGGCGCATACCTGTAATTCCAGCACCCAGGGAGGCAGAGGCAGGTGGATCTCTGTGAGCTTGGTTTACAAAGTGAGTCCAGGACAGCCAAGGCTACACAGAGAAACCTTGTCTCAAAAAACCTGGGGGAAAAAATTCTTCCTAAGAAGAACATCTGAGTGCACAATTTGCATGAACTTTCACATTAGGGGCTCTGAGACCAGAAATTCACTACCTCAGCCCTTGGCAAGTATCTGCTAAATAGACAGAGCACAAAAACGGTCAAGAGAGAAAGTGACGGCCAAGAAAAGCCCTTCTTTCCTTTAGAGGAACTGGTGATGACAAGGGATAAGATGGCAGGGAAGGCACCTAAAAGGACCCATAGAAAGAAAGCCAAATGCAGTCCATGCTCCACACCCGCAGTCTCAGCACTGAGGAGACAGACAGCAGGGTTAGAGTTCACAGCCCAGGCTACACGGATGGCTGCCTTCAAATAACAAAAAGCAAAAGCAAGCAAGCAAGCAAAACAAAACAAAATCAGAACTAAGCATGGCAGTACATGTCTTTAATGCCAACACTCAGAAGGCAGAGGCAAGAGGAACTCTGTGAGTTCCTGGTCTACACAGTGAGACCTTGTCTCAAAAGCAAGACAAGGGCTGGAGAAATGGCTCAGATGAGCACTGACTGCTCTTCCAAAGGTCCTGAGTTTGATTCCCAGCAACCACATGGTGGCTCACAACCATCAAAAATGTGATCTGATGCCCTCTTCTGGTGTGCATTCAAAACACTGTTTACATAATAAATAAATCTTTAAAAAAAAAAAAGAAAGAAAGAAAGAAAAAAGAGAAAACCAGACAAAATAAAACAACTCAGAACTATTTTATGCCATCTTGACACACGCTACAGTCATAGGAGGGAGGAAACCCCCAAGAAAATGCCTCTTAAGGCAGGCCTTGTAGGGCATTTTCTTAATTAGTGATTGATGTGGGAAGGCCCAGCCCACTGTGCATGGGTCCACCCTGGGCAGGTGGTCCTGGATTTTATAAGAGAGCAAGCCAGCAGGCAGGAACCCTCCATGGCCTCTACATCAGCTTCTGCCACCAGATCCCCGCCCAGTCTTGAGTTCCTGTCCTGACTTTCTTCAGTGATGTGGAAGTGTAAGCTGAATAAACCCTTTCCTCCTCAGCTTGCTTTGGTCCTGGTGTTTCATCTTAGCAACAGAAAACCCTAAGACAACATTTTAGCAAGAACAGAGGAGAATAAAGGCCTAGGGACCTAAGAAGTACAAAGTCCATACCTGGAGGATTTGTCCTCTTGGGTACGTTTTTAGGTTCTTCCGTTGGTCCAAAAATATTAGATGCCATCCTATTAGGCTTGCTTGAAGGAACACCCTCTTCTGGACTTCCAAAAAGATCGCTCGCTTCTCCTCCTGGGGGCTTCATGGATCTACATGCAGAGAGTGAATCCAAGTCACTGGTAGCCAACCAACAGGTTCCCAGGACTCACTAGGATGGTCTCTTTCCTGTGGTCTAGCCCAACACCCAACAGTAATGACGTGAGCGAAAGCTGGCCTCCTCACAAAGTGTGATGGTACATGCCTGTAAATCCCAGCGCTTGGGAGACTGAGGCAGAATTTAGAGTTCAAGGCCAATTTGGATTACAAAGAAAGACACTGTCACAAGCACAGGAGTAGGGTAAGGTAATCACCAAAGAAGCTTTACATTCTTAGAGTCACATTATCTAGTAATGAGGATCAAGAATCAGTTTTACCACTTTGTCAGTATCCCCTAGGTTCCGAGCAGGGTAAAGCACACGGTGCAGAGGCATTACTTGGCTCTCGTCTCCATGTTGTCCTCAACCTTGCTATGTGGCTTACATGCAGGCCAACTCCTATCTCTCCCAACCTTTCCATTCAGTAGCCTCGGTACCCAGGCACTCTGCTAGATTCTCATGTGGGGAGCCAGGCCCGACCCAAGTGTGTGGTCAAGGATTCTCCTTGTGTTTTCTGGAGACCTTTAGGGAGACATCAGGGTGTAGCCTATGCCCTAGATCCTTTGATTGGATTTTAATCCAGACTCCTTCTTATGTGTCTTTTTAACAAATTCCATGTTTCTCGTTATCTTAGATTCACCTTCTCTGAAGAAAACTCCTGACTTAAAGACTTCCTGTAGGGATCTGTATTGAGATGTCTGATATAATCAGTGAAATGCCCAGACTAGAAAGAAAACTGCCACCTATTGGCAGTATTGTCTACTTCAGCCCAGGGCACATGGAACGAACATTCCCCTCTAAACCCTGACACTATACAAGCACAGCTTTTAACTAAACATCCACAAAAATGTCCCAAATAGTAGCATCCACCTTAAGTCTCAAACTCTGGGAACTTTGTCTGGCGCTACTGGGAAGTTTTGTTTTGTTTTGTTTTTTCTTCAAGACAGGGTCTCTCTGTGTAGCCTTGGCTGTCCTGGACTTGCTTTGTAGACCAGGCTGGCTTCGAACTCACAGCGATCCGCCTGCCTCTGCCTCCCGAGTGCTGGGATTAAAGGTGTGTGCCACCACGCTGGGCATGAAAGTGGACAGCTTTTAATGCAGCAGCTGAAGGCCTATGCATTATCTCAAAGCTCTGCTCTGAGGCTCAGAGAGGACAGGTGTACAGCTGCAGCTGCAGTATGGTAAAAGAACTTGTATGCATATTTTCAGATACCTGTTTTGTTTGTTTGTTTTTCTCCCCGAGACAGGGCTTCTCTGTGTAGCCTCAAACTCACAGCAATCCGCCTGCCTCTGCCTCCCAAGTGCTGGGATTAAAGGCGTGTGCCACCACGCCCGCTTTAAAAGTGAATTTGAAACCTGTGAATGGCCCACCTTCTCTCTCTTTTTTGGATTCATGTACCTATGCAGTTGATGAAAATCAAAGAATGATTGCCACATAAAAGCCAAGAGTGGAGGTTAGGACTGGCTGAAAAGTGATCCAAAATAGTGAGCTCTCCAGGGTTAGTTAACAACAACGAAAGTATGTAAAATGTGCTCCTTTCATCCGAAGAGCTAAAAGGCAGTCCACCCGTTGTAACTCTACGTGACCAGAGCGCTCAGATTGCCTGCTCTAAGGCGAGGCAGTCAAGGGAGGATCTCAGGTGCTCCCAAGAGGGCTGACACAATGTGCCAGTCATGCTTCCGCAGAACCCCAGTTGTCAGGCATGTCCTGACAGGCCTTCAAACCAGAGCCACGTCACTGTCTTCTTAATGTGTCAAACCTCCCCCATCAACAGTTGCCGGTTCTTAGCCGGGCGTGGTGGCGCACACCTTTAATCCCAGCACTTGGGAGGCAGAGGTAAGTGGATCGCCATGAGTGAGATCAAGGCCAGCCTGGTCTACAAAGTGAGTCCAGGATAGCCAGGACTACACTGAGAAACCCTGTCTTGAAAAACCGGAAAAGAAAAACAAAAACAAACAAAACAAAAAACCACAACAAACAAACAAACAACAAACACAGTTACCATTTCTTGAAGGGTCATAGGAGGGGATTAAAAAGGTTCATTTGGAAAGGGGGTGAGTGGGGTGGAGGGTGGAGCCAAGCCTGTTGGAAAGGACTTAAAAAGATTTTAGACCATGCACATAATGGTAAGTGAAGGTGTCCAGCCATCAGTGTCCATCTACAGATCACGGCTGTGAGCACCCTATGCTTCTCTTGGGTCATCAGACCTAACATCCTTGGGTCTATAGGCGTCTCTCTCTCTCTCTCTTTTTGGTTTTTTGAGACAGGGTTTCTCTGTGTAGCCTTGGCTGTCCTGGACTCGCTTTGTAGACCAGGCTGGCCTCAAACTCACAGCGATCCGCCTGCCTCTGCCTCCCGAGTGCTGGGATTAAAGGCGTGCGCCACCACGCCCGGCTTGGCGTCTCTTTTTTAAGGGCAGACCTGTAATCATTAGAACTGAACTAAATCAAGCATAAAATTGCATGTCAGCATGAGTTAAAATTCCTAGTTCATAAACTGGGCGGTGGGGGCGCATGCCTTTAATCCCAGCACTTGGGAGAGGCAGAGGCAGCTGGATCATTGTGAGTTCGAGGCCAGCCTGGTCTACAAAGTGAGTCCAAGGCTACACAGAGAAACGCTGTCTCTAAAAACAAGAACAAAACAAACAAACAAAGAAACAACAAAAAAGAATCCTACTTCATCATTTTCTTATTGGGGGTTGGCAAAGGGTTGAGCCAGACTCCCACAGTACTCAGATTCACTGTGTAGCTAAGGACAACCTTGAACTCAGGGTCCTCTGCCTCCTCGTCCCAAGTGCTGGGATTACAGTCATGAATAGCCCTAGCTTTATTCTAATCATTTTCATTTTACTTGAAAGATAGTTTTCCAAACTACAAACATCCTGCTGGGTGTTTGACTCTGGCAGGCCCTCACTCTGGCACACTCTCATCTTCCCAGTTTCTCTGCGGCTGTTCTGCACCCAATTCCAGATGCAAACGCAAGTTAGTGATCAAGTGCTTTGCCTACAGGGCCAGATTTAACAGGACAGCCAGATCTGTGTGCCAGTGTTCCATGTGCGTGACACAACAGAAGCACTGTGCTCCTGGAACCTCAAAGCCATCACGGGAGAAGAGGCCCGAGTTGAGTCTGTGGTGGGAACACAGGAAATAAAGCGCAGTTATTGAAATCAATGCTAATATGGGTATTCAAAGTAAAGATTCAGTATTGCTTTGTGTACCTGAATTTTAATTGGAAAATAAGCAGAGGAAAGTTAAGTGGTGCCACACAAAGTGTTGGCAAAGATAATGGGCCACTTGGGCAGGAGCGGTGTTCATCTCCATCCCAAAAGACAATGGGGCAAGCACAAGTTACACAGTCTACAACAGCAACGCAAGTCTCAAGGCTGCCCCAGCAGGGTCTCGCAAATGAGACTAAGAGTTCAATAGGCCTTTCAACAAACAGGGCCCAGAACAATGGCACAGTGTGGCCTTCTGGAAGCTACTAGCAGCCATTATTACAATAACACCAATGGAATGGAAGGTGCTAGGGAGAGATTGGCCAGCTCAGATTGCAGGGCTAAATTCACAATGTGAGACTGCATCCCAATTACTTTTTCCTTTTGTATACCCCCTTAAATGTTTCAGTAGAAAGACTCAGGTTACAAAGGGGGAATATGAGGGATACAGGCTAAGACGAAAAGCCGCAGTCCAAGTGAACTATGGCACTGGTGAGAAAGAAAATACCTCGACGGTGGCCATGCCCCCTGGACCTCCCTCTAATGGTGCGCTTCAGAGAACTTTAAGGACAAAGCCACGAGAAATAGATGGGCAGCACATTCTTCATGATTATGAGTTTTATGGATGAGTGGCGGCAATACCGTGATGCTTTACAATTCAAACATCTCCAACACAAGAAAATCCCTCAGCAAGAAGACAAAAGAGGGTCAGAAGAAAGGAAAACCTGCAGCGGAGACCTTACAGATTCAGGCAAAAATCAAGATACGTCTCTGGAGCACTCGGACTAGGCGCTATCTTCCCCCGCCCTGGGTAATATGCTATCCAAAGCACGGTTTCTATCTACTATGGACCAGACTGAGGCTTCCAATTGAGGCAACTCCCCCTCGCCCCTAACCCCGATATCAAATGAGGATTTCCTCTTTTTCCTAAAATCCTCTCCTTGGACGGCTACTCCACAGCTAACTTCTGGAGCTCGGCAAGTGATTCGAACACCAGCTTCATTTTATCAACTCAAAGCAGATCAAACAAGCAAAGTCCAGATGAAGCTGTGTTGGGAAGGTTCTCGGCTAGGGAGGACCAGTAAGCAGTGCATCCGACAGACACCTGGTCCTGGGTTGGGTCAGAGAATACTGCCACCACTCTGCCACACTGAAAGGTCGTCGTGACCAAGCAAAGGAAAGTGGCCGCGGGAAGGGCTCGGGAGCCGGCAGAGAGAGCTGGGCAGCGCCCGGGTAGCGTCTCGTTAGAAGCAAGCTCTTCAAGAGAGCCACGTGTCCTAGTCCCGCCGCCGGGTCTTCACACCGCTCGCTCACCCCCCTACCTTCCTGCGAGGCCCGGCTTCGGCCAACCCGGGAGACCGAGCTCAACAGCCTCAGGGGAGCCACGCGCCACACCCACCGCATCTGCAGGGTCTCCCGCCCGCCTCGTGGCTGCAGTTACGCACCCACCAGGACCCCAGCACCGGCCCGCGCACCTGGAGTCCGACCCGCCAGTCTGGCCGTCCGCGCCCTGGAACATGTCGGCCGCCGCCCCGCGCCTCCCCAGCCGCCGCGCGGCGATTCCCGCTTGGTCCCGCGCAGGTATCCTGACCCGCCCAAGCCTGTTGGACGCCTCCCACGCCAATCACGCTTCCGCAGCCAATCGTGGACCGATGCCCCTCCCTCCCTCCCGCCCCCAATGAGAGGGCGGCTTGGAGAGGTCCGCATCGCGCCTACAGCGGATTGGCTACAGCAGGTGTCTCTCATGGCTTCATGCATGAACATTGGTTCAGAGTTCGCCCCACCCTCCAACTCCAGGACGCCTTAGGATGCGAATCCGCATTTTCCTGCGGACCCATCCCGGCCCCGACTAGGAAGTTTTTCTTTGAGGGGGTGGAGTGGGGTCGCGGTGGGGGTGGTAGCAGAACGCTTCTTTGGGGTTGTAGAGCCTCAGGTGGAAGGAAGGTTTCAGGGTAGCGCAGACCATGCCTACAACAGAAGCAGCGGGCTGTGTAGCGACCTCAACCTCTCTGCTTTCAGTGGTCACTCAAACATCCTGAGGCCCACCTGTCTACCCCCGGTACCCACCAAACTTTCCTGCTTTGTCTACAGGCCTTAGTGTTCATCTCACTACAACGTGCCCTTGCCAGACCTGTATACCCTAAGCGTACTGGCTTTAAAAGCAGGCACAAAAGGCAGTCATTAGATCAAGTATTAGTATGTATTTATGCACAATAAAAACATTTACAAGCTGAACTGGAAATTTTAGCTGAAGTTTTAACAGTTTTTGTTTATTATATTAAATAACCAAAACACCTTTTATTCCCAAAAAATTGGTAAAGAATAAATAATGTAATTTACAATATGGTACAAAAAATAATCAGAAGGACAGGCATTCTGCTTTATACATACATTGTATATTTATAGTCTATAAAACAAATTCACATCTCAAGCCGGAAACCTCAGATGATATGGCTTAACGATTATCAAAGCAAACAGCACTGAGTTCTGCCTGCTGGCTGTAAGTCTCCAGCCAGTGATCTTACCAACTAGTAAGGGTCTGGCTGGTGCAGAGCTTTCAAAACTGGACTGACTTCTGGCAAGCCTCTGGGAAAGGTATACTATGGGCTTCTTTTCTTTTTTAATTATTTTTAAAATTAAGACAAAGTACAGTATGTCATGAATGCATCTGGCAGATGTGTTTAAAAATTACATAAAACGATTTCCCTCTAAACTTGTTTTGAGCATTTCTAAGCAATGTGGTCTAGTTAAAAATGTTATTAAACTGAATGAGACATCCCCTCCCCCTCCAAGCAGAGGCCACCACAGGAATGAAAAAGAGGAGGGTGGGAAAAAGGTTGACCAACAGATGAAATGTCCCCAAAAGCCCCACTCCCTGAGCAAGTACTATGCCCGACAGGATATATGGACTTCAGCTCGCCTGAGCATCTTCTCTAGGACACAATCCATGCCAAGCACCAGAGATATAGGTTTCCAATCTTCTGAAAACATGAACCAACATGTCTAAAACAACATTGGTATTAACAAAAAATTTTCTCAAAAACTAATGGCATGTATGTCAGCCAAGCCCAACATGGAAAGGAAGCCCGGGGTGAACATGAACCATGGCAACGGAAGGAAAGGCAGAGAAAGAAGATGCAGAACCCAGGAGGCTTTCTTTCTTTTTTTTTTAAACTCCAACCTTTAACAGTTTCCAGGTTTTATGTATGGATATTTGATTAAACTGGGAGAAGTTATATCCACTGATTCTCTGCTACAAATGCACTGTTTGTCCTTTACTATGGTGGTGGTGAGCACACCGGTGTCTGGCTGTTAAAGAAGCAGTGAGATCTTCCAGATTCCCGTCACGTTCCCTACAGCAGTCAGTTCACTCCACTCCTCCCTGGCTGCTGCTGGGTGACAAGGGCTGTAGTCTCTGCTCCTCAAAGCAGTCTCACCTCCTTTTAGAGGTCACAGATGTGCCTCAAAGCATTGCCTGATGGGACTCTCAGCTCAGGAGCCCAACTAAATAGTACTATATGCTCAAATACCAGGATTCTGCAAGCACCCATGCTTAATGTTGTGAGAGAGGAAGTGCAGCTAGCAGTGGCCCAAGCTGAGCCTGGTATCCTAACCATGCTGCAGTCCCAAGACCTAACTGTCTTCAGCTAAGCAAGGCATTGCTGAAAGCACATGATTGGGTAAAGACACACTGGCTACTTCACCAATCTGTGTTCAAATCTCTTCTGAGAGTTTGACTTTTACCAGATAAAGGAGTCTACACGTCAGAACCAGGGGCAGGGTCCCCCATGGCAAGAGGATCCCACCAGGGAAGTTTCCATCCCTTTCTTCAATGCAGATGGAGATAAGTAAGGGCCTATGCTGGTCTACAGGACTACTGTGCAAGGAAGGATAGAAGAACAGGTGGAGAGCAGAGGTGGCAATTTCAGGAGTTAGAAAGGCCCTGTCAAGCTGGACGTGGTGGTGCAAGCCTTTTCTCCCAACACACAGGAGGCAGAGACAGACAGGTAGCTCTCCAGGCCATCCTGGTCTACAAACTGATGGACAGCCAGAGTTACAGAAAACACTGTCTCAGAGGGGAAAAAAAAGGAAGGGAGGGAGGGAGCACTAGGTAAGGAGGGAGGGAGGACGGGCCTGCTAGCCCTGACTGCTATATGGAGAATGAGCAGTGAGAGGGTAATGCAGGTGTCACCTGTTCACCAAGAACCACAGTCAGGGCTCCCTGACATCATAGGTCTGGCAGGAAGAGTGACCATGCTACAAGGATCTACTGAGGGCAATGGAGGGGGATGGAACTCTTGTTGGCACCATTCTGGGAAGGATGGCCACAATCATGATGGCTGACCACCACTGGGCTCCAGGAGAGGTGCTAAAACACCATCAAGCTGTGAGGCTTTTCCCACACCCTGACATCTGAACCCTGCTTGGGTCCTAGAACAGGAATAGTGACAGCCTGGGGCAAAAGCACCCCTCAGAATCCAGCAGTAACACATGAAAAATTAAAGCACACATTAAATCTAGACACAGCAGTGCATTTGGGGCAGAGGGAAAGTGAGTAGAGCGGAATGGTATCTTAGGTCACTTAGAAGGAAGTAGGCCTTAAGCACAGGAAGTGAGCAAAGCCACCTAGAGGATTCTTACTATTCCCTGTCCATGTCTCGATTCTTAAACCACAAGAAAACCATTTCCAACTAGCTTTGCAGGAACCCATAAAACATCCATACAACCTGTAAGAGACATAATTTCGTTCTTATACCAGGCAGAACAAAACCTCTTGAAGGGGGAAGCACTAGGTAAGGGTCAGTAATCTTGGGAAGATAGCATTAGCTACACAGCTCCAGGAACCTTCTCCGCTTAATGGTCAAGGCATCTAGGAAGTATCAGGTTGCAGACCCCACCAGACAAGAGCCTGGTCTATACTCACTGTCCCTTGCAACATCACTACAGACAGAAGCCAAATGGGGAAAAGATCAGAAAGAAAGCAGCAGTGGCTGTGGTCTCCCTTCACACAGGATAACAGCTCCAGAGACAAAATGAATACCAGGCTAGTCTCTTCAAGGAACAGACCCTCTGGAAGGCTTAACACGCAGACACATAATTGGGATTGCCATACAGGCTACAGGACTGCAAGCAAGGGCTGCGATATCATAAGAATTCTGACGTCTGCCCTTCTCAGAGCCTGGCCTGGCCTCTGTGGACGGTACGGGCCCTGCCTGTTGGACAGGCCATGGCCAGCTGCTCCTATGGGCTGCATATCATTTGCTGTCAGAGACGCTCCTGTTCACTGTCTTCTCAGGATTCTGGGCTTGACCTTCTCTACTGTGAAGACAAATTCATGGACCAGCCCCGCAGACCTCCCTTGTGGATTCCAGGATGCCTGTGTTGCAAGGCACAGTCACTGAGAGAGGTCACTAACAGGATTGCCACCTCCTCCACCATCAAAAAGAACGTCCCGGCGGCCAGGCTCATTGATGGACAATTCTTGAGCCAGGTCATTAAATCGAGATATGTAGTCAATGCTATTCTCATTCATCATGCACACCAACTGGGAATCCACCACCTGTAGGACAGAAGGGACAAGAAGACATTAGTTGCAGGATCCATGCTGATGAAAGGCTCTTGACCCCCAGAGCAGAATGTCACTGGAAGGAGCCTATTGCTCTCTGAGGAATTTCAGAATTCCATGTGGTCTAAGTACATGGACTTTCTGTAAGGACATGCTCTGTACACGATCCTAGAGAAGGGTCTGAGAACGTGAACATCCACGTGCTGAGACTGCAGCAGCAGCCACTCCCTCTCATACTCCTGAGGAAGACAGCCCACAGAAAGGTTAACAGAAGGCAGACATCAAAGCAAGCAGCACAGAGTTTGCCTCAGAGAAGAGTTAGGTGAGGGTCTCATAAGTGTGGATACACAGCACATGAAAGAGATTCAAGGAAAGAACGTTCCCATCAAAGAAACGAGTGCAGAGGCCATGAGAAGACAGAGTGCAGCTACTTAAGGAACACTAGAAAAAATGGTAGGCATAGCACAGTGAGCAATGCAGAGAGAGCACTATTGTGAGGGACACAGAAATCTGTAAGGCCTGGGGTGTTAAAAACATTATTTGGGGGAGCTGTCACAGTTTATTGTCTCTCTCCATTATAGTGGAAGGTGCGAGAGAGCAGGGACTTTTGTTCTATCTATATAATGATGCATTAACTTGCAAGATGGCACCGTGTGTAACAGTAGTTGCTGCCAAGCCCGATGATCTGAGTTTGATCCCCGAAACTACAACTTTTGAGGCTGAAGCAGGAAGAAACATTATGAGTTCAAGGCCAGCCCAAAGTACATAGCAAGGTCTTGTCCCCTTCTCCCCATAGACTACACCCATCCCTTTCACTCAGATCCCACCATCTGACCACTGCATTCACAAAACATTGCTATCATACTTCCCGATGATGAGGGCCCCTTCCAAAGGCAGTGTTCTTCAAACTATAGAGCGCTTGGGACAATCCTCTGCTGAACACACTGGCTCATTCTGCAGGTGAATGTGGTGTTTCCTTCACTTGCTAAAGATACACAGTATTTTTTTGTTGCTCACTGTCCTAAATACCACATCATGAGGGGAAAATGCAAGTGCTGACTTTGGAGTCTAGCTGGCTTGAAACTCAGCACTCCTGATCTCCAGGCTTCCTAAGTGTCCATCTTATAGAAACCAGGGACTTACAGCATCCATACTAACTAGAAATAAAAAAAAGTCTTTTGTGTGAAACATTATGCTACAAGGAGCCCTACGAGTAAAGAATCCATTGTGAATGGCTTGAGAAATACTACAGATTGTACAAGAGAAGGTTCCAGAGAGATGGTTCAGTCAGTAAAGTGCTTTCCATGCAGGCATGAGGACTTCCATAGAAAAGCAGGGTATAGACTCTGTAACCCAGGTGGGAAATCAGAGACAGGTGGACCCTTGGAGCTCACTGGGCACTCAACCTACAAGAATCAAGGAGCTCCAGGTTTAGCTTCCTGCCTCAAAACATAAGGAAGCAGGCTGGGGCAGTGGGCGGTGGGTAAAGGCGCTGGTTGCCAAGCCAGACTACCCAAGGTCAATCCCCGGGGCCATGAGATCAGGAAAGAACTAGTACTTTTTTTTTTTTTTTGGTGTTTTGAGACAGTGTTTCTCTGTGTAGCCTTGGCTATCCTGGACTCACTTTGTAGACCAGGCTGGCCTCGAACTCACAGCGATCCGCCTGCCTCTGCCTCCCGAGTGCTGGGATTAAAGGCGTGCGCCACCAAGCCCGGCCTAGAACTAGTACTTTTAAGGTGTCCTCAGATCTAAGGGCTCATTCCCACCACACAACACAAGGACAGAGTGAACTGAAGGGTGATTAAGGAAGGAAGCCTTGTGGACTTCTTGCTTCCACACACAGGTGAACACATACCCCAAGCTACTAAGGACTACGGAGGAGAATTCTCAGTATTGCTGTATCTACTCTGCTTTAAAGATGTATTTGGGTATCTGTCTGTGTGAGAATATATGCAAATATGTGTGTGTCACCTATGCCAGTTGTCCTCTGTCACTCTCCACCTGTTCCATCGGGACAGTGCTTCTTCCTGATCCCAGGGCTTACATTTTTTGTGCCTTCCCACACTTACAGCTGGGTTACAGACTCAGGCTGGAGGGCCAGGTTGTTACACGGATGTTGAGATCCAAACGCCTGTTCTCACGGCTGCACAGTCAGGATTCTTCAAATTGCCTACCCACCTCTCCAGCTCTCCCCCTGCCCCCCACCTCTCCAGCTCTCCCCCCCCCCCCCACAACCCTTCTATTCTTCTGTAGTTTTAAAACTGTCAAGCACGTCATGGCTCAACTTAGAAGCCATCATCTCAAAAGCCACATTGGAAAACTGAGAAACTAACGAATTTCTGAGAAAAAGTTTTAGTTTAATATTGTTTCTACTGTTTGGGTTTTGTTTTTCTATAGTCTAGGCTGATTTCAAAACCACAGCTATCCTCTTAGCTCAGTCTTCCCAAGTGTTGGGATTATTGGTTTACGCTGTCATGCCTCAAGTTAACAGCAATTTTCACTATTGTTTTGACCTGGACTTTTCCTCAAGTGTCTGGCTATAAAACTCTCCTGGGATAACGACCAAGGCCTGGGTATCCAGGAGCCAACTTGGGAAACGCTGCTGAGGATCTGCCTCACATGGCGTGTGCTTTGATCAAGTCTCTCCTGATGCCTACAGCTGGGCTCACTCCTCCCACTAGTGCTGGCCCTGTAATCCTAACTGGCTGGGCACAGAGACAACTTGAGGACCTCTGCATGACTGCGGGGAGAGACAGCTTAGTCCTAAGACGGAAAAGTGCTCAAAGAGAAAGGACAGAACTCCACTGCAGAACCTGTTCCCAAGTTCCACAGGGTCATGGCCACAACACATGCCACACCGCTTACAGGCCTTCTGCAGCCAGGGCAGGAAGGGTGGTAAAGTAACCTCTTACAACTTCCAAATGGCACAATAGCTTATAGATCAGACAGCCCAAGGTCACACAGCAAGGGACGGACAGATCCAAGGAGATTCAACAGCATTCTGCCTGCTTTTGGTGACCTGGCTCCCACCCCAATCCCACGCTTCCCAGGTCAAGAAGCCTACTTAGTTTGTTGTGGTCCATCAGGTGTCCCAGTGCTGTCAGATCTCTCAGAGATTAAAGACTTGGCTGTTGTTGTACCTGGCCCACAGTCTTGATGAGCATTCCTTAAGACCCACAGGACCTAGGAGGGACCCCACAGCCTCCAGAATGGGATGGAAAGTTAATTGAGGAATTTGGCCCTGCACTTACTTCTGCAACATCAGCCAGAGACCTGGACACAAAAGAGTCCCTTGAATTTCCATCCAATAAGCTAGGGCCAAGCAGAGACGTGCCACTGTTGGCCCCAACAGTTGTTGGTAGAATCTTCCTGCTCTTCTCTGGGGAGATGAAGCTGGCTGTGGAGAGAAGGTGAGTCAGGATAAGTGCCCAGCTAGCCCAGTGCAGCCCTTCTAAGTCTCCACCTTTACACTTGTGTCAAAGGCTACCAACGGCATTGTTATGCTGTTAACAGGTTTGTGTCATCTCATGTTAGCGCATGTTCATCTCTATCACTTTCCAAGGGCCCTGAGGTGCTGTACCCCTCCTCTATTGTATTCTCTGTGGCCAGGTCCTCACTGATGGGCACTGAGCTTGATTCTGACTTCACAGGTAGCAGGTGACTTTTGCTCACATTTGCACCTTTGTTTTGGTGTGTGTGTGTGTGTGTGTGTGTGTGTGTGTGTGTGTGTGTGTGTGTGTGTGTGTGTGTGTTAACAAAACCACTGGTGGGCATCTGGTTCCCTGTTCTCTGTACTTCCCACCAAGCACAGGACCCATAATCAAGGATGATCAAGTTTGTAGTTATTAGGGTAAAAGCCTGTGTCCTAGCAACTGTAAAGTTAAGCCTGGCCACCTATTCTCAATACACCTACTAAAGAAACAAGCAATGGTGTAAAAGCAGAGAAATGAGATTTATTTGCTGTAGCACCATGGAGAAGAAGAACAAAATAAACAAGTTCAGTGATTCCATCCTCCAAACTCATATTTAGGGTACTGACAGGTTTGGGTTTAAACAGAGGGTCAAAGGTATGAATAACTAAGCAGTCTTGGCCAATGTGTAGTCATATCTATGACTGACCCATCATTGCTTCAGTTTCAGTCTATCCTATAAAGCAGTTTAATAAGGTACAAGAACTGAATGGAATCTCTTCCTGGGGGGAAAAAACCACATTCTATAATTCTCCATATGTGGTCAGGAACACCACCACATACATGTAAGCTCTAACACTCACTCCAGAATATCATACTGAATGCATAAAGAAATTGAGAACATAGGACAGTCTGGTCTGTTTCTTTGTCTTTGCAAGAGCTCTATAAGACAGGTTTGGGCAGGCTGCACAAACTGGAGGAGGCACTGAGACCCAGATGAAGGACTTGAATGTTGTGTCTGTACTGGGCTGAGCGCTCTCAGTGTGTCTATAAGCATGCTAACATCAGTGAACTATGCACTGAAAATCGTGCATTTTCTTACATGTAAACTACACTTTTAAAAGTTAACCCAGGCAGCTGGGTACAGTGGCACACTACTAAAAAAAAAAAAAAAAAAAAAACAGCACATTGCCAGGTGTGGTGGCGCATGCCTTTAATTCCAGCACTCTGGAGGCAGAGGCAGACAGATCTCTATGAGTTGGAGGATGGCCAGCCTGGTCCCACAAAGAGAGTCCACACCAACCAAGGCTACACAGAGAAACCCTGTCTCAAAAAACAAAAACTCAACAATAAAAAAATCCCAGTACTCGGGGAGGCAGAGGCAGGCGGATCTCCTGTGAGTTCAAGGCCAGCCTGGTCTACAAAGTGAGTCTAGGACAACCAAGGATACACAGAGAAACCCTGTCTCAAAACAAAACAAAACAAAACAAAAAAAAGTTAACTCAGAAAGAAATACTTGAGAAACCAGCAAAAGTTCTAAGTTCTGGGCTGGCTCCAAACTTAGAAAGGGGATCCCTCCAGAGAGACTCACCAAACAAGCTGCTGAGAGAGGAGTCTGTAGAGTCACTGGGGTACCACTGGGGGTCGTGCGTGGGAGAGGCAATCCAGCTGGGCTGAGGGCTGCTGGATGGGGAGGGGAGACTCTTGGAGCTGTCACTGCCATTCAGTTTTGCTGGAGAAAGAGGAACTCCTTCACCTGTCAACCCAAAACCAAGGTCAGAGATGCCTCCCGAAACCCTTAGGAAGGCAGCAGGAGTCAGAAGCTCAGGACCACTGAACTCAGAAGACCCAGGATGCACTGGGCCCATACCAAGGGAAAAGCAGTTGTCTACAAACAAGGATCACAGAGCCTTTAGGGCAACTTGATGCTAGAAGAAGGACACAATGCAGAAGACAGCAGGCAGGGTCAGGCAGGCCCTCTGCCCACAGTGCTCTGCCAATCTTCATGGTGTTTGCACCAGCCCCATGGGAAACAGGATGCTGCTGATTCCATGCTGTAGGGCACGAACAGTTTCCAGTCTACTACTGAGAAAGCAAGGTTCAAACAAGTCAGGGACCTATCAAGCCCATGGGCTAAGAGGCTGTGAGTTCATGTCTGCCTGAACCCTGCAAGCTGAGTCGTGTCCGCCGGTAATAGCTGTGCCACTGCCACCAGAACACCATCACAGAATGAGTGGGACCAGGCCCTTAGTGACCATCTATGCAGCTACTTCCTAAACATTAGCTGCAAACATGTCAGTCACCTTCCAGATGCACACACAGAAAGCTGATCCCCAGGCTTCAGAGAGCCTTCTAAACCATCCCATTCTTATCTGAAGGTCAGGAGCAACCCACCAGGCCACTCCCAAGTACTGCTTCTGCCAGAGCCAGGGAGAGAGACCTTGTAGTGACAGATATTCAATGCGTGAGTTATACTTTAGCAACAAGTCTGGCAAATACTTAGGCAGATCAGGTCCCCATGGGCAAGTCTGGCTACAGCATCCCAGTGAGAACCTAGTAGGAACAGTGAGCAAGGCCACCTGTACTTACTGTATTGGCCAGAGCTGATAGCAATTTCAATGATGGAGTCACTAATCTGTGTGGCAGGTTCTCCCTGTGAGAGGACATCTTCGGGTGGGCCAGGCAGGGATATGTCCAACAGGGCAGAAACATTGGGTGGGGAGAGCCGGGTGCTGGAGCTCTCTGATGAGGGTATAGATGTAGAAAGGCCATTCTGGAGATGAGCCTTGGGCAGCTCAGGTAAGGACAGAACAGATGATCCCTGCTGGGAGGGGGACAAATATTTGTTCATGCACAAGGTGCCCATCAACTCTCGGAACAGTGAGTGCAGCCCACGACCTCCCACCCTCATTCTCCCAAGAGAGGAACACACTCAGGAAATACACTTCTTCAAAAGAAAGTCAAGCCAGGACAGGGTGAGACTATTCCCATTGGTGGCATCTGGGGGAGAATAATGCTCAGAAAGCCACCAGTTAACTACCTCCTGCCCCCCAGCCCAGAAAACCCAGTCCTTTTAGACATGGGGTTTAATAAAGGAAGCTGGAACCAGGGACAGCAATAGGCAAGGAGGCGAGGAGCCAACAGTGCTGGGAAGCATGGCCTATGCTCAGGGAGGGTGGGCACTGAAGCCCCAGTGTGTACTCTACCTGGAAGCCGTCTGTCATTGGCTCCTGCTCTGCTCTTGGAACGCTGATAAACGGGTCATTAGCGCCCTGGAACAATAAGACCAATGAGTGGTGCACGCTGAGCTGGAATATCAGCAGTCACCCAGTGCCCCTACAAACAGCTGGAGAAATGGACTGTGGTCCAGGCTGGAAATGATGGAAAGCAGTTCTCAGACCACTGGCTCTTCACTTACAACCTTTTATTACTTTCTAAGTTTCTAAGAGGAAACTCAACAGTTCAGTAAGAGGCTGACCACATCTTCTCAGCCCCTAGAGCTCCATGGGGTCTACCCACCCACCATCCTCTCAAATAGGCCAAGAATTCAGAACATTTGCAGATTCATGAAAGAGTGGTCAAGGCCACATGGGTTTTTCTCCACCCAGAAATACCAAGTACTTATACCACCTGAGTGAGGACACATGGGCTGACGTCAGGCACTGGGTTGAAATTTAGAGCTACACCTTCATGCATGTTTTAGCAATGGATTCTTTAGCAGCACAGAGCAAACATGTCTCTTCACTCCTATCAATATGTGCTCCATGGTAAGTGTTCAAATTTTGGCTTTTCTGGTTCAGTGTCTCTTCTAACCATCAGTAGGACCCAAACCTATGACCTTGCTCCAGAAGCTGGTGGTAACACCACATAGGCCTTGTAAATGTACTCACCCTTACAGCCGAAACAGGGTCTCTGCTCTGGTGCGGTCCAGTGTCACCCTGCCCTGAGATGGCAGTGGTTGCTGGTTCTGAAGACAGTGGAGAGATGCCAGATGAACCATCAGTATCTAAAACTGGCAAGGGGCTTCCAGGGATGATGCCAGCACTCTGAGCTGCTAAGTCGATAGCACCTGGCAACAGGAGTGACATATCAGCCTCTGTTCCATAACACTGCACTCCATGATGTGTGTGCCCCGACAGCTTGGGACAGCTTTGCCCTCACACCTCTCTTCAGTGAAGAGCCAAGGGATTTGATATACTCTTAGCAAAGCACTAGACATTAGGCTTTGGAGAAGAAGAGAACAGTACCAAGATGTATGACGAAAGAGCAACTAAGGACCCTCACATGGTGGCTGCCACTGTGTACATTATAGACTTACTGGGCAGGTGACTGGTGGCCTGAGATGGGAGGACCTTGGGCACTATCGGTCGAGACAGAGCTGCTTTGGTCAGAGAAGACTGGATGGGCCGGAACCAGCCTCTCCCTGTGAGAGGAAGACAAATGCAGCTGTATCAACTGGTCTGTCAATGCCCTACCATGCACAATGGGGTTATAGTGGGCTTCCCTCACAGACATAGCTAGGATCATAGCAAGTCACTCAACATTCCAAACACTTGCTAGCTTGGGGCGTGAGAGGTCATATCACTAGGCTCCTAGTAAAGAAAGATCTAGGTTCACTCCCCATGATGGCTCATTGCCACCTGGTAACTCCAGTTTTAGGGAACACCCTCCTCTGGCCTCTATGGACACTAAACAAACACAGCTGCACAGACATACATGCAGGCAAAACATCCACACACATAAAATAAATACAATTAAAGGGTAAAAGAAGATAACTCATGAAGGGACTAGAGAGGTGGCTCAGTGGTTAAGAGTACTTGCTGCTTTTGCAAAGGACCCAGGCACTCACTCAGGGACTCATAACCACCTCTAAGTGCAGGAGTCTGACATCTCTGGCCTTCATGGGCTCTTAGTGCCCACAAAGTCACTTATACATACAAATAAGAATAAGTAAAAAAGGAGGAGGAGGAAGAGGAAGAAGGAGAGGAAAAGGAAGAAGAGGAAGAAGAGGTAGAGGAAGAAGAGGAAGAGGATTCATTAGGGCTGGAAGCATAGTTCAGCAGAGCCCCAGAATTATGAGCAGAAAAAAAAAAAAAGATTAGTCAAGATAAACCAACAAGTATGTGTGTTCACTGAAGACAACTCTGAGGCTTACATCAAAACATCAGGGCATCCACTACGTTTAGAGATGTAAGTTAAAAAAATGTGATCATACACCCCCAACAACACATTTTTTTCGTAAGTGCATACCATGGCTCTGCAGGCAGAAAGTGAAAGCACTCCACTGACCTGAACTCAATGCTGCCAATGAAAGCAATGGAACACACCTCTAAAGAAGGACACTCCAACTACTGACAGTGTCTTGCCTATAGTGGCAGCTGGGCCCAGTGCAGGGGGCACAGTACATAATTAGTATACGCTGAGAGAATGAACACAAGCATGCTAGAAATGTCACACCAACAGCCATGGACACCCACAGGGAGTATATTCAGGTGACACTCAGAGCAAGCTGCCCCGGGGGGCCTGGCCTTACCGGCTATAGGAGAATTAGACAGGATGGAGAAGGAGCACACATTGTGGGACTGATTTTCAGAAGGTCTAGGGAGCAGTGTCCTCTGTGAGAGAGAAAAAAAATGCAAATAGTAAAGGTGGTAAGAAGACATCAGTGGTGGCACATGCCTTCAATCTCAGCACTCAGGAGGCAAAGGCAGGCAGATCTCTGTGAGTTTGAGGTCAGCCTGGTCTATGGAGCTAATTCTAGCCAAGGAAGGCTGTATAAAGAAACAAACAAAAATCAATTCAAAAAGAAGAAGAAAAGACATCAGGGTCAACAACAGGTCACTTTGGAATGTTGGGTAAGACCTTTCCCAAGGAAATATCAGAAGAATCTAGTCCAAACCTAGAATGTCCTAGATTTGGCCCTGGGAATAGAACTGAAATTGTAAGACTTGGTGGCAAGTATCTTTACCCACTGAGCCCCCTGACCAGATCTGGGGAACAAAGATTTCTAAGAAACTTAAAAAAAAAAAAAAAAAAAAACCAAAAAACAAAAACTGGTCTATTCATGTCTTCCAAAAACTACATGCACTCACACATTTCTATGGCTACATCATGACAGACTCACTTCCTTATCTTTCATCTGGAAACGCTGCTGTCTTCTCTCTGGGGGCCTTGTATGTCCTGTGTCTGCCACAGCTTGCAGATGGCATCTGTGGGTTCTCCTACCACTTACTACAGTTCCACAAACCCTCGCTTCTGCCAACCAGACCCTTGCCTCCTGATTGTTTAGAGCCCAAGCTCTAATAGCTCTTGGAGATACCCAGGTGACCGAGAACCTCAGATGTGTCTGTAAATAATATCCAATGCTAATGAATGCTATAAATGCTTTATTTATATGGATACCATTAAATTGTCTGTTCTTAGTTTTGCTTTTCCTATTAATAAGAAAGACAAGCCTCTTACTTTCTCTCTCTTCTCTTTCCCTCTCCCTCTTCTTCTCTCCCTCTGGGGTACCCCTTTCCTTTTTCCTTCTCCTTCCATGCTCAGTTGATAAACTCCTTACAACATAATAAAAGAAAGAAAGACAAGGGCAGGAATTTCCTCTAGTTCACTCTGAAAACCAAAGACATGTAAGAAACCAGTAACTCATGGCCAGCGCAGCATCTAGAGTATGGACATGGCAGACACAGTGCAGACACGTAGACTCAAGCAATATTCCCTCACCTGGACCACCAGTGGCTTTCGCAGGTGCCGCTTCCGTAGTTTCTTGGGCTTTGGTGAGAAAAAGTCTGACTGTATCTATAAGAGAAAGAACATGAGCTCTGGAAACAGGCATTCTATCTGCAAAGCATACCACAGCCACCCCATTTGGCACTCCCAGCACTCACGCTGATGGAGTCTAAGTGCTGTCTAAAAGTCAGCTCCGCCTCCTTACTGGGAGAGAAGAGCTTTCCATGTCTACTGTTGGGTGGCAAAGTTGTTGGGACAGCAAAGAGGCCACCATCTGAGTCATTGCTTCCTGTGCTGGACGGACCAGCCACCAAGAGAGGCCTGGGGGCGTTTCTCAAGCCTGGAACAGAAGGGAGAATTATGTGCTGACACTCACCTACATCCCCTCCAGGGCAAAGGCAGTTCCTCTGCTAGGAAGTAAGCCAAGAAAGAAACCTCCTGACACCTCCTCAGATGCCTCTACTTTATCTCAGTGAAGTCTTGCCTTTCTTCCTTTGACTCCTGGACCCACTTTACAGGGAAGGCAGGCCACCTGAGGGAAAGCACTTTACCACTGTTCTATCCTCAGAAAGGGAGGAAGGGGAGGACAACTAAGACTTTTCTCTGTAGAGGCTGCTTGGCAACACATTCAGTGACCACCTTGTCTCCATAGCAATTCAACATCACGAGGTAGCAAGAACGCTGCCACAGAAGTACATCTGAAAGAATGTGGCTATGTGCTTATACAGCTGTTTGTGTAACACAGGTAAGTACAAAAGGTAGGTTATACTATGCACTACTGACCCCTGGGTTAAAATCTCTTATTTTGTAGGAAACAGTTCCAGTAATAACAGGACAGAAAATATTTATTTCTCAATAACCTTGCTGTGGTAGTGCTGCTACAAAGCACCTTCATGGTTCATGGCTTGGTATGGTCCACTCATGGCTCACAGGCCAAGCTTGCCAGACATAGTACACATTTCTGGAAGTACAGACCCCTGGACCTATAATCCTCAATCAGACAGAGAATGCCAGGACATTAAAAAACTCACTGGAGGATAGAAGAGGCAATACTGAGCTGCTACCTGGCCCACTGCAGGCAACATCCCTTTATCTGCAGGGATCAGTGGCTTAGGCTTTGTCGCCTGAGGCAGCCTCCTAAAGGCATAAGAAAGGAGAAGTGAAACAAAGCAATTGCCAAGATGTGTCCCCCAAACCAGAGCCTTGAGCTCCACACAGGTCTCTGGAAGGACTATCAGGCCAATAGTCATTAGTGGAAAGGCCGCTCACAAAATAAGAGATACCGTAGAGCCATTAGTATTCTCGTATGAAAAACAGTATTATTAAAGAACTGTTAACCTGACAGGATACCGTACTTGTATGTTTGTATAACTCTTTTTGCCAAAAGAATTATTGTTATCTCTGGTACACCGATGTACTCCTAATAGGATGGGCCTCCCTTACAACACAGATAGAATAGGCTCTGTATTTATTTATTTATTTTTTGTTTTTCAGGACAGGGTTTCTCTGTGTAACAGCCCTGGCTGTTTGTAGACCAGGCTAGCCTCAAACTCACAGAGAAATCACTTGCCTCTGACTCTCTGAATTCTGGGATAAAAGGTGTGTGCCACCACGTCTAGCTGTTCTGTAGGTTTAAATCAAGTAAAACTGATGCTCTGGGGAAAGGGCCATGCTTATCTTGGGGCTTTATGTACTCAATAAAGAATTTTTTCCTAAGGGCCAGGGTGATATCTTAGCAGCAAAGCGACTAACATGTGTGATACCCTGTTTTCCATCCTTAGTACCACAAAAACAGTAACAACAACCAAACTGCAAATGAAATTTGTAAAAAATAATTATTTACTTATTTTAAAGATTTATTTATTTTGTACATAGTGTTCTGCCTGCATGTACACCTACACACCAGAAGAAGATACCAGATCTCATTACAGATGGTTGTGAGCCACCATGTAGTTGTTGGGGAATTGAACTCAGTACTTTTGGAAGAACAAGCAGTGCTCTTAACCTCTGAGCCATCTCTCCAGTCCTCTAGAGGGTTTTATTTCATTTACATTGGTGTTCTGCCACCATGTATGTCTATGTGAGGGTGTCAGATCCCCTGGAACTGAAATTATAGACAGACAGTTGTCAACTGCCATGTGGTTGCTGAGATTTGAACCTAGGTCCTTTGGAAGAGAAACCAATGCTTTTAACTCTTGAGCCATCTCTCCAACCCTTCTCAGATGAAATTTAAAGGTATGCTAAGAAGCAGGCTACCTCATCTTTCTTTCCAAAAACGCACTTAAGTGTCATCACACACTTTAATAGAAGACTGATTTATTCTTTTTTTTTTTTTTTTTTTTTTTTTTTTAATTTATTTATTGATTTATTTTGTATACAGTGCTCTGCCTGCATGTACACCTGCAGGGCAAGAGGGCATCAGATCTCATTATAGATGGTTGTGAGCCACCATGTGGTTGCTGGGATTGAACTCAGGACCTCTGGAAGAGCAGTCAGTGCTCTTAACCTCTGAGCCATCTCTCCAGCCCCGAAGACTGATTTATTCTAATGTTTTGGATGTAAAGAAAATCAAGTCACTACAGATTCCAGAACAAATCTTCCTTAGTGGCTTTAAGCCACTAACTCAGTATTTGATGAAGGTTCCTGACACAAAACTTCCAACGTGACTAGACCAATAAAGGCTACCATGCCCTCTGCTTATCACATGAACTAGGCTCTTCTGTCTCTGTGACATGCCCCTGTGCTCATCGCCCCAGCGGAAGGGAGCCCGGGAGGTAGGCAGTAGGGCTGTGTGTCCCGTTCTGACACAGTGCCAAGGACATCAGGATACCGTGAACCATACCTGGGGAACAAGGTGCAGAGCCAGATGGGAAGGGCTTGCTGCTTCGGAGGGCAGACGGGTTTCGAGAGCAGCGTGGACTCCGAGAGCTGATGGTCACTACCTTCCCTGGTGGAGTTGTGGACTGTTCCTCCTGGGTGGGCCTGACTGAGGCCGTTGATGCTGTATTTGCTTCAAAAGTCTGAAAAAAATACAAAGGTTCAGCTGGAAAAAAAAAATAGTCCTGCCATAAATATCGTGAGGATATCCACTTCCATGATGGCAAAACCTTGTTTTGTTTTGTTTCTTCCAGACAGGGCTTCTCTGTGTGTCCTGGACTCACTTTGTAGATCAGGCTGGCTTCAAAGTCACACAGATCCGCCTGCCTCTGCTGGGATTACAGATTTGCGCCACTGTACCCAGCTGGTGGCAAAGCTGTGAAATGCCCCAAAGCACATGTAAATGTAGGGATACTCCAGAGTGCAAGGATCTGAACTCTGGTCTTCTGGAAGGGTAGCGAGCATCCTTAACTGCTGCTTGGCTATCTCTCGAGTTCTGTGTGATGGTGTTCTTTATTGAAATAAGGTATTTATATACATTAGCTGGTATGTTTCCATA
This sequence comes from Acomys minous, assembly GCF_964271855.1. Taxonomy (NCBI): domain Eukaryota; kingdom Metazoa; phylum Chordata; class Mammalia; order Rodentia; family Muridae; genus Acomys; species Acomys minous. The sequence continues at coordinate 40,246,710 of NC_140498.1, read as the reverse complement.
CATACCTGCCTTAGCTGGTATGTATCTACTAAGTAGCCAAGGCTGGCCTCAAACTTTGAGTGATCTACCTGCCTTAGTCTTTCAAGTGTTAAGATCAAAAACGTTATCCACACCTGAGTATTTATAATTCTCTTGTGATTTAAAATCACTAAGCAAGGTGTGGAAGTGCACACTTTGCCTCAGTACTCTGAGGCAGAGGCAGGCAGAATTTGTGACCAACCTGGTCTATAGAACAAGTTTCAAGCCAGACAGTCTGGGATATTATGAGACATCTTAAAAACAAAATAGACCATGACAACTTTTAAAAAACAGAAGAAAGCTGGGTGTGGTGACAATCGCTTGTAATCCCAGCACTTGGGAGGCAGAGGCAAGCGGATCTCTGTGAGTTTCAAGCCAACCTGGTCTACAAAGAGAGTCCAGGACAGCCAGGACCACATCTCTATGGCCTGGATGTGGTGGTGAGAACAGCCAAGCAGCTCTGTGGCAGAGAGGAGGCAGGGATCAACTGTCTGCTGCTACGCACTCAGAGCAGCTATGGCACAGGGAAGGTGGACTGCTAAGTAACAGAGGTTTGTTTTTTTTTAAAGAGCCACGGAAAAAAGCTAGCCTAAGGCAATCATGCTAACTTCTACTACTGTGAATCAGAAGGAAACAAAGTCACTCCTGAAAACTGGTCACAGCTGAGGAGCCTTTTGCCTAGCTCTCAACCTCATGCGTGTCCAAAGCCTTTTAATGGATCGCTCCAGGGTTCAGGGAGATGGCCCTGCAGGTAAAGGCACCTCATACACAACCCTGAGGATTTGAGTTTGATTCACTGAAACCATGTAAATAGCTGGATGTAAGGGCTATTCTGTAATCCCAGAATTCCTACAATACCATGGGAAGAGACAGAATAGAACAGAAGCTCACAGGCACACCAGCCTGGAGAAGAAGTGAAGTGTAGTGACAGAAAAAATAAGACACTCTGCCTCAAACCAAGGTGGAAGGAGAACCAACTCCTGAACCTCCACACGTGTGCCACAGTATTTGAGCACCCACACTTTCACACACAAATTGATAGCAAAAAATAAATGGCTTCACGTCCTTGGGCCTCACAAGGGCAATCTACCTCTTGCTGCTGTTCCTATTCTGGCGACCTGGCCAGATGCCTCAACTCTGAACTCTTCCAGAAACACTCACATCTGTCTTACTAGGGTGACTTCACAGCATGCCCTCAACAGTTGCTGTCCTGGTCCTCACTGTGGCCTCATCTGCTCTGCCCAAGCACCCACTCCAAGTCCAGCATTTCCAACCTGTCCCTGTTCCCTGTATCTTTCTACTGGCAATCAGTGTTCTGGGAATAGCAGTGTTTCCGCCTCAGATGGAGCATTTCAGATGACACCAGCCAGTGAGTCTCAGTATTCTTGGAGTACTTGCTTACCACAGCTCTGCCAGACAGAAAAAGGAGGGAAACAGGACAGATGGCCTGTCTCTGATCCAAAGTCTTCAGTTTCAGCAAACCCCATTAAGTCACTAGGGAATCTGCCACACCCCAACAACCCCACGCCCAATGTCTGCCACCCTCCTTTTTTCTCCTTCATTCCTACCTTCCACTTTTTTTTTTTTTTTAAAAGATCAGACTAGCTTCAAACTAAGTGTTCCTTTCTGCGCATGTGCCTGTAATCTCATTGCTAACAAGATCTCAGTGGTGTGGAGGCTGCTGGCCAGGAGCCTACTTTGGCTGCCTCAGCAGAGCTTCTGGCTCATCATTTTCCACAATACTGCTCCACACTGCCTCAGGGACCTTCCAGTTGAAGCCAAGGCTAGAACCTCTCACTTTCCCACTGACTCAAAGGTTTGCCTGGTCTCTTCTCTTGAGCACGAGACCATACCACATCTCTCCACAAACTTGAAGTCTTTCAGACTTGTCATCTGTCTAGGCACAGCTTGCTAATTCCAACAACACTGCCATCGGATCTACTAAGAGGTTACTTCCACAGTGCTGTTGCTGTGGTCTTTCTCAATTACCAGTTCTGGTATGGGGTATAGCACCTACAGCCTGGTAATTATGTTACCTCTGGAGTCCTGAAGAGCTATGCTTGACACACAAACACAGGTTGACCCCCAATTCCTTGATGTCCTGGGCTGATCTAAACCACTCACCATTTTGGGATGGACCTCAGTGGAGATGAGCCTCAGGAGGCAGCTCAGGAGGCGCTGCTGGTGGAGGGCTGAGGGTGGGGAGCGGGATAGGGCAGTCTGGCCCTGTGCTGTGGGTGCCTGGCTCTCAGGGCCCAGCACAGCCAGCCAGTCATACTCCAGCTGCAGCTTGCTCGGCTTGCCCATCATGAGGTAGACTTCAGCCAGTGTGAGGCTCTCAGAGGTCTGCATGCTCCAGCCCTCTTCACGTAGCTGCTGGGCCAGCTGGCTGGCAGGGACTTCCTTTGAAGGCCTGGCAGCAGGCTGTCCCTGAGACAACAGAGGTTCTGAGGGGCTCCCTTTCTCCTGGGACTCTTCAGGAGGTGTTTCTGCTGGCTCTTTGTTACAAATATCTGGTAAAGGCCTGGGGTCAGGTTGAGGATCGGTGCCAGGATGAGGGTCCAGGCTAGGGGGACCACTGTCAACCTCCCTGCTGCTGGGTATGAGGGCCTCTGGGGAAGCCACCTGGCCCAGAGGAGGGTGCTCTCTCCCAGACTGTGTGTCTGCACAGCGGCACTGCTCTGGGATGATGAGATCCTGGCAAGACTTCAGGTATCGGGGAAAGGGGTCAAGGAGTGAGAGTTCATCTTCCAAGTCTGGGGGCTGGCCGCAGGAACACGGCAGGGTCCCAGACTCTTGAATGGGGCTGTCCCCACCCACTGCAAGGGCTGCCACAGGGGTCTTCTCAAGTGGTGGTCCAGAGTCCTGGTGCCCATGAAGAGGCCTGTCAGGGGCATCCGGGCTGCTCATACTTGGAGCTGCCCCATCTCCAGGAGCACTCTCAGGGGAGCTCTCCCCTGAACTCTGTGAAGCATCTGCAGCAGGAAGGAGCCGCCCCCCACTCTTGCTGTCAGCACTGCCCCTCTGGCACTTCACCTGGCCTCGGGCTATTCCCTGCCCACTCTGGATGCCCAAGATCTGGGCTGGAGGCAGCAAATGTGTGTCCTTGGTGCCTTGCTTACACCGGCCACCCTCTTGCCAGTGTACGGTGCAGAAGGCCTTGGAGTGTACCACACGGGCCACACCCGGGAGCGGTGTCAGTGTACAGTTCTCGCCTGGGAACAGGTGCAATGCCACCTTTTCTTGGGTCTGCACTGTGCTTGAGCCCTGCAGCTGCCTCTCCTCAAGTGTCTTCCGCTGGGCACACTGTCAAGGAGCAACTCCAAACAACTACACTGTAACCAAGGTACTCATCAGTGGATACCATGGACTTCAGATGAGGGCCTTCTTCCCTAGGAGCCACACCAACCTATAATATTCCTGGGGCTCACTTAAAGACTTTCCTCAAGCTACTACCAAACTGTGCGGCTCAGGCATTGAGTGTGTTCAGGAAACTCACACATGATGACAACTATTCTTGGGCACTCGCAGGGCCAATGAACAGCCAAGGATACAAAAGGAAGCTGAAATGTGGGTATACCATCCCACCCAATCTACTGATGGGGAGACTTTGCCCACATCCCATGGGCCAGATAGTTGGCCACTCAAAACATGGAGAGGTAGGCGGGACAGAGAGCAGGTAGGTCAAAGACAGGACTGTATACCTAGACCAAGAGGGTTGGGTTTCCATGGAGCCCCATAGCAATGATAGGAAAACAAGCAGGAACAGGTAGCTGACAGATTTGGGGATCTTCTGCTTCAGTTGAAAAAAAGATACAATTCGTACTTCATGGAGAGCCCACTTCTGCTTCAAGAACTCAATGAGGCTAGAGACTTTTCGATGTAGCTCCACAATCATCCTATGAAATGAAAAAAAGTTATATAGTAGGAAGGCCACCCTTGGAAGAGTTCTAATGACCGACTATACCAAAACCACACAACAGGTAAGTAGGCACTGGAAGGAGGACCCACAGGGTCTTCTGTTCCTAATCCTAAATGTTAAGTCCTGTCTGTTGAAATCACTGAAGGCCCAGGAACACTTCCCAATATACGTGCTTGGCTGGATTCGAGCACTGAAAGCATTACCACCTATTTTACCAGAGCTTTGTCTTCAAGGTGGAGGGACGTAGCTGCCCCTGACTAGCTCTAAGGAAACAAAATGCACGTAGATGAGATGAAGCACCGATATGTGCTGTAATGTAGATGGGCCTCAGAGCAGTAGGCCAATGAGATGCCAGAGCGGCAAATCCATTAGGATAAAGCAGCTGGGACAGAGGCGAGCACTGGAGAAAGTGATGGCTAACAGCACATAGGCTGGAAGTCAGCTGAGATAGAGGCTGTACAGCACAGCAAACGCACTAAGTGCCTAACAGCTCATTCAATGTGGTACCAATTTAACTTCAACTTAAACTGTAAGTTGGAAATGAACAAGATATGGCAGTGCTTTGTGTATTAGTCATAAATCTCCAGGGAGTCTGTGAGAAAGAAAGGCAGGAGCTTTACAGGAAAGAAAAGGTCCAGCAAGCACTCACAGAGACCCTTGCCTGGAGGAGTTAAAATTCAGGGTCTCAAGACCATCCTCCATGAGCAGCCTCATGACAGTGTCACCTGCATACCCAGGCCTCATGTGATGCCAGGGCACTGGGCAAAATCTCTCTCTCTAGAATTCCCTAAGAGAAACCAAAACACCAAACCCTCATGCCCTCCCTGGCATTGGGGCCATCCCCATGCTAAACGTCACCTGAGTCGTGGGTTCTGGGCCAGGCTCTGCACTCGTGCCCAGGCGTGGTTGTTCCGTGGTTGTAGCTCTACAGGGACTTTCAGGGGTAGGCGCACTGGCTTCTGGTCCTCTTCATCACTTAGACCTGAGGAAAGGAGACCATAAAAGTCCAGTACAGACCAACCTCAAGGTAGAAAACAAAACACTTTGCCAGAAAACCACAGGGAAATGAAAACTTGGTGAAAAAAAGAAGACTGCCTTCGTCTGGACACAAGGAGAACAGAGGGGTCAAGCTCAGTATGGGTGAACTGTGTACTTGCAAAGGCAGAACCATGGACAGTCCACCAAGTAGCCAAGACAGCCTCACTCCTGACAGCACTAACCCATCCGTCAGAATGCTGCCATGGCTTTGTTTCTTTTTTGAGACAGGGTTTCTCAGGTAGCCTTGGATGTCCTGGACTCGCTCTGTAGACCAGGCTGGCCTCGAACTCATAGAGTCTGCCTGCCTCTGCCTCTCTGAGTGCTGGGATTACTGACATGCGCCACTGCGCCTGGCTGTCGTAGTTTCTTACTGGACACATGGATGCCACTTCAAGAACTGTCTATTCCCAGGAGAAGATTAAGCACAGTCAGTAACACAGAACTGCAGCCTGACCATCATGGGACGGACCAAAGCAGCCACGGGAGCTACACCATACAGCACCCCTTCCCCTGGTACCTACCATCTGGATCGCAGAGCTTCTTTAAGGCCCGGCACATGGGTGCCTTGATCCGCAGGTTCCTCCCTTTATACCGTACTGTGGTGGCTCTGGGAAAAGAAATGCAAGCAATGCTGAGGAGCTCATGTGAATGGAAGAGATGAAGGGTGGCAAGCAGGAAGGCCTGGTGAGTAACCACCCCTATGCTGTCAATCATCGTCACACCAGATGGTGGGCAGAGGCGGGACCTCTAAATTTCTGCTACTTTCCTAACTAAGGGACACATGCTGTTTATAGAAAGTGAACTGTGCCCAACGCTTGACTACTGAATGCCATCGACAACTAAGCTCACTGCTAAACTGCTCTGCTCAGCCCATCTCTAAGCATTCCTCGTCCTAAGATCCTTCTAACAGAAGCTCCAAGAGCCACAGGTTCGTATCTTCCACATGACCTGCCGACCCACTTTTGCATGACTTCTTCATGACCAACTTGCCATAGCATTATAATCCTATCTCTGTAACCCACAGGGCGAGGGTACAAGCAAAGTAAGGTGTCATGGGCCCAAGCTCAAGCCCTCAGGCCAGCTGAGGCCGTGCGCTGGTGCTGCAGTAGAGTAGCAATTACACACACTACAGGAAGGCTATTTGGCTACTGAAATGGAGGTGAACACTCCTAAAAACACAGGTAGATGCTTCCAAAACACTTAGAAAAGGTAGCTGGCTTTCAGACAGTGATGAAACAGATGTGAACATGACAGCCAAGGCAGAAACTGATCAGTCTCACTCCTCAGTTTCTAGAAAGAACAAGGATGCGCTTTGGATCCAGACTAAAGCAGATCTGCGTTGAAGAAGAGGCTTTGGACAGCCACCTATGTGGGAGGAATGTGTGTCTGGATTTTATACTATGTTCCAGCTGTTTATTACCTACTTTATGCCTCTTTGCTTTAACCCATGTCTGTCCTTTAAGACAGGGTCTCACTATGTAGCTCTGGCTCTCAAGGAACTCACCATATAGACCAGGCTGGCCTCAAACTCAAAGAGATCTACTTTCCTCTGCCTCCTGCTAGGACTAAAGGTGTGCACTACTACACCTGGCTTAACCACCCCCTCCTCCGTTTGTTTTTTTTTTTTTTTTTTTTTTACTGACCTACCATCAGCTGTGCACACGTCAGTTATGAAAGTAGCTTCCATTCTTGCTATTTAATTTCTAAGATGTATGCAAGAAAAGTGACCAAAAATAACAGTATTTACATGAGGTGCTTCTAAAGATGTAAAGAAAAGATATACTCATACTAGTACAAATTCATATTTGTATCTAAATGGTTATTCATGTAAATCCCCCCCCAAAGTTAAGTTTTAGGGGCTAGAGAGATAGCTCAGAGGTTAAGAGCACTGACTGCTCTTCCAGAGGTCCTGAGTTCAATTCCCAGCAACCACATGGTGGCTCACGACATCTATAATGGGATCTGATGCCCTTTTCTGGCCGGCAGGTGTACATGCAGGTAGAGCACTATATACATAATAATAAATAAACACATCTTTTTTTAAAAGTTAAGTTTTATTTGAGGGCAGGGAGATGGAGTAGCTGGTGATTTTACTGTTTATACTATCTGAAAAAATGTATTCTTTCAGAATGTATTTATACCGTACTTAATTTAATAACTTTTTATAAGTTCTAAAAAATGCTGCTTAAGTCTGGAGATAAGAATCAACTATAAGCCGGGCATGGTGGCGCACGCCTTTAATCCCAGCACTCGGGAGGCAGAGGCAGGCAGATCGCTGTGAGTTCAAGGCCAGCCTAGTCTACAAAGTGAGTCCAGGACAGTCAAGGCTACACAGAGAAACCCTGTCTCGAAAAACAAAAATCAAAACAAACAAACAAAAAAAAGAATCAACTATAGCCTTAAGCAGCACACGCACAGGAAAGGCTGTTGGTACAACAATGCTTGATTAAGGTGCAACTCAAATGGCTACATGTAAAGCAGAAGACAGCAGCCTCAGGGCTAAAGTCAGAAGTGCCGCACCACATGCCTCATAACAACAGAGCTGTGTTCTACATCCTGAGAAGGAATATAACTCGGATTTTAGTATTATGAAGTCTCAGAACCCTGCATAGTGGCTTCATGTTGGCTCCAAACATTTAAGGCTTTAAGCGAGTATTCTTAAGACAACTCAAACAGTGAAGTCTCACATGGAAGGTGGATACAATCACTCAACACAGAATGCTCCGTAACTCCTCATGATACAGCAGCTACAATCTGATCCACACCTGTGCATCTATTAACTTATTACATCTACTCAACTACCCACCCACCCACTAACCGATGCTGCCCATTTCTGCTTTCTCTCACTCACCTGTATTCCATCTGTTAACCTATCCATACACCTGTATTCCTCCATCTATCTACTTCCTATTGGCACAGCTATCCACCACTCATCCCCGTATCTGCCCATTCATTACCTATGCACAATCTATCCGTCACTTAGCCAGCCATTTTCCTACACACTCATTCATCTGCTCAACTGTCCTCTTAAATGTCTTTTCACCAATTCTACCTCTCCCTCTACCATCCACTCATCTGTCAATAGCCCGTATGAACCCATCCACACAAGGAACAACTATCTCTGTATGCTAGATACTAAGAAGAGAGGCAGAAAGAGCCCAGGAAGAAGGCTGCCACCTGTTATCCACTTTCCATCTGGAGAGATAATTCACAGAGTAAGTCTTTAAGTAACTACAGATTCTAGTAACTCAAAATTATTGGACTGCCTTACCCCAGGGGAACACACTGATGAGAAGTGATGCAGTGAGAGCGAGGGTGCCAGGTGAGGCACCCATCAAGAGTGGGTGATACCCACCAGCTTCCCTGCTACTCAATGTCTTACCTAGGACACTGGCCTAGCCTCTCCCTGCCACAAGCTGCAGCCCATGCTGACATGCACACTCACCCCACTGACACTCAGAACCCACTTACAGCCATAGCACAGCAAGGTGCTATGACCTTGCTTTTAATTAAAAAAAAAAAAATCACTGATTGGGGTGGGTGGTCATCTCCTCAGCAAAGCAGCCACACAAGACCATGGGATTCAGGAATATTTTCAGACTCCAGTGCTATCAGCATTTCCCATTTGACTCTCAAAGAACCAAGAATGTATGTGTAAGCAGCACCAAAAGTAGTGCCTGACTAGGCGTATTTCAACACTGGTACACCCATCCATCTGCTGTCCATGAGTACAAGGCTCATATATACTCATATGTGCATATAGATCTCAAACTAAGATACATGTAAATTCAAGGCCACCAACATACCAAGGGCAATCCTACTCACAGAAAACAGAGCCTAGGCTGAAGCTCGCACAAGTTGCTAACAGGCCAAAAAAATCCTACCCCTAAGTAATTCAGTGCGCATGAGTATCCAGTCCTATACCCTAAAGTTGGTGGGAAGAAGCAACACTGAGCAGCACTATCTACAAGTACTTGATCCAAAGTCACCCTGTCCATTTGTTCCTGCACGAGTTTCCTTTTTCATTGTTATTACTGAGGATCAAAGCCAAGGCTTCCCACATGCTAGGAGCGTGCTTCTTGTTACTTGCCCACAGCACTTGCTTTGTATCAAGTGTCTTGTCTCTGAATCTAGAGAGAGAGCTGCTTGGTGTAGGTGTGGTCCTCTGTGTGTAGCAGGAAGAAATCTGTTGCTCAGGTGCTTCCTGGGGCACACTGTTAGAGGCACACGCTGAGTGCCAATGCCCTGCGCTGTAAGAAGATATACCACCAGCACAGTCCAGCACTGAGCTTGCCTTTCCTTATGTCTTGTCATGTGATTGGTTCATGAGACAAGGCAAAGGGTCTGAAACAAATTCACTCAGTGAATTCGGAAATAAAATCATGGAAGATCTGTCCCTGCCAGATCAAATTGCAGGGGTAGTGGTACTATCCCTCAAAGGACACTTCTCACCTACTGATAGGAACCTAGCAATGGTGATCACCTCAGCCCATGAGCTTCAATCTTCTCAATAAAGCTCCTGGCGGGCAACTGCTCTGCCTTGAGGAAGAAGTGCAAAAGGGAAGGAGTCCGAGATGGGGACACAGAGCAGGTCAATCCCACCTATTAATTCCCCACAACAAACACAGCTTGCAGCCTTTAATCCCAGCACTCAGGAGGCAGAGGCAGGCAGATTGCTGTGAGTTCAAGGCCAGCCTGGTCTACAAAGTGAGTCCAGGACGGCCAAGGCTACACAGAGAGACCCTGTCTTGAAAAACCAAAAAACAAACAAACAAACAAAAACAAAACAAAACAAAAAAACCCCACAGCTTGCAGTCCCACCTTCAGAAGGCTTCTGATATATCTAAGACAAGCTATACCTAGGAATTTCAATGGTATTTAAGGCGACCTAAGCAGTTTTGCCAAATCACAGTCTCTTCCACTGTGATTCAATCTGATCAGGCCTGGGTTGCTCATGAAAATAAGGACTTACAGATCAGGATAGACAAGGCTATACAGAGAAACCCTGTCTCAAAAAAACAATCAAACGAAAGAAGGAAGAAGAAGAAGAAGAAGAAGAAGAAGAAGAAGAAGAAGAAGAAGAAGAAGGAGAAATAGAAATAAAAGGCTTACAAATCCAGTCCCAGGGGAAACAGGGCTGAACCCTAGGTGCTCACTCCAACATGTATAAAGTCATCTAAAAGTCAAAGTTCAGGCCTGTGGGAGAAAGAGGGGAGGGGGAAAAACAAAAACAAAAGCAAAAACAAAACAGACTAAATGTTCAAGGCTTAGGGAATGGCTTAAGAGGGGTAAGATGAAACAAAGAAACAGGAAGCTTTCAGCAAGGACCCCCAAACCACACAAGGACCAGCCTCTACAAACTCTCTAGTGGGCAGTGGTGAGATGGGTCCTGCAGTATAGCAGAGCAGCAACAGAAGCATTGGTAGCAGTGTGACCGTAGGACAGAGGGCAGCCATGAGAGAGGAGGGACATATGACCAAGTCTTCAACCTTTTAGCCAGGTGAGGATGTAGAGCAAGACACTAGCCTAGGAACAGGACAGGATTGGGACTTGTGGGCAGTAAAACTGATAACCAAGGGCTGGAGAGATGGCTCAGTGGTTAAGAGCACTGCCTGCTCTTCCAAAGGGCCCGGGGTTCAATTCCCAGCACCCACATGACAGCTCACAACTGTCTGTAACTCCAAGATCTGACAGCCTCATACTAAGGCACATTAAAATTAAATAAAATATTTAAAACAAAACAAAACAAAAAAACTGATAACCAAGGTATGGGCAAGAAGGCTCATCTGTTCTTCTACCAGAAGTGACAGAGGCCCTTAGAAACATTAAAGAGAAGGTGCAGAGATATGCTCTAGGCAGCCAAGAGGGGACAACAGGGTAGGTATGGAACTGCAGAAACGCTCAGGGTAACAACATCTTACTGACCTACGCACCAACTCCAGAGACAGGCCGAACACAAAAGGACTCATGAGGATTAAAATGTTAACTACATCATGCAAGCCAGCAGGTGCAGAGTGGCAGTCCACCCAGAAAACCTGAGCACAAGGCAGTATGCTATCTCCACACTCAACCCTGATGCAGGTGACATCTTTGAAACAGAAAAGATCATGGTGGCTGTGACACTGTGAGAACACTGCAGGTCAGGGGACCCAGATTAAGTGTTAAACGCCACCGAAGCAGCCCAGGCCCCAACACATCAAAGCACTCAGGAAAGAGAAAGAGCCCCAGCTCTGTACACACGGCCACAGGCAAGGACTGGCATAGGGAACATCTCTGGATGTGCCCAAGAGGACAGTAAGAAGCTTGAACTCTGTGGGTCCTCCAAGAAATTGGAGAGCTAGTTAGCAGGCTGAGCAGATAAAACACCTGCCCTGTGTCCTAATTAGTCTTTATAATCAACGTGACACAATCAAGGGTCACCTGAAAGAGGAAACCTGAACTGAAGAACGGCTCAGATCCCGGCGGCTGTACCTGTGAGTAACTGTCTTCACTGATGACTGAAGTGGGAGGGCACAGCCCACTGAGGCAGAACCTTCCTCAGCAGGTGGGCCTGAGGGATTTTGGTTATACTGCCTATTAGAGCTACAAAAAGAAATTGAGAACTCTGCACAGCCTGATGCCCTGAGTTGAGTCTGCGGACACCACAGAGAAATGGCTGCTGAAAGCTGTCCTTTGACCTCCACACAAGCGCCACAACTCACAGGCCAGCACTCATACACAACATGTTCAGAGTAAAAAGAAAAAGAAGGAAAACAGCATATTTCAACTTCTGTAGCTCAGGAACGAGCACAAGCATACACAGTAACTTGTACTTACCCAACCTGAATGAGTTCATTCAACTTGGTTGCATTCTTGTCATCCATACCTTTAAATATACAGAAAAGTAAGTGAGGCCACAGGGTAGTTAGGAGCAAACAACCACAAATTCCCATACTGCCTTCCAAAAAGACTCCAGAGCTCGCCAACGAATGTTCTACGTTTTAAAGAATGTGTATCTGTAGTAAAGTTGACTAGTACCCTGTCTATCCCAGACAGCCTCTTCCTAACCATTTTCTCAAGGGTCTAATGTGCTGTGTACAGCTAATCTCTCCTGGCAGGAATTGTCCCTGTTATTCTGGAACTGCTAAACCACTGCTCCTATACAGCCCGGTTCTGACAACTGCTACCTCCAGGTATCTCACTGGGTCCTGGGCCTTCTTTTCCTGATGTCTATATGTAGACTCGCAGGCACATAGTTTGAATCCCAGCCTACTAAACGATGAGGTTAATGCCCTACTTTTTCTGCCCTCGTCACTATCCTCAAGATGTTTTTGGAGGAAAGCAAGAATTAAAAAGCTAACACAGGGGGCTGGAGAGATGGCTCAGTGGTTAAGAGCACTGCCTGCTCTTCCAAAGGACCAGGGTTCAATTCCCAGCACCCAGCAGCTCACAACTGTCTGTAACTCTAAGATCTGACACTTTCATACTAACGCACATAAAAATTAAATAAAATACTAAAAAAAAAAAAAAAAAAGCTAACACAATCCAGGTGGTGGTGCACATCTTTACTCCCAGCACTCAGGTGGCAGAAGCAGACAGATCTCTATGAGCTTGAGACCAGTCTGGTCTACAGAGTGAGTTCCAAGACAGCCAGGACTACACAGAGAAACCCTGTCTCGAAAAACCACAAAGAATGAGAGATGAACAAGAAGTGAAAGGATTCAATCCTGGCACAACTGGACCACAGAAAGTAAAGGAAACTCTCACCATGAAGGGAAGGGCCAGCTAGAAATTGCTTCTGGAAAGGAAGAAGAGCACTGGAAAGGGCAAATGCAAGAGCCAGGCACACCAGGGCCTTTAGACGGCCATGCACCGCCACAAACATGAAAACAGTACAACAGAGTGTGAGCCTTGTGTGAGCAGGGACAGGAGCTCAGATCTGCAGGAGGAGATGGCCTAATGAAGAGGGAAGCTAGGGCAGGGACAAGGCCCTACAGCCCTATGTCTAGCAGGTTGTACAGAGAGAGGCCTAGGGGTGCCACCCAAGTAGAGGCGGCCAAGCCAAACAGACAGGTCCTTATAAGACATGCCCTTGAAGAAACAAGGAGGGATAAGAAGGGGAAAAGTGAGACTTCCTGGACATGACATTTAACGGATGCCTGTGGTGGGGCTACAGGCTGAGACGAGGGCAACAGCCTTGAACTGCAGTCACACTAAGGCCTATGGAGAGAGACCCTGCCAGAACCCCTGTCACATGTTTGCTCAGATAGGCAGTCATGGCAGAAAAAAGCAATGCAACCACTTTGTATACAGATGGCTTTGGCTGTGAGGCAGTGGTCCTGGGCATGGACTTGACTATCACTTGAAGAAGGTCTAAAGACTGAATATAGCAGGAAGTTAGCTGGCACTTCAGCATTTGATAGGTTTAAAATGACTCAGTGCAATCATGGCAGGTGGTGGGTAGTCCAGGTCACAGGATTGAGGTCTTTAGGGTGTGGTATAAAGATGCACAATTAAATGGCAGTGAGCAAAAATGTAGCTGGGTGTGTAAACCTGTGTGAAAAGCATAAGCAAACATTAATAAATGGGAGGTCAGGTGAAGGCATGGTCATTATTATTTTTTTTTTTTTTAAATTTCAAGATAAAAGTTGGAAAAGAACCAGAGGATTTCCTGTGCACTAAGGCCAGCAGTGAGCCTACTAGGATGACCTAGAGACAGCACAGTACTCACAACCCCCAATCTTCTTGCGTAGCTCGCCATAGCAGATGAGGCCATAGAGTTCCTGGGATGACTTCTTTAGCCCTCGAGAAAACACTGGAAGACAAGAGGACGCATGTTAGGCCAGTGTGCACAAGAACACTGTGAGGCTTACCACACATGGGTCACAGCCCCTCAGGCGCGTAGTTGCTGACCTCTGTAGAAACTGGCAAAAGTACACAGGAGGAGCAGTGTGGTTTCAGGAAATGAGGGGTGAGGTCGAAACATGTCTCCTGGAGAAGAAAATGGCTTGACAAGGAGTGTTCTCAGGGGAGGGGAAGAGGAGCTGAATGGCCAGCACCTTTTGGCAGCGCTTCCCAAGCACAGGAGAGCTGAGCCCTGAGAACTCACCTTGCACTGGCCTGTGCCCTCCCCAGATGACAGTGGATATATATCCAACAAGTCCCTTCCCAACATCCATCCTTGCAATGTCACCAATAGGTGCCAGCTTTATTTAGGAGAAAACAACCAGGGACATGGCTCCATATGGAACCACAGGGCTGCTGTGTGAGGCCTCACAGGCTCCTTTGAGAAGCAGAAGGGATCTGGGCGTGGTGGCGCACGCCTTTAATCCTAGCACTCGGGAGGCAGAGGCAGGCGGATCGCTGTGAATTCAAGGCCAGCCTGGTCTACAAAGGGAGTCCAGGACAGCCAAGGCTACACAGAGAAACCCTGTCTCAAAAAAAACAAAAAACAAAAAACAAAAAAAAAAAAAGAGAGAGAGAGAGAAGCAGAAGGGGACAGAAGCTACACTCGTGCCTGCTCCCTCACCTTGTTCCTCAGGTGCTTTAGTCTAGAGCCATCCTGTAGATGACCATCACCCTGAGGACAGCAGAGCACACCTGAGGATCTCAGGAGTCTTGCATCCTGCATGGCCCTCACTGAATACCAAGCAAGGAGTGAGTCTTCTGTGTTGTCTATAGATATTTTCCATTTCAGAACATGAGAGCCAAGCAACAGTCAAGGCACTGTCAGATCACCTCAGAGCAGAGACAAATATCTCCTGCAAAATCTCTCAATTGTTTTCTCCGGTTCTCTCCTCAGAGACTTCTTCTAGGCCTCAACATTTAGCTGTGTGCAACAGGAAATGAATATACTAGTATGATTCTGAAATGTGGACTACTTCAAAGACTCTGCCTTTCCTAAAATACTAGCTAGGTCTGACCAATTTTGAAGGTTTTCCTGAGGGAAAAGAAAAACCCAAGGCCATGTCAGAATCTCAAAAGGAACCTAAGATGTCAATGGGTAACAAAAATGTAGCCCATAAATAAGACAGAATTTTACTCAATTACACTAAAATATAGGCAACCATAAAATCATGCTCAGTGAAAGAAGCCGTGAAAAAAGGGAGGGGTCGAGGAATAATCATGTATGCTATGAGATGATTTGCATGAGACCCCAAACAGATAAATCCAAAGACTACAGGCAGGTGGGTGCAGCTGGGGAGGCTGCAAGTCAGTAAGAAGGGTAAGAGGCGTGGGGAGGCCTTGACAACTAGACAAGGCAGAGCTCACAGAGCACCGTGAGTGTGCCAGATGCTGACCTAAGCAAGACAAGGAGGGTGAGCTGTAGGCTATGCGGACCATAGTACAGCAGCAACAACAAAAATGTTTTTAAAAGTTTACTATCTAAAACATCAAAGGAAGAAAACCCCCCACAAACACACCAATAAACAAACAAACAAACAAGAAAAGGCCTGGCAATGGTGGCACCCACCTTTAATCCCAGCACTTGGGAGACAGAGAAAGGAGGCAGGTCTCTCTGAGTTCAAGGCCAGCCTCATCTACAGAGCTAGCTCTAGGAAAGCCAGGGCTACACAGAGAAATCCTGTCTTTAAAAACCAAAAGATTTAAAAAAAAAAAAAGAAAGAAAGAAAAAAAAAGAAAAGAAAGAAAGGAAGGAAGGAAGGAAGGAGGAAGAGGAGAGGAAGGAGAGGAAAAAAGAAAAAGAGCTTAACAAGCTCCAAAGAGGAGAAAACCGTATCAAATTTTTTAAAAGTATAGAAAAATAGCTGGAGGATGGAAGTGGGAACCCCAGGGAGAACAAAGCGCCCCTAGGTGTGTCCTTGTCCTATCACAAGGAGCACCCCACTATTGTATGTGCTGTTACAGGCTTAGAGATGGAGAACAGAGCTTGTCTTTGGAACATCAAGTGTGTTGGGAAGCCTTCAACCTGACAGGGATACCAGCAGAAAGGTGGGCCATCGCCACTTCTCTCTTCCAGGAATACCAGCAGTAGCTGTCAGGGACCTGTTTACTGCATAGAAACAATACAGAGCTGTATGACTACTAAAATTCCAGACAAAGCACACAGAGGCCAGAGCACTGAGCAGCAATAAGAGGGAGCTAAATTCCCAGTAATGGCCTGCCCAGTCCCCAGAATATAACACATGCCCTTCTTACCTCTGCTTTGGCTCTTAGCAAAGCTTAGAAACCCCACTATAACCCAAGGGTAGGGCACTTTTCCTGTAACTCTAACAGACTGCTTGAAATACAAGGAACAATACTGCTTAACGTGATGCAACATAACAGCACAGAAGGACCCCAAAAAGACCCTGGGGAATTCAAAACACACTAGAGACCCTTGACCTGAGGTTCCCCCAGGTATGAAAGCCATCTGAAAAGGTTGGCTAGTGTCAAGGTGCTTGGTTCAGACTCCTGTTTCTGGCACAGAGGCAAGTGGCTGGCCCCTGGATGCATGTGTCCAGTAATGGCCCATCAGAACCTTGGGAGGGCCATGACACAATACAAAGAACGCCCTTCATGTGTGGTGACTGTGCAGTCAACAGGACCGAGGAAGACAGGAGCGAAGTTGGGTCACCACACAGGGAAGTGAAAGAGTACAGTTTGGTGTGATCCCTTGCCCCTGATGGGATAAAGGCTAAAAGAAATGATGCCACCAGGACCCTGAGAGACTTGGGGTCAGGATGTGGTTCTGCAGAGAAAGGTAACAGAAAAGAAACATTACCTTTATATAGGTTTTGCAATAGAGACCCATGAAAAAAATCTGAGACTTAACAGATCCGTGGAAGGAGCATGTGTGTCAGGGCCATGGACAGCACCCGACTTTGCACCTTCCACAATGCCTGAAGGTAGAGCTTGATGAACAAATCAGACACACTCAGTCATCACACGAGGGATAAACTTGATCCACAACAGTTTTTCGATCCTAATTCATTACTCATCTCTCGCTGGGGGAGACTTCTCAAAAGGAGCTGGAGTGGACCCTCAGCCTAAGAATGACTTTCAGAACTTACTATGAGCTCCAACAAGAAAAGAGGAAGTGCACAAACAGTGCATCTGGACGGAACCAATGCTTCACTATAATATGACGTGAGTGAAGACAGCCGTGGGTCTTAAGGACTGGAGAGTACTGAGACACTGAAACAAATCAGGGATGGGACACACAGCAGTGGTGGGAAAAATTGAAAAAGAAGCTGGGCATGGTGCACATGTTTAATCCTTACATTAGGGAAGCAGAGGCAGGAAGATCTCTCTGAGTTCAAGATCAGCCTGTTCTAAATGAAAGTTCTAGGGCAACCAGGGCTGTTACAGAGAAATTCTGTCTCGAAAAACAAACAATAATTGAAAGAGAACAAAACAGTGATGACTTGAATTCTGCAGAAAAATCTTATGTTGGTGACCATATGAATTCTGAAAGCTAAGAAGCATCCTGAGATCAACTGGGAGATGCCCCAGGTGTGAGAGTGACAATCTAATCCCAGGGGTCTCTAGAAATGAATAGACAAGAGGAGAAAGGGTGTGTGACCCCACAGAGCACTGCTTCTCAGGCAGGCATTGTCTTTTAAAGCTCCAGTAACAGGATGCGTCTTCTATTATTGTAACTCTCATGACCTGACAAAGAGCACACCACAAGCATGGTAAGGATCAGTGTGTCAAAGGCCACAGCTATACACTAGCGATTTTACATCCGAAACTTTACGATCTGGAAAATGTGAAGTGAGGATTAGAAGGAAGGGTCTCTAGTACAAGGCCAGAACAGAAACTGCAGACATGCAAGGCAGGATGGAGCAGGCTGGGACCAAATGGGTGCAGGGAGGGAATCCAGAAACGTGGATGAAGGAAGTGGCTGTGGACGAAGGAAGTGGCTAAGTGTTACAGGGAAGGGCAAGTGATGAGACTATGCACTGAAGAGATGTCACCGCCGAAGTCAACCAAGGATGCTTTTAACCAGAAACCAGACCAACAGGAACTGGACTGTGTAAATCCTGACTGTAACGCAGATAACCAGAGTACGGACAAGGCCAGCATCCACCCCAACAGACCAGCAAAATTCAGGCTTTCTTGTGCATTCACTGCTCAACTTATTTCAGTGCCCAAACTCATAGGGGGAACCTTATGCTATGGACAGTTTCCTCCCAGGTAGAAATCTTCCTCTATCTTGGAAGGAAACGCCTTGAGACATAGGATGTAAAGAGAAACTGGAGAAGCAGATAGTCTAGGACAGGATGCTCTGGGGAAAGGCAGAATAGGTCCTGCAGGGAAGCGCCATTAAGAAAGAAGTAAACAACTCAAAATAGCTCTATCAAGTACCTGAAACTGACCACATTCCTAGGCCAGGTTCCCTCTGCAAGACTATATAGGCAGTAAAGACTACTGAGAGTTACTCTCAGACAAGCCAAACTATAAAGAAAACTCTCAGTAAAGCCCCACTGCCTCGAAGTGGAGACCAGCGAAGGCACCGTGGAAGAACACTTTCCAACCTGCTGAGTTGACAGCGGTGTGCACAGTGCACCCTAGGATTCCAGCTTTGGTGAGCTGTCACACCTGCTGGGTGGGCTTGGGTGACACTGCTTGGAGTCATTTCTGCTATTCTAAGTAGCCCTTCACTTACATCCCTGTAAGTAGTCCACCCCCCCCCCAAAAAAACGCATTGGTCTGCCAAATTGGAGTTTGGTGGCATGAGTGGCTTTGTCTGGTCTGTCATGGACTCCCTCCCTCTCTGGGGCAAGTAGATAGTTGTGTGTTGTGCTTCCCAGGAAAAGCCTGTCACCCAACACACACAAACACACACACACACTCTCTCTCTCTCTCTCTCTCTCTCTCTCTCTCTCTCTCTCTCTCTCAATCTCTCTCTCTCTCTCTCTCTCTCTCTCTCTCTCTTAAGACACTGAACCACAGCAAACCTAACTCGAACAGTGGTAAGGTCCCTGTAACATGGACACAGGCAACTTCCTCATAATTAAGTTTAATCAATAGGCTCTGGATACGCCACCAAGCAAAGCACTAGGAGGCAAGTGCCATAGTAAGCAGTTGGGTGAAAATGGTGTTACAGAGGGGGCAATGGGTGTTTGCCTGAATGGAATCAACTTTGCCTGGTGGTCTAGAGGCTGAGTCTGTGGAACACTCACCATTGTCGAAGTCAATGTACTTGGTAATCTTGTGCCAGGTGCGATAGTAGAAATGGCGGACCTGCTCTTTGTTCTTCACCATGCTTGCAGGCTTGCCCTTCTTCTTGTACTTCAGAGCAATGTTGTTCTGAATGGCTTCAAAATCTTTTCCATGCTAGAAAACAAAGTCCACAATCAAAAAAAGCAATGAAAATACAACAACCTGCGGGGCGGTGGTGGCGCACGCCTTTAATCTCAGCACTCTGGAGGCAGAGGCAGGTGGATCCCTGTGAGTTTGAGGCCAGCCTAGGCTACAATGTGAGCCCAGGACAGCCAAGGATACACAGAGAAACCCTGTCTCAAAAAAACCGAAGGGGAAAAAAAAGAATGAAAAGAAAATACAACAACTTTTTTGTATGATGTAGGCATGACCAAGAATCAAAAAGGGATCAGCTATACACACAAAACAAACTAAAATACCCCAAACCAGAAAAGGCACGAAACTTATCACTCGGACAAACAGTTTCATTTTGGATGGCCCTTAGGGGACTATGAGGGAGACTTGCAGACAAGAGGACAGCATGGTGGGGAGCTCAGGCTATCACAAAGCATCTTAGAATAAAAGAGTGGGTTAAAACCACCTTGCTTACTTGATCATAGAAAGTGTGATCACAGAGAAGTGACAAATACAAACACTTGGGAGGAGAGCCAGCCAGGCATTCTGACCACATCTGAGGGCCAGCCCTTCCTAGAAGGCCT
Source organism: Acomys minous (assembly GCF_964271855.1). Taxonomy (NCBI): domain Eukaryota; kingdom Metazoa; phylum Chordata; class Mammalia; order Rodentia; family Muridae; genus Acomys; species Acomys minous. The sequence continues at coordinate 40,226,886 of NC_140498.1, read as the reverse complement.
CCTGCAAAATCTGGGTGTGGTCAAATTTGAGACTAGAATTTGTGTTACTGTGTTGTTTCTTACTAAACTCAAGAAACAGTTTAGTAAGAGGTACCACAGGGAGCACCCTGTGGCAACAGCACCCCAGAGCCCAAATATTAACTTTGTATTTGTTTGTGGAAGGGTTTCTCTGTGTAGCCCTGGCTGTCCTGGAACTCCCTCTGTAGACCAGGCTGACCTGCCATACTGGGACTAAAGGCATGCGCCACCACGCCCATCTATTTATTTTAAAGTCAGGTACTCTACAATAACAGCTAATACTAGGACTGTGCAAGGTGTGTGTCAGGTGAGTACAGAATACCTGAAAGTGGGTGGGTCGGGCGTGGTGGCGCACGCCTTTAATCCCAGCACTTGGGAAGCAGAGGCAGTTGGATCCCCATGAGTTCAAGGCCAGCCTGGCCTACAGAGCGAGTTCCATGACAGCCAGAGCTCCAGGACAGCCAGAGCTATTACAAGAAACCCTGTCTCGAAAGCAAACAAACAAAAAACAAAACAAAACAAAAAAACCCCCACAGAATACAGAAGGTATGCAGAGCAAGATGACAGGTCTCAATTTATACCCAAATCCCAAATCATATGGGCACAAATGAGTGAAGTGAATGGATTATGATCTCCACAGTGAAGTAGGCTCCAGGAGTCCACATGTACAGAACACATATGACAAAAGCACCAGGGGGAGGAGGAAAGGCTCTTCTTCACAGGGGACCTGTCATCTTCTGACCAAGAGTGATGGAAACAAGACCGTCACTGTGACTGCTAGGTCAGGTAAGAAGCAGCCAGGTTGTTTAAGCTAATGTTAAGAAAGAATGATGGAAAATGTCATATTTTCTGTCTCAATACCCAGAATGACCTGAAAGGTACCACCTGAAGGCACTGGTAAAGGTTGGCATCACAACTGTGGTAGCTCGCACATAAAACTGCCAAGGAGTTTTGTTTTGGGTTGTTTATTTGTTTTGTTTTGTTTTTCAAGACAGGGTTTCTCTATGTAGCCCTAGCTGTTCTAGACTTGCTTGTAGACCAGGCTGGCTTCAAACTCACAACAATCTGGCTGCCTCTGCCTCCCTGAGTGCTGGGATTAAAGGCTTGTGCCACCATGCCCTGCTTTTGTTTTGGACTTTTATTGTTTTGGTTTTCTTCCTTCCCTTCCTTCCTTCCTTTGTTTATGTATATGAGTTCACTGAATGTGTGTACCATAGTACAAATGTGGAGGTCAGATATGGATACTGGAGATCAGGCCAGGTAGGTGGTCAGGCTTGATGACAAACACCTTTACCTGCTGTGCTACCTCACTGGCCTTTAATAACGTCTTTAAAGTCTGAAGTTGTGTCAAAATGAAAAGTTAAATTAATTTAAATGACAACTTATTCATTGCTTTAAAAGATTTAACAGGAAGCAGACACTTAAGACTAAGACAGGTGGACTGGGAGATGGGAGGCCAGCCCAGGCAACACACTTGAGACCCAATCTCTTAAAAAAAAAAAAAAAAAAATACATACACCTAATCATGAAAAGGTAGATCTGGGTCTAAAAGACCTCGTCTCTGTGCCTAGCTGGGAGGCTATCTCCTCAGCAGCTATTAACTTAAACGGGAAGCATATATAGACAGTCTCACTGCCATGACGCCCGACTACCTCATTTATGACTCCTGAACCTGTATTCTCAAACTCCATTGTCTATGGGATTTGTGTATGTGCCCTACAGTCAACCTGCATGTGCCTGTTGCATCTTTCTGATATGATGGTAAGCCACTGAAAGGCAGGGCCTAAAGCACCTCTACACTGCTAGAGCCACAGGTATTCTAATCTCAACAACAAAAATTAGGCAAAGCTAGAAGAGAAAAAGATTCAAAGTCAAAGTGGTGGAAACTCACAGTAGTTACTCAGCAAAAAGCCAAAGATATTGCTGATGTCTATGCATCTGCAGGAAACTGCATGGGGTACCTTGAGATGCACATCAAAGACAAAGCCTTCACAACAGTTCTCAATGAACTAAATTAAGAATAGTGTGGTTAAAAGAATTATGATTTTTAAAAAATAATCACACAGGTAGAAGACAAAACAAAAACTCAGTTGTAGGCTTTATATTATATACAAACACCACTGAGACCAAAAGGAGTGAGCCAAGGTCTGAGGTGCCTTCTACTCAGGGCACATCCACCTGCCCGCCGCTGCGCACCTCTAACAGTGGGACTGGAGTTTACTGCTAGCCACAGGGTGGAATCTAGATGGCCATCACCTAAGAACCAATGTGCGCTCAGGCCCAAAACTGTCCTCACTAGAGCTAGAGATGTGGGTACCCTAAGCAAAAGAGAATAGACTGAGGCCTCGGACAAAGACAGCAGCAGAGTCCCTGCATCATCTGGTCAGCATCTGCACCCTCTGGACCAGGACAACCACCCTGAGCCAGGAGTGTTGCTGTGAGCTGGGTTCCTAACGGTGGCAAGTAAGTCACATTAGGCTCCTCAAAAAGACAGTGAGCGTGTGCAAATCTATTCAGCGTGGAAGCACCATGCCTAGCATGCACAAAGCCTCATTCCCAGCATCCCAGCATGTGCACACACACACCCAAATATGTTGACAAATATTACACAAACAATTCTCAGAACTGAGGTCTATGCTCAGCTACCATTAATCCCACGGCTGGAGATTTCAGGTCCCCATACTTAACCAACACTGGTCAAACAGACACCAAGCTTCACCAGGGTCTTTTAGTCAGAACTCACACAAGACATAAGGCATATATGTACACATTCTTGCACTCGCTGCTTTTGTCAGCTGGACACCAACTAGAGTCACCTGGGAAGAGGGACCCTCAAATGAGGAACTACCTCCATCCTACTGGCCTGTGGCCTGGCCGTGGGGCATTTTCTTGATAAATGATTGGCATGGAAGAGCCCAACCTACTGTGCTGGCCCTGAGCATACTATCCTAGCTGAGCAAGCTGTGGAAGTAACCAGTAAGTCATGCTCCTCCATGGTTTCTGCTTCCAGGTTCCTGCCTGAGTTCCTGTCCTGATGCCGGTGACAGTTTGTGACCAGACAGTTGTAAGATGAAATCAGAAATCAACCCTTTCCACCCCAAGATGTTCTTGATCATGGTGTTTATTACAGCAATGGCAACAGAAACTACAATAACTCTTTCCCTCTCTCCTTCGCCATGTATCGATTACAGAAAGCACTAATAATATTATTACTAACTGAAGATTTAGGAGGTCTAAGAACACATGCCTGGCTGGGAAAAAAGGAAACAGGGCGAGCCCAACTGCGGGAAAACACTCTGCACACCTGGAAATGGCAGAGGATGTTCTTCACAAGAAAACCTTTCCGCCCTGCTTTCAATCAACAACCACATCTCACACTTCACGTGCTGCAGCTGGACAGCCAGACCACCTCACAGAGTTCAGTCTCCCAAGAAAGAAGGAAAACACCATAAAACTCACTAACAGAGCTGGGCATGGTGGTGCATGCCTTTAATCCCAACACTTGGGAGGCAGAGGCAGGCAGACTGACATGAGTTCAAGGCCAGCCTGGTCTACAGAGCAAGTTCCAGGACAGCCAGAGCTATTACACAGAGAAACTCTGTCTGAAAACACCAAAAAAAAAAAAAAAAAAGACACACTCTTACAGCCTGGCAGGAATCTCACGTCTTCTATGCCTGAGACTTCCCTAACAAGTCTTATATGTATCTATTTCATTCTTTCTATGGATAACTAGGTTCAAGTCATGTGACCGTGTCATTCACACTCCGCTGGGTGGGCAGAATTAGACTATCACCCACAGGAAGGAGGAATTCCAGCCATAGGAATATAATGAAACCAAGTCTGTGGCCCCTTAGGCGTCTCTCTTTCCAGTCTTCTGTAAACACTTGATGATTTAAATTCCTATGCTTCATTTTGTGCTGAGCTTGTCCTTCCTAGGCTTCTACAGGGTGCATCCCAGATTAAGTCAACATGCGGAAGACGTCATCTAAATAAGGAATGTGAACAAAGATGTCCACAACAGTGCTATTTACAACCACAGAATCTGCAAGGAATTAAAATCATAAATAAGAACAGATAAACAGGCCGGGTGTGGCGGTGCATGCCTTTAATTCCAGCACTCACGAGGCAGAGGCAGGTGGATCTCTGCGTTTGAGGCCAGTGTGGTCTATAAAGCAAGTCCAGGACAGCCAAGGCTACACAGAGAAACTCTGTCTCAAAAACAAAAAACAGGGCTGGAGAGATGGCTCAGAGGTTAAGAGCACTGACTGCTCTTCCAGAGGTCCTGAGTTCAATTCCCAGCAACCACATGGTGGCTCACAACCATCTACAATCCAGTCTGATGCCTTCTTCTGGCCTGCAGGTGTACATGCAGGCAGAGCACTGTATACACAATAAATAAATACATCTTTAAAAAACAAAACAAAACAAGAATGGATAAGCAAGCTGGGCAATCAGCCTAGTAGTGAGGCTCCTTGTTTAGAAATCACAAGACCCCAGGGACTGATGGACACAGACACAGACACGCACACACATGCACAAGGGACATCTACTGCAACCACTCAACTGTTACTAAATCAAAAATCAGACCAAACAGCACATGAAGGCATGGGCACGGCTATATGCCTGCAAAACTTCTCTTTATACAAAACAGACACGGGTGTGTATAGGCCCACCTGTCTACCTCCCAAGCAGCACATTTACAGACATTTTTGTTGTTTTAATGAGCAAAAGGGCTCCGTGGCTAAGGGCTAATGGCTAAGGGCTAATGGGCTGTTCTTCCCAAGAACTCAGGGCAGGGCAGAGGCAGGCTGATCGATGTGAGTTCAAGGTCAGCCTGGTCTATAAAGCAAGTGTAGGACAGTCAAGGCTACACAGAGAAACCCTATCTTGAAAAATGAGGAAAAAACAAACAAACAAACAAACAGAAAAATCACCCCTCAGGTCAGTTCTCAGCATTCACACAGCAACACAAATGCAGTTTCAAGGTATCTGGCATCTTTTGTCCTAAGGGTATTTCATGCATGTGGTATGAATACACACACACATAAAACTAAAACAAATAAATCCTTAAAAAATAAACAAAAGGAGGCACCATGCAAAACTTCGAAGTGCAGGCAGCTGGCAAGGTACAGCCACATCAGTAGACGGTGGATCTGGGAAGTGGCTTTCCTACTCTGACAGAACTTGGCATTTGGCTCTAAATCAGCTGTAAAATCTTCTGGGACTTAGCTGCTACTCTGGCTGACGGGGACAGGCAGCTACTCGTCCTTCTGCACTGGATCAGTAACTGTATAGCCAAGGAAGGCCCTGAGGAGGGTTATACTCCAGGCAAGAAGTTGAGAGCCTTGTGAAGGACCATTCATCCTAATGGCCCCAGGAAGGAGATGACAACTACCCTGGCCACTTCTGGGATCCTTGATAGATTCTAACCACTTAAAAGCTATGCAGCAAAGGGAAACATGAGGTAAACTGTGAAAGCGCAGGAGGACGACTGCGTGTGGGTCCTGGTCTCACAGCTACAACTCACCTCATACAGCCCTTCAAAGAAGGTGTTCTTGTCCTCCGTGCTCCACGACTCCCACTGCCTCCGGACCTTCTTTCCTTCTTCCTTCTCAGTGCCTGAAGATCCTAAGTTACGGGAAGAGGAGCGCGACCCTCCTGCAGGGGTGGCAGGAGCAACCCCAGACACGTTTCCAGAAGATGATGCACCACCGTCGCCTCCTTGGAAAGAAAGGACTATACAGTAACCTGTTCTAGAAAGCTGAGGGATGTGAGCAAGGACAGAGGGGCACCAAGGGCACGGCTCACTGTCCTACCCAAGCCCAAACCTGCAATAGGTGATGCCAGCAAAAGAGCACCCCAAAGCCACCGAGTCCTGAGCAGAAGCCAGAGTTGACCGAGGATTCTAAAATGTTTGCACAGTGAGGAGAGCACCCAAGTGGACTGTTTTAACAATACAATGAATCTGACATTTTGTCCATACTCAATATAATCCTTGTGCCTTAAGCAACACCACAAATCACATTTCATGCTGATTCTTGTTCAAATGTGTTTTATATATATACATATATATATATATATATATTTTTTTTTTTTTTTTTTTTTTAAAATACTCTTGGGGGCCAAAGAGAGGGTTCAGAGGTTAAGAGCACTGACTGCTCCTCCAGAGATCCTGAGTTCAATTCCCAGCAACTACATGGTGTCACTACCATCTGTGAGATCTGGTCCCCTCTTCTGGCCTGAAGGTGTGCATGCATGCAGAGCACTGTATACATAATAATATATAAATCTTAAAGAAGAAAAAAATTCTTACCACCTTTTTGAATAAACAAACTGAACTTCTATTGACAGAGTACATTTTTATGTGTAAAGGACTATCTACACAAACAGTTGCTATTTCAGAATATGGATCATTTAATGCCTAAGGTGCTAGCTATATAGTCTGAAGACTCCATCTCTTGCCTTTCCTCTCCAGGGATAGAAATTTGACGACAGGGCCTTGTGCATACTGTCAATCACTCTACCACTGAGCTCATCTCCATACCTGAGACCCCTCTCTTATCTTTCACGGGCCTCCACATTACCTCTAGGGTCCTAAAATTCCACCACCCTTAAAAGTTCTCCAGCAGCATGAGTCCCTGACTTTTAGCAAAATCCTTCCAAACCCGTTGCCCACAGGATAGCACAATAGAATGTAAGGGGCCCCGGAGGCAAACCCAGGACGCAGATGAGGAACTGATGCCCAGCCTGGTGCTCTGCCAGCCATGCACCTTGTTGTGGGGAGCAGGAACCCATAGCACTCCCCGAGTCTCCTTTTATAAGACTGTAGAACCACAGAATGTCAAGAAACCTTCCAAGCCTGAAACAATCTCAGGGATAAAGTTAAGATCACAGAACATGTTTTTGTTTTTTGTCGGAGTCTTATTTTGTAGCCCAGGCACACTTTGAACTCATGGCAATCCTCCTGCTTCAGTTTCCCAAGTACTAGGTTTATAGGCCTTCACACTATGTTTGAATCAGAAAACTGTGAAATATTTTCCTAATGAGATAGTTGTAAGCCTTTCTAGCAGAGATTTAATTTCTAGTCAGCCTGGTAAGATTTTTCCTGGATAGCTTCTGGGCTACTCCTTCCCCTAGGGTCTCCCTTTACTAGAGATGTTTCAAAGAATCAGCTTCATTGAAGAGCGTGAAAGATGAAAAATTAAAAATTAGAAGTCAATTAATGCACACTTGAAAGGATTATCTCTGACTGCCTCTATTATAACATTCACAGGGCTGCCAAGCAGGGGCTGCTGAGAGCAGAGAAGGTAGAGACTGGGCTCGTTGCAGCAGCGTTGTCTAGCCCAATGTCCGATAGAGTATTCTCTAGATGCTGGGCAATGCATCAATCTGCTGTGTCTAGGCAGGGACAAGATCAAGAGGAGAAATAAACAATTCTTTATAGGGCTGTATGGCTCAGCTTACATAGCATACATATATGTGTACATATATATTAAAGACTTCTTTTTTGTTTTGTTTTGTTTTTTGTTTTTCATGACAGGGTTTCTCTGTGTAGCCTTGGCTGTCCTGGGCTCACTTTGTAGACCAGGCTGGCCTGGAACTCAGAGATCCTCCTGCCTCTGCCTCCCGAGTGCTGGGATTAAAGGCGTGCGTCACCACTGCCTGGCCAAGCAGAATATTTGAAAACAACTCATACTCAGAAGTCAGAAAACTGCAAATTTGCACACATGGCAAACATTTCTGCTAGCTAGCTACATCAAATGGGCTCTAGTCTCTCATTAGATATGTGTGGGTTAACTTCAAGAGGCAATGTTATCAGAATTATAGAAACACAGAAACAAACTGTCCAGGTACCTAGCAATAACAAAATAAGGCTATTTAGGTATAAATTGAGGATAAAAACATGGTGGTGTACACCTTTAATCCCAGCACTAGGAAGACAAAGACAGATTGAATATCTATGAGTTGGAGACCAGCCTGGACTAGTAGTGAGTTCTCGGCCAGCCAAGGGTTACATAGTGAGACCCTGTCTCACAAAATAAACAAACAAAACCATACAAAACAAACCTAGTTTCTCAATCTCACTAGCCACATTTCCAACAGTTAAAGGCCTCACATGGTTCATGGTTACCTTCCTAGATAGTGCAAAACATTTGCTCAGCGTGGAAAGTGCTAGACTAGTCAGTGATGTGCTTGATACTCAGTACTTACTGCTCTGGGCACAGAGATAGAGTGAAAATAGACTTCAGTCTGCATCTGGACCAGCAACGCTACTCAGATCCCTGGGCTACTACACAACAGGCCAAGGACAGGCTGCTCAAGACTGTCCCTTTTAGTACAACAAACCCAGAGTGTTTGCGACAGGCAGGGTGCGAAAGCACTTCCAGGAGGCAGGAGACGTTTCTGAAGGAGACTAAAAATCAAGTCACCAGCTAAAACAATTCACAGGACCCATCAGTCTTCCCATGCGCCATTCAGCACATGCTGGCTGTACACGTTTGCACCTCACAATGGAGGACTTCAAGATAGACCTAGTTTCTCAAGAAACACAAGCTCTCTTCTCCCCAGTAATAGCATGCTAGCTAGCCAGCCCTTCTAGGATCACTCGGCTTAACTCCTGTTAGTCCATGTTGGCATTAGCATGCTCAAAAGTACAGACAAACACAGCTTCTAAGTCCCAGAACCTAATTGTCTGACAAATGTCATGAGATTTTACTGGTTCACTGGTGACCTAAATAAGAAGAGTAAAGAATAAAGCAATTCCTCAGAGCAGCAACAGCCACTGTTCAAGGACCTGTGTCACTTGCTCTGAGATACCTGGTCCTTCTTTCTGTTGTCTCAAAAGTACTAGAACCACAGGAGGAAAATTAAGGGAACCTGGATATTCAAGTAAAAAAGCAAATCACTTCATGCAACCATTTCTAGCCTTGACTAGACAGCATCCTAGAACTCAGGAGCGTTGGAGAAAGAATACTGGACATCCAGTCTCCCTCCAAAATTTCAGGTGAAGACAAAAAGAATAAAAAAGGAAGCAGCACTAGGCATGGTAGCGCAGGCCTTTAATCCCAGCACTCAGGAGGCAGAGGCAGGCAGATCGCTGTGAGTTTGAGGCCAACCTGGTCTACAAAGCAAGTTCAGGACCGCCAAGGCTACACAGAGAAACCCTGTGTCGAAAAACCAAAAAAGAAGCAGCAAGTCAGGTGTGGTGGCACACTCCTTTAATTCTAGCACTGGGGAGGCAGAGGCAGGCGGATCTCTTGAATTCAAGGCCAGCCTGGTCTACAAAGGGAGTCCAGGATAGCCAGGGCTGTTACACAGAGAAACCCTGTCTCGAAAAAACAGAACAATTTTTTTTTTTTTACAAACTTCATGACTGCGTTTGGGATATAGCTCATTGATAAGACCTTGGGTTCAATCACCAGGAGAGAGAAAGAGAAAGTAGGGGAGAGAAGACCTGAGAAGGGGGGTGAGGAGGGGGGGGGGGAGAACAAGAGCAGTGTGGTAAACGTTAGAGGACACTATTACAATGGACCATATTTTAACAGAACATTGACTCACTGTAGTCTGTCAGCGTCCTTCTGAGAACTAGAATTATTACACCCAGAAGCAGGCGACCAGCTGTCAAGAGATGCAGTGGTTGTCCTGAAGAGTCGCAGGCTCCGCTCATGTAGTCTGGTCTTAGAAAGGTGTCTTAGAAATCAATCCCAAGCTTCTCGACTTCTCAGTTCTGGCAGAGAAGCACCTCTATGGCCTATGTTTGAGCATGAGGACAGGGACATTTCCCGGGGGCCAAGGATGGCACACATCAAGGCCAACAAGGCCAGCTCAGGTTACAGCATGCACAGTAAAGGCAAGAGCTCATGAAGGAAACCTCAGATGCTGTGTCTCTGCTGGTAGAGAATGTTCACCTCAGGAGCTAGCTCAAGAAGCTCTGTAGAGTCCCACAGGGATCTGAGAGGTGCCATCCTACCAAGGTCACACAGGAGGAATTCTTCATAAGCAAGCCAGTTATCCGTGACTGCCACCTCAACGGATGAATCCTAACACCTTCCACTGGCCCAGCCCCAATATCATTAACATCCAAAGCTGCTGTTTGATTAATATGGCAGGTGTTCAATAAGCAAACGAGGGTCCTCCTGTCTCTGGTCATTCAACTAATTCCCAAAGGTGCCATCTGTATGCGCAACTGTTCTGTGAGAACCTTCCAAGGTGACGAGACTCTAAAGTGCCCTCCCTTCGCTCTCTGAAGATGCCCGGGACCCTCACTTCTCATCCCTGGGTTACTCACCTATCACCTCAACAAGGAGACTTCCTTCTTCCCATCGAGCCTCCTGTCCTCACACCTGCAAGGCTGTGTCACGCCTCAAAGGTTCTCCCATCCCTCCCACAAACAAAGAAATTCACTCAGGGCAGTGGTGGAGCACACCTTTAATCCTAGCACTCGGGAGGCAGAGGCAAGTGGATCTCTGTGAGTTCAAGGCCAGCCTGGTCTACAGAGGGTGTTCTAGCAGCCATGGCTACACAGAGAAACCAAAAAAAATTAAAAATTTAAACAACAACAACAACAACAACAAACCACCCAAGTCACAACTAAAGTCCCATTGTTTCTACAAAAACATAGACCTCCTCATGGAATACTATAGGAATCTCCTCTCTGTTTTCTGTATCTTTTATCCCCTATAGAAGTACAAAGTGTTGGAAAGGTCTTCTATTTTAGGTGGTTTTCATATTGTTCTCTAGTGCTAAGATAATCAGTTACTCAACCTAACAAAAGACTTCCTATACCAAATATGACAACACCCATTTTCAATTTGTGATTTTGCTATTTGAGATAGTTTCTGTACAATCCAGAATAAGGTGCAAATATTAGTATGCTAAAGCATTCTTTACTAACGAGAGACCAAGGTAGACACCATAGAAACTACATCCATTTCAACCTTTAAAAGAAAGGCATTAGGGGCTGGAGAGATGGCTCAGTGGTTAAGAGCACTGGCGGTTCTTCCAGAGGTCCTGGGTTCAATTCCCAGCACTCACATGGTGGCTCACAACTGCCTGTAACTTTAGTTCAGAGGATCTGAAACACTCTCACAGACATCCATGTAGGCAAAACACAAATGCAAATAAAATAAGTTATTTTAAAATAAAAGGCATTAGCTGGGCGTGGTGGTGCCCGCCTTTAATCCCAGCACTTGGGAGGAAGAGGCGGGTGGATTGCTGTGAGTTCGAGTCCAGCCTGGCCTACAAAGGGAGTCCAGGACAGCCAAGGCTACACAGAGAAACCCTGTCTTGGAAAACAACAACAACAAAAACAAAACAACAACAACAACAAAAAAAGAAAGGTATTAGATGTGGTGGTGCATGCTTTTAACCCTCGTATGTAGTAGGCAAAGGGTGGAGGCAGATTTCTGTTGAGTTCCAGGCCACCCAGATTTATATAGTGCGCCTTCAAGTAAGCAGTTGGTGATATCTTACTTACCTACCAACTTCCTTCAACTTTATAATTTATCATAAACCTTTGAGAAATATACTCGTACATTAGAGCCTGAGGCAGGAAATTCAAAGCCAGCCTGAGTTAGAGCTCCTGTCTCAAAAGAAAACTGCACACAATTCTACATAGTTTTGAGAGTTTCCTCTCTGCTCTGGTGTCATCACAAGCAGTCTGTAAGGTAGTGTGTGCCCTGGCTCTTTTGACACATCCAGAGTAGGTGAGGTCTATGTCAGCAATAGGGATCACATGTCCAGGCCGTCTTCCATTGTAGTGGATGTCACAGAAAGTGTGGCTGGAAGCAAGACAGAGTCCCCAACCCGCGCCCCCCTTTTTTTGAGCCAGGGTTTCCCTGTGTATCCTTGGCTGTCCTAGAACTCACTTTGTACATCAGGCTGTCCTCAAATTCTGAGACCTGCTTGCCTCTGCCCTCCGATCACTGTAATCAAAAGTGTACGCCAGCACTGCTCAGCTAGAGCTTCCTCTCCATCCTCTCGTCCCTGGGCCTCCAGTGTTTGGGCATTGCTTGATCTCGCTGCCCACGGATGACTACAATGGGCTCCACCCCATTCTCACTGCATTAGATGGATGGAGTAGCCACTCTGACCTCCCCTATGGACAGCGTCGATACAGAGGCCTCATGGCACACACTGCTGCAGCCAGGCAGTAAGTGAATGGCAGAGCACTGTGACTGATTTAAAAAAAAAAAAAAAGACCAGCCTTGAAAGCAGTGAAGATAGCACCAGGCCCTGAGTCCATTGAAAGCAGTGAAGATAGCACCAGGCCCTGAGTCCATCTTACCTATATGGAGGAGAGTAGCATTCTGGCTGCTTCCTGCCTGTAGCATTCCCAAAGGCAACAGCTAAGCAGAAGTCTACCTCATCTAGTATGTGGATTTCAGCAAACCTGCTTTGCAAAAAGTTCTCTTGGGAACACGTAAGACACAAGTCCCTTCTATAAAGTTGAGTCCTTCAACCCTAAACGGTAAGATAAATGTAGGCCTCAGCCATGAGGCACCTGACTATTCAAAAAGGAATCTATAGTTCAGGCATTATGAATAACTTCTCCCCTGCCACACACATGAACCAGGGATTTGAGAGCTCTGAAGTGGAAGCTGTGCCCTCGATTGCTAGTTCAAGCCTCTTTCCAAGGTGGAAAGCTGACTGCCATCTGCAGTATGCAGGCAGTGTCCACAGAAGCTGGAAGAGGGCATCAGACCCTCTGGAGCTGGCATTACAGATGGCGATGGCCCCACGCGGGTCGTGGGAAGCATGAGGCACAAGTGCTCTTAAGTACAGAGCCATCTCTCCAGTCTCATTTCTTCTTCTTCTTTTTTTTTAAAGTAGGAAACTGAGGCTCTGAGAAATGAACTGTTTTACTCAGGAGCCCATCAGTCCATGAACTGGCCTAGCAAGGGAGCATCAGAGGGCTCTAGGTCCTAACCCAGGTCCTCATGAACAGTCTCAGTAACTCTGGGTTCCAGTCACAAGAGTCCTTGAGTCTCCCTGGCAGTGTGGTAGGACTGGGAAAATCAAGTAGATCTGCTCTTTTTGATTCAGGCTGAGCTCAGGATAGAAACAATAAACTAGCTTCTACAGCCGTTCAAAAGCAAAGTTACAGAAATGAAAAATGCCTGCCATGGGGGTGCTAAGTCTTCTCTCTATCATAAAGAAAAGAAAGTAGAATCATACTAAAAAACATTTTTTACTGAAGTCAAAGAATCCACTCTTAAATCTTCAGAAAAGAAGAAAACCAGAGGAGGAGGACCTCCCTCTTCTCCCCCTAGTCCTTCCTTCCAAACTCCCATGAAACTGAGACTTGGAAAGATGTCAGACCAACAAGCAAAGAAACTGCCACTGCCAGCCGGGCGTGGTGGCACACGCCTTTAATCCCAGCACTCGGGAGGCAGAGGCAGGAGGATCACTGTGAGTTTGAGGCCAGCTGGTCTAAAAAGCAAGTCCAGGACAGCCAAGGCTACACAGAGAGACCCTGTCTCAAAAAACAAAACAAACAAACAAACAAACAACAACAAAACAAACCAGAAACTGCCACTGCCTCAGTTGTCAGCTTTCTTCACATATGCAAGTCGAGTTTTTTTCCAAGTGAGAAGTGAAAACGCAGGCATTCCTCACTTCCTACTGACCCACACTGGCCAGCCAGAGTGGAGATTTCCAGTGTGTAAGAGAAGTGTTCTCCTGGAGAACCATTTCCGGGAACTGGCAACCCAACATGAAAGGGCATGTGGTCACACCTGGTTTCTCCTGGCAGTGGATGGAGGTGATGGAAGATCCAGGGCATGGTGAAGTACGTCTGAATGGTTTGTGTAGCTCATGAGTGGATGGCAGCTACCAGGAGGACTCAGCAGGAAGGCAGGCACTACCAGAAGTGTCAAAGGAAACAGGCTCTCACTGCCCTCCCAGAAGCACTATTACAGTTTACTGTCTCTGAGCCACATAGTGGACAAGAATCACAACCGCAGCTGGGCGCTGCGGCGCACACCTTTGATCCCAGCACTCAGGAAGGCAGAAGCCAGTGGATCGTTTTGAGTTCGAGGCCAGTCTGGTCTACAAAGCAAGTCCAGGACAGCCAAGGCTACACAGAGAAACCTGTCTCGAAAAACTAAGAGGAGGAGGAGGAGGAGGAAAAGAAAAAAGAAAACAGAAAAAAAGAATCAGAACCAATAATCTAAGGGTAACCAGGAAACCTCTTCCACCTGTGCAAACAGGAGCGAGCCTCCTTTTATCACTTCACAGCTCACAAATAAGTTTTAGCATCCTTCTATGTACAAGGAGCTATGTGTAAGTCAGTGTGCTTACACCAACACATTTCTTCCCAGCAGGCAAGCTTCACCAACAATTGCTATTGTTCCTTTTTTTCTCTCAAGTGGGTGCATCTCTGACAGAAGAGCAAATCTGAAAGGAGAGAATTGAGTGGGCAGGATATGGTAGGTGAGAGAGATCATTAGGAGTCCACACGCCCGGCTTTCTGCAACACCACCACCAAAGACACCGAAGACGTAAGAGCTTAGCACAGACCCAAGAAGCATAAACACACCTAGGTCCTCTAGTGAAAAGTGATTTTACAAATAAATCAAGTTTTGTAAGCTCATGCTTTCCTAACACCAAAATCAACATATGTGAGGCAACTTTTAGTTTTGGAAACACACAAAGTTACTTACTTATGTCTTTAAATAAGCATACTCACTTCAAAATTCTTTATCAAGGCCATGACTTTGGAGGCCAGCCTCCAGATGAGGAAGAGGCAGCGGTGAGTTTAATGAGACACATCTGGGTCAGACCCTCAACGCAAGTTCTCTACTAGCTCTTGAAATATTTCTTTTACAAACTACCAGGATCATCTCAGTAATTTAAATCAGTATTTCCCAAAGAAACGAAACATAAACATTAATAGTTCAAGTGCTATAAGTGAATGTTTTGGGTTTTGTTTTTGAAATACTGGGTCTCACCGTGGAGCCCTTGGGTGGCTAAGACCTTGCTATGTAAACCAGGTTGGCCTTGAACTCAGACATTTACCTGCCTCTGCCTCTCAAGTGCCTGGATTAACAGTGTATGCCTTCATGCCTGGCTATTAGTATTAGTATGGAGAACTTACTGGAAAGTGATGTTCCATTTGATATTTAAAAATAAGAGTGTTATAAGCCAACCATATCACCTTTGGCATGTAATCTGAGCATTCTGGAAACTGAGGCAGAAAAACTTTGAAGAGCTCAAGGCCAGCCTAAGGGTACTTAGTGAATTCCAGCCCAGCCTGGGTTACCCAGCAAGGAAGGGGGACAGGGAGAGAGAAGGGGAGGCAAAAAACGTCTGAAAAGAATGTAAGAGCAAACTGTCTGTACTGTTAGAAACCATGGTGCTAAAATCCAAAGTCAAAAGCAGACAAGGCAATACAGGCATGTCGAGAACCAAAAGAGCACTCTTTTTTTTTAAACTTTGGTAAGCAGCTTCAGGAAAGCAGCTACAGTTTCACCGTAAGACAGTGCTGTGGGCTGCCCCGGTAGGTCACCATTGATTTCATCAAGTGGAGATCCTTTCTGCGCCACCAAGTATACCTCAGTTGAAAGTCTAAGGGTTTCAAAAAAGGCAGGGACACTTTGGTGGAGGACAATAAAGCACAGCCAGCCTCTACCATCATTAACCTTACTTTTGGATTTCTCATCAACAGCCTCCCCAGCCCATAAATTACAAAAGCCAGTTCTTTTGTTGCATTCCCACCACTTTGAGGTTTGAAATACAGCAGGTACTTTCTCTGCCTATTCTTAAGCTATTGTGTATAATTTAAAATGGCCATCCATGAAGAGCCGTCAGGGACCCTTTGGTAATCTATTTCTGTTGTCCAGAGAAAGGACAATCCCTACCCTTTCTCCTAATATAAAGAGAAAGCAACAGCCACGAAGGAATATAAGGGGACACGTGCCCCTGCAAGTGCCACCCGAGGAGGTCTCGCCAGCTGCCACAGGATAGGGTCCCTTACCTTTTCCGCGCGGCCCGGAACCGCTGGCACCACCACTGCCCACAGCACAGGGTGCGTCCTTCCTGGGCCTCTTGCTCTGGGGCCGCACGCTGGACCTTAGGAAGTGGTGCTGGTCCTGGGGGCTGCCCTGCGGTGGGGATGGGGTCGGCAGCCCTCTGGGTGGCGCGGGGGCTCCGGCGGCCCGAGGGGTCTGCCCGTCCCTCTTTGTGCTGCTGCTGTCCTCCGCCGCGTCCGCGCCGCCGGGCCCCTCTCCGTCCAGCGACTCCTCATCGGCCGTCCGCTTGCCCAGCTTCTTGAGCCCTTCCTCCCCGCTGCCGGCGTCGCCCAACTTCACTGTCATCCTGCAGCGGGAGAGGCGAGGAGCGGTAAGGCGGGCGGCGGGCAGAAGTTTACCGCCGGCCTCCCAACATGGCGGCCGTTGTTTGTTCCAGCGCCGCCCGCCGCCCGCCCGAGGGCCCGCACAGTGCTGAGCCTGACTGGACCGGGACCCCGCCCCGCCCTTGGATGCCCCCAACCCAGGTTGACCCACAAGCCCTGAGCCACTGAGGGCACCGCGGCATGAGCTGGCCTCAGCGCTAAGGGGCCCGCTGTCCCGCCACCTTACCCGACTGCGCCGCAGCTCATGGCCCCCAGCCTGGGCCCGCCTCGCTCCCCGCACCACCCGTGGTCCCTGGCCTTTCCTCTGCTCTCTGGAGACGCGCGCGAACATGCCGCGCACCTGTCTTTTGCAACGGCCCGCGCTGCCCTCGGAGCCCCCAGTGCTCCCCGGGCCAAAGCTGCCGCTCCCTCCGAGGCTGGCATGTAAGAGAGCGAGGCTCTGCACTCCGGGAACCTTCCCAGGCGGGAGATGGGAGATGGACGGACTACACCGCTCGTGCAACAAAGCCTGTTGCATGGAACAGGTTAGGGAACACCGGAAAAGTGACAGCAAACACTGTAATGTTCCAGTCGGCTTTCAAGAATCGGAACTGAACTATGTAAACAATTCTGGAAACAACAAATTTCTTGCGTTAACTTCTACCACTGTTCATAAAAAAAAAAAAACATCGATAAACAAAATAATTATCTGCAGCCTGGAGAGGTTATACTCAAACTGAATAAACTAAGGATCAGTACATGCCAACATCTTAAGCACAGGCTGTGTACGTGATGAAGCAGAAAAGAGAAACACTGCGTTGTTCAGCAGACGCGACACTGGGCTCAACACAACTGTTGAGAACATTCCTATTTAATAAGAAAACCAGACAGAGCAAGGCACCAATCCTAACAAAGAAACAGACTGAGGGTAAAAAACCGGGACGTAGAACTCTTAGTAACACCACAAAATGGTGCTGCCACAAATGGTGTGCAGTTTTTCTGCTTGGAACTGATCTTTCAAATACTGGCTTAAGAAAAACTCTAGCACAGAACCACACAAGACACATATCCACGGTAAATGATTTCATGGCACAGGGCTTATCTTTGAATCTGTCCACTTATCTAACTACCTCGCCAAGGTTGCCCAGAACCCTCTCATTGCGCTAGGGAGGGAAACCCATCCACAGAACCAGCCCTGCCAACACCACCGAGCAGAACGCATCAGTCCAACAGGAGCCACTCTCCGGCGGCGCGCCCGACCGCGTCCCCAGGCGCATTCCGGTCGATCCCCAACGGCGCTGGACTCCATAGGAGTCCGTCACCGAATCCCGTCACTTCCTGACCGTGGGAGGCGCGGGTACTGCGGGCTTCATCCCGGCTCCACACCCTTTGTCCCATTTCTGGTGGGAGACACTCGCACCTTCCCTAGGAACTGACTGCTGGATGCGCGCGGCGCAGCCCGAGAATTACCGCGGCCCCTCCGCGGATCCCGTAGGCTCAGAGTGCAGCCCGCAGTCACCTTTTTCATCCACGTCTCCCGGCAGCCTGGCTCCCGGATCCCGGGCCTCCGCGGGCGCCCGCAGAACCAACCGGGCCGGGCAGCTCCGGCTGCGGCGAGGCCGCGACGCCGGGCTGGTGGTCGTGTGTCAGATGCGGTCACCGAGCACCGTTGCCTTCGCACGTCCTCTCCGTGGACCGGCGCGGGGCTAAACAGGGCTGACGGCGCCGGTGCAGCCGCCGCTCGCCCTCCCACACCCGGGCCGCCGCGCTCCAGACAGTTCCGGCTACGGCGGCCGCCTGGGACCTGAAGTCGGCGGCGGGGCGGGGCGGGGCGGACGCCTTGCAAGAAGACGAGCACGTCCAGCTTTTCTGCGGGCGCGCCCAACCAGCTGTGCTGCCATTGGTTAGCAGCGGTTGCGTGCGCGCGCCCGCGTGGTCTACCGGGGCGGGTCCGCAACGTGGGGCGTGTTGTGACCGCTACCTCGCGCCCTTGCGGGCCTTGCGTCTCTTCGGATTGGCCAGCCGACAGCCAATAGGACCAGCGTGCTGGTTGTGATTGGCTGTGACTGTGTTGACGGATGCGTGAGAAGAAATCACCGCCTCAGTGGGGCGTCTGGAAACGCGCGCGAACTCGGGTGGGGACTAAGCGCTCCGAAAGCCGGTTTAGGGCCATAAATATATCCCAGCATGGCCCACTGACACTTTTCCTCATCGAGGCGATAAGAAAATGGCTTTTAAGAACTCCGTTGTGTATGCAATTGGCGTTTGAAAATGAGCATCCCAGTTCTCGGGAGGTCCCCGCCACTGGTTGTCCCCTTCGCTCATTGGCGTGGACCGTGCCACTGCGCCTGCTCTCCGGCGACACCCGCCGTTGGCTAACACTGGCTGGAGTGCGCTCGGTCGCCCAGGGAACCCCGTTCCTAGCCGCGAGGTTCTGCTGAGCATCGCTTGCAGCTGTCTCCCGAGGCGTCAAGGCGCCACACTCGGGGGCGGCGTCCGGTACTCAGGACGTCCCAGAGAAACTCTCCAGCCGCGCTCTCCCATCTGAGGCGATGCAGCTAAGCTCCGCGAGGTGCCGGCTGATGGCCTGCGTGGTGGGGTGGACAGGATGAACCCAAAGAGACTATAACAGGAAGCTTGACGCAGCTTGCCCTGAATAGCAAATAGTTCTGGCACACCCGTCAGCAGACAGCCCAAATTGTAGTCCTGAGGCGAGCCTGAGTCTCCAGAGCTGCTCCGGGCAGTACCGACTGCCTTCGGCTCTTTCCGTCGCGAGCCGCCAGTTGTTTCGTGAGCATCCGAGGCGCGGCTCTCTTTCTACTGCCTCCGCTTTCTTCCAGCGGCGTTGTCCCGGCAACACGAAGGCACAAGGAATCTGGCAAAGTTAGATTCCTATAGCTGAGGTGCAGAAGGGTGTGGGGCTCGAGTGGGGAGTGGCTGGGCCGGGGGAGGGGACTACTGGTTACCTGCCAGGAGCCTCTGGATTCCTCTCTCTTAGCTAGCTTCACGAAGGTTGTCTCTGTACAATACTAGGGCCCCCTGCTGGACTTTTGAGTTGCATTGTGGGTCCCTCAGGATGCATTTAGTGAGAAGTTGAGGGGGGAAAAAATGAAGCCAAAATCCTGCTCTTGGTCAACCTCTGGGTGGTTTATAAAGATACCATGACCAGACTGGACCGCTTTGAACTACACTGCCTTTCAGTAATGTCTACCTAATGCAACCAATTGATCTAATTTGGCCTAGAGGGCTAGACTTTATAGGGTGACCATTAGCCAGTACTCCCAGAAGTCAACTTTAGAACCTATCCCTTTGTTCCCGACAGTCTCTCAGAGGAGTAACATTCCTTTAAGTCTTGTTAGTATGACTCGTGGCATAATGAGCCAACAGGTTCTTTCCTAAAAGTTGGCTTAAGGGAGGCACTTACCTCTGAAAATGATTAACAACTATACAAATGAGGATCAATTGACTGGAAAATGTGAAATTTTCCTGTTCTTGTTTTTGTTTTATGGTCTAGATACTGGAAGCTTGTTTTTAATCAAAGTTTAAGTACTCAATCCTGAACTAAGGCCATTAACAGATTCTTGTTAAGTAACTATTTCATTGTGAACATCTGCCTCCTAAAAGCTTAGCTTTAGTAACTTTTTAATTATTTGGCTAATGCTCATTTAAAATGCATGGTAGTGTCCCATGCCTTTAATCTCAGCACCTGGGAGGCAAAGGCAGGCAGATCTTTGTGAGTTCAAGACTTGGTCTACAGAACAAGTTCTAGGACAGCCAGGGCTACACAGAGAAATCCTGTCTTGAAAAAGAAAACAAGGGCTGGAGAGATGGCTCAGACGTTAGGAGCACCATTTGCTCTTCCAAAGGTCCTGAGTTCAGTTCCCAGAAACCATGTGATGGGATGGCTCACAACCATCTATGATGAGATCTGGTGCTCCCTTCTGACATGCAGGCACCCATGTGGGCAGAGCACTGTATAGAAAATAAATAAATAAATCTTTAAAAATAAAAAGAAAACAAGCCGGGCAGTGGTGGTGCATGCCTTTAATCCCAGCACTTGGAAGGCAGAGGCAGGAGGATCTCTGTAAGTTTGAGGCCAGCCTGATCTATAGAGAGAGTTCTAGAATAGCTAGAGATGTTACACAGAGGAACTCTGTCTCGAAAAACCAAAAGAAAGAAAGAAAGAAAGAAAGAAAGAAAGAAAGAAAACAAAAGCCAGGCAGTCACTGTGGCTTGGAAGTCATAGCTAGACAACATTCGTGAACCTCAGGGTTTTCCTGAAGTGGAACTCTGGTCTCCTTTCTTCCACATACAGGTATTCTCTCATGGGCAGTTTATCAAAGTTTTCTTTGAGGTTATCTGTAGAAATTGAAGTCATGCTTATTGTGTCTGGAATGAGAATTATCAAGAATTATTTGAAACCCCAGTTTCAGTGTTTGCTTGCTTTCATTCTCCTTTTAGTTCTTTGATAGCAGTGAATTTTACTTCCTTTCCAACACACTGTGGTTCATTCCAAGCCCAGTTCTTTGCTTCTACCTTTGTATTTCTCCCTAATAAAGGTCTCTAACAAATAAAATAGCTTGCACTAGTCTAAGGGACATGTTAAGCTAAGTGTCTCTGTAGGTTTGCTTTCCTCTTGTATTTTTATGTAGTTGCTCTTGGTGGGTTTTTCCCTCTTTGCAGGTTTCACCCTTGACTAAGATCTATGCATCATCATGGCACTGTATTTTGACCACCGAATCAAAGCTCCAGATGCATCCACATCCCCCACTCAAATTACCTGGCATCCCACCCACCCATTCCTGGCAGTGGCATCTATAAGCCCGTCCTCTGGGGGCAACGTAGACATCTACCTCGAACAGGTGAGTCCTTGGAGCTACGTTGGCTTCAGCAGCTTCCTAAATGGCTCTTGTGTTCTTTTCTTGAGGATGAAGGCCAGGAGTCAGGAAACTCAGCTCTAGATCTCTCCTCGTCAGTTCTCCCTAAGGGCCAGTCATTCCTAATCACCAAAACCTTCTCTTATACCAGGCACACAGGTTCAAGAACATGCTTAAACACAGCCCTGCTCAGTGCCTCAGTGCGTGGTTCTTCAACTCTTTATGTTGGCCCTTTGATTTTTTTTTTTTTTTAGATTTATTTGTGTATGGCTGTTTTGCCTGCATGTATGTGTGTGCATCGCGTGCACATCTTCAAGGTCAGAAGAAGGCATCTGATCCACTGGGACTGGAGCTGTGAATGATGGTTGTGAGCCACCGTGTTGTTGCCGGGAACCAAACCCAGGTCCTTAGCAAGGCCAATAAATGCTCTGAGCTATTAAGAGAGTTCCCCAGCCCCCTGTTGCCCCTTTCAAGCTGCACCAGTTTCCTACAGCTGCTATAACAAATTACCACAAACTGGGTGACCTCAAAGAGTAGAAACTCTTTTTCTTGCAAATGTAGAGGCCAGAGTATATAGAAGATCCGCATTTTGCTGGCAGCCCAGCCCAGCTGAACCAGTAAGCTCCAGGTTCAAATGAGACTCTGCCTCAAAAATACAGTGATCTCATGAGATGGCTCAGTGAGCAAAACATGCTTGCTGTGAAGCCTGATGAGGTGAGTCTGCAGGACGCCCATGGTGCAAGTAGAGACCCAGTTCTCTCAAGTTGTCCTGGGATCACCACACTCGTCTTGGCACACACCTGTGTATATACACAAAATAGAGGAAGGCATCAGCTTGCTGGAATTCGAGGTGGTTGTGAGCTGTCTGACACGGGATCTGGGAGCTGAACTCAGGTCCTCTGGGAGAACAGCAAGAACTATTAACGGCTCCGCCATCTCGTCAGCCCCCAATAAATAATGTTTTCATTAACAGTAATGTGGAGAGTGACTGAGGAAGGTACCCATGCTTAGCCTCTACGTTCCACACGTGCTGTACTATGTTCAGCATATGTGCACCCAAGCACATGCCAAGGCCAGCTACCACATCTTACTAAATAGCTCTGACCTTAAAATAGCCGATGTGAGTTCTGTGGGTTAGACAGTTGCCTGATGTACCCACCACTGTCTACAACGGGAGATTTTACTTCTTGTCCCACATAGGGTGAGCCTGTGCCTGACACCCACATTGAGAGGTCCTTCCAGGTCACTTCCCTGTGCTGGCATCCAACAAGGCTTATCTTGGCTATTGGCTGGGAGACTGGAGAAGTGATAATGTTTAACAAGCAGGACAAGGAGCAACACACAGTGCCCCTGACACATACGACTGACATCGCCATCCTTAGTTGGAGTACCAGTGGGAGCTGCCTGGTATCTGGAGATAAGGTAGGTACACAATCTCCATGCCCACCATGCACATAGGAATGCATGTGAAAGATGCTGAAAACCAAGTTATTTGAAATGTGCGCTTTATAGATTCAAGTGATCTCTTCAGGCATAACAGCAGATTTTTCCCCCTCTTTTACTGGTTGAGAGTGTCACACGTGCATATAATGTGTTCTGATTAAGTCTGTCCTCCATTCTCTCCCCTCAGATTTCTTCCCTGTCCCCAATACCCTATTCCCTCCCAATTTTATGTCTGTTTTCTTTTTCTTTTTTTCTTCTTTGTATTTGAAGCAACACTTCAAATATTTATTCTATTATACCATCATGTGCCAAAGATACATCTATAATTTTTTTAAATGAACATGTTAGGAAAGTGTACCCATGGAGACAGAGTGAATATCTCAGATACTGGCACTTTTGTGGCACTCCAGAATCACCCACTTCATGAACACATTTTAGTCACCTGGAGTCTAGTTTGTCTAGATCAGGGCTCCTTACCCACAGGGTATTTTGCACTGATGAGAGGCTTAGGAAGGAGATTCCACTGGAATCTTGTGTGCCTTTTGGTAGAGGCAAATGATGCTGTCCAATGCACAGGACATTCTTTATGACAAGAATGACCTGCCGAAACTGAGAAACGCTGGCTTGATTCACAGTTGTGCCGCAGAAATCTTACCAAGTGCACATTTAACCAAAGGTAAGCTGTTGCCGTGTTTCAACAGTGTCTAACAGTCGGAGTGAGGGAAAAGACTCTTCAGCTCGTCTCTTGTCTCCCCATAGCCCAGCCTCTAGCATACATGACGTCTTACAATCGCTCCACTTTCTTTAGGCACACACTTTTCTTTTCTACGTTTAAGTTATTTATTTAAGCCATCTTCTCTTACAAGCAAAGGGATAGAAGATTGGTGTAATGGCCACCATTTGATACAAGGAAAGATGAGCTTAGCATCCAGTGCACTTCCGTGGTCCACACACAGAGTAATGGTCCAAACCAGTGCTGCGGTCCCTCGATGCCTGGGGGGAAGGCCCAGGTTTTCTTCCCTCATCTTCATACCAGTCAGAGGTGGATTCACAGGAGGGTTGCGGAAGAGTAAGGCTACTGTCTCACTAAAGGAAAGGCTTGGTCCTGATGTGGAGATGGGGACAGGAGATGACTTAGGTCTCACATGCTCTTCGAGTTGAAACTTCAAGAAAATATTGAGCATGTTCACCCCAACCCTGGGCAGCATCACAAAGTAGGCGAGGGCCTTCCACCTGTGAGCTGAACCCTCCTCGCTGTGAGCTCCTTCAGCACGGGCCAGCCCGTGCGTGCGTAGCACACACTTCTCGCACCTTCAGAGAAGTTAGAGGACTAGTTCAGGTTCCTACTGCTAATCGCCCAGCATGGTGACGCCCCCTGACTTAGTCACTGTTCTGTTGCTGTGAAGAGACGCCATGACCAAGGCAACCCTGAGAAAAGAAAATAAATTGGGGGCTTGCTCACAGTTTTAGTTAGTCCATGATCATCATGGTGGGAAACAGACAAGTATTTCTCTGGAGTAGTAGCTGAGAGCTTAACGTCCTGATCTGCAGGCAGCAGGCAGAGAGACACACTGGGCCTGGTGTGGGCTTTTGAAACCTCAAAGTCCACCCCCACACAAACACTTCCTTCATCAAGGCCACACCTCCTAATCCTTCTAATCCTTCTAATCCTTCTCATACAATTTCATTCCCGGTGACTCAGCATTTAAACCTCTGAGCCCTTGGGGGCCATTCTCATTCAAACCAGCACATCGCCTTAAACTTCAGGCCGCGGGTACCATAAGGGAAAGGCACTACAGTATAAAGCCTTCCTCAGTGTTCCACTACAGCAAGACCTGTGAAAGGAGCTGGACCATCAAGAGGAGGTGTATAAGCAGCTAGTATATGTGTGCTTCAAGTGAGACATGCCAGGGAGCACCTCCAGGAAGCTGTGCAGGTAGATTTGGGCTGCGACTTCTTTATTTACACAGTAATCCCAGATATTTCACATATTTACATGGCCCTGATATATATTTATTTTCCTAGACTTGACACTGGAAAAAGTTCACAAGTTCCTTGACTGTGTTTTCCCCACAGAGAGCCTACCTAGCAGCACCCTCACCAAGGACTCTATAAATATCAAGGCCTATGTCCACTTGGTGCCAGAGAAGCCTTAGAGAGCTGCATATAATGCCTGCAGAATTTCCCAAAGCCACCTCACCATTGACTTTCTTTTCCTATCCTCTGAAGTGGAAGACTCTGAGTGCCAAAATGCACACAGAAACATTCGTGTGTGAGCATGAGTAGACACACACACAGACACACACACATAAATGTTGCAAGAAATACTTGTTTACCTTTCCTATAGATGATGTCACCTGTGGTTGACACTAATATGTCTACCTTTTCTCTTCCTGTGTGCACTTTTTTCCTGCATATTTGCAGATTCATCACAGAGCTTCTGATCCTTTACTCCTGAATACCTAGGCATCTAGCACCTAAAATATCAGGCCTCTTCCACAAAGTATCTGTCAAATTGAGAAAACTAAACACTGATACACTATCATTACCTCATATGCAGTCCATATTAAAGTTTCTTTTTTTTTTTTTTTTGAAAGATGTATTTATCTATTATTTACACAGTATTCTGCCTGCATATGCCTACACACCAGAGGAGAGCACCTGATCTCATTATAGGTGGTTGTGAGCCACCATGTGGTTGCTGGGAATTGAGCTCAGGACCTTTGGAAGAACAGCCAGCACTCTTAACCTTTGAGCCATCTCTCCAGTCCCTAAAGTTTCTCTTGTCCATCGTGGAAAAATAAAGTTCTTGCCATGTAAACATGGGGATCAGAATTTGGGTCATCAGTTACCAGGCAGTGGTGATGCACACCTTTAATCCCAGCACTCGGGAGGCAGAGGCAGGTGGAGCTCTGTGAGTTCAAGGCCAGCCTGGTGTACAGAGTGAGTCCAGGACAGTCAGAGCTACACAGAGAAACCCTGTCTTGGAAAATCAGGGAAAAAACGGATCATAAGAACCCATGTAAAAAAACCAGTCAAGTATGGCAGCCACACTGCTGTGATCCCAGCACTCAGGCCAAGCACCAGCTAGACTAGCTGGAATCAGCAAGCTTTGGGTTAAGTAAGAAATCCCACTTTATTTAATAAATCAAGAACAACTGAGGAAGACATCCAACATCAACTTTAGACACACGTGTACACATGTGCCCACACAAGCGCCCTCATACATGTGAGCATTGCATAATCACACATGCACACAACACACATACACAAAAATTTTTTGACAGTTATTGCAGAATTGACATTATATCTATCTTTTCCTAATCCAGGATTTAGCCAAGGATCACGCATTGCATTAAGTTATCGTTCTCTGTGGTATTTTAGCCAATACCAATCCCCTGCTCTTATGTCCTCCACTGCTCCCTCTCTCTCTTGGCTTTCATAATATTGATATTTTGGGTCCAGGTTAGTTGCTTTGCAGGTGTCCCTCAGTTTAAATGTTTGACCTTAGCTTCATGATTACTTTCAAATTAAACATCTAGAGCAAGGCTTTCTTGCTGGTAGCTCCGCTCAGTTTTTCATCACTTTAGCCAACACTCAACACGAACAACTTGTAAAGAAGAAAGGTTTAACTTGTAGTTTCAGAGACTCTAATCCATGGCTGCTTGTCCATGCTGCTTTGGGCATGTGGCACATGGCAAGTGTGCATGGTGGAAAACATCATTCACACCATGGCTATGGGAAACAGAGAAGGGCCCAACATCAAATGTCCCTGTCCAGGACACACCTCCCATTAACTTAACTCATTCTAGTAGACCCCACCTCCTAGAGGTTCTAGGACCTAGTATTTAGCTTATGGCCTTGGAAGAGTGTAAGAGTATAGTCCTCATTTGCTTAATTTTTATATTATGCACACATAATTAATTTAACTATCTAATAAACCCTTTAGTGGCTTCTAGTTTTTGATAAACAGACAAAGATGACAGAAGTGCAATGGGAAAGGCAGGAGGGCACAGGCCTATGACATAAGGCATATTTTGTTTTGTTGGGGGTGCAGGCTCTTATGTATCATAGGCATGTATGGTTCCATGCAGAGAGAATGCCTAGGAATGAGAATTTTGCTTAGAAAAGCAGTATCTCTGGGGCCTGAGGATGTAACTCAGTTTCGTGCCCTGGGTTTGATCTCCAGCATCTCATAAACTCAGCATAACGGTCCATGCCTGTAGGCCACACACTCATGCAATGGGGCCAGGAAAGTCAAAAGCTGAAGGCTATCCTCAACTACATAGCAAGTCCATGGCCAGCCTGGGACACATGAGGCTGTCTCAAAACAACCAACAATATCTTGGACTGGAGGTGTAGTTTGGTGGTAAAGTGTTTGTCTAGCAAGGGCAAGTCCCTGAGTTCAATCCCCAAGATTGAAGAAAAGAAAAGAAGTGAAGGAGAAAAATAATAAAAGAAAAGAAAAAGGGCTATGGAGATGGCTCCACAGTGGGTAAGGACATCTGCCTGATGACCTGGGTTTGATCCTCAGGGCCCACAGGACAGAAGGAGAGAACAAACTCCCGTAGTTGTCCTCTGGCTTCCACACATGCCGTGTGGCTCATTCATGCCATAGATAGATAGATAGATAGATGTGACAATTAAGAGTAATTTTTCAAAGATAAATGTGTAGCATCTTGGTAGTTATGTAAATACCATTTCTCTTGCTCTTCAGGATGAATATCATTTTAAGGGATAATTTGGGGTTTTTTTCCCCCCTTCACATCATTTGCCTAGTTTTCTTTTTATATTGGGTTCTTTCTTTCTCTTTTTTTTTTTCAAGACAGTCTATCCATTTTTTTTTTTCAAGACAGTCTATCCATGTATCCCTGGTTGTCCTAGAACTCTGTAGACAGGCTGGCCTCTGCCTCCTGAGTGCAGGGGTCAAAGGCGTGCACCACCGCCACCCTGCTTCTTCCCTTTGTGTTAATGAGCTTTCCGCCTTTCTGTTATGACAATCTCCTGTGAAGTAAGAATAATTCAGGATCTTTATATTTCATCATTCTCATCTTGATGAACTTAAGAAGTAGCTAACCAAACACATTACTCGGGCGTAAAATGAAACCCAGGTGTGAGCTGACTAGGTCCCTTGAGCAGGAATATTTAAGAAATGAAATGTTTAATCCTTCTGAGAAACATCTAACTTTGTGCCGGAACTAATTTAATTATGAGCTAAAGCAGGAAGCTAGGTATAAAGAGTTTGCAAAGCTCCCTCAGTGGGCTTGATCCTGGGAGCGTCTCCACCTCCCCAAGCCCCGCTATTGTGCTCATCAGGGGAAGCACATGGATGTCAGCTCTGAGATGCATGTGCCATGCTGATTATTCATCGTCTTAATCTTAGAACATGTTTTTTTCACTAGAATAATCATTTATATAGAGCACTTAAGACTATTATTTATTTTTATTTTATTATTTTTGTTTTTGTTCTAGAGACAGAGTTTCTCTGTGTAGCCTTCACTGTCCTAGACTCGCTTTGGTCTACCAGGCTGGCCTCGAACTCACAGTGATTTGCCTGCCTCTGCCTCCCTGAGTAAGACACTTGATTTTTAAAATAAAGATCTAAAACTTGTCGTTGAAAAAAAAAAAAAGGGAAGCAACCCAGACCAGCGGAAGCAAAAATATATGCTTAACCTGGTGCCAGCAGGCTATCCGCTGCACTGGGCAAGAGCCCAGCATTTCAGGAAGACCTGAAACATTTCAGTATGACTGTTCTCTGTTATAAGTCCAGGCTTTGGGAAGGATACCGGGGCCACCTCACCCCAGCACCCCATGTGTACCAGTCAACAACATCTGAAGAGGAGGCTCCCCAGAGGAAGAGATGCCTCTAGGGATCTCAGTAAATGCCCGTTAGAAATCCTGTTGCTCTAGGAGAACCTGGAATGCTGGCCTACAGGCGAGGTGGTTGGCCTCCTCCCAGTGTCTCTTGCAAAGGCCAGTGTGAGGGTTGACTAGACCTATACTCCAACGTGCTAGTTTTGTTGTTGTGTTTGTTTGGGTTATGTTGTTGTTGTTGTTGTTGTTGTTGAAATGGAATTTCTCTGTGTAGTCTTGGCTGTCCTGGAACTCACTCTGTAGACCAGGCTGTCCTGGAACTCACTCTGTAGACCAGGCTGTCCTGGAACTCACTCTGTAGACCAGGCTGTCCTGGAACTCACTCTGTAGACCAGGCTGGCCTGGAACTCACTCTGTAGACCAGGCTGGCCTGGAACTCAGAGACCTGCCTGCCTCTGTTCACATTTCCGGCTGCCTGAGGTCAGGAAGCACTTAGCACATTGCACCTATTCACTTACTTCTCTGTCAGCCAGCGGAAGTTTAACTCATAATCACAACTCTGTCAGAGTGAGGCTCGTATGATGGTCTGAGTAAAACATACTATTCTTGGGTACATTTCTAACAGAACTGTACCCCCGCCCTAACTCCTGGTCTCTTAGGTGTGTCATACAGGATCTTAGTAAGGAAGACTAGTGACATATATATGAACTCTTTGCAATCTTTCTGTAAATTAGAATCTGTTCCAAAGTTAGCAGCTTGTTGTAAGAAACTGGCATTTGTGTCCAGTAACTT
This sequence comes from Acomys minous, assembly GCF_964271855.1. NCBI lineage: Eukaryota > Metazoa > Chordata > Mammalia > Rodentia > Muridae > Acomys > Acomys minous. Next base: position 40,197,609 of record NC_140498.1, on the reverse strand, counting down.
CTTCCCCAAATAAGCAACTCAGAAATCTGAGTGTATGAATATTCAGGAACCTGTCTAAGATGTCATCTGAGAACTAATTAAAGTCAGAGGTATGAACATCTTGCAGATCTCAGTGTGTGTGAGCCTTGTGTCCGTGCCCAGGAGCCCTCACAGCACTCAGCTCTGGGAAACTTGCATTGTTCTATCTTTTCACGTTTTTTCTCACTGTACAAACAATTTTTAACTTTTCAGAAAAGAATTACTGCTGGGTGTAGTGTCATACACCTTTAATCCCAGCACTCAGGAGGCAGAGCAGGCAAATTGCTGTGGGTTCAAGGCCAGCCTGGTCTACAAAGCAAGTCCAGGACAGCCAAGGCTACACAGAAACCCTAAGCCAGGTGGTGGTAGTGCACACCTTTAATCCCAGCTCTCTGGAGGCAGGGGGAGGCAAATCTCTGAGTCTGAGGCCAGCCTAGTCTACAAAGTTGTAGTGTCATTATTTTGTGCACCTGGCCCTTTAAAGGACCCCCAGTTTCTAGCCAACTAGACCTTTGGGAATGCTTAGCTGTGAGAACCACTAGAAACTATGACCTTCAGGGTCAATTGGCTCTTAGACTTCTGGGAACAGAAGAGGATTTTAAAAAGGCCAGCAAGATTGAATAGGACTAGGGAGTAGGGCTAGGCTAGGGTTAGAGAAGGCAGTTGATTTCAGCAAAAGAAAGAAAGATTGAATAGAGCTCAGGAAGAGCAGAAAGAAGAAGCTGAGCTGAACAGAGAGATATTGTTAAGAGACAGTTAGGAGAAGAACCTACAAAGTAGCAAGAAAAGAAAAGCTACAATTGTTGCCTCACCTTTTTTCACTACTTTGGGGCTTCTTCTCCAGTCTCCTAACAACATCCTCACTGCTCAGCTCAGCTTCTCCTGGCTCATTCTCTTTCCTGCCAAAGCTTGACTCACATTCCCCAGGCGGAAGTCCTGTTCAACCAGTTGTGATGGAGTTTTTAGACTTCTAGCACTTACCTGTGTACTTGATCTGAGGCCTTGGTGACTTCCAGACTGAGCTGTTTCCCTAGCACTTAGACTTGAATTTTCAAGCCTTTCAGTAGTCATGGAGTCATGGCAGAAGTCCTCAGAATAGCAGGCTGGCGGCACACACCTTTATCCCCAGCTCTTGGGAGGCAGAGGCAGGTGGATCTCTGTGAGTTCTAGGCCAGCCTGGTCAATAGAGCTACTTCCAGGATAGCCAGGGCTACATAAAGAAACCCTGTCTCGAGAAGAAGACCTCCCCCCTCCTACCCCACCCCACTACCCTCCCCCCCAAAAAAAGGCCTAAGGATGACTGGAAATAATCCAGTAATTAAAGGAGTGCTTTGAGCAGCAGAGTAAAGAACATTTAGATTATAACCAAAGCAGAAAATAAATACTCAGGAATTCATGCTGCTATAAATATATGCTTACCAGTAAACCAATGATAGACAATTTCTCATGCTTAAGAAGACCAAATAATATGTGTCGATATTTCATTCTTGAGGGATGTCTTCTTTAGGGGTTCTAGTGCTGTGAAGAGACATCATGACCACAACAGCTCTTACAAAGGAAACATTTAATGGAGGCTGGCCTACAGTTCAGAGGTTTAGTCCATTATCATCATGTCTGGAAGCATGGCATGTGCAGGCAGACATGGTGCTGGAGAGACAGCTGAGAGCTCTCCATGCAGATTGGCGGGCAGCAGGAAGAGACAGTGAGCCACTCGGCCTGGCTTGGGCTTCTGAAACCTCAACATCCACCCCTAGTGACACACCTCCTCCAGTAAGGCCACACCTCCTAATAGTGCCACTCCTTACTGGCCTATGGAAGCCATTTTTATTCAAACCACCACACGGAAGTAGAATATGAACTCCCACCCCTTAAATGAGAAATGCACACTGCACCCTTCTTTCTCAAGACTACAGCATCAAAGGGGAGGGAAAAGAGTCAGTTTACGATGGATAAAAGCTACTCTACAGGGTGTCGAGGTCAACATCCACAGTGATGGGATGTGTTCATAGCAGTGACTGCCCAGTAGAGAACTGCTTCTCTGGCCCTCCCCCAGCAAGCCTATAGCCCCCATCCAGTTAGGAGGAAAGCATGAGATAAATCCCAGTGGCGCCATGACCTACACTATACCTGAGCAGCACCTTAAAGCTAAGCAGACAAGGAATGCTGAGGAAATCACGGCCCACAGGAGCTGCAGAAGACATGACAACTAAGTGCCATGTGGAGTGCTAGGCAGCCTCCTGGGACAGAATGGGAATGTTAAGAGAAACTGAAGAACTCTGAAGGGAGGTATATGGATGTGGTCGGTGGTGACATAAATATTAACTCATTCATTCCAGGCAAATGCTTTCGTTTCCCTGGCCAGTGCTAGTGATAGAATTCAAGGCCTGTATGTACTGAGAAAGCATTCTATTGCTCAGTTGTATCCCCAGCCCTAGCTCTTTTGCTATAAGAAATATACCTTACAGTATGGTAGTAGGGGAAACTGGTGCCATATATAGGAGCTCAGTGCTGTCTCTGTAATCTTCCTGTAAATCAAAATCTGTTCTGAAGTTAGCTGTTATTCTAAGCACATGACAGCTGCTATCTGGAGAAGGGGAGAGGTGGGGCTGCAGAGAAGGCTTGTAGTTCTATAAATACTTGTGAATAGTTTGGCATGGTGCAGTATCACTGTTGGGCACCACCCAAGTAATGACACTCAACTTTTTGCTAGTATGAAAGCTAGGCGTTAGCCTAGGCTTGTTCCCAACTAGTTTGTATAACTTAAATTAAGCTGTTTATACTAACCTACATTCTGACACAGGACTCCTTACCTTTCCTTACCATGAGTCCCAGCACCTGTCTCTTCCTCTGGCTGGTGAATCCTCCACCTGATTGTTTCCCAGAGTTCCTATCTCTGCTGAATGTCATCTCCTGCTTTGCTATAGGCCATTCAGTTCTTTATTAAACCAGTCAGAAGGTGATAGAGAAGATGTTTGCAAAACTGTGAGACAGATGATGCTTCATAAAAATAACAATACCAGCTGGGCCTGGTGGCACACTCCTTTATCCCAGCACTTGGGAGGCAGAGGCAAGAGGATCACTGAGTTCGAGGCCAGCCTGGTCTACAAAGCAAGTCCAGGACAGGTAAGGCTACTCAAAGAAACTCTGTCTCAAAAAACCAACAACAACAACAACCACAACAAAAAACAAAGCCTAGCCTGTACTGAGCTCTCTGCAGGTACCAGAGTCAGCATTTGAATAACGCAAAGGCAACCTTTACACAGCGCACATGCAGTACAGTAAATTTTGGACCAAGGAACTGCCAATGTTGTGCTACTCCATTTATTGTTCAGCTCCAACCACTGGTTCTGTAAGGATGTGTTCCTTTCACGTGTTGTTGGCCTCCTGCAGCTTGGGGTCCTGCTCTTGTGGCGACTGGACCAGCGAGGCCGAGTACAGGGGACACCACTCCTGAAACACGAATATGGGAAACCACTCACCCACTGCATCTTCCGGCTCCCCCCTCCTGGAGAGTAAGTACGAAGCCCCACATGGTCTGACTTATCTCTCCCTTCATCCTGGGGGTGGGGTGTATGGCTCCTGACCCGAGTGGTCCCAGCCCCAAGTCATTCTGGGAATCTTGATTGCTGTACCCTTTACTCTTAGGGATCTGGTTCAGTTGGCAAAGGCAGCAGTAAGTGGGGATGAGAAAGCCCTGGACATGTTTAACTGGAGAAAAAGCAGCTTCGGAAGTCTCCTGAAGACGGGGTCTCAAGAGGGGCTGTCTTTCTTTGTCAGTCTGACGGATGGTGAGCAACTTGGGATGGAATTGTAGGAACCGAAGAGTGTGAGGGAATCTGGCTGGGCTCTCAGGCTGGCAGTAGTGCTTGTGTGTAAGATGAAGGCCTGCTGCAGTGCCTGGGTGCTGGGACTCCTGCTTAGCGGGCTGCACTGTGCTCCAGCAGGGACAGCCAGGCCATCTTAGTTCATGCTGAAGGGCTTTCCTAAAGTTTTGTTTGTTTGCTTTGCTTTGCTTTGAGATAGGATCTTAATATGTAGCCCAGGCTTGCCTCCAACTTATGATCTTCCTCCTGCCAAAATCTCCTAAATGCTGTGACTACAGGCATACATCACTGTGCTCACCTCATGAGGAAGTCTTTAGGATTTGGTTGATTTGTGTGTTAATTCATTTTTCCCTCATTGGTCCTCCCTCTCTCTGTGTCTCTCTCTCCCCCCCCCCTCTCTCTCTCTGTGAGTGTGTGACACTTAAAAATTAACTTAGATGACTTTGACCTTCTCATTTAACAAGAATGCAAGTTATCCTCTTTCAGAATTCCTGGCTTCAATTCCCAGCAACTACATGGCAACTTACAATCATCTATAATGGGACTCAATGCCTAATCTCATATGCAAACATGCATGTAGACAAAAATGCCCATATAAATAAAATACATAAGCAAATCTTTAGGGCTAGCGAGATGGCTCAGTGATTAAGAACCCTGGCTGCTCTTCCAGAGGACCCAGGTTCAATTCCCAGCACCTGCATGGTGGCACACAACCATCTATAACTAAGGGGATCTGATGGCCTCTGTGGGCACTGCATGCATGTTGTACACATACATACACTCAGGCAAAACACTCATAATCATAAAATTAAAAATATACATACATACATACATACATACATACATACATACATACAAACAAAATTTTAAAATGTACCAAAAGATAGTGAGTAAAGATGATGGAACAATTACAAGGCTACAGAATCAGATGGTCTGGGTGCTAATTGATACCATCCAGGAGAGTAGTGGCTAAGGAATCCACAGAGACAGCCAGCCGAACCAGTAAGACAGAGATCATTTCAGAGACAGTAGCCTGAGAAGCACTAGGGCAAATGTCTTAAGTTCTTATAAAGACAATAGATGTATTGTCAGAGCATCATTAAGGAAATAGAAGCGGTTGCTCATGGGTATCATTGAGAGACAGATGAGCTAGGAGCCACCTCTTTCCTTAGGGACAGTGCACTATGTGGATGAAAAAGGCAAGACTGCTCAGGTGGCATTCACAGACAGCTCCATCCAGATGCTGTTCTACATTGAGAAGAGAGAAGCACTGGTTGTGGTTACACAGAACCTCCTCCTGTCGCTCTATGTGGTGACTCCTGATGGGGAAGCTGAAGAAGTGATGAAGGTAGGTGAAAGAGCACGGTGCTGCTAGATTATGCTCAAAACCTGGGACCAGTTTTTCTTGCCTGCTTTAACTCTTTTCAATCTTGGTTAGCAAGATTGAAGAGCTGTCGCTTGTAAGAAGGAGCAGCTAACCTAGCCGTTCAGTGTCACATTCTACTGTGGGCCCTTTAGTAAAAGTGAGGAAAATGAAAGATTTTCAAGCATCTCTGGATAAGTGTGGAGAGGATGAGGGTTAAGTAGGCTTGCTCCCAGTCTGTGCCCTTCTCAATTAGAGAATTCACCGTCAGCACCTCATTGGACTTCCACAACAGAGCTGGATAGACCATGAGGCATTGTCCACACTTTCCAGCCCCGTGAAAGTGCTCTGAGGAGGCTTATTTACTGGCCCAGAGCTGGGGGTGGCATTGCCCAGTGTCTGTTGCAATGGCACTTTGGCAACATGGTCTTTTACATCTGCTGTTTGCCACCTTAGGCACGTACTTTATTTTATACTGTGAACAAATGCTAGTTACCTTGGCTGAACAGTAACGTTTAAGATACCAGGATGTCCATGAAAGACATACCTGTGTTGTTAACTCTGAGACCCTCTGCGTGTTTAAGAGGTTCACTAGGAAGGCATCCAGTGCCACATGCTCCTGGATAAAAGTCACTTGTATTCCCTGTACAGGTCATTTGAGAGGACTGCTGCTTGCTGCACCCATTAATCTTTTGCTCCCCTAAGTATATGTAAGTGTTTTGCCTGCATATGTGTCTGTGTACCACATACATGCTTGGTGCCCTTGGAGGCCAGAAGAGGGTGTTGAACCTCATGAAACTGGAGTTGTGAGCCACCATATGGGTACTGGGAGTTGAACCCAAGTTCTCTGGAGGAGCAGCCAGTGTCTTAACTGTTGAACCATCTTTGTTTCTTTCATCAGTTAAGTTTTTTGTTTGTTTGTTTGTTTGTTTGTGGTTTTGTTGGGAGTCAGGAGGGTTAGGTTTTGGTTCTTTATTTGAGATAGAGTCTCTTGTCGCACCATGGTCTGGAACTTGCTGTGTAGCCAAGCCTCCTAATCCTCCTGCCTTAGTTCACTCAGTTCTGGGGTTATAGGTATGGGCCCAGCTGGTTTCTTGATTTATAAGAATCTATGACCATAGACAATGCTGAACTTTCCCTTTTAAAAAAAAATTTTTTTTTTTGGTTTTTCGAGACGAGTTTCTCTGTAGCCTTGGCTGTCCTAGACTTGCTTTGTAGACCAGGCTGGCATCAAATTCAGCGATCCACCTGCCTCTGCCTCCCGAGTGCTGGGATTAAAGTTATGAGCCACCACGCCTGGCTCAGAATGCTGAACTTTCCCTAAGGAGGCCCTCCAGCTTAGAGAGCTCACTGTGTCCTGGAGCAGCAGCTGGGGGTAGTCGCTGAGTTGCAGGGACCTGGTGTCTCAGTCAGCTTGAGCCAGCTTGACGAACAGCCCTTACTATATAAATTTCTCACTCACAGTTCTGGAGGCAAGAAGTCCCAATCACAGCTGGGCTGTGGTGGCACTCAGGAGGCAGAGGCAGAGGCAGATCTCTGTGAGTTCGAGGCCAGCCTGGTCTACAGAGTAAGTTGAGGACAGCCAAGGCTACACAGAGAAACCATGTCTCAAAAAACTTACAAAAATTTTATTCAAAAAAAAAAAAAAAAAGAAAAGAAAAGAAAAAGAAGTCCTAATCACAATTAGGCTGCAGCCAATTCAGATGGTTTTGGTTAGTTGTTGTTTTGTTTTTGTTTTGTTCTGGGTTTTATTTGGTGTTTTGAGACAGAGTTTCTCTATGTTGCCTCGACTATCCTGGAACTTGCTTGCTCTGTAGACCAGACTGGCCTTGAACTCAGAGAGCTGGCCTCTACCTCCCGAGTGCTGGAATTATAGGTGTGCACCACCACAGCCCAACTGCCAAATTCAGCCTTTGTTGAGGGATTGCTTTCTGGGTTATGTGGAATGGCCTCTCTGTGTCCTTGCCTGGACTCTAGAGAGGACAAGAGGACACAGGGTGCTTGAGGGAAAGTGTGAGCATGTGTTGTCTGCTGCCTCTGTCCATAAGCCTGAGTCCACAGTCTCCATTAATTGCCTTCTAAAGGCCCTACCTGCACATGTAGTCACAGAGGTGGTTGGTGCCTCAGCATATGAATGGGATGGGGAGGGAGAAGAAACAGTCAGTTCCTAGCACCTTACATCAGGAACCTCACTAGCTCCTTATTGGTTGTCAAACTCTTGGAAATTTTGCTTTCTGCACAAAATTAGGATGGGAGATCTTCTCTAGAGTATTGTCATGACAGAACAGGCAGTGCCCAGCCTGCTCAGTATTCACTCTAGAAAGGCCCACTGTGTACTAGGTTGGACATCACTTCATGTGCAAGTTGCTGCTGTTTGCTTCAACATGTTCTTTTTTTTTTTTTTTTTTTTTTAGAATTTTTATTTTATTTTATATGTCTGGGTGTTTTGCGTGCATACGAGTCTATGTACCATGAGTGTACCTAGTGCCCACTGAGGCCTGAAGAGCTTGTTAGAGCCCCTGGGACTGGAGTTACAGACAGCTGTCAACAGCCATGTAGGTACAAGCTGAGAATCAAACCCTGGTCCTCTGGAAGAGCAGTCAGTGCTCTTAGCCCTGAGCCGTCTCTCCAGCCCAACCCCTTAAAAATCAGGCCAGCTCTCCATTTCCACTGTTTCCCTGTGCGGCGGTCCACCCTCGCTCATTGACTCTCAGTGATGTCACTGAAGACCTGATGCCAGGCTAACACAGCTTGATCAGTCATCTCAGCGAGAGTCGTGAGCCCTTTTCAAGTTGCTTTTTTCCTCATACAGGTAAAGCTGAGTGGGAAAACCGGCCGCCAGGCAGATATCACTTTGATAGAGGGCAACCTTCTTGTGACAGCTATCGGGGAACCAGTGCTCAGGTGAGAGCTTGTCTTCCCACACAGATCCCTGGAAAATCCTGTCAGAAACAGGCTCTCTAGTATACACGCAGGAAATGCCCACTGTGCTGAATTTTCACGTGTTAGACCAGTCGGTCTATGTAACTAAGCACAGGAGGCCCGAGGAGTCCTCACCTACTCTAGCTGTGCTCCCTGCCTCCCCCGTGCCCTCAAGCAGGATGGCCATGAGAGCTGCCTTCAAAACCCTTTGCCTGGTTTGGAAGAAATTTGTTTTTGACCTGGAGTCTCGTTGCTGCTGTTTATGCTGCTCCAGCAATGTTCCTGCCTCTGCCTCAAGAAACTAGGACTAGAGGTGTCCACTGCCAAACCTAGCTCTGCATGACTTCTTAAGAATGGCATAAACAAAAAACAAAACAAAACAAAAAAAGACATAGCCGGGCGGTGATGGCATGCACCTTTAATCCCAGCACTCGGGAGGCAGAGGCAGGTGGATCGCTGTGAGTTCAAGGCCAGCCTGATCTACAAAGCAAGTCCAGGACAGCCAAGGCTACACAGAGAAACCCTGTCTCAAAAAACAAAACAAGAAGGGCATAAAGAGAAACAAGCACTCTGGTATTGTTTTGGCCACTCTGTTGAGCATACTGTTCACTGTTGCCGTATGGAGCTGGGATTCCTGCCTTCTCTTCTTCCTCTAACGGCTCATATAAACTCTGCTTTAGTAGCCCTCCTTTTGAGCTGTAAACAGGACAACACCCAGGAGTCTGTAGAGCAGAGCCCTGAGTTTTCTTCCCAGGCTCGATGCAGCTCAGGTGAGAGGAGGGCACTAATATCACCTTCACAGCGTGTTCCCCCTTCCATTCCAGGTTCTGGGACTTAGAACGAGGAGAGAATTACATACTGAGTCCACAGGAGAAGTTTGGCTTTGAAAAGGGAGAAAATATAAACTGTGTTTGTTACTGTAAAGCCAAAGGTACGATTTCTTGGTCTGACATAAAAATGGAAACAGCTGGCCGAGGTGGTGCATGCTAGGATGCAGAGGCAGGCAGATTGCTGTGAGTTCAAGGCCAGCCTGGTCTACAGAGTGAGTCCAGGACAGCCAGGGCTACACAGACAAACCGTGTCTCCGAAAACCAAAAATGAAAGAAAGGAAGGAATAGAAATAACTTTAAGCACTGTGTCAAGAAAAAAAATTTATAGTGAATTTAGAGCCTATTAAAAAATGGAAGCTGGCCTATAATCCCATCACTTGGGAGGCAGAAGCAGACAGATCAATGTGAGTTCAAGGCCAGCGTGATGTACAAAAGCAAGTCCAGGACAGTCAAGGCTACACAGAGAAACCCTGTCTAAAAAAACCAAAACAAAACAAAAGAAACATGGAAGCTTGCTGGGGGTGGTGGCACACACCTTTAATCCCAGCACTCAGAAGGCAGAGGCAGGTAGATCTCTGTGAGTTCAAGGGCAGCCTGGTCTGTATTGTAAATCCCAATACAGTCAGGCCTACACAGAAAACTCTCTCTCAAAAACAAACAAAGAGGAAGAGGAAAGAAAGTTATCAATCAAAGATAAGCAAGTACGATAAAGCTGTCTTATTTCACATAATGCTCAAAAGATTTGTCCAAAAGAGTGACACTGAGGTTACATACTTGTCCTGTTCCTTCCTGTGATGGTATGGGTAGTGTTTGTGCACTGGGAAAAGTGTATGAGTGCATGAGTGTGCAGACACCCAGGACAGATGAACCAGAGTGCCACTGAGCACACAACGCTAGTGGAGCACTGGGTGCAGCCTGAGTAAGGAGGCTGAGTACAGAGAGAGCAGCAGTCACTGCCTCCTCCTAAGCCTTTCTCAACTCAGCTGACATGCTGTGTTTTTACTTGTAGGTCTCCTGGCAGCTGGTACCAGTAAAGGACGAGTAGCCATGTGGAAAAAAGTGCCAAACTCCCCAAGTGGCCGGGCTGTGGAGGGCAAGGACATGTGGGCCCTTCAAACACCTACTGAGCTTGAAGGAAACATCACACAGATAAAGGTACAGTATACAGCTCTGTATCACTTTGGATGCACTCATTGCCTGCTGTACCAAATTGAGAACATAATTAAGTTGGACCCTATTGTCAGTTACTCAATTTAACATCAGAAAAATAACACTAATAAGAAATTATATAGATATATAATCCCAATACTTAGGAACCTGAGGAGTGAGCTGTGGCTAACCTACGTAAAACCCTGTCTTAAGAAAAAAGAAAATAAAGCTGGGCATGGTGGTGCATACCTTTAATCCCAGCACTCGAGAGGCAGAGGCAGGCAGATCACTGTGAGTTCGAGGCCAGCCTGGTCTACAAAGTGAGTCCAGGACAGCCAAGGCTACACAGAGAAACCCTGTCTCGAAAAACCAAAAGAAAAAGAAAAAAAAAATGAGAAAAGAAAATAAAGACTAAATTTTAAATGTCCTTTAATTTTAGTATTGCAGATAAGAGATTGTGGATGTATATTAATATCTGTCAATCTACCTCTGTCTCTGCCTATATATATATATACATATACACATACATATGCATATATACTTATGCATTCATATGTAATATGTTTAAAACTTTACCAAAAAATGGGGGTGGTACCTAGAGAGATGGCTCAGAAGTTAAGAACACTGACTGCTCTTCCAGAGGTCCTGAGTTCAATTCTCAGCAACCACATGGTGGCTGACAACCATCTATAATGTAGCCTGATGCCTTCTTCTGGCCTGCAGATGTACATGCAGACCACTGTATAAATAATAAATAAATCTTAAAAAAAAACAACAACAACAAACTCTACTAAGATCAAGTTAGATGCCCAAGGATTTTTCGTATATTCACAGAGTTTCCCAGTGTTCCCCACAGTATCTTTTCTTTACAAATGATGTTAAAATTTTTTATTTACTCTAAAAAGAAATCCATACCCCTCCTCCTCCCAGCCTTCCACAGCCAATAATTCACTTGGTGACTGTGGGTTTGTCTGCTCTGGACATTTCATAAAAATTGAAGCATATAGCCAGGCATAATGGCGCATATCTTTAATTACAGCACTTAGGAGGCACAAGCAGGTGGACATCTGTGAGTTCCAAGGCAGCTAGGGGCTGTGAAGATAGACCTTGCCTCAAAAAAACAAAATAGATAAATAAGTAAATAAATAAATAAAAGTGCATCCTGTCCAGCCCCTGTGAGTGCTTTCACTGGCCTGCCGCCTTGCTGTCCCAGAAGGTGTCAGCGCACCCTGTCCGTGTGTGAATATCCCATTGTATCAGGAGACCACAGGTCTTCTGTCCATCAGCTGATGGGCATCTGGGTTGTTTCCACTTGGGGCTATTGTGAATAAAGCTGCTGGGAACATGTGCGTACAGGTTTTTGTATAGATGTGTGCTTCATCTCTTGGGAGCACTTGTCTTTAATTTGGCACTCTGTCTGATGGAACAGCGTCATTATGTTAGTGTTAGTATTCCAATAGGGTGCTTATGGTGACGGCCATGGTCACCAGCCTCTGGGAAGTCCAGCACCAACCATCTGATCCTTTCATGGATACTGCTGACTCCTCCTTTTTTTTTTTTTTTTTTTTGCTTTTCGAGACAGGGTTTCTCTGTGTTAGCCTTGGCTGTCCTGATCTTGCTTTGTAGACCACGCTGGCCTTGAACTCACAGCGATCTGCCTGCCTCTGCCTCCCGAGTGCTGGGATTAAAAGTGTGGGCCACTACCACCCAGCTTTTGACATGGTTCTTTTTTTTTTTTTCTAAACAGGGTTTCTCTGTGTAGCATTGGCTGTCTTGGACTAACTTTGTAGACCAGGCTAGCGTCAGACTCACAGCGATCCACCTGCCTCTGCCTCCCGAGTGCTGGGATTAAAGGCGTGCGCCACTACCGCCCGGGTAGACATGGTTCTTAATTTGTTGAAAACTGAACATTTCAGGTAGACCTAAAGCTAATAAACCAACATTATTCACCAGCAGAAGAAAGCTGGGTAATTTAATGATATAAAACTCTCACACATTCACAGAAAGTAATATATATGAACATGTCATAATCAGAATAACAAATTCCTAGCAGATGTCCTGCTGTTAGAGCAGACCCTAGCCAGAACAACTACATGAGTGACTCCCTGCCAATTCACAACCAGTGTCTATCAGCATTTTACCATTTTTATACAAAGTACATATATATATATTTTTTAAGATTTATTTATTCTTAGCCGGGCGTGGTGGCGCACGCCTTTAATCCCAGCACTTGGGAGGCAGAGGCAGGCGGATCGCTGTGAGTTCGTAGCCAGCCTGGTCTACAAAGTGAGTCCAGGACGGCCAAGGCTACACAGAGAAACCCTGTCTCGAGGAAAAAAAAAAGATTTATTTATTCTTGCATTTTATGTATGAGTGTTCTGTCTTCATGCACACCAGAAGATGCAATCAGATCCCGTTTGCAGATGGTTGTAAGCTACCATGTAGTTGCTGGGAACTGAACTCAGGACCTCTGGAAGAGCGGTCAAGTGCTCTTAACCACTGAGCCATCTCTCCAGCCCCCAAAGTACATATCTTACCATTTAAAAAGTTTTTATGTTTTAACAAGAAGTGGCTTATGGACTCGCATAGGGAGCACTTGCATACAGCTGACTGTCTCTTGCTCTGTGATTGATGCACTTGATTCTCCCTTCATGGCACTGAAGTGGGGCTCCAGGAAGAACCTTCTGGCAGTGAGCAGCATCGATTCCGTGTCCATCCTCAGCGAGCAGGCCATGTCGTCGCACTTCCACCAGCAAGTAGCCGCTGTGCAGATCTCCCCAAGCCTAATCAATGTGTCTTTCCTGTCCACGGGCAGCACACACAGCCTGCGCACTGACATGCACATCAGTGGAGTGTTCGCCACCAAGGTGACTACTGAGGATGGGCTGTGGGTGTTAGACAAGGATCCTCAACGTAGACACACACACACACACACACACACACACACAGACACACACACACACCTGCCCACTCGGTCACTAGGGTAACTCAGAACAGCAAGGGGACTTGGTGACAGCTTGAGCCATTCTCATTCCCACCCTGGATTACCATCCTGAGCGTGTATGTATGTCATATTTATAGACAAAATACTGAAAACCCACAGGCATCCATGGGAGACTCGGCGACCTGAAGGCGGGCTGACAGCATGCTGGCACTCAGTGATGAAGGAAAAGGGCACACTTTGGAACATGAAGCAGGTCTGTGGTCTGCACCATACACTTCCTTACCTCTCTTTTGGATACATGTTCGTTTAGGATGCTGTGGCTGTCTGGAATGGAAAACAAGTGGCGATCTTCGAACCTTCAGGATCCACCTTAAGGAACGCAGGTTAGCGTCTCTTCCCACCCCGTGAGGGCTCCCCGCCTCTGCTATTGCCTGGCCTTCTACTGCAGGGCAAGGGCGCTAGCAGGGCGCTAGCAGAACCCTCCTGCCCGCTCTCATCCCTGCGCCTGGATCACTAGCCACAATGCTGCAGCTCCCACATCTGCTGCCAGGCTCCCTGGGTCGCCCCCTGGGAAGTGTTGGGGTATTTGAAAAGTACAGGGAGGCTTTGAGCCAGCAAATCCTCCTGGGCTCCAGAACGCTGCTGCGTGAGCATAAGTAATTTGGTCCCTTCTAGGAAAGAGGGCAGCCAGGCGGTGGTGGCGCATGTCTTCAATCCCAGCACTCGAGAGACAGAGGTGGGCCTCTGCGAGTTGGAGGCCAGCCTGGTCTATAAAGCAAGTCCAGGATAGCCAAGGATATCATAGAGAAACCCTGTCTTGCAAAACCAAAAACTTTAAAATTAAAAAAACTAAAGAAAAACGGCTACTGCATAAGTGTCCTCTGGAAGGCTTCTAAGCCATAGGCGTGAGGCACAGGTGGCTGGCTCTTCACAGATAAGTAGCCAACCTCAGATCTGAGCCCTGCATTTCACTAATTTCTCCAACTTTCTCTAATATTCTCAGTTTAATTTGGCTACCTTTTCCTCCACACACCTGTATGAGTTGCATAGTGCTGCTGTAACAAAACATGTCGGGCTTAAAACTACAGGAATTTAATTCTCTTACGGTTTCAAAGGCCGGAAGTCCAAAATCCAGCAAACAGGTCCATACTCCCTTGAGTCCTCAAGGGGAACACCCATCCTGTGGTTTTTCTAGCTTCTGGCTGCTATACTCCTTGCTTTATGGTCATAGAGCTCCAGTCTTTGGTTCTGTTGTCACACTGACCCTGTCTTCTATCCTCCTCACAGGGACACATAACTGTTTGGGGCCTGCCTAGTCAGCCCAGAATAACCTCCCTTTTGAGACTTTAGCATCTATCGTCATATGTAGTAGTCTTCCCAAACACTGAGATTTGGAGCACAAATCTTCTGGCACTGTCTTAGACCTCTCGAAATACCTATCCTGTGGGATGTGACCCTCCTTACCCCTCAGCTTACCTGTAAAACCTTCTTGACCTCACCATCTGCACCTCTGTGACGTCTTAGCTCTTAGGATCCAGTGTGACCATCATTGGTCATCATCATTGGTCATCATTGGTTATTGTTTCACTCTCTGAACGCTTCTCCACTCACTTTTAATCTCCCTTAATACTTTATGAGTGTGTGGGAGAGTCTCTGTGACCACTACAGCCAGCAGCGTAGCAATCCTCAGGAAGCAAGAAGGTAGTTGAGTTCAAAACAACACAATAGCCAGCTTTAGTTCAAACTTCGCTCGTTTGACCCCAGGTAATTTATTTTCAGCATATTTAAGCACGGCTTGTTTTGTGAAGTTTTTTTTCTGGTTACAATTAACTCAGTCCCTTGTGTACAATAAAGCTTAAGTCATGACTACATTGAAACTCCTTGTAAAGTACATGTGACATTTTCCATAAAGCCGGGTTCTTTAGATTAACCATATGTGACACCTTCATAAAGATATGGTCTATAGATTGGCAAGTTCACAATAAAGGTCTGGGGGAGGATCCAGTGTGTTCTAGGCTACACAGATAGTGCGAGGTCACCAGGCTGTTAACCACATCCTCTCCCAGCATTCTGGGTGGAAAACAGGTTATATCCGTCTCTCCCTTTGAGAAGACAACCCTGTATGTGTAACATTCCTGGTTCGCTTGCTGCTTATCTGTGAGCACAAGAACCTTCTGCCTCCCACAGCATTATTGTCTGAAGTTCTCTGACAGATAGTATTGTCATCCCGCCTGTACTGTACAATAATTCACACACCACCGCTCCTCTTTTTTGAGTCTCAGGAAGCGAGGATGAGCTCCGTTATCTCAGCAGGTGCTAAGATGTCATCTGTTCCCTGTATATTGTCACCTCCATGACTAATGTGCTCTGCAGCACCTTTGGCTGTGGCACAGAGCCTCCAGAGCCCCTCTGATGTGGGCAGGTGCTTAATCAGTTGTGCCATCCTAGATGCTATGCTGCTGGGAACACCTTGAACCAGAAGAAGATGACTAGTGAGCAGGGTGGATGGGTGTATTGGATCCCCCAGATCAGGCCCTGGGCCCTACAAGCCTACAGAGTTCTCCATATTCAGAGCAGATGTTCCATTGTGTTTTCTTTTTTTTTTATTTTTTTATTTTTTGGTTTTTTGAGACAGGGTTTTTTTTTTT
Organism: Acomys minous; assembly: GCF_964271855.1. Classification (NCBI taxonomy): domain Eukaryota; kingdom Metazoa; phylum Chordata; class Mammalia; order Rodentia; family Muridae; genus Acomys; species Acomys minous. The sequence goes on along the minus strand of NC_140498.1, from coordinate 40,181,911 downwards.
CAAGACAGGGTCTCTCCGTGTAGCCTTGGCTGTCCTGGACTCACTTTGTAGACCAGGCTGGCCTCGAACTCACAGTGATCCACCTGCCTCTGCCTCCCGAGTGCTGGGACTAAAGGTGTGCGCCACCATGCATGGCCTGCCCAGCTGTTTTTTAAAATTCTGGAACCTTGTTCTGATTCAGGTAAGATTTCTCCTAGAGTTACTGTGAAGACCAAGTGACTTGGGATTCCACAGAAGGCACTTGTACCATGCTGCTGCTCTTTTGATGCTCATGCTTTATTTCAGGCACGTTCCTGTGTGAAACGTCAGTCTTAGCAATGCATGAGGAAAGCATTTATACAGTGGAGCCAAACCGAATTCAAGTGCGGACCTGGCAGGTAGGCGCACCTGTTGACAGTGAGTGTGATGACAAAGTTAGAGCCAAGTTAACAATGCTGTCTTGTGTTCCCAAGTCCTATTTTCCATTAGATTGCTCACAGGAAAATACAAGTCTTGGGGTAGTCTATCCATCCATGGCTGTGACCTCTGGAATAAGAAGGCAGGGTTAGAACCTTCTTCAGGGAAAAGGTCTGTTTCACTGGACCTTGACCTACAAGACTATGGAATGGGAGGAAGTGCTTGTTGATTGGCTATACATCCTGGAGGCTTTGTGCTGTCTGTCTAGATGATGTTTCTAGATGGCTATTCCCCTACAGATGAGTGAGAGTGAAGCCGAGATGGAGCAGTGCTGGCCTCCAGTGTAGCAGCATCTATGTCAGATATCAACCCTGTCTGTATCCCACTGTAACTTGCTAGAGCCCAGGACCAGCATGATACCAACTTGCTGTGGCTGCTGCAACAAATTTCCACAAACCAATGGCTTAATGGAACAGAATTTTTTTTTTCACACAGTTCTGGAAATCAAATCCTGGATCTAGGTCAGTTGTAGCAAGTTCCTTCAGAAAGCTTTGCCAGGGAGTCTGTTCCTGCCTCTCTCAGTTTCCAGGAGCTGGTTGGTGGTGCTGTCAATCCCTGGTGTCCTTGGCCAGCAGAGATTTCCTTATATTCTGACCTGTTCTTGATGTGGCATCTTTCTATATCTGTGTCTTCTCTTCATGTTGAATGTCTCAGCAGTGAAGAGCGTGTGTGTTCTTACAGAGGGCTGGAATCTGTTCCGAGCACCCGTGTAGTGGCTAACAACCATCCATGTAGCTCCAGTTTTAGGGAAATATGATACTCTCTTCTGCTCTCCAAGAGAGATCCAAGACATGTATGTGGTATGCAGACATACTTGTGATTAAAACGTGCATACACGTAAGTCCTTACACTGGCGTGAATAGTTCAGTGGTGGCCTGTGTGCTTAGCTTGGAGGGGCCTTGGGTGCCATCCAGAGCACAGAAAACAGAATCATTTGTCAGTGAGGCTGGGGGTCTGCACTGTGCAGTATCTCGATCAGGCAGAGCCTGAGGAACATCCCTAGGATGATAAAAGTAAACAAATCCTCAACTTACTTATATCCAAAAAGACTCTTTTACAGTAGGGTTTCAAGAAAAGAAATCTTTTGGGAGGCAACTGTTCAACCCATTATATGAAGCAACGTTCTTTAAAAAAAGAAAAAAAAAGATTTAATTATTATGTATGCAGTGCTTTGCCTGCATGTATACCTGCAGGCCAGAAGAGGGCATGAGATCACATTATAGATGGTTGTGAGCCACCATGTGGTTGCTGGGAATTAACTCAGGACCTCGGGAAGAGTAGTAGTCGGTGCTCTTAACCTCTGAGCCATCTCTACAGTCCATGAAACAACATTCTGTGACTAGACTGAGAGCCAGTTGTAGCCAGTCAGTGTTACTTTGTGAGTTCTTCTTTTTCCTCCTCTTTTTCCCCCTCGTTTCACCCCCTATCAACCTAATTTCTTTCCTTTTGCTTTTTCTTTGAGCACAACTACTAACAAACTACAGCCAACCCCCCTGAATGACCAACAACAACTACACCACCTCTCTGGGCTCTAGCATTTATATACCCTCTAAAAATTTCCCAGAATTCTAAATGTCACAGAATTGCAGAAGCTATCTGCAGCTGGCAAGCCACGCCTCTACTAGAGCATGAGATAAATCATAGTCAGCTGCTGCAAACAATCCAAAACAGCCCCATATCCCTACACCTGGGGTTAAAATGAAAACATTCTTATATTATTTTCTGTGTTTCATTTTTGTTTGTTTGTTTGTTTGGTTTGGTTTTTGAGACAGGGTCTCTCTGTGTAGCCTTGGCTGTCCTGGACTCACTTTGTAGACCAGGCTAGGCTCGAACTCACAGTGATCCGCCTGCCTCTGCCTCCCAAGTGCTGGGATTAAAGGCATGCACCACCACGCCCGGCCCTGGTGTGATGTTTTTAAAGTGTATTCTTCTCTCATGCAACCCACTCAGCTGCAGTCTCCCCTCCTTCTAGTTGTCTTCCACCACCCTCTTCTCCTGGATCCACTTGCTGCTCCGTTTCTCTTCAGTGATTTTTATGTGGAACTTTGAGTTGTTTCTTGGAGCCCAGTGTGCTTCACTGAATTTGCTACATCCAATACCTTTTTTTTTATTAATTTATTCATGTTACATCTCAATGGTTACCCCATCCCTTGTATCCTCCCATTCCTCCCTCCCTCCCATTTCCCTTACTCCCCTCCCCTATGACTGTGACTGAGGGGGACCGCTTCCCCCTGTATATACTCATAGGGTATCAAGTGTCTTCTTGGTAGCCTGCTGTCCTCCGATACCTTTTGTTTTGTTTTGTTTTTTGAGGCAGGGTCTCTCTGTGTAGCCTTGGCTGTCCTGGACTCACTTTGTAGACCAGGCTGGCTACGAACTCATGGCGATCTGCCTGTCTCTGCCTCCTGAGTGCTGGGATTACAGGCGTGCGCCACCACTGCCTGGCTGCCACATCCAATATCTTGTACCTCCCTGCTGTGCATCCAGGCCCCTGGCATAAGGTTGTGACTTCCAGGTATCAGACAGTCAGTAAACAAGACAATAAGTACCTGAGAGAAAACCAAAGCAGAAGGGAAGGAAGAGCCTCTTGTTTGGAGATAAGGGGAGGAGGAAGCACCATGCAACCCTTACACCTCCTGAGAAAAAGGAAATAGTGCTAGTATTCAACTTATGATGTCATGTTTTTGTGGTGACAATTCTGAAATTTTGGTTTCTTTAAGAAATGCAGAAATATGGCCAGGTGTGGTGGCGCATGCCTTTAATCCCAGCACTTGGGAGGCAGAGGCAGGCGGATCACTGTGAGTTCAAGGCCAGCCTGGTCTATAAAGTGGGTCTAGGACAGCCAAGGCTACAACAGAGAAAACCCTGTCTCAAAAACAAAAAACTAAACAAAGAAAGAAACACAGGAATATTGTAAGAATGTGCTTTCATTTTAATCCCAGGTGTAGGGATGTGCGCCTGTTTTGGACTGTCTGCAGTAGCTGACTATGATTTGCCTCATGCTGTAGCAGAGGTGTAGTTTTGCCAGCTGCAGGTAGTTTCTGGGATTCTGTGATATTTGAAATTCTGGGAACTTTTCAGAGGATATATAAATGTTTGAGCCCTGATAGAGGGGTGTGTGTGTGTGTGTGTGTGTGTGTATGTTGGCAAGGGGGTTGTTAGTTGTTTTGGGTGGTTAGTTGTGGTTTATTAGTAGCCATGGTCAAAGAGGAAACAAAAGAAAAGAAATTAAATTCAGAAATTTTCCTAATCCCTCTCTCCACACATCCTTCTTTATCTATCTAGTGTTAGGGGGTGAACCCAGAGGCCAGAGATAAACTGTGGGAAAAAGAAGAAACCACAAACTAGCAAAGCCCAGCTAAAGGCAGGACCTCAATGTGGGGCTAGACTGTTAAGGATGAAAAGTGGGAAATGTGATTTGAAATGTTGTAGAGGAAATGACAGGGGACAAAGGAATGCATTTTTCTTTAAGAGGCCAGCGAAAGTTTTGTTTTGTTTTGTTGTTTTTTAAGACAGGGTTTCTCTGTGTAATCCTGGATGTCCTTGACTCACTTTGTAGACCAGTCTGGCCTGGAACTCACAGCGATCCACCTGCCTCTGCTTCCTGAGTGCTGGGATTAAAGGCGTGTGCCGCCTTCACCCAGTGAGGCTACTGCTGGAAGGTCCCCCATTTTGCTCCCAGAGGGGATTTTTTTTCTTCTTTCTTTTTCTCTTTGTTTATTTTGTTTCAAAACAGTTTGAATGACTGGCTGACTGGGGGTGCAATATTTGGGCCTGAGGGGAAAAAATGACCAGAAATCAGAAAACAAAAGGGGTCACTCTACTCTCTCTATTCTGAAAGGGTTGACCATGCAACCGGAAAGGCTACAGATAGAGGTGGAAGCAGTTGGGAAGAAGGAACACCAGAAAAGAATAACAAAAAGGCTTAGTCCCAGTGACTAGGCGAGAGAGCCAGAGCTTCCTGTAGGAGGAAAGCGGGAAAGAAACTGTGTGTGAGGGCAGCAGGGTCAGAGAAAAGCTGAAGAGATGAGAGGACAGTCTGATGAAACAGCCCATTTTGAGAGAAAGGTTTAATCTCAAACCAGCCACACCACCAGAGTTAGATGAGGCCCCCCCCCCTCCGGGGTTATGAGATCACCGTGAACAATCCCATTAGTCATATAGCATATGCCTGCTAATGGTGTGGAACAAGGCTATGACAAGATATGGCTTCTATCAGAATAACAGATCTACGGTGGCTTTAAGAGGCCATGATTTCTTTCTTTCTTTCTTTCTTTTTTTCTTTTTTTTTTTTCTTTTTTTGATTTTTCGAGACAGGGTTTCTCTTTGTAGCCTTGACTGTCCTGGACTCACTTTGTAGACGAGGCTGGCCTTGAACTCACAGTTATCCACTTGCCTCCGCCTCCTGAGTGCTGGGATTAAAGGCATGCGCCACCACTGCCCAGCCAAGGCCATGATTTCATGTGGGATGCACTCACCTTATGTTAAACAGATTCTAAATAAGTGGGATACTCAAAATTAGCTGCTGACCCAAAAAGTGCTTATTTCGCTGTAAAAGTCTCTGTTTATAATTTCCTTCTACACCCAGGACAATTAATGGCTTAAAACAGAAGGGGAAAATGTAGTAGCAATTTTGGAATTTTGGTTTCTTTAAAAACACAGAAATATAAGAATGTGCTTTCATTTTAATCCTAGGTGTAGGGATATGGGACTGTTTTAGACCCTGCAGCAGCTGACTATGATTTGCCTCATGCTCTAGCAGAGGTATGGTTTTGCCAGCTGCAGAAAGTTTCTGCAACTCTGTGATGTTTGGAACTCTGGGAACTTCTCAGAGGATATATAAATGCTAGAAGAGCAGTGCAGCGGTGGCACACGCCTTTAGCCCCAGCACTCGGGAGGCAGAGACAGGCGGATCGCTTGTGAGTTCAAGGCCAGCCTGGTCTACAAAGCAAGTCCAGGACAGCCAAAGCTACACAGAGAAACCCTGTCTCTGAGCCACCACCGCCTGGCTCAGATACCTCCTTTTCATTTTCCTGCACCATCACCTTTAGCGAGGGTTAAGGAATGGGTCATATATGGTCAGAGCTGAGCCAGAGCCCTGGATGGAATGAAAGGGAGACAGGAGGCTGTGGTGCTGATGTTGATATCAACAGTAATAGGATAGGTTTTGGGTTGCCGCTTCTTGGTTTTGTGTTGGTTTTCATTAGAATATAACTTCTTGAGAAAAACAATGATAGGAGTGTCTCCTGATACCTGCCACAGAGCTCAGAGGAGTCTGAGAGACCCATGGAGGTTCTGAAGGGTGACAAAGCTGTAGAAAAGGAGTCTGCAATCCGGGCTTGGTGGCCCAGGCTTGTAATCCCAGCGCTCAGGAGGCAGAGGCAGGTAGATCTCTGTGAGTTTGAGGCCAGCCTGGTTTACAAAGCAGGTCCAGGACGGCCAGGGCTACACAGAGAAACCTTTCTTGAAAAACCTATGTAAAAGAAGGAGGAAGCCAGGCATGTTGGTGCATGCCTTTAATCCCAGCACTCAGGAGGCAGAGTCAGGTGGATCACTCTGAGTTCAAGGCCAGCCTGGTCTACAAATCGAGTCTAGAACAGCCAAGGTTACACAGAGAGACCCTGTCTAGGGAGAAAAAAAGAAAAGAAAAGAAAAGGAGTCTGCAGAGCCCGCAGTAACACTGAACAGCTAAAGAAAAGGGGCGAGGGGAGGGGCGGAGTGCAAGTCTTAATGGAACAATGCTTTTAAAAAGTGAACTAGGGCCCTTTTTCCTCTTTGGCTGTCTGAAGGCAAGATGGGTCACCAGCAGCTCTACTGGAGTCACCCACGGAAGTTCGGCCAGGGTTCTTGCTCCTGCCGAGTTTGCTCTAACTGCCACGGTCTGATCTGGAAATACAGGCTCAACATGTGCTGTCAGTGTTTCTGTCAGTACTCGAAGGACATAGGCTTCATTAAGTTGGACTGAGCGACCTTGGGTGGATTATTCAAGACTGTCTGCCCAGTGAAACTGATCATGCTAGCCTTTGTACATAAAGAATAAAAAAGTGAAGACCTTAAAAAAAAAAAACAGTGAACTAGGGACTGGAGAGATGGCTCAGCGGTTAAGAGCACTGACTGCTCTTCCAGAGGTCCTGAATTCAATTCCCAGCAACCACATGGTGGCTCACAATCATCTAGAATGTGATCTGATGCATACTGTATACATAATAAATAAATCTTAAAAAAAAAAAAAAGTTATGATAAGGACACTGAGCCAGGCACAGTAGCACTTGTCTTTAATCCCAGCACTCGGGAGGCAAAGGCAGGCAGATCGCTGAGTTCGAGGCCAGCCTAGTCTACAAAGTGAGTCCAGGACAGCCAAGGCTACACAGAGAAACCCTAACTCCAAAGACAAACAAAAAGGAAGCTGAAGTATGCGCTACACAATTGATGGCTTCTGGCAGGGGTGCAGGTGGGAAGGACACAGTTCTCTTTAAGGGGATGGCCCCTGGGAGCCTGACCATGCTTCAGTGACAACAGAAACTGGACTTGAGCTTTTAGGTGGTTTTTTTGGTTGTTTTTTGTTTCGTTTTGGTTTTTTGGTTGTTTTTGGTTGGTTGGTTTTTTTAGCCCGGGTTTCTCTGTGTAACAGCCCTGGCTGTCCTGGACTCGCTTTGTAGACCAGGCTGGCCTCAACCTCAGAGATCTGCCTGCCTCTGCCTCCCGAGTGCTGGGATTAAAGGCGTGCACCACCATGCTTGCCAGACTTGGGTTGTTTGTTTGTTTGTTTGTTGACAAGGATTCTCTATGTAGCTGCAGCCATTGTGGACCAGATTGTAACCAGTGATTGCTGCTTTATGGGTTCTTCTCTTCTCCACCCACTTCTTCCCTTTCTACTCACTAACACTAGATAAGAGAGGAAAGGGGATAGAGGAGAAATGAATAAAGTCAGAGGCTGGAAAGGGTGTGGCGTTACTGTTAGGCTACTTCCTGCTGACCAGGGCATGGAGTTCCTCTAGACAAGTGTGATCTTTGCTTTCAAGATATCTAATTTCTTCTTGTTTCTTCTTTATGCATGACTACTTAACAAACCAACAGCAACCAACAAGCCCCCACACCTCTCAGGGCCCTAGCATATGTACACCCTCTGAAAAAAGTCTCCAGAATTCCAAATGCCACACAATCCCAGAAACTAACTATCTGCAGCTGGCACGAGGCAAGTCACAGTCAGCTGTGGTGAAGCAGCCACATGTCCCCACACCCGGCATTTGTGTTTCCAAAATTCTAAAATTCTCACTACACCAGCTGGCCTTGAACTCACAGAGATCCGCCAGCCTCTACCTCTCAAGTGCTGGGATTAAGTGCGTTGCTAGCCCTTAGTAAGCACTTACTGGATGAGTGAATGGAGGACATGGGATGAATGTTGGTCAGGAGAGAAATGGGACACCATAGAATTATGATGCTAATTTGTTCTTCTTTCCCCAGGGAACTGTCAAACAACTTCTGCTGTTCTCTGAGACCGAGGGGAACCCCTGCTTCCTAGATGTCTGTGGGACCTTCCTTGTTGCAGGGACAGATTTAGCTCACTTTAAAAGTTTTGATCTTTCTAGAAGGTACAGTTTTCTTTTTCTTTTTACATTTTAAAATGATTTATATAATTTTATTTTATGTGCATTGGTGTGAGGGTGTCAGAACTCTTGGAATTAGAGTTACAGACAGTTGTGAGCTGCCATGTGGGTGCTGGGAATTGAACTCTGCTCCTTTGGAAGAGCAGGCAGTGCTCTTAACCACTGAGCCATCTCTCCAGCCCGAAGGTACAGTTTTCATCCAAACAGAAATATTAGATGATTTTTTTTTTAATTATGAGACAATTTAGTAGAAAAGAAATTGCTGGCTGGATTGATGGCTCAGGTTAAGAGCACTGTCTGCTCTTCCTGGGGTCCTGAGTTCAATTCCCAGCAACCACATGGTGGCTTACAAACATCTAGAATGAGATCTGGTGCCCTCTTCTGGTATGCAGGTGTATGTGGAGGCAGAACACTGTATATGTAATAAATAAATAAATAATAATTAAAAAAAAAAAGAAAGAAATTGGCACAGTGTCAGAAGTCTTAGGTTCTTATCTCATGTGACATATTTCCCCTAATTTGGAAGAGATCTTTTTATTGGTCCTAAAACTTAACCTCTTCCCCCTGTACTAGGGGGTTAAGCACATAAGGCAAGGAGTCATGATCTGAACAGAGTGGCTTGTAGGCCAAAGGCTCAGCAATCAGAGAAAGTAGTTTCTGTGCACTGCAGAAAGGCACTGGAAGAGCCTGCTGTTGAGGCCATTCTCTCTCCTCTTGTCCTCACACAGGGAAGCAAAAGTGCACTGCAGCTGCAAGAACCTGGCCCAGCTGGTCCCTGACATGGGGAGCATCACTTCCCTGAGATGCAATGCCAACGGGAACAAGATCAGCATCCTCCTTAGCAAGGTAAGGCCCTCAGCCCTGATGGCCTTCTGGTCCATGTGAAGGATTTTTGGAGAGGGCAGTGCCTTTGGCCCCTGACAGACCCGTAGCTGAGAGCTCTGGCTGGGCATGCTCTCCTCGGTAGGCCTTCTGGGTCCTCATGTCTAGCCTGCTTTCCAGTCCCTCCTTGCTTTATCTCCTTCCTCAATTTCCCACCTTCCATTGGTTCTCTCCTGCCTGCTTCCATCTTGACACACACTGTTCTTTTTTGACAGGGGAGCAGTTGTTGTTTTGAGGCAGGGTTATCTTGCCTGTCCTGAAACTTACTCTATAGAGCATGTTGGCCTCAAACTCAGAGATCTCCCTGCCTCTGCCACCTGAGTGCTGGGATTGAATGTGTGCAGCACCACTCCTGGTCTGTACTCTCCGTTCTTACATGCTTACCTTCACACACTTTCCATCTTTTCCTGCTTTTCTTTGTTTTTGTAACAAATAGTGATTTCTTCAAAGAACTCTTTCTCCTTTTCTTCATCACCCAGACAAACTCTTTGCTACAAGAAGAGGTGACAATTTCTTCTACCACTATTAAGCCTACAGTTTCTTCTTTTGTCTAAAGTTTTGGCATATTTAATCTCACTTCTTTGTTTGTTTTTGTTTTGTTTGGTTTTTTTTCCAGACAGGGTTTCTCTGTGTAGGCTTGGCTGTCCTGCACTCACTTTGTATACCAGGCTGGCCTCAAACTCACAGAGATCCACCTGCCTCTGCCTCCCAAGTGCTGGGACTTTTATCTCACTTTTTTTTGTTGTTGTTTTTGTTTTGTTTTTCGAGACAGGGTTTCTCTGTGTAGCCTTGACTGTCCTGGACTCACTTTGTATACCAGGCTGGCCTCAAACTCACAGAGATCCACCTGCCTCTGCCTCCCAAGTGCTGGGACTTTTATCTCACTTTTTTTGTTGTTTTTTTTTGTTTTGTTTTTCGAGACAGGGTTTCTCTGTGTAGCCTTGACTGTCCTGGACTCGCTTTATAGACCAGGCTGGCCTCAAACTCACAGAGATCCACCAGCCTCTGCCTCCCGAGTGCTGGGATTAAAGGCGTGCGCCACCACGCCCAGCCTTATCTCACTTTTTTAAAGGACTCACATTCCATTTGTAGCTCTAGTGCCTGCTAGGATAAAGTTTCCTTCTGGATATGAGCCCCTCATCATTGCTTTGTGGGCTCAAGTAGCCCAGGGCTGCCTGTCAGATTGTACCCATTGGTGGAAGCTCTGAGGAAGACCCTGAATTATCCAGGATATTAATGCTGATGTCACCATGGAGGAGGCGAGGAGTCAGGGGTGGAGCCCAGCTCGTCCCTGCCCTCAGCCCTTTTGTAGCGATGTGTACTTGATGTTCTTTCTCTACAAGTACTCAAAAGAAGGAAGTGAGGGTTGATAAGATGACCGTGAGAACATCATTATCAGTTGTGTTTTGCGTGTCCCACTGACCCAATCTTAAACTGGAGGATTTAACAGCAGCCCAACTAGTGCGGAGCTCAGAACCCTGATGGGAAAGGCAGCTTGGCTGGAGCAAGGGGAGAAAGACGGGGAGAGCCTCTCAGTGGTGTTAAAGTAATCCAAAAGGAACTGTGGACACAGAGTGGCACAGTGTGAGGCAGGCAGCTCATGACACCCACAGAGAGGCCTCTGGGTCTGGGTACATTTGGGACTGTGAGAAAAGAGCATCTCTGGCCCTCAGAAATCCTTGTATGTAGAGGCAGGAGAGATGATTCAAAGGTTAAGGGCATTTGTTGCTCTTGCAGATGGCCCGGGTTCTGTTCCAGCACCTACCTAGTGATTCACAATTATCCTTAACTCAAATTCCAGGGCATTTGGCAGTCTCCTCTGACTAGTGGTCTCCAGGCCCACAGTGTGCTCTACATGCATACATACAGGCAAAATACTCATGCACATAGAATCAAGTAATCTTTTTTTCAAAGGTTTATTTTTGTTTGTTTTTTAGAAATCTTTATGTGTATGTCTGAGGTAAAGGCAGCCAGAATCCCCAGGGCAGCTCTGCAGCTTCTGAGCCTAGAAAACCTAAAGCAGCTAAGCCTGAGCCCCAGGCAGATGGCTCATAAAGAACCCACAGCTGGGCCTGTTGTCGCTGCCCATGCTGCCATTGGGGCCGTGGGCCCTGTGTCCCCACCTCCTTCCTCCACTGCAAAGCACCACTTGAGCAGTTACAGGCCCAAGGTGCCCTTGGGGATGCTGACATTCCTTCATTGTAAAATAGGGTTTCTCAAACGTCGAGATGAGTGTCAAACAACACAAAATTAACCATTTAAAGCGGGCGATTCAGTGGGACTTGACACAATTGCAGTATATATATATCCCCTCCGGCGGGTTCTGAGCATCTTCATCCTAAAGAAATGCCATGCCCACCGGCGGCCAGGCACATCCCCCTCCTTAGCTCCTGTCACCACAGCCTGCCCACCACCTCTGGATTGTCTTGTTCCAGACATTTCATAAGCTGTGTGGCCTTTTGATTCTGGCGTCTCTCGCCTGTGTAACACTCTGGGGCTGATCCATGTTGTAGCTTGTCGGTGCTTCGTTCTCTCTGCCTGAGCTGTTTTGATAGACTGCGTTTTCTCCATTGATCTATTGATGGCCGCCTAGTGACTGTCCACATCCTGCCCTTGTGAATGGTGCTGTGACCGTAGAACGAACCGCAACCTTGGCGGCTCCTCATAGCTGTGAGCAGCAGGCGGCACAGCAGGGGCGGCCAGGCTTCCTGTGGCCCTGATCCGGGCCTTTGCTACTAACACTGCTCACCACTTCATGTGTCGGCTGCCAATGGAAAGGGTCGTCACCCTCACCTCTGTGGAGTTTATGTCCTTTGTATGACGCCTTTTGCCTTATATCCAGATTCCTTTTGAGTCCCTCGGTTAAGCTACCTCAACTAAGAACATTTCTCCAGGCTGAGCATAGTGGCATATGCCTTAAACCCCGGCACTTGGGGCAGAGGTGAGCAGATCTCTGTGAGTTCAAGGCCAACCAGGTCCAGGTCATCCCAGGCTACATAGTGAGACCCTATTCTTATTTTCTTTTTTTAAATCTCCAGTCAAAACAGAGCAGCTCACAGTATTTTACACTTTGTTCTGAGTTTTCTGAAATTACAAAGTAGTAACTAAAAAACTATCTCAGTGGTCTTAGTAATAAACAATTAAGCTATTATTCTATGGTGTGCCAATTCCTGGAAGTCAAGGTGGCTGGTGACATGCAGTGTCAGCCCATGGGCACAGTCCCTAGAGTGCTTGCCACTCCCTGCGCCATTATGTCTTCTCTTTCCTAGGCTGACAACAGCCCTGATTCCAAAGTCTACATCTATGATGTTGAAATGGACACAGTGACTGTCTTCAACTTCAAGACTGGACAGATTGGACAGATACAGACCCTGCCCTTCAATGAGCCGACAACTAAGGAGTAAGTTCATAGTTGAGAGGATTTTATTGAAAATGATATTTGCCTACTTTCTACTTACTAAGTAGAACTCCTGGAGTTTTGAACTCCAGAACCTCACAGAAGTTACTAGTAGTAAAACCAAATAGTACGCCAGCCATGCAAGCAGCTGAAGTAGATTTAAGGCCTTAGTATTGACACCAGGGTTGAGATTGTGGAACCTTAGTAGAAACTCAAACTTTGGAGGGGCTTTCCCCAACAGTTCTGCAAGTGCCCCCAAGCAGAGTGGCCTCAGACCGACTGACAGCTTTGACAGGAAGGAGATGCTTGTCTTTGTAGAAAATATGTTTCTAGAGAAAACATGAAATACGTGTCTTTCTTTGTGGGATCGGGGGAGGAGTGTGTTGATGTAACATATACATGTAGATTCTGCTTCAGAAAACATGTTCTTGGGGCTTCAAGCGCTTACGAACCTTGCTTCCGTCTGTATTTAATTCTTCAGGACTTGAGTCATGAAAACAGTTTTGAAAGGGTGTTAGGTGTGTCTGCAGTGAAGTACCTGCACAGCAAAGAGCACAGCCCAGAACCTTCCATGTTGCTGTGGAGATGTCCAGAGAGCAGAGGAACTGGCACCCACAGAGCTGCATTTTTCAGTCACCGTTTTTCATATTGTTCTGCTATTGTTGCTAGTTTTTGTTGTTTGATCAATTGTGAATCTGAGGGTGGAGCCCGGAACCTGGTGTGTGCTAAGCAAGCACCTTACCGCTGAGAGACCCAGATCCTCCTACACAGTCCTCTCCCTGAGTCCTGCCTGCCTCTTTAGACCCTTCTCAGGGCCTCCTTTAATCTCATTGGTCCACTTTCCATTTCTGCTGATGCCTTATTTCCACAGCTCCTTCGCCTCTTTCCACCTACGTGTGCCACTGGTCCCCTGCTTCAGCATATGGGTGCGTGGACTTCTCCCCTCAGGCTCACACAGTTCCAGGCTGTGATTCCAAACCAGATTACTGGGCTCTCTGCGACCGGTGTAAATCCTTACTGCCAGTTCCCCTCATTATCTCCCGAAATGTCTCCTAATACTTGATTTCGCTCCATTCTGCCCGATTTCCATGGCTTCTTTTTCAAGACTGGGAAACCTCCTTTCTGCCTGTTCTGAGTCTCTTGCCAGGCTAGTCTCTCAGGCCAGACTCCTCATGGCCCAAAGGACACAACCTGAGTCTGGCATTTTATAGGTCCTTGGCATGTGTTCCCTCCTAAATATTGTCACATCAGTTCTGTACCACTAGTGCTGGTGCTGGTGCTGGTGGCATCTGTGAGGAGCCACCAACGGTCATTGAACCCAGCAGTGCCATCCTCTGCCAAGTTTACTGTGCTCCTCTGGGGTGGTATATAAAAATGACTATACCTTATAATTCTGCTTTTTTGTGTGGGATGCATCTCTCAAATAGCTGAGACTAATGACATCTCATTCATCTCCTGTCGAGGTCTCCATTCTTTGCCACCTAGCTCACTGAGCTCCCTATAGAACTTCTTCAAGTTTTGGGGGCCCATCAATCATGGTATCTTTTTTTTTTAAGATGTATACAGTGTTCTGCCTGCATGTACACCTTCAGGGGACACCAGATCTCATTACAGATGGTTGTGAGCCACCACGTGGTTGCTAGGAATTGAACTCTGGACCTTTGGAAGCGCAGACAGCGCTCTTAACCTCTGAGTCCCAAATCATGGTATCTTATAGATGAGGCAAGAGTAAAATTAGACATTGTCACATGGATTCATTTCTGGATACCGCCTAGGAAATTTGAGGGCCGCTGCATGACTACAAGATCCAAGCATCATCTCCCTTAAGCCAGACTTCTTGGACCCTTTCTCCCAGCTTCTCAAAGTCCGACAGAATGTGTTCTGATAAGATGTATATCGGCAAGTGTCCCCGAGGTGCTGCAGAAGCCATGCACTCCCCAAGTGTCACCTGCCTGCACTGACTGAGCTGACTCTGAGTGGATGTGGACAGCAGTAAAGGAAATGTTCTTCTCAGAGCAGGGGTGGGCCTTTGCTTCTGTTTTAGGACCCACGTCTTTATGCACGAGAGACTGGCAAATTATGTTCCTGTGAACCATTTCTGGGACCAGAGTGAGCCCAGGCTCTTCGTGTGTGAGGCCTTGCAGGAAGAAGCACCTGGAGCCCAGCCACAGGCTCTGGACAAGCAGCCCCACGTGGAGGAAGGCACATGCCACAAGGTACCAATAGCTATGTTACATGTTTAGACATATGTGGTCACCATTTACCACATAGTGTCATCACGGCATAGCTTACGGGAGAGTGACTAGGGAAATTCACTCAGGAATAAGTATTACCATGTCATTAAGATCATTCCCGCAAGCCAAGAGTAGCCACCTTTTTGTCCCATCTAATCCCAAATATTGATTTCTTGTTTGTTTGTTTTGGGGTTTATTCGGGTTTTTGAGACAAGGTTTCTTTGTGTAGTCCTGCATGTCCTGGACTCACTTTGTAGACCAGGCTGGCCTCGAAGAGCCACCTGCCTCTGCCTTCCGAGTGCTGGGATTAAAGGCATGCGCCACCACTGTCTGGCTTTGTTTGTTTTGTTTTGTTGAAAGATTTATTTACTATTATGTATACAGTCTGCTTGTACCCCTGCAGGCCAGGAGAGGGCATCAGATTACATTACAGATGGTTGTGAGCCACCATGTGGTTGCTGGGAATTGAACTCAAGACCTCTGGGAACAACAGTCAGTGCTCTTAACTGCAGAGCCATCTCTCCAGCCCTGTTTTTGAGGCAGCATCTCACTATGTTTTCTGGCTGTCCTGCAACTCATTATGTAGACCAGGATAGCCTCAAAGATTCACTTGCCTCTGCCTCCTAGGTGTGTTGGGTTTAACCTGGCTCACTGCTGATTTTTGAGTCAGAACAAAAGAATCCAAAGGGAAAGCCGGAGGCAGGCAGATTGCTATGAGCTCGAGCCAGCCTGGTCTACAAAGTGAGTCCAGGACAGCCAAGGCTACACAGAGAAACCCTGTCTTGAAAAACCGAAGAAAAAAAAAAAGAACCCAAAGGGAGAGTTTAAAGTACACAAACACTCTTGAGGTTCCCTCATGAACTCAGGTAGGTTCGGATGGTTAGTTGCTATGGGGTCTGTTGGTCACAGGCAGGTGGGGTACAGCCATCTGGAAGATGTTGTTATTCTTGAAAGAGGCAGATAAGGAGCTTGGGAAGCTTTGGCAGCGTTGGCACTGTGACCATACACCCTGAAAAGGAACTGAGAAGAAAATAGAAAAGTCCACGGCTGCATTTCAAACATGGACATTGTCTTGTGTCTTCCAGGAAGATGTTCTGATTCTGTCATTCTTCGCTTGTGAAGAGCACAGCTTCTTGCTCCATGATTGCTTCCCCCAGCCTTCAACCTTCCAGAACCTTCTGGGAATGGAAGTGCCTCATTATTACTTCACAAAAAAGGTGGGAATCCCTGGTTCCTGCACAGTTGTTCTGTTGTCTCTCCCTTACCTAGGTGGATTCTTTCATGTGTCTCTAGCACACTTGAGATATGAATTAGCCTTTCCTTTTAAGGCACAACTTTAAAAGCTTTCCTTTTAAAGGCACAACTTTATTTTTATTTATTTATTTTTAAATTTTATTTATTACATATACAGTATTCTGACTGCTTGTACTCCTGCACGACAGAAGGGGGCACCAGATCTCATTATAGGTAGTTGTGAACCACCATGTGGTTGCTGGGAATTGAACTCAGGACCTCTGGAAGAGCAGACAGTGCCCTTAACCTCTGAGCCATCTCTCTAGGCCCCTAAAGGCACAACTTTCAACCTTTGTCATTTCCTTTTATTCTAGCTGGATTTTTTTTTTTTTTTTAGAATAAATATTCCTATATTCTTCTTTAGGAATTACAACTGACACAGATCTCCCAGCTGCTAGCCCAGAGGTAACTACTATGCTGCAGCAGATGTCACTACTCAGGAGGTTTCTGTACCTAGATAGAAATGAGGCACATGCATGGTCCTTTATAAGGTTTTGAAAGAGTGGGGTTAACAAACACTAGTGGACATCCTCGCCCGTTCATCTTACATGCCTGAGAATTTGGGCTGTGGTTATTGTTTGTTTGTTCGTTTGTTTTTCAAGACAGGTTTTCTCTGTGTAGTGTCCCTAGTGCACCACTGTACCCAGCTTGGGCTGTGGTTATAAAATGACACATTGACAAAGAACCTGAGTCCAGGCAATCTCAATGGTACATTGGTATTTTTACCAACTGCTACTTTTTTCTTTTTTTTTTTTTTTGGTTTTTTGAGACAGGGTTTCTCTGTGTAGCCTTGGCTGTCCTGGACTCGCTTTGTAGACCAGGCTGGCCTCGAACTCACATCGATCTGCCTGCCTCTACCTCCGAGTGCTGGGATTAAAGGCGTGCGTCACCACGCCCAGCTCCAACTGCTACTTCTTAAACTTTGGACTCCAGTGTCACCTCAGAGACAGTGGCTGCTGCTTCTTTCTTTTTCTTGCTTTCTTTTCTCTTTCAGTTCTGGGGGTTAAACTCGAGCCTTCACAAGTGCTAGGCAGGTGCTCTGTCTACCATACTGAGCTGCACCCGACAACCATACCCGAGGGACATTTCCAGCACGGGAGCCGGTGCCTGTGGGATTGAAGCCGGGCTGCTGGGGCTGGAGCTGTCAGTGAGCTCCGTAGTGTTCTGCAGCAGCTGTAATGGCTTTGATCCCCTGGGCTGATGAAATAGGTCTCTTGCTGGAGCTACACCTTCCAGAAAAATGTAGACATACTCCTTGTCACTTCCCTTGCATTGTCATGCCAGAAAGAAGGGGAGGGGGGTCTATGGTGTCGGCTTTTACCTTTGACCTAAGTGTTTCTTGGGTCCCCGCATTGTGATGTAAAGTCAGTCTTTAAAATGAGCTCTGTGCTGTTCTTATTGTCTGAAACTAACTTCTCTACCTTTTAAAAAATTGCTTTTAATTATATGTATATGAGATCGCATGGTATGCTTGACTGCAGTTGCGAGTGGAGGCCGGAGGCAACACAGGCGGTTGTGCCCACTACCCCCAGCCCCTCGTGATGGGACCTGCACTGTGGTTCTCTGCAAGAGCAGTGCATGCTAGGAACTGCTGAGCCTTTCTCTGACCACTCCGTCTCTCTTGCCCCCCTTTTCTTTCTTTCTTGCAAGGTTTTACCTATATAGCTTAGGGTGGCCTTGAACTCACATCTGTCCTTCTGCCTTAGTGTCTTGAGTGCTGATATTTTTACCATGCCCGACTTAGCCTTCGGTTACTTTTGTAACCAAAAGTGAGTAGGAGGATAGGCCACAGGGGGACAGGGCCGAGGAAAAGCTGGTGTCTATGCAGTCCCTTCCACAGAGCCATATAAGCTAATGAAGACATACCGTGTGGAGCATGCAAGCCCCACTCTGCTCCTCCCAGAGCTGTGATCTGCTTTAAAAGGAACTGGCATAGAGAGTAGTGCAGATGTGTTGTTACTGCCCCCTGATTTGTGACCAGTTAGTGATCAGCCTTATGGGGCCTCTAGTTTTAACATCTGCAAACATGCGTATATAATGATGCACATGTTTTTAAAAAATAAAAATGTATCCAAGACATTTGGCTCCAGTTTTCCAAGTTACCATATTCAGCAGTATCGCACAGCCACTAGATGTTGGTTTAAGAGCAGTTTGTGCCAGGCGTGGTGGCACACGCCTTTAATCCCAACACTTGGGAGGCAGAGGCAGGTGGATAGCTGTGAGTTTGAGACCAGCATGGTCTGCAAAGAGAGTCCAGGACAGCCAAGGCTACACAGAGAAACCCTGTCTCAAAAACAAAACAAAACAACAACAAAAAGAGCAGTTTGTATGTTACACTTCCATGTGCCTTAAACATGGGTTGTTTGTGGAAGCTGGGAAAGTGTCCTTGTGGTCTGCTCAGTCCTGGAGTCCTTTCCCTGTCAGTACAGGTGTCCCGCCACCAGGCTGAGAGTGTCCTGGCACTTTTCATTCTTGTTTTGTGTTCTTTGGTTTACTTTCCCTTTGATTTAAAAACATAGTTTGGAAAGCTCTTTTAAATTCTTTCTGTTGAGTTTTCTAAATTATTTTCATATTCTGGATTTTGGTTTCTTCCACACATTTATACATGTTTTCTTTCTTTCTCACCTCCCTTTCTGTGCCTACATTCATAGTTGTTATTCCACAGAAGAGGCGTGTATGATGCAGTCGTAAGTATGAAGCCCGAGATAGCTTGTCGCCTTGGTTTTGTCATGACCCCGAGACCCTTCTTGCTGTTTTGTGTGTATCCCAGCAATCCCTTCCTGCCCTGCTCACTTACATAGAAACCTTCCTGGAGGCTAGGGTGTTTTGTTTGGTCACAGAGCCCTGTGGCTTAGTGAGTTTGACAGGAGCCCTTTGATTCTCGGTATGTACCTGTGGCATGTGCAGCCATTTCACATGGTCTCCAGATACAGGAAGTGCTTGGCTGACTACTATGTTTGCAGTAGAGGTAGTGTCATTAGATTAACCTGCAAAGTGCTGCCAAGGACTTATCCAGAAGGCATTGTCTTTCTTTCTTTCTTTCTTTTGGTTTTTCGAGACAGAGTTTCTCTGTGTAGCCTTGGTGGGTCTGGACTCTCCTTGTAGACCAGGCTGGCCTCGAACTCACAGCAGTCCACCTGCCTCTGCCTCCTGAGTGCTGGGATTAAAGATGTGCGCCACCATGCCCAGCTGGTGTTGTGTTTCTTTTAAGACCGCTCATATTCTGCTTGCTGACACGCAGCTCCTCAGTCCCCTTTCCTGCAGGTTTTCAGTGCCCACACATCCCGGGATAGTCTGGGAGAGTCCAATATTCTTAGTTCCAAACACCCTTACCCTGTGACTGACAGGTTATGCTAATCTCCTATGGCATCAGATAACAGTCTCTGCCTCCTATCCAAATACCAGTGAGGCCCAAGCCCTGTTTAGCTCCCAAGATGGGACAAGTTCAGGTGTGTCCAGGGTGGTGTGGCCACAGACAACAATTCTTACAAGGAGCTGAAACAAGAAGCATGGTGAATAAGCAGGGAACAAGGGATTCCAAGGCTCCCCAGGGTGCTCACACATGAAACTGGGCTCTTATTAGAACCACCCCAGGATGATGATGAGTTACCACTGTGAAGGGCGGCATCCAGCTCGGTGCACAGCCAGCCAAACTCTTCCATCACCTAGTTGGTATTATCCAGATATCCTTAGGCCTGTACTCGAGCTGCCCTCCACAGAACCTTTGCCTGTGCGCTATACTGTACCTAGAAGGAGTTCCAAATGCAAGGCATGATAAAGTCCACCAGATTTTCGAGTCCAGCCCAAGTGTTGGTTCCTTACTGAGGCTGCCAGGCAGGCTCAGAAAGGGCAGCGAGGCTGAGTGGAAGGCAGGTAGTTGAAGCCACCACTTGGGCAGTCACAGTGGCAGGTAAGTGCTAGAGAGTATGTGTACATAACAAATGGTCTGCAGAGAGAAGGAAGTTCCAGGCCTGGAGATGCCCAGGCTGAGAGCAGTAGAAGAGCCACAGAGGGACAGTGGGCTCCCCAAGCACCTCCTGTTCAAGACAGACAGACTACTGTTGTTTAATTTTAAGAGATGCATGTGTGTCTGACTTTACTTAAGTCATTTAACTGATAAAAAGTCTTTATAGTCAATGAAACGCTAGGAGATGGTAGTAGAAAGGGCTGTTTTTAATGTGAGACTCTGACATTACTGAATCAGAGGCTGACAAACAAGTTTATTCCTGGACAGCCTTTGTTTACCTGTTATCTGAAACAAGGGCCCAAAGCTTTGATAATTTCCAGTGACCTTAAAGGTTTTCCAGTACCCGGTGGGAACCATTTGGCCTATGGCTGTATACCTATACATCCCTGCATACAGATTTCCCGGTGGCTGTTTGAATATAGAAGAAGTGAGACTGAGTGTGGGCAATAGCTTTACGTGTTATTTGACAAGCATACGGGACCTCTGTCCTCCAGCCTGAAGAAGCAGACAAAGAAGACAGGGTGGATTCTGGGCACTACCACATCCCTCAGATGGTAGCCAAGAGACCCCTACGAGACTTTGTGGGGCTGGAGGACTGTGACAAGCCTACTCGGGACGCCATGCTCAACTTCAGCTTCTTTGTCACTGTTGGAGACATGGATGAAGCTTTCAAATCTATCAAACTCATCAAAAGGTAAGGAGCCCACACTGAAGCGTCAGAGCTGACGTGTGTCCTGCTGAGCGCCTTCAGTCTTTTTAATGCCTTCTAAAAAAAAAAAGCTTTTTAGATTTATTTATTTTTGAGGGTTTCTCTGTAACAGCTCTGGCTCTTTTATGTGTATGAGTATTTGACTTGCATATATGTTATATGCACCACATGGGTGTCTAGTGCCTAAGGAAGTCAGAGGGCATCTGATACCCAGGAGCTGTATTTACAAATGACTGTGACCCATCATGTGGGTGTAGCTCCTCCACTAGAGCAACAAGTGCTCTTAACCACTATGCCTTCTTTACCAATTGTATTTTAAGCTAGCAGCCTTTCTGTTACCATATTATAGTGTTTAACTGTTTTTCTACTCAGTGAGATGCCATCAAGCTCCAGGACATGGGACGTATCTGGCACACTGTGTGTTTGGTGCAGCAGGCAAGCCTGGCTCCTGGGATCAGTTGTGCCGGCAGCCTCTAGCCTGTTACTTAATATTTCATTTATTTTAAAGTATTCAGAGTACTCTGGTCAAAAGTTCTTCAGTTGCTAAATATTGCTCAAAAGTATTAATTAAAAAATAAAAACCAAAACTATCAATGAAACGGGGTTAGATTTTACGAAAGAAGTTACAACGATATAGATACGCTGGCTCCTTCCTACAATCCCAGTACTTAGAAGGCTGAAATAGGAAGATTACTGTAAGTTTGAAGCCAGCTCGGGCCATGTACTGAACTCCAGGCCAGTCTGTGATGCAGAATGAGACCTGTCTTTAAAAAGAGATCAGCACAGCTGGGCCTGGTGGCTCACACCTTTAATCCCAGCACTCAGGAGGCAGAGGCAGGCAGATCGATGTGAGCTCGAGGCCAGCCTGGTCTACAAAGTGAGTCCAGGACAGACAACGCTACACAGGGAAACAAAAAAAAAAAAAAAAAAAAAAATCAGCAAGCGCCAACTCTAAGTACTTCAGGACTGCGAGAGCTACATAGTGGGACCCTGTCAAGAGGGTGCTAGGAGAGGAGAGGAAGAGTTGTGTGGGGGGAGAGGTGTGGAACACTGACTGCTCCTTTCCAGAGGACACAGAGTCAATTCCCAGCATCCACATGGCAGCTGGCCCCTGTCTGTAACTCCAGGGCTCTGACACCTTCACACAGGCACACATGAGGGCAAAACACTAGGGAACATAAAATAAAAACAATTTACATATTTAAAAAAGAAAAATAGCAAATGCCTGGAGTGATGCTTTTGTAACGCAGATGCGCTTTTCAGAATATCGTGGAACCCTCATCCATTGTCCTTGAAAGCCATCGCAGCTGGTTTTACTGCAGTTGGGAGGGTTTTTTCCCATAGTGGCCGTGTAGACATTAACTTGGAGGTGACCAGTGAGGCTGAATGTCATAGCCCAATCTTCTTGGGTCACTTTGATATACTGTCACGATCACCACTAGAAGCAGACTGCATGACCACTTTTAAACTTTAATGTACTGTATATATGTACACTGATACTATGTATGTGCCTATACACATTAGTATTGTGTACACACACACACACACAATACTAAGGTGTATAGGCACATACATAGTATTAGTGTGTGCCTAGAAATAAAAATGTCTTATGGGAAGAGACAAGTGGAGGGAGTCATAGCTAAGCGCTTGGATCTGTGTGCTGTATTGTGGACACGTCCTGCTTATTTCCACACAGCGTGCTGAGTGTGTTATATGTGGCCAGTCCATAAATGCTTGTATGTCATCATCAATCTCTTCGATGGTTAAGGCCCAGTCTGTTTTGCTGTTTGTTCTAAAGACAAACCTTGGTACAGAGTGAGCGTCAGAATTTAAACTGATCAACGCGAGTCACTAGCAGGCTGAAACAACAAAGCCTGACTTTATTAGGAGAGGCAGTCGGAGGAGGGCATCTCACTCCAGCCTTCACGCTCTCATAGTGCCAGCTTCCTCTTGCTGCATATGCCAGCCGTGGTTCCTGCCTCCTGGTGGCCATGGTCAAGCAGTGCAGCGTCCAAAGGAACCATCTAGCAAGGCTGCAGCAGGAGCTTGGTCATAGATGTGGTCAGGCAGCCCTGGGTTCTGGGGAGCCACAGACCAGGGGCCCCAGCCTGTCTGAAAGCAGCACGGCTTCCAGAGGTAGCTGGGGAGAGGCTGAGGGTCTTCCTGGGAAGGCGACTAGGTTTTATCCTTTCTGTTCTACTTGTTGATCTGTCGTGACGTGCCAGTTTTCAGAGTGCAGGGACGTGGACTTCTGGGTTGCACAACCAGGACTCAGGCTATGTGCCTCTGCGGGATCCTTAATGAGGTCTTCTTAGCCCTTCCAAGGGTCAGCCCACAAAAGTCTCAGAAAAAGTGTGGAGGTGTGGACGGATAAAACACAAGTTTTAGACACATTCAGAGGCTTGCGTTTATTTTAACTTAGATGGATCGTCAGGAGTAAAACGTACACTACTAACCCGATTCTGACATAAAACCGTTACCACCTGTAGAAGTTCTGTCTCATTCCAGGATTATCAATCCTTCATGAAAAGCTTCCTGCACGTTGTGCTTTATGAAAGTAACCAGGGATACCATCTTAGCAGATGCAGAATAAATTAACCCCAAACGGAGGTGGAGAGCAAGGTGCCCACACTGCCTCCTTCCCCGCCTCAGCTTCTAGTCTCCACCTTTTAAACTTGCATAATGTGAAGCCTTGCTGTGCTGCTGGCCAAGGAAGATTGTGTCAGAAGTAGGGTGGCACAATGACATAGAGACACATACCATGTTCATATGTAACATAATAAATGTACACGAGTATCATACATATGTATATATAGGTAGCCCAGACTTGCCCCACACCTCTGCACAAGCAGGGCTCAGGGCAGTCTGCTGGTTTCTAGACTATGACGTAATAGTGGTTATTCATAGAGAAAGTCCCAATAAGGGTGTTCTCAGCACGGAGACTCCACATAGTCATTATCCAAGCCACGGCGGAACCGCGCTGTGAGAGAACGGCTGATGACGATCACCCGGGGTGCCATGCAGTCCTCCCTCCGGTGAAGAATGTTCCAGATGAGCATCGCAGCCGCCAGGGTGGCCAGAAGGCAGGCACCAATGTTCAGGTAGCAAGACCAAGATAAGTTGGTGTAGGGGCCGATTCTGTAGAAGGTCACCAGCCCGATGACCAGCACGAAGCCTGCAGAGAGGAGAGGGGTGTTAAGAAGCTTGCGTCTGAGCAGGAACTCTGGCCAGAACACCATCCTGCTCATCTCCTGCAGCCTTTGCACCTGGAGGTTGCAGCCAGGCTTGCATCTGGGTGGCTGCAGGAGGAGAGATAGTAGAGAGTCTGTCCTCCTAACCTCTGGGCATCGAGTCTGCTCCTGAGGGTCAGTACAGCTGCCTACGGTCCCCACACCGGGCAGCCAGCCTTCCCAGCCCCAGACAGGACCAGCCATCATTTTGCTAAACTGAGGTCAATTACCTCTGACTTAAAAAAAAAAAAAAAAAGATTTTATTTATTTTATGTAGCTGAGTGCTCTATCTGCAGGCCAGAAGAGGGCATCAGATTCCAGTGTAGATGGTTGTGAGCCACCATGTGGTTGCTGGGAATTGAACTCAGGACCTCTGGAAGAGCAGCCAGTGATCTTAACCACTGAGCCACCTCTCCAGCCCCTACCTCTAACTTTTACAAATGTTTAATTAATTTGTAGCAAAAGCAAATAGGTATTTCTTAAATCTTGTCTAGAAACAGACTGGCATCGCTGGCTTAAGTCCCTGTTGGGGAGTTTGATACCCATGACTCTGCTGTCAGAGGGACAGAGGTTCCCTCTCCTCTATCAAGGCGACCTAGAGCCAGCACAGCCAGGGTGGGGCCTGGCTCAGCTCTGGTTTTGGTAATGTTTGGTTTCCTTTCACTTCTCAAGAGAATGTCCTTCTCCCTGCCATCCCCGCCGGCCTGTGCTGCTGCTGGGCCTTCCCTCCTCTCCATAACCTGACACTACTCCAGGCCAGAGACAAGTCAGGAACTGGCGAGCATGCACATGTACTCAGCCACGACTTGGTCCAACTGTCTTGTTTACTGTTTGTTCGTTTGCTTTTGTGACTAGATCTCACTGTGTAGCCCAGGCTGGCCTCCGAACTCACAGCGATCCGCCTGCCTCTGCCTCCCGAGTGCTGGGATTAAAGGCGTGCGCCACCACTGCCCAGCTGGTCTTCAAACTCTTGATCATGACCCCACTTCATCCTCTTGAGTACTGCACCATCTTGTCTGGCTCTCACTAATTCCCTTCTTAAGGAATGACAGTGGCTTGATCTTGCTAGTTCTTATAATAGGAAAATCTCAGCTTTCTGCCCAGACTGTGTCAACTAGGGTACAAGGACACAGCTGCTTGATAAGAAGACAGCACTGGGAGACTTGCAGGTCTTGATGGGTAGAGGCTCTGCCATGCTGCTGGCCCCGAGAGACTCCCCAGGCCTGGGAGGTTATAGGGCCCATCTCAGCTGCAGGGCAGAAACAGGCATGGGGGAGGGAGGACGGCACAGGGGTCCCATATTGCCCCAACAGACCAATCCCACTTCGTCCCCCAGCAACACTCTCCTCCAGCTGTCCAACTGGGTCTTCTTACATGCAAAGCACAGACTCTCCCGTCACTTGGGCTGGTCTGAGTCACCCCTTAGCCTCACCCATATCCCTTCCCAGAGCTCTTGTCAGGAAGAACCCGTGCTTCTGTCCCTCTGTAGCCAGCACGTTGGCGTCTGTAGGTCTATTTATAATGTTACATTCACACACAAAATCACTGCTGCTTTCCTAATCACAGTGTCCCTGTGTGGTCCCAGAGCAACAAGCAACATCAAGAGAGACAGACAAGACGGGGGACAGATTGACAAAGACTGGAAGGACAGGGGACTCCCAGCTTTGCCTTTCCTGAACCACGCCCATTGTTCTTTCATCCTCACTGGACTGTCCAGAAAGGAGGAACTGAGTTTGCTTTCCTCCATCGTGTCCTAACTATTAAAACTCATGTACATGTTGATTGCAGTACTTCATGGAATTTTTCATACATGAAGAGCTGTGGTGGCGCACACCTTTAATCCCAGCACTCAGGAGGTAGAGGCACATGGATCTCTGAGTTCAAGGCCAGCCTGGAGTATAGAGCAAGTCCTAGACACACACACACACACATACACACACACTTGTACCACCTGCTCATAGAGGCAGCATCTGTGCCAATGATGAGTGAGGCATCTGTCTCACAGGCTTATGCTGTACACATTCACTTTAGTAGAGTAAAGCAACTGGAGCTGGCGTGTGGTGTGTGAATGTGGAAATATTTCATCTGTGTCCTCTCTTGTTCATATCTTTGGGCATGCTTTCCAACCAAAGGAATTCATGTTTTTCTTCTTCTTTTTATTTCTCAGTGCAGGGTTTTTCTGCGTAGCCTTGGCTGCCCTAGAACTCACTTTGTAGACCAGGCTGGCCTCAATTTAGAGGTCTGCCTC
Organism: Acomys minous; assembly: GCF_964271855.1. NCBI lineage: Eukaryota > Metazoa > Chordata > Mammalia > Rodentia > Muridae > Acomys > Acomys minous. Next base: position 40,155,888 of record NC_140498.1, on the reverse strand, counting down.
CCTCCGCCTCCCAAATGCTGGGATTAAAGGTGTGCACCACCATGTCCAGCTAGCTAGCCAGAGAATTTTTTTATGCGTATTTCAAGACGGTGAAGAGGTTGGAATTGAGGCAGACTGGGTACACAGGTTGCCAGCTTGTGTCTTCTGAAACAATAAATAATAAACAAGGAATGAAGCCTAAGGAAACAAGACCAAACATAAAAAGATGCCAGCAGGGTGGACAAGTAGGGAGACACTTGCCAGGTCAGCAGGAGCCAGATGCTACTGAGTACCCACCCACGTGCTCCCTGTTCCAAGTGCCCCTTTTGGTCTGTGCGTGTTTTGATGGGGCTGGAGAGTTGGCTCAGTGGGTAAATGCCTGCCTTACAGACATGAGGACTTTAATTCAAAAACTCAGAACCCACATGAAAGCCAGGTGTGGTGGTGTAAGCCTCTAACTGTACGGGGATGGAGACAGGTGCGTCCTGGGAAAGAAAAGTATACTCTAGCCAACCCATCTAACCAGAAGGGCAAGTTCTAGGTTCAGTGAGAGCGCCTGTCTCATAAAATATGATGGAGGATGGCTCCATCAAATAAGACGGCTCAGTGGGTAAGGCACTTGCTGCCCAGTGATAAAATCTGACAACTGTAATTCAGTCCCCAGAAGTCACATAAAGGTGAAAAGAAAGAACCAACTCCATAGAGTTGTTCTCTGACCTCCATGCATGTATGCCATGCATGTGTTGTGACATGCACACTCCTACACACAGATCATACATACATATAAAATGAAGGGAGTTTGGGGGGGTTGTTTTATTTATTTATTTATTTTTTACAAAAAAGAGGTAGAAAGCAATAGAGGAAGATACCCAAATTCAATCTCTAGCTAAAGCATGTACACACATGTGCATATACATGTATTCACTACACATATGCACAAAATGTTTACATTTTGTTCAATGGCCCCAGATTTACATCCATGTTATCCTTCCTCAAAATGGAATCGATGAACTGATTGGCTCCATAGCCTCAGGGTGAACTACCAAGCAGGGTGAGATACCCACACGGCTCCCTCATTTGTCTTGGATTTGGTTTGCATCACTGATATGTAAGAAGAAAGGGGCTGAAAGTAACCTCGTACAAGATGGCTCCATAGGTGCCTGGCGGGTGGCGCACGTCTCTAATCTCAGCACTGGGGAGGCAGAGGCAGGCGAATCTCTGTGAGTTCAAGACCTGCCTAGTCTACAAAGAGAATTCCAGGGCTATTACACAGAGAGATCCTGTCTTTAAGCCCCACCCCCACCCCCAAAAATTCTGGGCTGGAGAGATGGCTCAGTGGTTAAGAGCATTGGCTGTTCTTCCACAGGCCCTCAGTTCAATTTCCAGCAACCACATGGTGGCTCACAACCATCTATATAATGGGATCTGGTGCCCTGTTCTGGTGTGCAGACATACATGCAGACAGAACACTGTATATATAATAACTAAATCTTAAAAAATAAAACAACAACAACAAAACAAAGCGAAATAAGATGGCTCAGTAGTTAAAAGCAATAGCTGCTCTTCTAAAGGACCCAGTTTGACTCCCAGCACCTATATGGCAGGTCACAACTGTCTGTAACTCCTGTTTCAGGGGATCTGACACACTCACACAGACATACAAGCAGTCAAAACACCTATGTACATAACATTTTAAAAAATTATTTTAAAAAAATAGTTCCAATATTTGTTTGTTTGGGGGGGTTGGGGGAGTTGTTTGGTTTGTTTTTATGAGACAGAGTTTTTTTGTGTAGCCCTTGATGTCCTGAAATACACTGTATAATCCAGGCTGGCCTTGAACCCAGAGATCCATCTGCTTCTGCCTCCCTAGTGCTGGGATTAAAGGTGTGTACCACCACAGCCCAGCAAATTCCTTCGTTAACTAATTAATTAAAGTTTTTCTTTAGAAACTTGTTTTGATTAAAATTTTTGAATGTCTCTAAACCTTCTGGTAAGGACTGAGGTGCATTCATGGAACTGGGAAAGTTAGCAAGGGAGAAACAGCAAGTGTTGGTACATGCAGGGCAGAGAGACCTGCTTTAATCCTCAAGGCCTTGGTGTGGTGCTCACTGGGGCTCACGGCTGCACCCCCAGGAGCATTATAAAATCAGCCTTCTCGTCGGTCGTGGTGGTGCACGACTTAATCTCAGCACTTGGGAGGCAGAGGCAGGTGGATTTATGTGAGTTCAAAGCCAGCCTGGTCCACAAAGCCAGTCTAAGACAGCCAGGGCTACACAGAGAAACCCTGTCTTGAAAAAACAAAAACAGGGCTGGAGAAATGGCTCAGTGGTTAAGGGCACCGCCTGCTCTTTTGGAGGTCCTGAGTTCAATTCCCAGCAACCACATGGTGGCTCACAACCATCTGTAATGTTATCTGATGCCCTCTTCTGCAGATAAAGCACTCATGTCAATAAATACAATAAACAAATCTTAAAAAAACAAAAGCAAGCTGGGCGTGGTGGCGCACGCCTTTAATCCCAGCACTCGGGAGGCAGAGGCAGGTGAATTGATGTGAGTTTGAGAAAAAAACCAAACCAAAACAACACAACAAGAAAACCTATGGCATTTGCAGATTCTTCGAGGTGCCAGCTCCCCCATGGCCTTTACTCAGTGTGGCCAGGCTTCTTTACTCACTAAGAAGCTCAGGTGGGCCTCCCCATTGCTCCTTCCCACAGATTGACACTGTTATATCTGCTTCCCCATTTGCCTTGAATTACTTACTTAGCAAGTAACCGCTGACAGTCCTTGGTATGGGGGAGTTCTGGCACTCAGACCCAGGAGAGAGAAACAAAAGGAGGAGACCAAGGAGGAGACACAGCTCTAAACTATGAAGTATCAGTGGCAGGAGGAGTCCACTCCTCCCCAGGCAGCTGGAGGCGGAGCTGTGGAAGGCACAGGTGGCAGGGAAAGAGGGTTCAGGACAGGCAGGGTGACCAAGTGAGGAGCAGAGTCACATCTGTGGCATCGGCATCAGGAAGCCAGGGAGCATTTTACGTAAGGGGAAGGTGTAAGTTTTGCTCCATGAAGACGGAAGTGGGGCTGTGAGAGGAGGTATCAGATGCAGCGATGTCCTCTGCTGTGTCAGCCGGCACAGCCTAGAACATGGAGCCATGGAGCGGGTCACTTGCTGCATCCTAGCAGCAGGAAGTGCTTCTTCCAGCACAGTCTACGTAGTTAATGTCTGATCAAAATGAATCCTGCATGACTAGAGCCTCCACACCTTCTGGGATTCCCAGGGGCCATGGTAGGCATTAGCTCTGGAGCTCACAGATGACTAATGATTTATTCCACCAAAGGTATCTCTTTGAGGAAGTTAAGACCTAGGTCACCCTCCCAGAGGTGGCATTCTTACCATAACAAGAGGTGTGGGCACTGGAGTCTGATTTCTTTTTCTTTTTTCTTTTTTTCTTTTTTTTTAAGCGAATATGAAGTACTTCAGAATAGGCAGATCAGCCAAGCCTTCCAGCCCCGGGGCAGTTCTCTGCAGGGTTACTCTTTGCTGGCAGCACAGCGGCTAAGCATAGTCTAACTGTGGCAGGCCAGTGTCACTCCCACTGGGAAAGGCATAAGGTGCAGGATTAGAAGCAGCACCTCCACTGGCCTCATGTTTGCCAGTATCACAATCACAGACTCACTTACGCCATTTGGCTGTGAGTTGTTCTCTATCTCTGTCTCTGTGTCTGTCTCTGTGTCTCTCTTTCTCTCTCTGTCTCTCTGTCTCTGTCTGTCTGTCTGTCTCTCTCTCTTGGGGTGGGGGCAGGATGCGCATGTAGGCAAGTGCCCTACCACTAAGCAGCCTTTCCTTTTTTAGCACCACCATAATATGTGTGTATGTTTGATATATGGTTGCCATGACTAGCTATATTAGGTCTCATGTACATAAACTAAACTTTCAGAGAATGTATCTGCTCCAGGAACACCATATAAGATGAACGAACATTCATCCTGTTGATTGGTTAAAGAAATATAAATTCACATGTGCATCAAAGACCTGGTATAGCCCCCTATGTCCTGAAAATATAAGTTGGAAGATAAAAACTATAGGTCTGGGCTTGGTAGATGGCTCAGTGGGCAAAATACTACAATGCAAATATGAGGGCCTGAGTTCAGATCCTCCACAAAACTTACATTAAAAAAAAAAATCCAGGCAGTGGTAGAGCATGCCTTTCTTCCCAACATCCAGGAAACGGAGGCAGACAAATCCAAGTTTGAAGCCAGCCTGGTCTGCAGAGTGAGTTCCAAGAAAACCAGGGATACACAGAGAAACCCTGTCAGAGAGAATAAAGAAAGAAGGAAGGAAGAAAGGAAAGAAAGAAAGAAAGCCAAACAAGCTCAGCACAGTGGTGAGGATCTGTACCCAGTTCCCATCAATGGAGAGTGGTAGAGAGGTAGAGTGGTAGAGAGCTGACTTGACGAGCTTCAGGTTCATTGAGAGATCCTGTCTCAAAAAATAAGGTAGAGGGGGCTGGAGAGATGGCTTAGAGGTTAAGTGTACTGACTGCTTTTCTGGAGGTCCTGAGTTCAAATCCCAGCAACCACATGGTAGCTCACAATCATCTGTAATGTGATCTGATACCCACTTCTGGCCTGCAGATGTACATGTAGGCAGAACACTGTATACACAATAATAAATAAATCTTTTTTAAAAAATAAAAAATAAAGGTAGAGAATGATGAGGAAAGACACCTGACATGGACCTCAGGCCTCCACACACAAGCATGTGTGCACACAGCTACATTAACAAGGACATACAGCATCCATGCACATCTGCTCACACACACATATATAAACAGGGAGCCTGACTGATGGGCACTTTACAAAGGAAAAGTGAGCAAGGCAGCCTCGTCCCTATCCATCAGTAGTCATGGAAACCTAGCAGTATGTGGCCAGGGGCTGGACTGATTTCCATGTAGCTCACTTTTCTCACTGAGTGTAATTTCAGAGGCTGCATCTTACTTGCTTTTTAATATATTTTTTAAAGCAGAAAGGAGCCAGGTGTGGTGACGCATGTCTTTAATCCCAGCACTCGGAAGGCAGAGGCAGGCAGATCGCTGTGAGTTTGAGGCCAGCCTGGTCTACAAAGTGAGTCTAGGACAGCCAAGGCTACACAGAGAAACTCTGTCTCAAAAAACAAAACCAACCAAACCAAAAAAAAAAAAAAAGGAGAAAGGAAAGTCTAGGGTGTTCCCTGTAGAAAAGCATAACCATGTAATAAAGTCTGACACTGGATACTAATATGGTGGCACATACCTACAGTCCCAGCAGCAGGGAGGCAGAGACAGGAGGACCTCAAGTTCCAGGCTGGCCTGGGCTACATAGAGAGACACTCTTTCAAAAAACAAAAACAAATGTTTTACACATCACTCGTTGTGTGTGAAGATCAGTCTGAGTAAGCTTCAGTTGTGTTGTAGATCAACTTTGATCACATTAGAACACACACACACTAAGTGGACACGGAATAGCCCATCCATTCTCAATATGGACCCCTACAGGGACCCTCCGCACAGGGAGCTGGGTGTACCAAGGCCAGCCCAGGGACATGTGTCCTGCAGAGAGGATCTAACACACTGAAACAGGAATAGCTGTTAGCATCCTGACGCTCCTGCAGTTGGCTGCCATCCAAGGCCTGCCCTGAGCCAACAGATGAGACATTATAGACTAAGATATGTGATAGGAAGAAATCACCCCTTTGTTCAGTGTCATCAATAAAAAACAAATGAAAACCTATGAAAGCAGAGACATGTAGCCCCGCGAGTCCCTGTCTCTTGTGAGAAGGCACCTGGAGTCAGCCGGCTCAGCAGATTGCACTGCAGACACTATTCTGAAATCAGGTTAGTGTCTGCTTGTGGGACCTCCATGCTTAGGAGAGGTCTGGACCAGTAAGCTGAGGCTGGCATCTAGCTTCGAGTTCCTACTTTCATTACCCCTAAGTTGAGGCTCCCTTTCTCCTCGGTGTCCTCTCCCCTGAAGACTTCTCTCCCTGAGACTCTCAGTGATGTAACCTGCCTGTCCAGAAACCTACCAAAGGGAAGTGCTTCAGCGAGCACTCTGTTCTGCACATGGGATCAGTTCCATCTCTATGAAGTCCTGTTGCCAAAGCAAACAGCCCTTTCCTGTGCACTGGCCAGCGGAGGGCGGTGTGAATTCCAGCACAGTGGAGAGCGTCCCTTTCCTCTCTTTCTTCCTTCCTGCCCTTTTCCTGGGGCCTAAGCTTCTGTCACAAGGTCTTCCTTTTGGAATGACTATCAAACATACACACAGGTGGCATCAGAGGAAAGACACTGGGGCTGACCTCTGGTGCTCCTCTGCAATTGAGTAAGCAAAGTCCCTGTGTCCTAGAGGGAACATGGCTGGCTTCTAATTAGCATACTGACAAAGGGACAGTTGCAGACATTGCTAGCATTGCATGTCCAGCGTGTATATGCAACGAAGGAACATAAGCAGCCAGGTCTCTACCTCTGTCATCACTAGACTTGAATCCCTTGTGTTAAGACCCATCACTTCATGACCTGAGCCTGATTGGGTTTTGTCTAAATGGCTCTTTCTAGTAGGAGGATCTGGGGCATTGAGGAGCAAAGAATCATGTTCTTTTAAAGCTGCCAGGTGGCTCAGTTGAGGAAGGAAGAAGGGGAGGAAAGATGAGGAATGACTAGGATGCAGAGCAGTACTGGAGGACCAGATAAAGAAGACAGAAAAGGAAATTATCCGGAACAAGGAAAGTCGAATCAAAAGATACTTTGTCAGAGGGCTTGGTGGTGCACGCCTGCAATCCCAGCACTCAGGGAGGCAGAGGCAGGTGGATCTCTGTGAGTTCAAGACCAGCCTGGTCTACAAAGTGAGTCCAGGACAACCAGGACTACACAGAGAAACCCTGTCTCAGAAAACAAAACAAAAACAAAAAGACACTGTTTCAGTTAGTGTTTACTACCCTCAGCAAAACCAGCAGCATCAGCCTCAGGAATGCTTAGAAGCCCCGAAAGCCACTAAAAGAAGAAACTATACAGTTACCAGGAAAGGATGAAGGGAACCATTGAGGGGTTGGGGTTTGTTGTTGGAGGGGGTTCATTTGTTTGTTTTGAGACAGAGTCTTAATTATGTAGCCCCGGCTACAGAACTTGCTCTGTAGACCAGGCTGGCTTCTAACTCAAACAGCTCTGCCCACCTCTGCTTCCCAAATGCTGGCATTAAAGGTGTGTGCCACCACACCTTGCCTCCGGCAGTTTTTGACCAGGTTCAGAACTGGCTGAGCCAAGAGATAAAGAACGAATCAGAGCCCAGTGTTGAAAGTGGTCTTGGGGATGCTAACCTCTGTAGGCTAAAAAGTGCGTGAGAGGAACACACCTGGTCAATGGGCTTTGGAAGGCTGAGCTGCAGAAGTCAAATGCAGGGAGTCCCAGTGCAGGCTCACCAACTTCAGAGAAACAGAGCTGTGTTGCATAAGACCTGGGCTTGTTGCTAAGCTTTCATAAGCAGAGACTTACTCAGCAAGTGTGATGGAGCTGCAGGCAGTCCAGCTCTCTGGAGGGAGCACAGGCACACTGTGAGTTTGAAGCCAACCTAAGCTCCATAGCAAACTGAAAAGAAACCTAAACTTTTTTATACAGGAGACTGTCTCAAAAAGCCAAAGACCGAAGTTGGGTGTGGTGATGCGTGCTTGTAGGAACCACTTAGTATATAGGGGCAGGAAGAAATCCAGTTTGAAAACAGCCTGGACTGTATAGTGAGTTCCAGGCCATCAAGAACTATATGGAGAGCTCTAGGCCAGCCTGGGCCCCCTGATGTGACTCCATCTCAAAACACATGAAGTGAAAAAAAAAATTGTTTACCTTTTATTTAATGGCTGAACATATGACTCAGTAGTAAAGTGTTTGTCTGACATGCACAAAGCCCTGGGCTCAGTTGCAGAACACACACACACATACATACCTGCATGCATACATGTTGGAGAAGAGAAAGGCTTAGATTCTACCATGAAGGCATCTCTGAATAAAGTTATTAACTTAGACAACCCACTTTTCCCCTGGATGTTCCTAAGCACCAGGAAGTCAAATTGGTGCTATATGCCATGTTTTTATCCTTTTTTGCTATATACTGCCAGTGTGCTAAGAGATGTGGAAATAAGTTATATAAGCTATAATGGTAATAGGTGTAGAAGAGGAGCTGTTAATTCAGAATTACACATTCACTGTCATTTCTGAGTCCTCCAGCTCCCATCTCTCTGGCTCCCAGAACAAATTGTAGAACTTTCTGAGCCTGGCATTCCATAGGGAAGATGCCCTAAGCCCTTTCATGTGTCAGAAGGACCGACCACACAGGAATAACTAAGGAGCTAGTGATGACCTCACGGGCTTGACCCCGGGAGTAGCGCCCTCACAGTGGACTCCTTAGGCAACACGGCTCTAAGGAAGACAGAGGAGCAGCCCTTTGGATGTACAACTTGACCCTGTTACAGAGTTCTATGTCAGCCAGGAGCGGGGTGGCTCACACCTGTAATCCTAACACCCAGGGAGGCAGAAGCAGGCAGATCTCTGTGAGTTCAAGGCTAGAGTGGTCTACAAAATGAGTCCAGGACAGCCAAGGCTACACAGAGAACCTTCCCCCCAAAAAAAACCTTTACATCACCACTAAGTCATGGTCCCCCCCCCCCCAACCAGGAATCTTATCTTCAGAACCAGCTTAGTGAGGCCTGGACCATGCCTTTGTGAATGCTAGAGGAATCAGTCAGCAGGGAGGCCATGCCAGAGACATGCAGACTTGACTGATTCCTACAGGATAGCTCACCCACCCAGAGTGTACAGCAGGGGAGCCCAGGTTCACACTCAAGGACACAGAGAATAGACATTGGAGATGGTGTCTCCTCAGTGTGGATATCACCACAGGGCTTTAGGGGTCAGAGGCAGTACTGGTGACATCCAAAGACAGTCCACCTATGGATCAGCGGGTCGTGTGTCCCACCTCATATTCCGATGGCATAGGTGGAGGGATTCAAAGAAGGACTTGGTAGTGGGCAGAGCCAGGTGTGGAGCCAAGTGGCCTGTGCTAGAGCCAACACAATATCTGGCACAAGCCTGAAGAATTTGGAAGTCCTCAAAAGCCACACAGAGCCCACCCCAGCTCCTTTCCCTGCCCCCGGTGCTGCATAGTGCCAGTGAAGAGCCAGAGGCCACACACGCGGCGCGCATGCATTCCCCACAGACCACTTGTGCTTGTATACTCAGTGCTACTTTCCCTCCTCTGCCCATGCCACACTGTGAGTTCCAGGCTAGCCTGAGCTACATGTCAAAGGAAAAAGGGGGCTGCAGGTATAGCTCAGTGTAAAGTGCTTGCTAGCACGTGGGAAACCTCAGTTCAGTACCCAGTACCATTAAAAAAAAAAATCAAGCCACAGAGCTACAGAAGATGCAGCAAAGAGAAGAGAAATAAAGAGCAGAGGAAATACAAATGGGCACACAGAGCAGGAGCAGACACTATGTCCAGCGCCTTCAGCTGCGTGGGCTTCTATAGAGAGGCCAAAAGACAGCACTAAGACCAGTCACTTGGAGCCAAATGCTCAGGACCCTGGCATGCCCAGCTTCTCATTACAGACTCTTGCTCCTGGGGACATGGGTGCACCAGTGCTGTGCGCACTGCCGAGAGGGTTCCGCATGCGGAGTCTTCATGGGCTGACAGGCAGCTGATCATTACGCTAGCAGGCCTTGAGTGGGAGACAGTGGGAGACCCTGCCATTTTTTAAAAAGATTTATTTATTATATATACAGTGCTCTGCCTATATGTACACCTAGCAGGCCAGAAGAGGGCATCAAATCACATTATAGATGGTTGTGAGCCACCATGTGGTTGCTGGGAATTGAACTCAGGACCTTTGGAAGGCTCTTAACCTCTGAGCCATCTCTCCAGCCCCAACCCTGGCTTGTTTGTTTGTTTGTTTGTTTGTTTGTTTGTTTCTCGAGACAGGATCTCTGTGTTAGCCTTGGCTGTCCTGGACTCGCTTTGTAGACCAGGCTGGCTTCGAACTCATAGTGATCCACCTGCCTCTGCCTCCCGAGTGCTGGGATTAAAGGTGTGTGCCACCACGCCTGGCAACCCTGGCATTTTTAAATCTATGCTGTGCTACTATTGCATAAAGCCAAGAAATGGGAAATGAGAAAAGAAAGTGGAAAGAGCGAGACAGCCATGTGGAACTGCCTGGCAATAGCAGATACTGTCAGAACCACCTCCCGTCCTTGTCTCCTCAAGACTTCAGTGAGCACTTCTCTTTGCTGAACTCTGTATCTTAGGACCTGCCTCCCTGACAGGCACATAGCATTGCTGCCATCACAGGGAAAAGTGTGGAATTTGAGTGCGCAGACAGTGTTGAGGGCACACGGAATAAGGGTCATGAAGGAATTTTTCAGGCTTCCAGATAAAACAAAATTAGACTTGAAATATCCTTGGCAGACACTGGAATGCCTTTGCATGCAGTGAGTTGAATATATAAGGGTAAAAACCACCCAAGATTGCTGACAGCCCATGAACAGAGCAGCATGCACGGCTGTCCTTGGTGTGTTGCTGAGCAAGGGTCACTCAGAGCTGCAGTTCTTGTAAGGGGGAGGGACAGTCCCTTTACTAACCCAGGGTTGTGCTGAACATGGTACTGGTGCCCAGAGATGTAGAGAGAACAGCAAGTGAGAGCACAGGAGAACGGGGAGTCCACCGGTGGCTCTGTCGCTTCTGCTGGTTTCCAGGGTCTCGCAGCCTCCTCAGTCTGTTCCACTTTCTTTCCTCTTTTCATTAGCATCTTCGTTCCCCCTGCCCACCCACCTCGCCCCAGCACTGGGTTCGCTTGACAACAGGTAATAGCAGGCGTTTCCTCGTCCTGTGACAGGACATCCTGGCGCCCCACAGTCTCTCCCTGGCTTTAAAACAGACCCAAGCACAGGAAAAAACCCAGCTCTAAAATTAGCAGTGTGATAGAAGAAAGGCACATAGCTGCTCTCTGTACTGTTTGTCAATGAAACGAGTCTAAACAGGCCAAATGCATTTCCTTTTTGGGCAAAACAGACCGGTCGGGGGTGATAGTCAGATGCCGAGGGGACAAGGCAGCCGGGAGGCAGGAGAGGCTACCCAAACTGCCCCGGGGGCCGCCGCCCTCATTGCTCTGGCTTTTTCCGCTGGCCTCCAGCTGTTGGGGAGTTTTTGGACAGAGATGGTCTAACCTTTCCAGAGGTTGTGCTGGCCTCGAAGTATTTAAAGCAGAAGTGTACCAATCCAGCACCCTTCAGGAGGCCCTTGGTACGCTCCCTCCAAGACTGCCAAAGACAACTGGGTTTCAATGAATGGAAGTTTTCCTTGTTCTGATTTTTCTTCAATGAGTATTTGGAAGCAACACTATTTTCTCATAAAACAGATGCTTTGCAGGAAACCACTGTCCATTCTGCCATGAGACCCACAGAAGGTCTAAATGACCCCGAGTGAGAGTCTCTAGGATGTTAATGTAAGAAAGGCGACCTTCAGGTCGATTACTGCACTGGAAGTAGTTACTTACACAGTCAAGAACTATTAGGAAGAAAAATAAACAATGAAAGAACTATTGTTCTTTCTTTCTTTCCCCTTTTTTTTTTTTGGTCACTAAGATGTCATGTTATTTTTTCGGAGGGAGATGGTTCAGACACGGTCTCACCATGTAACTCTGGCAGGCCTGGGAGGCACTGTATAAACCAGGCTGGCCTTGAACTCAGAGAGATCTGCCCACCTTTGGCTCCAGAGTGTTGAGATTAAAGATGTGCGTTCCTAAGTGTGGGGGGTTTTGATTGTTTGGGGTTTTTTGTTTGTTTGTTTGCTTGCTTGCTTGCTTTTTTTTTTTTTTTTTTTTTTAATTTTTTATTTTTTTGATACAGGGTTTCTCAGTGTAGCCTTGGGTATCCTGGAATTCATTCTGTAGACCAGGCTAGCCTTGAACTTACAGAGATACCTGCCTCTGCCTCCCAAGTGCTGATATTAAAAGAATGCACCACCACCACCCGCTACGCCCAGCTATATGGTATATTTGTAAAACTCTACTTTTTCTGTGATGTTTTCAAAATCTTCCATTTCATTCTTAAGGATGGACTCAGCTAGTAGAGGCCCTCACTTCAGTGGGAAGAATTGTTTTATGTGTCTGATCAGTAGAGGGCAAAGTGAGAAACTTTTCTAAACATGCCCCTGTTGTATGTTCAGTGGAGAAGTTGGGAAGAGGGCAGGGCTGACCTCAGTCACATCTGCATGGCTCACCTCAGCGTTTCTCACATCCAGAGGGAGTCACAGAAATGACCGTGCATTGCAGCTGGGTAAACTGCAGCTGCCTCATTGACTGGCTCACCGTCTCACTGGTAGAGCCAGGATACACTTGCAGCTCCCCTGCCACTGAGCCCTGGGTCTCTGCACAAGATTTCACAGTCTTCCCCAACCCCCTCCCCCACTGCCTCCTTCCCCCCCCCTTCCTGCCTCCCACTGGCTACAGGGAAGTGACTTTCCCAGGGCCATTCCGCCACTCTATTCTTAGCACTCAGGGTAGCAGGGCTTCCTGACTCCCACCAGGCGTTCTCTAGCACATAAATACTGGTCAGCCCCATTCTGGAAACTGTTTCTCAAGAAAGATAAAGGCCCAGGATCTATTATTCCTAGAATGATTCACTTCAGACTTCCTGCCGTTTCCCCTGTCAGGACTGTGCACTGCTCACAGGGATGGCTGGCGTTCTAGGCCTAAAAGGAAATGTCGACCAAGTGTGTCCCACAGCCCCACTCCTGTACCTGTGGGCCCTTCACTTCTGTCTGCAGACCACATAGCTGACGACCTGAGTGAGCTGCAGGAGGCTTGAACTCCACCCAGTTGGGATCCTAACCGTTCTTAACCCACAGGATGGAAGAGTGGAGCCCTTGGTCAGACAGCCGCCATGACTCCTACCTCCAGCCTAAATCTTCCACAACCCTGTGGATCATTTCTGGTGGTGACACCATTCTTATTCTTTAAAAACAGCAAATTTTCAGCCAGGCATGATGGCACATGACTTTAATCCCAGCACTCAGGAGACACAGATGGGTAGATTGCTGTGGTTTAAGACCAGCTGGGGCTGTCTCAAAGCAAACAAACAAACAAAAATAACAAACAGCAAATTTGCTCCCATCATACCTGCTCTTGCACATGGTATCCTCAGATCACTAGGTAGGTGGGTGGCCGCCTGATCCAGTGCTCAGAGCCAGCTCTGCTCTCTGATGACCCAGTGTCATGCAAGGCCAGGTTGTGGTCTGCATCTGTGTTACAGCCAGGATAGGAGCAGTGCATGCATGCATGGGTAGGCATATGCTGTGCACTCGGGGTGCGTATAACATGCTTACATGAACTTCTCACTGGTCATGAGCAAGGATTTGTGCTGAGCTCAGGTCAGGCCAAGGGAAGCCTCACTTAGACAAAGCCCGGCCTTCCGTTGTGGTTATTAGCTGAGTGGTTGGGACCGGGCTGGGGCTGTCCCCCGCCTCTGCCCAGCAGAAGCCAGCCGCTTCAAATTGGCATTGGGATCACACTGACATACAGAAGGGCAGATGTGGTACAGATTCCATAGACTTGGAAAAGCAGAGCAACCTCACTTCAGTATGTTAGAACCACCATTAAGACAGAAATGGGCCACCCGAGATCCCAGAGTGCGCTCCCTCCATCATAGCAAAAGGACCCAGCAGGTCTGCCGGCTTCATTCTGCCCGCCCTGGGTACTTACTTGCCAGCTGGAATGCAGCAGCCATTGCCTCCTCCCAGCACTGGGACTCTGGTGACATCAGGGGCAGGCCTGTCAGCCCAAGGACGAAGGTGAAATGACCCACGGCAAGTGCGGCTGTGGCCACCAGGTTGCAAGCACGCATCATGTCAAACTGTACTGTGGGCCGAAAGGAGGGAAGGCAGGTGGTCAGTACGGTGGGCCACTTAGGGAGAGCCAAGGCAGGCTGGCCACCCGCACCTTCAGTGATAGCCACTTCCTTCCAGGCCTCCATTGGACATTTGAAAAGACAATACAGACAGCTAGTGTCTTCTCTGAACAGAACTCTAAGCAAGCACCTTCCCTGCTCTGTGAAGTCCTTTCACTGTCCGCTGAAGGATCTCCTAGCATGTCTGCAGTGGTCACATCCCACCTACACTGGAACACTGCTCTGTGATGTGGTCTTTGTGTGTGTGGTGTATGTATGTGCATACACGCGGTGCTGGGGGCAGGGGTAGGCCTTGCTTACGTGTGTGTGCACACGGATTGCTCTCTGCCTTAGTTTTTGAAATAGGGTCTTACTGCTTCTGTGTCTCGTCATTTGGGCTAGGCTGGCTGCCCACTGAACCCCTGGGATCCTCCCATCCCTGCCTTTGTCAGTGCTGGGGTTACAGGAACATACCACTTCACACAGGTTTAATGCAAGGGCCATAGATCTTACACAGCAAACAGTTAACTCACTGAGCCATCTCCCCATCCCCTGGTTTGGGTCTTGATAAGACAAATGTTCCTTTTTCTCAGGTTCTGTGTTGAAGCTAGAAGGAAAGTCCAGCTGGCAGTGGAGGGCCTCTGGCTCAGTAATGGACCCCACGGGTCCTTAGCTCCTCTTCCCGTTTAGCTGTTCAGATACCCAAGAACTCGACATTGGTTTTTATTTTGGTTTGGGCTTTTTGCTTGTTTTGTTTCATTTTGGGGTTTTGTTTTGTTTTGTTTGTTAGAGGCAGGATCTCTCAACATAGCCCTGGCTGACTTAGGACTCACTACGTAGACCAGGCTAGCCTCAAACTCAGAGATCCGCCTGCCTCTGCCTCCTGGGTGCTAGGATTAAAGGCATGAGCCACCACACCTGGTTTGAAACTCAGTTTCGTTACCTTTCCCTCTTGTGGGCAAAAGATTTGAGCCTGTAACACTTAGAGACTTCACCTGGCCTCTACCAGCAAGGACAGAGCAGGGACCAGACTTGAGTCCGCTGAGCCCAGGCTTCATCCACTTATTTCCGAGATCCCATGTTCTTCACTCTGCCAGCAGCCAGAGTGCTGCCCTATCTTTGTGCCTGCCTCCCTGGCTTTTTTTTTTTTTTCCGAGACAGGGTTTCTCTGTGTAACAGCTCTGGCTGTTGTGGAACTCGCTCTGTAGTCCAGGCTGGTCTCGAACTCAGATCCACCTGCCTCCCAAGTGCTGGGATTAAAGGTGTGCGCCGCCTGGCTGGCGCCTCCCTGTCTTTTGTTCTCTGCCCTACGCCCTCACTTCAGGAGATGGTCAAGGCAGAGTGCGGTCGGTAAACAGTAGGGAGAGCATCTGGCCCAGATTCGTGTCCCCCGCCACCACCAAAGCCCATTCTGTGAGATGGCAGTACACCAGCATGCTCACATGTACAGGCCGGGTTGCTCCCAGATCAAGAGACCGATCAGTGGAGACCGCTGGGCACCAGGGGACGTGCTCAGGAGGAGCAGCATGCTGCAGCCCAGCCTCATATTCCCATGGCTTGTGGTCCAGCAGTAGTTAGGGAGTTCTCCTCACAAACTTGTTGCAGATGAGTCAGGGCTCAGCTCAAAGCAGACCTTGAAGACTAGAGGTGCTACCCTCCCCAAGTGTGAAAGACTGATTATCAGAAGTGGCTTACGACAGATGTTATCACGGGAAACACACGAACTGAACATGGAAGCGCTTAACATTCCAGGATCCTTGAGGAGCCTGTGCTGCAGGGTTACTGTTGTACCGTCTTCCTCTGTGGGCCAGGAAGGCACAGAGGCTGGCCGTCTCATGTATGGGATAAGTAGACTCTTTTGTGTGAGCCAGGAAGTAAGAGACCTACAGATCTTCTCTCCCATTTGTCACAAAACACTGAGAGGCAACCCATGGGAGAGGAGACTGCTTCACCTCAGAGGGTCTTTCAGATAGCCACAAGAAGGTTGAACCATTACTGCCAATGTTGACAGTTCTGTTTGGTTTGAGCTAAGTGTTTATTGAAATGTGATACAGACTTACAAAGTAGCTCAAAGCTCTCAGGCTCAGTGTCTGCCTTTCCTCCCCTCTCACGTGGCTTCTGTATCTGGGCACATGATGGACACCTCACTGTCCCTGCGCCATCCAACCTATTCCCCAAGCCCCACCCTCCCAGGTCCCTCTCACTACACACAAAGGCAGATTCTCAAGTCCCCCGTTTGCCCTCTTCTAATGGCCTGACCTAATAGGTGACTATCTAGAGTAAGGTAAGGCCTGTGAGAACACATAGGCCTGGAGGTTAGACGTTAGAGCCCTGGGAAGTCTCATCCAAATGGCCAGAGTCCTCTGTGTACTGCTCTGCTCCTGGAGACTGACCGTGTCCAGCGGTCAACCTCCATACAGGTGAAGGGTAAATGTCATGGGCAACCCTGGATGAGAATTAGCTTCTCTGTGTGTTGTGTCAGTAAGCGTGTGGAATGGTGCCAAGAACTTAGGTAAAACCACTCCATTCTGGCAACCATGAAGTGAAGTCCCTTTCCCTTCAGTCCTTTCTCAGACCATTATGGCAGTTTGAGACAAGTCATCTTGTCACATGAACTGAGCACAGACTTGCCCTTGGGGTGCTGTGCCATGTGGCTGCCACCTCTGCCCAGACCCCTGTGTGCCCCACCCCATCAACATGCTGGATAGTGTCTCACTCCTTACAGGGTCATGTTTATATTTAGGCCGTGGAGTCACAGAGTCATCCAGGGGTTTTGTGCCACTTCCTGCCACCAAGGGTCAGCTTGTCCTGCCCAGTCTATTTCAAGCTGCTTCCTCTGCAGCTCCTGTCATTCAGAACTTGAGGGCCCCTTCTAGATCCCAGGCTTTTCCAAAGTTGCCCCCTCCATTCTGAGGGTAGCACAAGCGGATTTAAATCCAGTGAACTGAGCCGGGCTAGGTGGTGCACGCCTGTAATCCCAGCCCTCGGGAGGCAGAGGCAGGCAGATCTCTGTGAGTTTGGGGCTAGCCTGGTCTACAAAGTGAGTCCAGGACAGCCAAAGCTAAACAGAGAAACCCTGTCTGGAAAAAAAAAAACCCCAGTGATCCTTGCATACCGACTGCATATGTGAAGAGGTCTGTGGATGTACAAGATTTTAAGCTTACTGGACAATCCAGGCTGCCCATGTGTCTGGTGACGCACCAGATTGAGATGCTGCTAGATCAACAGCAGTCGCCACTGCCTGGACCCTTCCTGCCCGGTTGGGCACTCAGAGCAGAGCACACAGCCTCCAGCGGGCCCTTCTTCTGCTGATTGAAAATGTATGTCCTTTAGCCCTTAGTTACACCAACCCAAACGCAGATCACCACAGACCCTAACACGGCTGCTTTAGAGGGGCTGAGGAAGGGCCTGGCAAGGTCAGCAGCTGAAAGCACTTGCCATGCAAGCCTCATGACCTGAGTTTGACCCCCCGGAACCCACATAAGGTAGAGGAGGAGAACCAACTCACAAAAGTTGACCTCAAATCTCCACACGTGCAACATGGTATACATGTGTCCGCTTACATGCATGTGTGTGCATGCTGATAAAAAATAAGTCTAAAACATTTAATAGAGGGACAAGACTTGAACTACGGTCTGGCAACACTTAAGACTCCTGGTAGGAAACGGTCACGCAGGTGCATCCCCCAAGGTATAGATGTATCTTAAAACAGGCGAGTGTGTAGGGGCTGGAGAGGTGGCTCAGCGGTTAAGAAGCACTGGCTGCTCTTCCAGAGGTCCTGAGTTCAGTTCCCAGCAACCACATGGGGCTCACAACCATCTATAATGTGATCTAATGTGCACTGTATAAATAAATAATTAATTTTTTAAAAAGCAGGCGAGTGTGATCTTGCACTCTAGGAAGATGTAGAGGGAGGAAGACTGACGGGGGGACTGGGAGCCCCAGCAGCAGCTGAAGTACTCCTTGAGCTGTGGGACTCACAGCATAGCATGGCTCTCCGAGCCCCAGGGAGTGCAGTCTCAGAGCCTAATGGCTCTCACTTCTCACAGAAGACTACGGTGGTGCCTGGGGTTCAGGCCAGGGGCTGCCTCTTTTGGTTTGCTGGTTGCACCTCCCTCCTTTACAGCTAGCTTGATAATGGCCACACACTGCAGGAGGCTCAGCCCAGTGCTGTGTGCTCCTGCAGGGTGCCCTGTCTATTTGGCAGGCAGTGTGTGCTCCAGAAGGTTCCCTCCATAATCTGGAAAGGCATTTCTGACTACCTACACCAACCTACATTCTTCAGAATGCCCTGTCATCTGTATACTGGACCTCTTGTTGTGGCTGGGGTTTTTTCTTGTTATTTATGTATGTTGTATACGTATGCATAATATATATATATATATGTGTGTGTGTGTGTGTGTGTGCGCATATATATGGGATGTGTGCCTGTTCACCCCATATGTGTTGGAGCATGTGGGTGTAGGCACACCTGTACTTGTATGTATATGTGTGTGGAGACCTGAGGTTGACATGACATGGAATATCTCCCTTGAGATACTTCTATACTGAGGCCTCTTCATTTGAACCAAGAGCTCATGTCACTTGTCAGCTTACTGCTCTGCCTCCAGGTGGGCCACCGCACGCACCTGGTGTTCACAGGGCACTGGGACTCTGAACTCGGGTCTTCATGTTTTCACAGTCAGCACTTTGCCTTCTGAGCCAGCTCCCCAGCCGTTTTACCGCATATGTCGGGCTTCTTTTTAAAATTTTGTTATTTTATGTATATAGGTGTCTGTGTATGTGCATATCTGTGCACCATGTATGTGCCTGGTACCCACAGAGGCCAGAGGTGGGCGTGGGATTCTCCTGCTACTGGAGTTGCAGGTGGAGTGAGTCACCGTGTGGTTCTGGGCAATCCCAGGTCCTCTGGAGAGCAGCAGGTGCTCTTAACCACAGAGCCATCTCTCCAGCCCATAATAAGGCTTCTTAAATCCTTCCTACCAGAACCCCCCTTTTAATTTTTGTTGTTGTTTTTGAGACAGGGTTTCTCTGTGTCGCCCTGTGTAGTCCGGGAACTCATAGCTGTCTATCTGTTTCTGCCTCCCAAATGCTGGGTTTAGAGGCATGCACCACCACTGCCTGGCTTAAATTTTTTATTTATTTTTGTTTTGTTTTGTTTTTTCAAGACAGAGTTTCTCTGTGTAGCCCTGGCTCTTCTTGAACTTGCTCTGTAGACCAGGCTAGCCTCAAACTTACAGAGATGCACCTGCCTCAAGTGCATTCAGCCTTTCAAGTGCTGGGATTAAAGGTGTGCACCACCACTACCACCTGGCTGGCTGGCCAGCTTGCTTATGTATGTATGTATGTATGTATGTATGTATGTATGTATGTATGTATGTATTGAGACAAGGATTTCTCTATGTAACCCTGGCTGGCCTGGGATTCCCTATGTAAATCAGACTAGCCTTGAACTCACAGGAATCCTTCTTCGTTCCAAGTGCTGAGATTTAAGTCCTGTGCCTCGGGTATATAGGTAGGTACAATAAGAATACAAGCTAAGCATTTACTGATAATAAATCATAAATACATGGTAAAAATAATTTTGATATACATATAATTCTACCAGTTTTACATTTTATTTTATGGTTTTTTGTTTTTTGTGTTTTTTTTTTTCAAGACAGGGTTTCTGTGTGTAGTCTTAGCTGTCCTGGACTCACTCTGTAGACCAGCCTGGTCTTGAACTCACAGTGATCGTGATCCCCCTGCCTCCGCCTCCCAAGCGCTGAGATTAAAGGTGTGCACCACCACGCCCAGCTATTTTACTATTTATTAAAGACAAAAGCAAACTGCATTCTAAGTAGATGAATGATCTAGATTAAGAATTAAATCTTGAAAAGAAAAAAAAAGAATTAAATCCTGGCTGAATATTTGGTACTACAGAATGTAGAGCATCTTCAGTTTTCAGATTTCTATTTTATAAACTTTTTATTTATTTACGTTAATTTATTTATTGGAGTAGAGCAATGTGTATTTCACAGAGGGTATGCAGAGATCAAAGAATAACTCTCAGAAACTGTTTCTCTTTTCCACCATGTGAGGTCCAAAGATCAAACTCAGGTTTTCAGGCTTGGTCTTAATGCCTTTACCTACTTGTCCATCTTGACAAACCCATATTTTTATTTTATTTTATTTTATTTATTTATTTATTTGGTTTTTCAAGACAAGGTTTCTCTGTGTAGCCTTGGATGTCCTGGACTCATTTTGTAGACCAGGCTGACCTTGAACTTACAGAGATCCACCTGCCTCTGTCTCCTATGTGCTGGGATTAAAGGCGTGTGCCACCATGCCTGGCTCTTTATTTTACTTGTTAAATGATATATTTATTTTTATGTTATGGGCATCAGCGTTTTGCCTGCATGTATGTCTGTGTGAGGGTGTCAGGTCTCCTGGCACTCAAGTTACAGACAATTGTGAGCTGCCATGTGGGTTCTTCACATGGCAGAAGTATAATTAATTGTTAAAAATTTTGTCTATATCCAAAATCAAAATTTCATTTAATGATTAATGAAACTCAACTCATCAAATCAAACATTATACAAGAGAAAAATAGTGGCACACCTTTATCCCAGCACTCCGGACAGAGGCAGGCAGATCTCTTTAAGTTTGAGACTTGCTTGGGTCTATATAGCAAGCTTCAGGTCAGGCAGAAACTATATAGTGAGACCTTGTCTCAAAGAGGAAAAAGAAAAACAATTACTATGATAATTCCAGCGATATACCAATTTGATACATACATGCTGAGGAACAATGGTAGGAAAAATGTTTAAAATCTTTATTACTTGTTATTGAACAAGTATGTTTCTGTGAGAGTAAGAAGCGTAGCATTGAAAAATCTGCCATCCATTACATACCAAGTTTCAAATGAGAGTTGAGGTGTCAGGCAGCAGCCCTTTACACACTGTGTGGCATGAGGGAGTGCCAAGTGCACACACTGTATGTTCAGGGCCAGCGCTGTAGTGACATGCACAGAACAGCACAGGTGAGCCCTGCCTGAACACATGTAAACACACATTCAGAAACTTCCACTATTGTCAGATTTTTGTGTGTGTGATCCCCCCCCCACACACACATTAACTCCATATGGGAACATGACCGGCAGTTGAAGAAACTGTGACTTAACTTAACCGAGAGAGTCTGCAGCTTTAAATTGCGGTAGAATTAGGTAAGTGTGGACATGTGGTGCTGAATGTTAACAACAGAGGAACAGCTTAATAGGCACCCCAAGCTTCATCTTGAAGGCCAGGAAAGGAGCTGCATAAATGACAGGGCTGGCTGGGCGTGGTGGCCCATGCCCTTAATCCCAGCACTCGGGAGGCAGAGGCCAGCGGATCGCTGTGAGTTTGAGGCAGCCTGGTCTACAAAGCAAGTCCAGGACAGCCAAGGCTACACAGAGAAACCCTGTCTTGGAGGAAAAAAATGACAGGGCTATTTGGAAAGAGAAAGACCCACTTGGTTTGCTTGTGGGTATGCATAGGCACAGTGCAGTGAGCTAGAAGGCTGGCTCACAGAGCCAGGAAGAGTGCAGGCTGACTGCCGGCCTGTCCTTCTGCCCTCTGCCCTCTGCCCTCTGCCCTCTGCCCTCCCCTTCTGTTGTCGTCCTTGCGCCTGTCTTCCTGGCAACCTGAGTACTCAGAGCTCTGCCGTACCCCAGGACAGAGTCTGCAGAGTCACCCACTGCCTGAATGGGAGTGCTGCAGAGCCCCACCCTGCTGAGGAAGAGGACCACTCCCTCTGAAGCTGCTGACCTCCAGCCAGTGGGCCCACCATCTGGCCTTTCATCTGTTGTGCTTGCCTATATGGACAGCCCAGGATCTCTCAGTGAAAGCATGGCATAAATATGCCTAGCCAACCAGTCTGTCGGGCCAAGTGGCCAGCCAACCAGCCTGTCATGATGTCCAACATGACACAAGGGTGTGTGGAGATGCTCAGAGCTGCCTAGGAGCAGGAGTTGAGGGATCTCCCTAGGCAACATGAAGGTCCAGCTGATCTGTGCCAGGGTTCAAAGTTTATGTTCATTATTCATGTGCAGCCTAAATTCAGAAACAAGACTAAGGATCCCTGACCAAGAGCTCAGGCTCTAAAAAGCAAGACAGAAAGTGAGCACCAGAGAGTGAGGGCAGCCCTAGGCTCAACTAGTCACATATGCCCCTGGCCTCTGGCTTCCAGTTTCCCTGAGGGTTGAGAAACCCTAGTCAGGGCTCTCAAGACATCTGGGAGCACAGAGCCCTTAGAGCAGAGTTCAGAATGTCATGGAATGGCCGTGTACTCATTCTGCATCTCAGGCTGGTCCCTTAGGTGTTTGCAGTCAAAAAGCACGGAGTGACTCTAACACCCTGTGTTCTACAAGCGAGAACTCATGGCCCAGAGCTGGCAAGGGGGTGATTCTCCCAGATGGCTCCACCAGTGATGGAAATGCTAGGGGTGGCCTGTCCTGTGGTCTTGCCCCAGTGCCCTAGGCTGCTTCTCATAATGAAATTGTGAGCAAGCCACATAGCCCCGTGACACAGACTGGTATGCCCATAGTGTGCATTGGAGGGTTTTATAAAGTGTCATTGCTCAGGCATGAAGGACACTACTACCCATGATGCCATCTGTCTAGCTGGCAGAATTTGAGCAGCTGCCCCTCCTGAGAGGGTTGATTTCTAGAACCACTTGAGTCACGTGGTAGGGTTCTGCGTGGGCGTCTCAAGGGCAGTCACTGGTCCGAGTTTAGATGGTAGCAGCTAGCGGGTGGTCTTGTAGCCTTGGGATACAGGTGGGCATGGGCGGGGGTGTCAGGCATCCCTGGCCATGTGGTTGCTGTTGTCTCAGTCCATGAAGAGCACTCTGTGAGCTGACACTGAGCGGTCGGCACAAGTGGGAGCAAAGCTCATGGAGAGCAGAAGACGAGAGGAAGAGACCAGTAGCATCTCTCCCTCCAAGGCCCTGGGCACAAAGCCAAACAGTCCTGTCCCAAGCCAGGGGGTTAGGGACCAGCTTCCCCTCAGGAAATGCTGACTTATGGCTGCTTTGTTCCTATCGCGTTTCAGTCTCAGTGTGTGTTAGAATGTGTTAGCAACCAGAATTAGCCACTTAGCCTGTTTTCCAGAGTTTCATCCTGTTACTACCAAGAAGCTTCTCGCTGGTTTTACTGTTGGTTGAACAACAGCTGCTGCTCAGGTTCATTGGCGAGCAGCTACCTGCAGATGCCATATTAATTACAAAAGGATTGTTTTTCCCTCCTTTTGAGACAGGGTCTCACTGTGTAGCCCAGACTAGCCTGGCTCAGCACCTGAGTGCTAAGATTACAGTCATCCACCACCAGCCCAGCTTAGGAAACTTTTTAAATCGTCCAGGGAACCCAGCAGGTAAAACAGCAGGTTCACAGAGGTGGGAACCAGAGGAAGGCCCAGAGGAAATGTGGGGTCCTCAGGACAGGAGCAGCCAAGCCTGCCATTCTGTCACATAGGTGTAGGCAGGGAGGAGGTCACAGAGTCCCACTGTGCATTCTGTGGGAAGAATAGATGTCTGACACAAGATGTCCCTGGGATGCATCTGCTGGAGCTCAAAAGGCAGGGAAGGGAGGCATCACTAGGAACAGCTGGGCTCTTGGAGACTTTATGGTCCATAGTGTGCTGCTTTCAGAACTGGCTGTTCTCAGCACCTAGTGAGAAGTATAAGGTAGGAGCCCCAGCCTACACTCGGCCCCACCCCAGAAGACCTGAGGCCTCCAGGGCTGGGCAAAGCCACAGCCCATAAGAGAAACTTGGTGGAGCCTCAAGGTAACCAGCTTTCCTGCTGAGCTGTGATGGTCATAAATGCAGAGGGAGCACTCTCCACTGACACACCACACAGAGACCCAAGTTCAGCTGTTTAGCCTCCCGCAAGACACGAAGATGCTAAGAGTGTATTCATCTTTGACCCCCCCCTCTGTCTCTCTCTCTCTCTCTGTCTCTCTCTCTCTCTGTCTGTGTCTCTCTCTCTCTCTCTCTCTCTCTCTCTCTCTCTCTCTCTCTCTCTCTCTCTCTCTCTCTCTCTGTGCCTCTCTGTCTGGCTGTCCTGGACTTGATCTGTAGACCAGGCTGGCCTCAAACTCAAAGCTATCAACCTGCCTCCGCCTCCCCGAGTGCTGGATTTACAGGTGTGTGCCACCACGCCTGGCTTTGAGCTTTTTCTCAATAAAAGGCTCCCTACCTGCCTCACTGTAAGCTTAGGTACCTCTGCCTGTGATGTTCCCCTGCCTGGTCTGCAAGCCCTCTGTTGGTCAGGTATAGAGCTGAGGTGGCTGCCTTGGGCTCATTAATCAGGATCTCCAGAAAGTGCCCTTTAACACTGAGCAGATGACCACCTAACTCTCGTGCTTCCTAAAGATCAGTGTCATCTTCGCACAGCAGCCATCTGACCTGTAGCCTCCATAGCAGTCTCTAGTAGACTGGGCACGTGTAAGCCAGACCTCCTGTCAGTTTTAGGGGCCTGTCATCTGGAGAGAACATTCGTGCTAACAGATGTGCCTAGTTTAGGTAGCATCTTCATATTTATGTAACTCTTTCTTCTTGTACTCTCAAACCTGAGTACTATTTACTTTTAAAGCGAAGTTCCCAACTCCCAGGG
Organism: Acomys minous; assembly: GCF_964271855.1. Taxonomy (NCBI): domain Eukaryota; kingdom Metazoa; phylum Chordata; class Mammalia; order Rodentia; family Muridae; genus Acomys; species Acomys minous. The sequence continues at coordinate 40,131,325 of NC_140498.1, read as the reverse complement.
TAGTATAGAGACCTCAGGACAAGAGACCTGGGAAAGGAGAAGGCCACCATGGCATGGGGGAGGTCACACTGCCCCATGCTGCCATGTGCCTCCTCCGGTCTTCCAGATAGCCCAGCCAGAGAGAGCCTCCTTCAGTGTCCTAAAGGCCCCTGACCACTCCCGAACAGATCTCATACACATGTTCTTACTTGTCCTGTTTTACTCATTAGTTTTATATATGTGTGTGTATACATTTATACACACTTATATATGTATGCACACAGACACACACATATATATTGGTTTTTAGAAACAGAGTTTCTCTGTTCTGGACTCACTTTGTAGATCAGGCTGGCCTCAAACTCACAGAGATCCACCTGCCTCTGCCTCTGCCTCTGCCTCCCTGAGTGCTGGGATTAAGTAATATTTCTTTTCAACCAAGGAAAAATCACTTGATCTGGTTAACATACCCATCTTTCATCCTCCAGGCACATGACATGAATTCCTTCCCCGTGAAAGAAGCCAGAGGCAGGGGCTAGGCCAAACAGGGAGTTATGTAGCATTGCTTTTCAGAGCGACAGTGCGGCCCAGGTTCCCTGACACCACCCCAGCATGGGCACAACCTCCCCTCACCTAACAACCTAAAGGTGACAGAAAAATAAGGAGACTTACGTTTGACGGTGCCTCGGGACTCCTGGAAACCTGCTGATTCAGAGCCCCATCCTAGCACCTCACAGTCATGTGTGTCCACCTGCCCAGCTCGAGTCCCAGGGCTTGTGCCTCCCTTACCCCTGTCCACCAGCCAGCAGGACTTCCACAGCCCCACACTCCGCTTGCGTCCGTCCTCCAGCGTCTGGTACACCCAGTTGGGGGTAAAGGCTGCTGCGTTGTTGAGGATGAGGGAGACAAGAGCCACCAGCACAGCTGTGGCCACAAGTTTCTGTACAGTCATAGCTGACTGCCCAGTACTGTCTATGTCGGAGAAAGTCCCACGTCCCAGTCAGCTGCTGTGCATCCAGAGGAAGCTGAGATGCTGCTAGAGGCGGCTAGAGAACATCACCGCTCATCCTTGGGAAGCTGTGCAGCAGCTCCAGCCAGGTACACGAGGGTGCCGGAGGTCTGGGGAGGAGCCCATGGGACAGCTCACAGCTCTGTCTTATCCTCCCTCTTGAACCTGCAGCAGGGACAAGCCTGTGCTGAAGCTGCTCTCCCCAAGACCCATTCCAGGGAGAAATCTGGGGCACCACCTGCACCAGCGAGAATCCAGAGTTGTACGTGGGCCGTCTTCTTTGGGACAGAGGCCAGGGAGGCTGTGTCCACAGCCTCTTGCCTACAGCAGTGGAAAACAGAAAGGAGCTCAGGAGGCAGGCACAGCGTCAGAGTCAGCTGGGTCAAACTGCTTAGAACTGGCTGTGGGAGCCACCGCGGAGGAGCAGGCTTGTGGAAGCAGTGTGGGTTTGGCCACCTCTGTGGTACCTCTGCCACAAATGGCAGGTCCTGGAAAGCAGAATGCCTGCTACAAGGAAATGTGTGTACGCTACGCGAGTGTGTGGGAGCTCCCGCTTCCCTGTCTCTCAGCAGAGAGGAAATGGTTGTTTTTGAGGCTGTTTTTGGTGAGCAGGAGGGCGTAGCCAATTGCAACAAATAGCAGCCCTGCCACAGAGCCAGACACTAACAGGATGTGCTTCCTGATGGGAAAGGCCTGAGGAGACTTCTGAGGGCTGTTCCAGCCCACCCCTGGCTGCCTCTCCCCACCTTCCTGTCCCTTAGGAAATATCAGGGGTGCCAGCCAGGACAGTCATCTTACCTGTTGCCATCAAACCTAGCCAGCTGAGCAGGGTCCAGGACCAGGACATGCTACAGGCACCATAGGCAGGCAGAGTCCTACAAGACTAGGTTCCCAACTGTCATCCATCCATTGCCCACTGCCTGATTGGTACTGTGAGTCCCCAATAGTTCTCAGCCTGTAGGTCATGACCCCTTTGGGGAGGATTGAATGACCCTTTCACAGGGATCACCTGAGACCACCAGAAAACACATTACAATTAGTAACAGTAGCAAAATTACAATTGTGAAGTAGCAATGAAATAATTGTATGGTTGGGGGTCACCACCACATGAGGAACTGTATTCAAGGGTTGCAGCATCAGGAAGGGTGAGAACCACTGGGCTACAGCCTTCCCTCTCTACTGGGTTCTTCCTTTGGATAGGGAGATGGGTTCTGAGAGGAAAGAGCAGGGTGGGGAGGCACCTGAGACAGGCTGCCATCTGCTGGAAGAGACCCATACACCTCGGGGAGCAAGTGTGCTCAGACCTGATAGGGAAGGGGAGCTACTTGAGGAACCTCTGACTTGGGTTGTCCTGTGGTGGCAAGAAGAGGTGGAATTCTGGGACGGGGCTCATGGCACTGTGCAGGCTGGGGTAACTGTGGTTTCTGGCCAGCCAGGTTTGCTCACTAACATGGTGATCTTTCCTGATGGCTGTTCTATCATTTGCTCTCCTCATAGCTCTGACGGATAAAAACAGCCAGGTCTGAGGCTCTGCCCCTCCTCCAGAGACCCCCGCCCCCGCCCCTCCTCTGACAGGGCTCCACCCACCAGGGTTCCGGCTCCATAAATGAGCACAGCCTATGGGTGCTGTAGGCTGTCTCAACCATCTCAGGCACATGCGCCGGGTAGTGTGTATGCACGGTCTGCTGCTGACCCGTGCCCTAAGTAGGAACAGTGCGGCCTTTGCTGTCTTCAATCACATGTTTGTATTTATAGTCAGGCTCCTGGCACTCCATAGGTTGACGTTCTCAAAAGGTGAAAACTCTGCCTCCGCCTGGCCTTTTGTTTTGGTTTTTGGTTTTTGTGTGTGTGTGTGTGTGTGTGTGTGACAAGGTTTCTCTGTGTAGCCTTGGCTATCCTGGACTCACTTTGTAGACCAGGCTGGCCTCGAACTCATAGCAATCCACCTGCCTGCCCCCTCCCCCAGAGTGCTGGGATTAAAGGCGTGCGCCACTACCGCCCAGCTCCAGCTTTTTGACTGTCTCAAAATCCTTTGACATTTATAGCCAGTGTGGCTATGGCTTGCTTATACTTTCCATTCTCCTTGGCCTGGCTGGCGGAAGTGGACTCTTCATTCTGGGTCTCTGGGTCTAGTCTCTCTGTGGGGTAAGTCCTAAGCAGGAAGACCTTGACAAGTAGTGTGGGCTGCCATCCACTCTCAGCTCATGTTATGTTACTACTCCCAAGACACTTAAGTAGGACAGCTGGCACTGTTCCTGTCTGTGCCACCCCCTAGAGGCAGAATTAGGGTACAACATCTCTGATACAATATGCTAAACAAAGAGTATTTGAAATGGAGACTTCCCCACATTTCTGTTAAGGGAAAAATCTATTGCCCTTCATATTAAGCCAGTTATCTGTAGGTAGTTATTAATTGCTTATTTCCAGTGAGAACCAAATGTAGTTTTGAACCCAGGAAGCTGTTTTAAGAGTTCTCTAACGCAGGCTGGGTGTGCTGATGCACACCTGTAATCTTTGCACTCAAACTTGGGGAAGCAAAGGTAGGCCGATCTCTGTGAGTTCGAGGCCAGCCTGGTCTACAGAGAGAATTCCAGGACAGCCAAGGCTACAGAGAGAAACTCTGTCTCGGAAAAAAACAAAAAACAAAAAAAGAGTTCTCTAACTCCCAGGCTGACAGCCTTCTACAGCTGGTGCTGAAGGCTGCAAGATCATGTCTTGTCTGGTCATCTCAGATGGGGCCCTTGGCCAGCTCTGTCTTAGCTTTGCTGAGCTGGATGGGAAAGAAGCCAGAGCTTTGTTCCTATCCTGTACTTCTCGGAGCCTCTACCATGCCCTTAGGTGTCTGTACACTCAGCCATCTGCCTCTCTGTGTGGGAGGGTAGGCAGGGGAAAGATGGAGTTAGGAGGGACTTGTCTTGAGATATGATGCTGTCCTCAGAGGCTTTGAGACTCCTGTGTGGTGGTAGGAAATCTCTCAGCCAGAGGACTGTCCTTCCTGTTGTCTGTTGCCTTCTGTTGTCAGGCCTTATTTTGTTACTGTGGCTGCATGCACCCCCACCCCACTGCACCCCCACACCGCTGCCATGCACAACACACACACACACACAGCGGGGAGCATCCCAAGTGTAGATCAGCCTACTGGTCCCCTACTTGCTCACTCAGCACAGGTCCAGCTGAGCGTAGGTCCTCCCGGAGACTAGGCCCAACGCAGAGCCAGCTCCCTCTGTGACAGCATCTGCTTCTCATCTAGGCGACCATAAGCTGATGAGGTGCAGATGTGATCCCTTCCCACAGAGGAACTCAGACAACAGGAAGTTCTCAAGACTTGCACAGGGCAGGAGGGTGTTTGCTTCTTGGAATGCATGCCAGATGCACAAAGCCCAGCACTCCACGCTGGAGTTGGAACTTTCCCATTCTTGGAGAGTGAAGTTGTCTGGGAGTTGCGTGCACAGAATGCCAGGAATCTCGTGGGAGTTGAGGTGATCCCGGGCCAGAGGCAGCCACGGAGTACAGTGTGCATTTGTGGAGAAGGCTGGGGGCCATTTCTTAGGCCCAGGCTCTTAGAGCAGCGGAGGCCTGGCCCTGCCCATGTTTGGTGCTGGTCTTAAAGAGGCCCTCGTCCCAAATTCTCCCTACCTGGCTGGGGGCTGGGGCTCTAGCACAAGCTCTTCAGATCCCCTGCTTGATTCACTCTCAGGCAGAGGCCTATGTGGAAATAGCAGGCATTTCAGTGATGTGAGAAGTACTTTGTCACATACAGGCCCAAAAGCACCAAGACCAGTCTCCAGCCTTGGTCTCCCATTCAGCAAAAAGAGCCAGACACTAACCTCGAGCATGCCCCACCCACCCAATCCCCAACCCCGTGGGCAAAGAAAACCCAGGGCACACTGCAGCCAGCTTTGTCTATAGGCCAGTGGCTACACTCACGTAGATTATTTTTCTAATACTGGCTATGGCTTCAGCATTGCAGAAGGAGAGGGACTATCCAGGAAAGTAGAGGCAGCCAAAGGCCACGTCGTCCTACCTCCACCTGCCCCTACACCAGGCCTTAGGAAGCACTGAGGGTAAACTACTGTTCTGGGCTCATTTTGTTGAGTCAGGGTCTCACCATGTAGCCCTGACTGTCCTGAAACTCACTGTGTAGACCAGGCTGGCCTTGAACTCACAAAAGTTCACCTCCCTCTGCCTCCTGAGTGCTAGGAGTAAAGGTGTCTATCACTATGTCTGGCTTTGTAAACATTTCTTTTTGTTTTGATTTTTGTTTTGTTTTGTTCTCTGTGTAGCCATGGCTGTCCTGGAACTTGATCTGTAGACCAGGCTGGTCTCCAACTCACAGAGATCCTCCTGCCTCTGCCCTTGAGTGCTGGGATTAAAGGCGTGTGCTACCAGCACCAGCTCAGGATGATTTGTTTGTTTGTTTGTTTGTTTTAGACAGGGTGTCTCTTGTAGCCTTGGCTGTCCTTGACTCACTTTGTAGACCAGGTTGGCCTCAAACTCACAGAGATCCACCTGCTTCTGCCTCCCCAGTGCTGGGATCACAGGCATGCACCACCATGCCTGGCCCAGCATGGTTTTTTTTAAATATTTTATTTAATTTTAATTTATGTGTATTGGCGTGAGGGTGTCAGAATCTTGGAGTTACAGACAGTTGTGAGCTGCCATGTGGTTGCTGGGAATTGAACCCGGGTCCTTTGGAAGAGCAGGCAGTGCTCTTAACCACTGAGCCATCTCTACAGCCCCCCAGCATGTTTTTTTAAAAGGGTCTCATATATACCTACCATCTTGCTGTAGACGCAGCTGCCCATATCTCATACACTCAGAAATGCACTGGCAGACAAAGGTAGTTCCAGAAGGCCCTCTGTCCCCTTTGCCATCCCCAGAGGCCTTCAAGATCAGGGATACTATGTAAGATGTGCCAGGGAGAGACTCAGGATACCTCTCTCTCCTTCCTTTTGAGTAATGGGCATATGGCGCCTAGTCTTCAATCTTACTGTGAAGGCTGCACACAATACCACACAAGGCCCCCTGCTTGCCAGCTATGTGCACTGTCAGATGCCAAGAAGGGGCAGGTGGTTGCTCAAAGCTCTGGGTTGGAAGCTGACATGGCCTCCTATCCTCTGTCTACAGTGAGACTGTCTGGGAGAACATGGCACGCATGTGTGTGAAGACTCAGAGGTTGGATGTCGCCAAGGTGTGCCTAGGGAACATGGGCCACGCCCGTGGGGCCCGGGCACTGCGGGAAGCTGAGCAGGAGCCAGAACTTGAAGCTAGAGTGGCCATGCTAGCCATACAGCTGGGCATGCTGGTGAGTAACCCCAGTCTCAGACGGACAGACATCACCTGGCAGCAGAGAAGAAGGTGGCCACTCCTGCTACATTGTCAAATTGAGCCTGCAGTAGAAAGAGCAGAGATCGCTAAGCATAGACCCTCCTCAGCTAGAGTCTAGTAACAGGGCCGAGGAGATGAGGGTGGGGCAATGAGATGGGGGTGGGGCAATGAGATGGGGCAGGGAAATGAGATGGGGCGGGGCAGTGAGATGGGGGCGGGGCAATGAGATGGGGCGGGGCAGTGAGATGGGGCGGGGCAGTGAGATGGGGCAGGGAAATGAGATGGGGCGGGGCAGTGAGATGGGGGCGGGGCAAGAGACGGGACAGGGAAATGAGATGGGGCGGGGCAGTGAGATGGGGGCGGGGCAAATGGGCAGGACAAGGAGGCAGGCAGGTGGATTGGCAGAGTGTGGCTGCTGGTCTCTCAGGGCCTGGGGCCTGCAGAGGGGAGACACGGTGTTCCTATCATCTGTAACTACAAACAGAAGTCCTCTCAAAATAGCCAAAACCTTCAGGTTGGTTTCCTAAGGCATCTGGTCTCCACTGGGCACCCTCCTCCTTCCTTCAGTCTCAGCTTACTTGCTTTCCCAGAGGAAAGATGCTGACACAGCCCCCAAAGTCAGAGGCTGCAGCCTTAACTCGGTGTGCATGAGGGCACAAGGGATAGACCTCTGGCAGAGTTGTGAGGCAGGCATTCCACCCACCCATGTGCTGCATGGCGGGAGCACCTCAGAGGACTTCCTTATTCATAGGGGAGCACAGGAGTTCTGCAGGACCCCAGCAGAGGCCAGCTGGGCTGTAGCAAGGTTTGGACATTCCTTTGACAATGTGCAGGCCTCTAACAGGTGACTGGAATGTCCCTTGGACACGTGTTGCCTTTCTTGGCTGTGCATGGCGTCCATGTGTATCTCAAGTGTGTGTTCTCATAGCATGCTGTGTGTCTTTGTCATGAGCCTGTGGGGGCAGCTCTGAACTATCCTGTGAAATGGACTTGACAGCACAGTGACCCTGCCGGCTCCTCGTGACCACCACCCTTTCTCCCAGGATGGTCTTTCTGAAGCGTCAGCTCTGGGTCTGATGCGCCATCTCTCTTTACCCCCAGGAGGAAGGTGAACAACTATACAAGAAGTGCAAGCGCTACGACCTCCTCAACAAGTTCTATCAGGCCTCAGACCAGTGGCAGAAAGCTGTGGAGGTGGCCGAGCTCTATGACCGTGTCCACCTGCGTACCACCTACTACAACTATGCCAAGCACCTGGAGGCCAGCGCTGACTGTGGCCTGGCCCTCAGCTAGTGAGTGGGACTGGGCGGGGATGGGACCTGGCTGTTGCTGCCTTAGTTAGGTGGCCTCGGCGTTCTAGAAGGAAGATCTGCCTCAGGACGGCCCATGTGATCCTCCACGGGAGCTACCCCTGGATTCTGGGGTGGTGGGATGGGATGTTTGATCCTCTGTGTGTCAGTCAGTGTGGTACATACCAGGCTTGGGGCCCCCTGAGGAAAAATGTGCCACAGGGAAGCTCATTCCAAAGTCGGGGTGAGCTGTGCTTAGGGACATGTCCATGACCTGGAATTTGCATGCTGAGCTCTGAGGTGTGGCTAACACTCTGGTCCACATAGCACAAAACGTCCAACAGTGTACAGACCACAGGCCAGGTGTAGCGCTCTCAGGCTGCTGCCCCGCACTCTGTGCTGCAGCCCCTGATCATGAAGCAAAATGGAACAGCTCCTTCTTCCACAGCTATGAGAAGTCAGACACCCACCGATTTGAGGTACCCAGGATGCTCTCAGAAGACCTGCACACACTGGAGCTCTACATCAACAGGATGAAGGACAAGTAAGTGTCCCCAATGGGACAACACATCCCAGTTGTGCGGGTCCGCCATGAGGTCTGGTGGGGTGGTGTTCCATGTCAGAGTGGGGAATATCCACCTGCTCCAAGTACTGGTCTTGGAACAGAGACTCCAGACCTGTTCCTTCCGGTTCCATGCATCGCCTTATGGGCTGTGGTGGTGCAGGGTGTCCATTCCAGTGGGAGTGAGACCCTGAGCTCCCTGGGTTATCACGCAGGACCCTGTGGAGGTGGTGGGCTCAGTACCTCGAGAGCCAGGCAGAGATGGGCACTGCATTGCGATACTATGAGCTGGCACAAGACTACTTCTCCCTGGTCCGCATTCATTGCTTCCAGGGCAACATTCAGAAGGTGAGAGCAAGTGGGGAGATAGAGGCCCCCAGTTGGACCCTGTGGGGGGGGCGGGGAGGTGTATACAGTTTTAAAAAAGAAAAGTTAGGGGATGGAGAGGTGACTCAGGAGTTAACAGTGCTTGCCACTTCTTTCAGAGGACCAGAGATGAGTTCCCAGCACCCATGTGGGGCAACTCATAACCACCTGTTAACTACAGCTCCGGGGGATATGGTGTCCCCTTCTGGCCTTGTCAGGCACTGCATTCTTATGCTCAAACACATACACATAAAAATAAAATATTTTGAAACTACATTAGTGCATCCTGTGGGAGTGGGCCAGTTTGGGTGGTGGGAGGCTGCTGGGTAGAGAGAAGACCTGGATGCTCTGGTCTTTCTAGGCTGCTGAAATAGCCAACGAGACCGGAAACTGGGCTGCATCCTACCATCTTGCCCGGCAGTACGAGAGCCAGGATGAGGTAAAGCAGGCAGTGCACTTCTACACGCGGGCACAGGCTTTCAACAACGCCATCCGCCTGTGCAAGGTACGTGCTCCCACCCGGGCACCAGGCAGACGATGCTCTTGTGCCACACACTGCAGGGACTGGTCCTGGGAATCTGACCGGGGCAACAACAAAGTCAAGAAATGACAGACACACATAGAGAAGCTGGGACTGGGTGAGCTGTGCTCACGCCTAGGGAGAGCACCAACTAGCAACCCGGAAACTCGTGTTTATTATGTACAGTGCGAGGAGGAGGAAGGGAAAAATGGACTTGGTAAGAGGCCTCTGCAGAGGAGCAGCCTCAGGCTATACACATCTTGGGGCAGGAAACTGCAACCAACGCTTCCTTTTTTGTGGGAAGGAGGTTGTTTCCGAGACAGGGTTTCTCTGTATAGTCTCTGCTGTCCTGGAATTCACTTTGTAAACCAGGCTGGCCTACGAGTCAACAGACATCCCCCTGCCTCTGCCTCCTTCTCTCCCCACCCTGCTGCTGCCTTCAAAGCTCTATTCAGAGCAAGCTAAGGTTGAGAGGCCTGCATTGTGAACTCACATCACTTCTTGCTCTCCGTGCCCTCCCCCTCCCCTGCTTCCCCTGACACTGTCACTCATGTCTAAATAGTTAGCTGCCTCATCAGAAGCTGCTGGACACTTTATGACTATCCTCTCAGGTCTTGCTTCTGGAGTTTTCCCTACCTGCAGGCATTTCTTGCAGCACTCTGTAAAACAGAACAAAAAAGGATCTGCAAGCCCTGGCACAGACTGACCTAGTAAGGCCTGGTGCTCCTTAAAACCTGAACTAGAGGTCGGGCGTGGTAGCTCACACCTTTAATCCCAACACTAGGGAGGTAGAGGCAGGTGGATTGCTGTGAGTTCAAGGCCAGCCTGGTCTACAAAGTGAGTCTAGGACAGCCAAGGCTACACAAAGAGACCCTATCTCAAAAAACAAAACAAAACAAAACTGGGGGGCTGGAGAAATAGCTCAGAGGTTAAAAGTACTAGCTGTTCCTCCAAAGGTCATGAATTCAATTCCCAGCAACCACATGGTGGCTCACAACTATGTGGTTATGATCTGGTGCCCTCTTCTGGCCTGCCTAGCTCACATGTAGGCAGAATACTGTATAAATAATAAATACAAATCTTGAAAAAAAAAAAAAAAGAAAGAAAACTGAACTAGTACAGATCCTTTGGTGATACCAGACTGAAGGAAGCATATTCACACCCCACCCAGCCACATTCACAAATCTAAGCGTGTTTGAGTATGCCAGACAGAACCGCCTGCAGAGCCACACCTTGCTCCCTGCAGGAGAACGGCTTAGATGACCAGCTCATGAACCTGGCCCTACTGAGCTCCCCAGAGGACATGATCGAGGCGGCCCGGTATTATGAGGAGAAGGGCGAGCAGATGGACAGGGCTGTCATGCTATATCACAAGGTAAGCGGTTGGCCTCACCCGGGCACCTGCAGAGACTAGGGACACCTGCCTTCCTGAAGTTCCAGGAAACCTGTCTGGGCGAATCTCGGGACCTCAAGCAGCAGCTAAGTTTCCACCACTGCCCACAGGCTGGACACTTCTCCAAGGCCCTGGAGTTGGCCTTCACCACCCAGCAGTTTGCAGCTCTACAGCTCATAGCGGAGGACCTGGATGAGAAGTCAGACCCCGCTCTGCTGGCCCGCTGCTCAGACTTCTGCATTGAGCACGGGCAGTTTGAGAAAGCTGTGGAGCTCCTGCTGGCCGCCAAGAAGGTACGCAGATGGTGGGAGCTTTGGGTGGGAAGCACTTCTGCTATCTCTGGTTATAAAAGCTCAAGAAAGATACGGCTACAACTTGGGCTGGAAGGAAGGGGGATCCTAGAAGTTGGTGTCTTGCTTCCTCTGAAGGGGTGGCAGATGTGAAGGGAGATCCAGCCCCTCTGAGCCGCTCAGTCACAGCCCTGCTTTGTCTCTCTGGCCCTCTTACAGTATCATGAGGCTCTGCAGCTGTGCCTAGAGCAGAATATGACCATCACCGAGGAGATGGCAGAGAAGATGACTGTGTCCAAGGACTCCAAGGACCTGTCTGAGGAGTCACGGCGGGAGCTGCTAGAGCAGATTGCCAACTGCTGCATGCGCCAGGGCAACTATCACCTGGCCACCAAGAAGTACACACAGGCTGGCAACAAGCTGAAGGTGAGTCGGCCTGGGCCATGTGTGGGGCATTTGGGCACATATCCTGCGGCTGCATGCGTCTCTGAGCAGCCTTCCTAGCTAGGATGCTGAGAGAAGGGGGAATGTGGCCCATAAAAGCTCTTGAAATGGTGCTTCTTAGTGGAGCTAGACTCACAGCATTGGATCCCACTAGCAGACTGGACCTGCATTGTACTGGAGTTTTTCAAAACCTAGCCTGCTCAGCTGAGCCCTGGACCTTTCTCTGCCTAGGCCATGAGAGCATTGCTGAAGTCTGGAGACACAGAGAAAATTGTCTTCTTTGCGGGAGTCTCGAGACAGAAGGAAATCTACATCATGGCTGCCAATTACCTGCAGTCCTTGGACTGGCGGAAGGAGCCTGAGATCATGAAGAATATCATCAGCTTCTACACCAAAGGGCGGGCCTTGGACCTTCTGGCTGGCTTCTATGATGCCTGTGCCCAGGTACGGACCTTCTCTAGGCTTCCAGCAGGATGTCAGGGGGCCCGGCAGAGCCCCTTAGGTCCTCATGGGTCTCTTTGGTACAGGTGGAGATTGATGAATACCAGAATTATGACAAGGCCCACGGGGCACTGACTGAGGCCTATAAGTGCCTGTCCAAAGCCAAAGCCAAGAGCCCCCTGGACCAGGAGACCAAGCTAGCCCAGCTACAGAGCAAGATGACACTAGTGAAGAGGTTCATCCAGGCCCGAAGGTATGTCCCCTAGAGGAACAGGTCAGAGGGTAAAGGCACGCTGGCCTGGAGGAGCCTTCTCATGTCTTCCAGGCCCTTTATTTGTACCCCAATATTCTCCACTTCCCTTCGGAGAGTTCAGGCTGACTTTAAGAGGCCAGACCAAGCTTGTGTTTCCAACAAATATCCCTCAGGTAATTCTTGAACAGCCAGACAGGATTCACTGTAGCCTGTTATATCTGAGCGTCTCTCTGGCACTCCCTCGGAATCTCAACACCATCTTGAGATTATTCCACAGAAACTAAGAAAAAGATTGAGCCTAGATGAGTGAGCTCAAGTCAATAGATACGTCTGGGGGCCTCAGGCTGGACCAGGGGCTGTCTTAGTTATTTGTCTATTGCTGTGAAGAGACACCATGACCAAGACAAGTTATAAAAGAAAGAATTGGGGTCTGGAGAGATGGCTCAGAGGTTAAGAGTATTGGCTGCTCTTCCAGAGGTCCTGAGTTCAATTCCCAGCAACCACATGGTGGCTCATAACCATCTATAATGAGATCCTGGTGCCCTGTTCTGGTGTGTAGGCATACATGCAGGCAGAACATTGTATACATCGTAAATAAATAAATCTTTAAAAAAATAAAAAAGAATTTAATTGGGGACTTGCTTACAGTTTCAGACTTAGCCCATGACCATCATGGCAGGGAACATGGCAGCAGGCGGACAGGCATGGTGCTGGAGCAGCAGCTGAGAGCTTACATCTTATCCAGAAATTGTAGACAAAGACAGGCAGACTGGGCCTGGCGTGGGCTTCCAACACCTCGATACTCACCCACAGCAACACACATCCTCCAACCCGAAGATACCTCTCAATCCCCCTCCCAAAACAGTTCCACCAGTGAGAAAACATTCAAATATATGCACCTACAGGGGCCGAGTAGGGCTTTCCCTCGTGACTGCCCACTCACTGGGCAACAGACTAGTACAGGGATTCTGGGATCCTATCCTCAGCTCTCTCAGCGTATGGAGAAGGCCTGGGTGGTAGCACATTGTCTCTTTTCTCAGTTGCTGGCCAAGAATATACATTTTTATGTGGCACTCTTTTTTTTTTTTTTTTTTTTTTTTTTTTTTTGGTTTTTCGAGACAGGTATGTGGCACTCTTATTCTTTTTAGATAATTCAGTTTTTCAGAGAGCCCCTGTGTGGTCACTGTGACATGAGTAAACATCTTTTTTTTTTTGGTTTTTCGAGACAGGGTTTCTCTGTGTAGCCATGGCTGTCCTGGACTCACTTTGTAGTCCAGGCTGGCCTTGAACTCACAGCGATCCACCTGCCTCTGCCTCCTGAGTGCTGGGATTAAAGGCGTGCGCCACCACGCCCGGCTATGAGTAAACATCTTTGAGCTCAGCTTCTGCCCCAAACACAGATGTGCTCTTCTTACCTGAGAAATCTGTCAGTTTCAAAGGCATTTTAAACATGTACACAGTAGGTTCTTCTTGGAAAGGTACCACACATCTGATGTTTGGCCCAGCCTGAGATGCAGGAGGTAGGGAGGAACACTAGCAAGAAATGGTCCTCAGCCACAAGGCAGAGCAAGTAAGCACAGGAGAGTGCATGTGAGGGACACGGTGAGCAGCCCTGTAAGTCCGGGGCTGGAGAGAGGGCCACGTGCCTACCTAGGAACAGCTGGGTCTGCATGGCCAGACACACATCACCCCTGGGGACGGGGAGGGCTAGGCTCTCTAGAAGTAAGAGCCAGGCACCTTCACAGCTCCAGGTCAGCTAGCCTGCACTAGGCCTGGCAGGCCTCCGCCCGGCACACACCAGGCCTCCGCCCGGCACACACCAGGCACCTTCTACTCTGTCGCATACAGATCTCTATGTCCAGTCACATACCTTGCGCAAGATGGCACCTTCCTCCACGTGTGCCTCCTCCCACTTCCCCTTCTACACAGATCTCAGTGTCCGAGCACAGGGAGGCAGCACTGAAGGTGATGAGCATATGTTAAGTGAATGGATTTAAGGACCACAGTAAGGGGTTACCATAATTCATGGACTTCCCCTCACACACACAACAGTGTCAGCCAATCCATAAAGCTGTGCCTGCAGGACAGGTACCTACCAGCTTCTGGCATGCAGAGTGTGGGGGGTCAGCCTCGGACCTTGTCTGCCACCTTGTTAGGACATACACAGAGGACCCCAAAGAGTCCATCAGGCAGTGTGAGCTGCTCCTCGAAGAGCCAGACCTGGACAGCACCATCCGTATCGGGGACGTCTATGGCTTCCTGGTGGAACACCATGTACAGATGGAGGAATACCAGATGGTAAGGCGACCCTGCTTAGCCCAGGTCCTGCTGCTCCAAAGCACAGACCTGGCGGTGGCAGAGACTTTCACTATTTCCTTTGAGGTGACAAGCTAACTGTTGTAGTTTGCTTCTATTGCTATGATAAACACTGTGACCATAAGCAGCTTTAGACAGAGCGGGTTTACAATTCTTTGGCTATAGTCCATCACTGAGGGGAGTGAGGGCAGGGGCCTGGGTAGGCATATGCTTATTGGCTCGTTCCCCATAGCTTGCTTTCTTAGACCAGCCAGGACCACCTCCCCTGAGTGACACCTCCCCTGAGGGCCCTCCGATGTCAATCATTATTAATCAAGAAAATTCAGGACCAGAGAGATAGTTCGGTGGTTTAGAGTACCAGTTGCTCTTGCAGTGGACCCCTCTCAATTCCCACGACCCACATGGTGGCTCATCAGCATCCATACATAGCTCCACTTCCAGGGAATCCAGCAGCTCTGCCTTCCCCATGTACTGTGCACATACATATATGCAGGCAAAATATTCACATAAATCTTTGAAAAGAAATTGTTGGTTGGTTGGGTTGGGTTTTTTGAGTGTTTTGCTTGAGACAGGGTTTCTCTGTGTAGCCCTGGCTGTCCTGGACTCACTTTGTAGGCCAGGCTGGCCTTGAACTCACAGAGAGCCACCTACATCTACCTCCCCAGTGTTGGGTACTGGGCTTTGAAAAGACATTTAAAAAGAAAATGCCCCCCCCCAAAGACTTGCCCACCAGACCCATATCTTTTTAACCAGGTTTTGTTGTTGGTAAGATAAGGTCTCAGGTAGCTCAGGCTGGCCTTGACCTACATAAGTGGTCCTGTTTCTCAGGTAGCCCAGGCTGGCCTTGACCTACGTAAGTGGTTCTGTTTCTACCTCTCCGTACCTAGTGCTGAAAGGGTAGGTACGTCAGCACCACAAACTGACCCCAGTGCTTCCTTCATGCTGGGCACCCTGCTCTACCAACTGAGAGTAGGGTGCCCAGCCAGTTTTCACTTTACTAATAATGACAATGCCCTATGTAAACATGGCTAGCTCTTTGCCAGCATCTGCGTGGCTGTAGTGTGCCAGATGACTCATCTCTCTCACTATGGCTGTGACATTTTCCTAGTGGCCAATGCTGAGCACCTCATATACTTGTCATCTACTTATCTTTTGTAAAGAGCAGACGTTTCCATTATCCTATTTGATTTTTGTCTGAAATGAATTTACTTTTCCATCTTCTAAATATATTCCCTTTTCTTTCCTCCAAGAATTGCAGCTGCTTGCATCTCTTGTCTCTTCACTCAAGGGTTGTAGCCAAAATCTGCTTCCTTTTTAGCTGCTGTTGCTGCTGCTCAGTTTTTCTTTCTCTTAAGGCTACTCTGATGTTGAACCCCTCAAACTTCTCACCTCAATTCTGGCCATCTTATCCTTGAGTCTCACTTGGTATCTTTCAGTCTGGCCCAGCTGAATCAAGATACACAATCCCTTGCACCCAAGGTCACTCAGCCCCCCTGCCCCCCAGCCCCAGGTCTGCTCTTTACCTTTCTTTCCAATGTTTCTTCCCTTAGTTCTGCGGCTGGTAGGACTGCAGCTCTCTTCAGCTTCTGCAGTCCCTGGCTTTGTCCTAAGCTTGTCCTTTGAACTTGTGTCCCATGTGCCCACTGGCAGATACAGTTTCTAGACACCCAGAGCATTCCCCATCCCTCTGGGCTTGTGTTCACTGGGCTCCTGGCCTTAGGGCTTATGGTTTGATGTAGTACTCAGCCAAGCAGCACAATGTAGCCTTGTTTCTTTATGACCCTTACAGATAGTCATCTTCCTACTATATCTGTCCAATAAAAGCATTCTAAATTCTGTCATAGTTAAGAATACTAATATCTAGCCAGTTATGGTGGCACAGTCTATAATCCTGGCACTCAGGAGACAGAGGCAGGAAGATTACTACAAGTTCCAGGCCATCCTAGTATACTTAGAGAGTTCTGGGGCCACAGAGTTAAATAACACTATGGGGTGGGGGAGGAAGCAGCTAGAAGTAATATCAAATCACTACTCTTTAAATTTTTTAGCTGGAGAGATGGCTCAGTGGTTAAGAGCACTTGACTGTTCTTCCAGAGATCCTGAGTTCAATTCCCAGCAACCACATGGTGGCTGACAACCCTCTATAATGAGATCTGGTGCCCTCTTCTGGTGTGCATGAAGAAGACAGAGCACTCATACATAAAATACATGAATAAATAAATCTTTCTTTAGCCCAGCAAGGTGGCGCACGCCTTTAATCCCAGCACTCAGGAGGCAGAGGCAGACGGATCTCTGAGTTTGAGGCCAGCCTGGTCTACAAAGTGAGTCCAGGACAGCCAGGGCTGTTACACAGAGAAACCCTGTCTCAGAAAACCAAAAAAATAAATAATTTTTTTTACAAAGTGCTGTGCAGTGGTGGTGCACGCCTTTAATCTCAGCACTCAGGAGGCAGAGGCAGGCACTCTCTGCGAGTTCAAGGCCAGCCTGGTCTACAGAGAGTTCAGGGCTACACAGAAAAACTCTGTATTGAAAAAAAAATTTTTTTTAACCTGCTAGAAATTTTGTTCTAGGGATAAGCCCTGAAAGACAGACAGACAGACACATGCCTTCCCTCCCCTTTGTGTGAGAGGCTCCTTGCAGATGAAGATGTATGCACAGGCATAGGGAGGTACAGGGGGCCTGTCCCACCCAGCCCCCACTCTCCAAGCCAGCCCTGTACAAAACCAGACATCCCAAAGAAAAACACTGATGGTTCCAGTCTGCCAGCCTAGGCCCAGGTGAACCAGGTTAAAACAGACACTTGATTAAAAGAAACAAGAAGCCGAGGACCCAGGTCAGACTCTGCAGATATGCCAAGGCTGGGTAGTTGGTGGTGGTGTGGGAATCCCAACAGTGGAAGTGCAGCTGTTCCTGACTCTTTTGCCTGCTTGTGGGATGCAGTTCTTCCTACTGGGTTGATGTGATGGTATGTGCCTGGTCTTACTGTAGCTTATTATGCCATGTTTAGTTGATGTCCCTAGGAGGCCTGCTCTTTTCTGAGGGGAGGGGAGCAAAACTGTGGTCAGGATGTGATATCTGAGAGAAGAATGAATGAGAGGCCATTAGCAGTCTCATGCCCCAGAATGTACCCAGAGGTCCACCGCTCCTTTGCCATGGCAGCCAGGGCAAACTCCAGAGAAAAAGCAGCTTGAAAACTCAACCCAAAATTCCTTTTTTTTTTTTCCCCAGAGCTGAGGACTGAACCCAGGGCCTTGTGCTTGCTAGGCAAGCGCTCTACCACTGAGCTAAATCCCTAACCTCTCAAACCAAAATTCTTGTGTCCTGGTTGCTAAAGGGCCCTCTAGGGTCGCTGTTCATGTTATTCACAGTTCAGTGTAAGCCACTCAGAACCCATAACATCTGACGGCCTCCTGCACAACAGTCCCTTACAAATACTAGAAAGCCCCAGACAAGTGGCTGAGTGCCCATTGGAGCACAGGCCCTTCCTTTACCCAGAGCAAGGATGCTCTTCTTGGCCCTGAGAGTGGGCAGCTGGGATCTGATATTTAAGAAACCTTATTCCCAGCCAGACACTGTGGCACATGCCTGGAATCCCAGCACTCAGGAGATAGAGGCAGGTGAATTGTTTTAAGTTCAGGGCCAGCCTGGTATACAAAGTGAGTCCAGGATAGCCAGGGCTACACAGAGAAACCCTGTCTTGAAAAACCAGAAGACGAGCCGGGCAGTGGTGGCGCACACCTTTAATCCAGCACTCAGGAAGCAGAGGCAGGTGAATCCCTGTGAGTTCGAGGCCAGCCTGGTCTACAATGCGAGTCCAGGACAGCCAAGGCTACACAGGACCTTATTACCACGAATGAATGAACAGTGTGGCACCATTGTTTTCATATGAACTAAAGAAGAAATTGGTGGTCACATCTATTGGGACTTCAAGTAACCATTGTTCCTTCTGCTCCAGGCCTATAAGTATCTTGAGGAGATGAGGAAAAGACTCCCTTCAGCCAACATCTCATACTATGTGGACCAGCGCACTGTGGACACTGTGCACCAGGGCCTGGGCCTCCCACCATCTCGCATCATGCCTGAGCGGGTCCACCACAACAGCATGGAGGACCATAAGGAGGTCTACGAAGAGGTGATAGAAGAGGTGGAAAATGACCCCTGAGAGGCGCCAGGTTCCTGGAATTGGCTAGCATCCTACTGCTGGGAAAGTGTCTTCTGGAGTTTTCTAGTTATTAGTCATCGGAAAGGCAGCTCTTTTTGGTTTTTGTTTGTTCCTATTGTTTTTAAATTCTGCATTGTCACGTGTAAGCAGGGCAGTGGGTCATGGAGTGGGCCACTGCAGCCCAGGAGTATGCAGGTCTGGGTTTGCCTCGTTCTGTTCTGTTGTAAGTCACTCCTTCGGCACTCTTGCCTTGGCGCCTGGTGGCTCCTGTGGGGTTTTGGTTTACGTCCTTTTAAAGGGAGGTAGTTTCGTTTTCCCCAACAACAGACTCAGAAGCTTCTAGAACTTTGTGCAATGAGCTGTACTCGGTGCTTGGGGACATATTACTGTTAACCATGCCTGGAAGTGGTTACTTGATAGTTCCCAGAAGAGCCCAGTGCTCCTGAGACCACGGCAAGGACCACCCTGGGCAGGCCTGAGCACTGTGCCCTTTGACGTCAAGTAGGCTTGGGATATTGAGCACCATCCATGGCTGCTCACGCTCCTTGACTGCAAATAAAGTTCATTTTCTCAAAGTCTGTCAAATGCCTCTTCTTCTTGCAGCCCCTCATGAGGACTGTGTAGGAACCAAAGTCCTTGCCAGTGAGAACTACAAAAGTAGGCCTGTCTGACATCCGCGGCCCTGTTTATTCTCACAGGAACAGTGCTGGGAAGCCCTTGGGGACTCCTGGCCTGCTGTCCCAGCACCCCCATGGGAGGACAGTGGAGGCTGAGTAGCTGTCTCTTGTCTTTACTCTTGAGAACCTGGACACAGACAGAGCCCAGAGTTCGGCTCTCGGGAGGAGGCGCCTCCAGGGCCCACACTCCCACCCCCAATTCTGGTCAGTCCGAGGCTGTTGTGTCCCATGGCACAGGCCCCTCAGTATTTTTAGCTGTCCACTCAGCCTTGCCAAGATATAAATAACAGCAGGGGTCAGATTGGTAGGAGCCTACTTCATGCACACTGGAACCAGTCGGCCCCGCCAGACCTGGTTACAACAAAGAGCCCAGGCGTGTGGACTCCGCTCCTCAGGGCTCTCTTCTTCCAGTGGGGATGGCCCAAGGTCCATCTGGGCCCCTGTGGAGACTCCTCAGGGCTATGGGGAGGATATGGACAGGAGCTTATCTTTGAGTCTTTCAAGAAGCAGCAGAGCCCTCACTGCCAGCTCCCTACAGTCCTCGTCCGCATCCTTTTCTGCCACATCTGCCAAGGGAGAAGTAAAGGACAAGTGAGTAACACAGTAGAGCCAGTCACTGCACGTCTTCTCAAGGAGCCACCAGCCAGGCTTCTCTCTGAGGTCCCACCACGAGACCCAGTAAAGGGCTCTTGGGCTCCACTGGGAGGGACCAGACGGGTCAGGTGCACAGCTCAGCAGCCCAAGCACTGAGCTGGGACAAAACCAGTCAGAAAAGACACCTGGGAGCTCTAGCACTCCACCTGAGAAGAACCCGGCCTGGTCCTGGGTGTTGGGCAAGCACAGGGGACTTGGGGAACAGCGAATGAGGCCTTCTGTAACTACCCATCAGAAACTGCAATAGAAGGATACACAGGGCCATGCTGGCCAGGAGTCCTGTGGAAGCCACAGTTGGAGGCTGCATCGGGGCCAATCACAGAGCCTTGCAGGAAGCAGGGCTCTGGGTATGACATTCCCAGCGGGCCCCAGGCACAAGGTCCAGATAGGGCCCTGGGGGAGTGGGAATCAACAGAGTCTGCAACTGACCTTTTAAAAGAATATTCAGAGAGTAAGAGACAAAGGGTGACAAAAATGTCAGAATGGTTCTAGATGGAAGTTTCCAGCATTCATTCTACGTGCATGTAACCTGTCTGGATTTGATTTTAAACAGGTCTGAGTATTTAGCCCCGGTGGCCTAGTACTCTATATGTAGACCAGGCTAGCCCCGAACTCCCAGAGCTCATCTGCCTCTGCTTCCCAAGGGCTGGGATTAAAGGTGTGCGCTATGATTTCTGGCTTTGGATTTGGGAGCTTCTGAGGGAACAGACTCCCATCTGAGTTGTCTCTGTTGGGACCCCCAAAGTGATAAGATAAGGTTGGTCTCTCTGTTCCCCACACTCATGCTGTCACACTTCTCAGAGCTGGAACAGGACAGACCCACTCAGACTGGCTGGCCTAGCTCGTCTACTCCAGCCACTCCAACACCTGCTGATACTGCTCTGGCCCAGACACTCACCTGCCAACCACGATCTGGCTTCTAGCAGCTCATCTGGCAGGTCCCCCAATAGGCGCTCTGTGGGTACACTGAGAAGGACAGAGGACACAGCAGACAGCAAGCCTCGGCGCACATAACTGCCAACCAAGAGGGTGGAGAAAGATGAGGTGTGGCTTTGTGAATGGAGCCTCCAAGCAGCCTATGGGAAGGACCCCCCACATGTACTGAGTCCACAAAGCTCACTCCAACCCTGTCTGAGGCCCTCGGGCCTCACTGGCCACTTCTTGTTAGGAAATGTTAGGCATGCTCCCTTGGAGACCCATGGGCCACTCACGTGTCCACGTGGAAGCGAAGGGCCCATACAAACTCCAGCAGGGCCTTACCCATAGGCACAGCCACCTGGAAGTTAGCAGGAGGACAGCTGTTGAGGGGGTTGCTATATGCACTTCCCACACTTGCACCCAAGGTAGGATCCCACTGAGTCAGGGCTCGCCTCTGAGGGGATGCATGCAGTGCCTCAGGAAGCTTTGCACAGACTGCCCCGAGGGCCAAAAGGAGGGCAGGGTGTATTCTGAGGGCACAGTGCTCATGCCTATGACCTTGACATCCCGCACTGCCCACAGGTAGGGGATGGACAAGCCACACAGAGCTCAGGTCCAGTCCTGTGAACTCTGGAGATTATTCCGACAACTGCTCTGCTGAGGAACCATGTGGGAGGGCTTTCAGTCCCCATTTCCCAACTCACTGTGGTGTTAACAGCCAGGTACATCAGGGATGCTAAGGTGTGGGTCAGTCTTCCAAGCACCAACTGATCATCTCCTAAAAGGTCGAAGGTCACCAGAGGCCTACAACATAGTGCTGAGTGGGTGGGGCATCCCCAACACCTAATGGTTGGCTGAGAAGAGCCCAGAAAGAGGTCTATGACAGAAACCTAAACCCTTGGAGGCTCACACAGTCTTCCTCCCACCTTCACGCCCTAGGCCAATACAGTGAAAGGGCAGCCCCAAGGGGAAGGCATACTGTATGCTGCCAGGCACAAGACAGGCCCTGAGGCAAGATCACACCCTGTGCTGTTCCCAAAATCTCACGGGCTGAGTTGGGGAGAGGACTACAGACATGGGAGGACGTAAGCAATGGGCAAGCAGCAGGCCAGCAGCATTGATGGCGCCACCAGCACCTTCATAAATCCAAGATCAAAGATCAGAGTCTACAGTGACTATGCCCTCACCACTAGCTCAACAGCAAAGGGACCTTCCAGAATATTCCACATCATTTAACTGAGGCTTATAAAATAATTCAAGCCCATACTTACATCCTGTTGTGACACAACTACTGTTCACAGAAGTGTGTCTAAAGTTCCAGAAACCTCACCTGTCAAAGTGCTGAAGGAGGGGGAAGAAGAAGTAACCAGCCACAGAGTTGAACTCATTGGGGCCACCTGACAGTTCCTTCCGAGGACAGCCCTGCCAAACACACAGCGTTAGTCCAGGTGCAAGGTTTCTCCCATCTCGTGCAGCCCCTTTAGGCTAGCCCAGGCCTTCCTGGGTTTCAGGACCCTGGGGAGAGGACACTGAGCCTCAGGCATCTGAGAGCAGAGACCCTAGCCCTGCACATCAGCCAGGCAGAGCTAGACAGGCCTCACCATGGGAGACCTGGCCATTGTGGTCTCCAGCCTGAGCTGCAACCCAAACCATCTCCAGACACCGTAGTCCCAGAGTCATTTTTTTCTGTGTGGCATTCCTGACACCTAAATTTTCACTTCCATGTTTTAATATCATGCTGGTCTGACATGCCTCAGTTTGTACGTAAGTTCTCGCTTGAAGGAGCACCAACACTAGAGCTGACCCTGCCTATGCCTGGGTTCCCTTAGTCAGACAATAGCTAGAGCTGCAGTTTTCAACCTGTGGGTCGCAAGCCCTTCCATATTGCATATCAGAAATT
The DNA here is from genome assembly GCF_964271855.1 of Acomys minous. Lineage (NCBI taxonomy): Eukaryota > Metazoa > Chordata > Mammalia > Rodentia > Muridae > Acomys > Acomys minous. The sequence continues at coordinate 40,108,824 of NC_140498.1, read as the reverse complement.
TAAATTATGACTCATAATAATAGCTAAAGTACAGTTATAAAGTAGCAATGAAATTTTATGGGTGAGGGTCACCACACAGGACTGCATTAAAGGGCTGCAGCAGTGAGAAGGTTGAGAACCACTGGCCTAGGGGAACGCAACTGCTCACTCTGCCACCCCCAGAACAGACACCCCATGCCCACAAGGACCTGAACAGAGTCCTGCTGACCTTGGAGAACCTTCGGGTCTTGCTTCTGATCCGCTCCTCCACAACCACCCGCCAGTCAGGAGCCAAAGCATCACCAGGCTGAGAAGTAGCTGGTGTTGGTGAACACAAGGTGCCAGAACCAGGGGAAGTGTGCTGGGAACGCCTCTGCAGGCCCCTTGGCCGAGACAGCGCCTGCGCAGCCAGAACAAGGACCTGTGGAGAAAAGACCCAATACACAGGGACTGGAGAGATGGAGAGAGGCTCCCAGCACTCACTGCCCTTGCTGAGGACTCAGGTTTGGTTCCCAACACCCACACAGGCACAGAACACACACAGTACATGTATACACGCAGACACTCACACACATAAAACAAAACTAAAATGTTGAAAAGACAACTCAGGAGGGTATGTGGCCCTGGGAAGGGAGCACTTTAAGAAGTGGGTTAGCAGCCAACGGTCTACAAAGCTCTGCAGCCTGGGTTGCAGGAGCTGTGTCCTAGGAGACCCAGAATGTCCTCTGCTGGTGCACTAAATCTGTACTTCCTGCAGGGGGCAGGCAGGGAGGTGAGAGGAGCGCCTCCTCACAGTGGGTACCTGGGCCAATGCATCATGCTTTTCCTAAAACTCACCCAGTCTCACCCCTGACCTTGCTCCCTCTCCCAAGGAACTCAGCTGCATGGAAAGATGAATTTAAAAAAAAAAAAATGAAGTCTACATTTATCACATGGGAGAAGGCCTTGAGCAGTGTCATACCCAGCAAAGGAAGCCTGCACGAAAGGCCACCCAGCTCCCTGCTCTGTTTATATGGAGCATCCCGAATAGGTAAATCCAGACAGAGAGCAGGACCATGGAGGGAAGGGCGGGAAAGTGACTGTTAATGCGATAGCTTAGGGTTTTCTTTTTCTTTTTTTCTTTTTTCAAGACAGGGTTTCTCTGTGTAGCCTTGGCTGTCCTGGACTCACTTTGTAGACCAGGCTGGCATCGAACTCATAGAGATCTGCCTGCCTCTGCCTCCTGAGTGCTGGGATAAAAGATGTGCACACCACGCCCAGCCTTTCTTTTGGGGTAATTAATGGTGATATTCTGGAACTAGGTGATATAGCATAGCTGGATCAGAGACACGAGCCACCTCACGCAACTCAAAACGGTACATTCTTTTGTTTTTTCGAGACAGGGTTTCTCTGTGTAGCCTTGGCTGTCCTGGACTCCCTTTGTAGACCAGGCTGGCCTCAAACTCACAGGAATCTGCCTGCCTCTGCCTCCCGAGTGCTGGGATTAAAGGCATGCGCCACCATGGCCGGCCAAAATGGTACACTCTTTGTCAGGCCTGATGACACACAGGCCTGTAATATTAGCTACTAAGGAAGCAAAGGCAGAAAGACCACAAGTTCAAGGCCAGCTTCAGCAACTTAGGAAGTCCTTGTTTCAAATTAAAAGGTAAAAGAGGGCAAGGAGGCCGAAGGATGGCTCAGCTGTTAGAACACTTATTCTGTCGGGCGTGGTGGTGCACACCTTCAATCCCAGCACTCGGAGGCAGAGAGGCAGGTGGATCGCTGTGAGCTAGAGGCCAGCCTGGTCTACAAAATAAGTTTTAAGACAGCCAAGGCTACACAGAGAAACCCTGTCTTTGGAAAAAGAAAAAAGAAAAAAGCACTTATTGCTCTTGGAGAAGACCCAGGTTCAGTTCCCAGCACCCGCAACAGCTTGTGACTGTCTTAACTGTCTGTGACTCTGGTTCCAGAGGAGCTAGTGCCTCTTCTGACCTCCATGGGCTCCTGCACAAACACGTTACACTTACACATTCAAGCATGCATGCAAACATATAATAATTATTTTTCCTTAAAAGGGGCTGAGGGAGGGGGCTGGAGAGATGGCTCAGAGGTTAAGAGCACTAGCTGTTCTTCCAGAAGTCCTAAGTAAATTCCCGGCAACCACACAGTAGCTCACAACCATCTATAATGAGATCTGGTGCCCTCTTCTGGAGAGAAGGCACACACGCAGGCAGAGCACTGTATACATAAGAAATTGATTTTTTTTTAAAGGGGACTAGGAGAGGCTAGGTGTAGTTGCAGCATGCCTTTAATCCCAGCACTTGGGGAGGGAGAGGCAGGTTGAAATCTATGAATTCAAGGCCAACTGGGGCTATATAGTAAGACCCTATCTCAAAAAAAAGAAAGGAAGAAAAGAAAGAACATGAAAGAGAGAGGGAGGGGGGGAGAGAGAGAGAGGGAGGGAAAACAGCGAGGGCTAAGGGTACAGTTCTGAGGTAGCCAGCTTGCCTAGCATGCATGATGCCCAGTACCACAGTCCATATAGGTCAACTTCCCAAGTTAAGGCAGCCTGGGCCTGCCGGGGACGGGGTCAAGGTCACTTACATCCAGGATGTCCATGCGCTGTCGGAGGCTGTAGTTCAAGCCATAGAACTGTGAGGTCAGATACTTGGCTACCTGGGTAGGCAAAGGAGAAGTCACTGGGCTAAGGCTCCAAGACTACCCAAGGGCCATACCAGGGCACAGAATGGTGCCACCAGGGTTTCTGATGCTCCTGGTCTGGCTAGGGTCACCATGCCAAGGCTCACCTGCTCCGGGTCTGTGACTGTAAGAGCCACTAGAGCTCTCTGGCGCAGCTGCTCAAACTCTGCCACACAGGTCTTCTCTTCCAGGTGCAGTAGCACCTTGGCCAGCTCCACGCTCACCTGCGCAGGGAGGGTCAGGAGTCAGGATGCCTTCAGCCCCATGGGCCCAGGCAGCAATATGGTGCCACCTGCTAAGATCTAGGATACAGATGCCACAAGGAGCACTGCCACCCCAGGATTTCCCAACCTCCCAAACAACCCTGACCCAGCCTCTTACTGCTCACCTCCCGAGTGGCCTCAGGGCTTCTATAAACCAGGCCCTCAAGCACCTTTAGGGATGCTTCCCAGCGCTCCATGTCCTCAGACGTGGTCAAGGCTGCACAGAACCCACACAAACCTCAGTAAGTCTCAGCATTGACCCTGACTCCAGTGTGCCCAGAGTGTCAAACTGGGCTGACAGTGAAGTGGGGCCGGCCCAGGCATCCCTCAGAACAAGCCAGTGCAGAGTGTGCACAATGATGCGACTTCAGCAGGGCCCACCTTCCACGCAGTCTCGGATGTACAGGGGCTCCTTGCTGCCCTTCAGCTCTTTGTCCCCCGACATATCATAGGGGATGAACTCGTCATCACTGTAATAAGACAAACAGAGGCTGCATCTGTCCATCCCCAGTGAGGACTTACGTTATCTCTAAGTCCTCAAGGCTAAGACCTGAAGACACTAGAATCCCCTTCTAAGAGCCTGACCCATGTGAGAGGTGGCACGGAAAGGCGGCAGGAAGGTGAGGAAAGGGCCGGGAAGTCAGCATCCTCCTGCAGGGCTCAGCTCACCCCCTCAGAGGCCAAGGAACCCTGGCCTACCTGTCCAGTTCTGAGTCAGAGGCCGGCGGCTGAGCCGGGGGGACATCACTGCCCACAGTCTTTGCAGGTGTCTCTACAGGCGGCTCTGTGGCAGCAGGAGGCAGGGACGGGCCTCTAGGGAACAAGCGGCAGCAGGATCACCGGGATAGCCTTGAGCTCCTCAGGTGCCCATGTCCCCCTGACTTGTCAGAAGGGTTCGGGGTGGGGACTGGAAATGTAGAGAGCCTCACCCTGCTTCCGAGGAGCGGTCACCCACAGGCCAGGGGCTGGCCAGGGCCAGCAGCTCACGGCTCATCTCATCCTCTTCATACTATTGCAGATGCAGTGGCGTTAGTGGTGCCTGTAGGCTGCCGTTGCCACCTCCCCACTGTCAGTTAGGCAAAGCCAGCTGCCTCCTCTCATGCTGCCTGATCTCACTTAGCAGCCTCCTTTTCTGAACAACTTCAGAATGCCCACCTCAAGCTAAGCATGACGCTAGATGTGCTGAGCCTAGCAGCTACTTCCTCAGGGCCTGGAGACCCTTGGCTGCTGACACACAAGGACAGGCCACATCTACAGGCTCGCAGTGAGGCCACGCAGAGCCTTACACCACCAAGGCCCATCATGTCCAGCCTAGTAGTGCCCACACCGATCAGCGGTCAGGAGAGGCTGACACCCTAGTGCCCTGCCTAGTGTGTCACTGTCAGCCTAGTGACCCCTGGGCGCAGAGCACCCAGGCCCAGCAGACCAACCCCAAGGCAATGGCTCCTTACTCCTGTCTAACCAGGCCAGGGCACACACAGTGGGGGGTACACTCACAGACCTGGCCCTGAGCACGTATGGACCCACTCCCGCTCCCACCCACCATGACCTGGAGGTCACACCGGCCCCCACACCAGCCCTGGCCAATCACATGCCCCGCAAGGGATACTCCTCAATCCTAGATCCCAGAAGGGTGAGGTGCTAGAGGCGCTGGTGTGGCAGCAAGGGAGACCCAGAGCCCTGTCCCCTAGAGGACACAGAGAAGACAGCCTGCTCACTTGGAATTTCAGGTGAGGCCCCTCAGGCTGGATCCTGGAGCTGATGACCTCGGCCACGATCATGCCCAAGCGACGCACAGGGGGCAGGCTGCTGTCCAGGCGGCACTTCACACCCGCCATCATGCTGCCCAGCAATTCTTAAAGCACCAGACATGAATCCTGAAGGGCTCCTCAGAGTGTTAGGGGGTAGGGTGTGCCCACGCCACGGCCTCTTACCATCCCGGGTGTCCTGCAGCTCTGGCTCCCGCAGGTGTGCCAGGCACACAAGGATGGCCTTACTGATATAGCACTGCTGCTCCAGGGGTGCGTGTCGGACAGCACTACTGTTGCCCCAGGTCTCCAGCAGCTCCTTAAGCACCTGGCAAGTGGCAGAGCCTCAGCCTGTTCAGGCAGCAGATACAACACAGCCACCCAAGCCTCAGGCCAGAGCCCACAGGTACCCCGAGGGGCTGGAACACAGCAAGCTGAACCCCATCCTTCCTGTCAGAAGACAGTCCCTCCACTGCCCTTCTCCCAGGACTACTACAGGCTCAGAGGGACAAGTGATGCTTACCTGTATGAGGAGCGGCCGCCGCTGACTGTCTATAGCCAAGTATCCCAGCAGACTCTGCAGCATGGGTGTCTACAACAAAAGTGGGTCCTATCTACCAGGTAGAGACTGCTCCCTAACTTCCCCTACAAGGGCCGTCAGGAGCTGAAGGCTGTTTCTAGGAGGAATGGGATGGAATGGAGCGTGCATGCGTGTGCACATGTGAGTAGCATATATGTATAAAGTTTGTAGGCTGTTCCTGTGTGTAGTTACATGCACTTGTGTATATGTGGGGACCAGAGGTCAGCCTCAGGTGCCATCCAAGGTCTCTCTACGATGTAGTCCTGGCTGTCCTGCAACTTACCATGTAGACGAGCCGGGCCTGGAACTTAAGAGATCACCTGCCTCTGCCTTCCAAGCTTACTGGTGACATAGTTTGAATAAAAATGGCCCCGACAGGCTCATATATTTTAATACTCGGAAGAACTGTTTGGGAAGGATTAGGTGTGGCCTTGTTGGAAAAAGTGTGTCACTAGGGACTGGCTTTGAGGCTTCTAAAGATTCCATTCCCAGAATGGGAGGATACAAGGGATGGGATAACCATTGAGATGTAACAAGAATAAATTAATAAAGAAAAAAAAAACCAGATTCCATTCCCAGCCAGGCATGGCGGTGCACCCTTTTTTTTTTGAGATAGGGTTTCTGTGTAATCTTGACTGTCCTGGACTCACAGAGGTCCACCAGCCTCTGCTTCTCAAGTGCTGGGATTAAAAGCATGTGCCACCAAGCCCAGCTTTTTTTTTAGGGGGGTGGGGGGCAGTGCACACTTTTAATTTGAGCACTTGGGATGGAGAGACAGGAGGATCGCTGTGAGTTCAAGGCCAGGCCTGCTCTACAAAAAGTCCAGGACAGCTAAGGCTACACAGAGAAATCCTGTCTCAAACCCCCCTCCCCACAAAAAAAAGACTCTATTCCCAGCATCTCTCTCCCTCTCTCTGCCTCCTACTCTCAGATCAGGATGGGAGCTCTCAGGTGTGCCGGCCACTGGGCCTTCACTCTGCCATCTAATCAACCCTCTGAAATCATAAGCCCAAATTAAACACTTTCTTTTATAAAGTTGCCTTGGTCCTGGTGGGGTTTTGTTTGTTTGTTTGTTTTTGTTTTGGCTTTTTTTTTTTTTTTAATTACAGGGTTTCTCTGTATAGCCTTGGCTGTCCTGGACTCACTTTGTAGACCAGGCTGGCCTCAGACTCACGTTGATCTACCTGCCCCTGCCTATCCAGTGCTGGGATTAAAGGCGTATGCCACAACACTCAGCCTTTGTTTTAGCTTTTTTTAAATTTAAGATTTTATTTATTTAATGTATATGAGTGCTCTATCTACATGCACACCTGCATGCCAGAAGAGAGCTTCAGATCCCAGTATAGATGGTTGTGAGCCACCACGCAGTTGCTGGGAACTGAACTCAGGACTTCTGCAAGAGCAGACAGTGCTCTGAACCACTGAGCCGTCTCTCCAGCCCTGTTGTGCCTTTTCAAGACAGGGGTTTTTGGTGCAGCCCTGGCTGTTCTGGAACTCACTTTGTAGACTAGGCTGGCCACAAACTCATATTTTTCACCTAACTCTGCCTCCTGAGTGCTGGGATTAAAGGCGTGTGCCATCATGGAGACAGGGTCTCAGTAGGACCTGGGATTCAGCAGTTAGCTAGGCTGGCTGCCCAGAGCACTAGGGATCCACCTGTCTCTGCCTCCCCAGCCCTGGAATGACAGACATGTGCCACCAAGCCCAGCTTTTCATGCAGATTCTGGGGGCTTAAACTCGGGTCCCCTTGCTTATATGACAAGGACTGTATGAACTAAGCTATCTCCCTAGTCCCTTCGGCCACCCTCTTTCACAGCTGTCTCTAATGCCACAGCCTTGTCTTCCAGGAATGAATGCATGAAGCTTATCCTGGCACTTGATGTTCTTGGTTTGTGGCATAATCCTATTGACTGGCTTATCCTCTGACAGTTTGGAACAGAGTGTTGGGTTCAGGAATAGACAGCTTGGGTGTTATTTTATGTGAGGAAGTGGGGGCGTGGTCTGTGGAGAACCATCTCTGCATCCCTCACCTGCCCTCTTGAAGGATGGCCAAGTGTTAAAGTGATTCCATTGCTTCATCCACACACTGCAGTGGTACCCAGCTGCCAACTCATGCTACAGGACGGACTCTCCACAGCCTGAGAGTCTCTGCATGGAGCAGGTAGGAGTGACTTGGAGTGCCTGTAGCCCCACCCTGTCCTGGCATCCTCACCGTGTGTTGGTACTGCAAGAATAGAAGCTTCCGGGTCATCACGAACTGCGCTTTCTTATTCTTCACCACCAGGTTTCCTAGTAGCCTTGACAGGACTTCCGGCCTGTGAGGCAGGGGTGGCAAGGATCTGAATTACCAGCCGGCCTCAAAGGGAAGGGACAAGGAAAAGCAAACAGTATGGCGTCCTGTACCCTCCCACCTGCTCACTCTAAGAGTTTGGGGTTAGCCCTTCCATGACCTGAGTTGGTCCTTAATCTTTCCTCTTCCCAGAATGAATGTGAGCATCCATGGAAAGCCCGGACCTGGGGCTGGAGAGATGGCTCAGAGGTTAAGAGCACTGACTGCTCTTCCAGAGGTCCTGAGTTCAATTCCCAGCATCCACATGGTGGCTCACAACCATCTATAATGTGATCTGGGTGCCCTCTTCTGGTGTGCAGACATGGTAAGTAAATGTTTAAAATGTTTAAAAAAAAACAAAACCTGGACCCCCCAACAGAGCTGAGAGGACCAACCCAAGATGGGGACCCTTCCCTGCCCTGTCAAGGCCACAGATAAATGCTCCACATACCTTTGCCATGGGCAATGTATAAGTGAAAGGGCATGGCAACCAACCAATAAAACTTTATACACACATACACATACCCACACACCACCACCTCCACCACCAGCCTGATTTGACCCAAAAGCAGCAATTTGCCAAACCCTAAGCTAGATTAAGAGACCCACACACACCACACCACCATTTCATTCTGCAAGTAAGGCTGTGGACAGCCCCCTCAGCCACACAGAGAGGGTTTCTTCCTTGAAACTTTTTTTTTTTTTTTTTGGTTTTTCAAGACAGGATTTCTGTGTAGCTTTGGCTGTCCTGCCCTCGCTTTGTAGACCAGGCTGGCCTCAAACTCGCAGTGATCTACCTGCCTCTGCCTCCCAAGTGCTGGGATTAAAGGCGTGCGCCACCACGCCCGGCTGATACTTATTTTTATTACATGATTCTCGTGCGCGCTCGAGTGTGTGTGTGTGCGCGCGCGCGCGCGCGCGTGCGCGTGTGTGTGTGTGTGTGTGTACACACCATTCCACACACATAGAAGTCAAGAGGACAATCTGGAAGAACTGGTCCTCTCCTTCCATCATGTGGATCTTGCCATGGACCTCAGGATGACAGCCTTCATAGCCAGGGCAGCAAGTGCCCACCTGCTGAGCATCTCACCAGTCCTGATTGTTACATCAAGTCCGCAAAGGCCAGCATGGTAGCACACACCTTCAACCCAGAACTTGTCAGGCAGAGGCAGGCAAATTTCTGACTCCGAAGCCAGCCTGGTCTACACAGCAAGTTCCAGGGCAGCCAGAACTACATAGTAAGATTCTGTTTTAAAGAAAGAAAAAAAAATTTCACACAAAGGCATCGGGCTAGGGCTATGTGTACGGCTGCATAGGTAAAATATCTGCTGGGCAAGCCCGAGGGAGCTGGATGCCCAGAACCACTAGAAAAGCCGGGCATGGTGGCACGGACTTGGACCTGCAGAGCCAGAAAGTGTGTGCAGTGGCATGCTGGCCAGCCAGTCTAGACTAATCAGCAAGCCCAGGATCAGTGAAAGACCCTGTGTCAAAAATAAGGTGGAGAGCCGGGCATGGTGGCGCATGCCTGTAATCCCAGCACTCAGGAGGCAGAGGCAGGTGGATCGCTGTGAGTTCGAGGCCAGCCTGGTCTACAAAGTGAGTCCAGGACAGCCAAGGCTACACAGAGAGGAAAAGAAAGAAAGGAAGAAAAGAAGAGTAGAGCGTGACTGAGGAACACCACCTAAGGTTGACTCCTGGTATCCATATCCATATGCACATACATCTGCACACGCATGCACACGCATGCACACATAAATTTTTTTTTTAACATAGAGACATAAAGGCTTGAAGAGAGGGAAGTCCTAACAGTTGGAGAAAGCAAACCTCTGTAAACAGACATGATTTAGCACAGGGAACAGGTAAACAGCAGACAGCCCAAAGGACAGACAAGACCCAGAACCTAAAGTGAACATGGAATTCAAGGTGCATGCCGCTAATCCCAACACCTGGTGGCAAAGCCGAAGAGAGCAAGAGCTCAAGGCTACCTTCATCCACATAGCACGTTTGATGCCAACTCAAAAGGAAACAAACAAGAAACCCACAGAACTCTAAGTGGTGCTCTGCTGAGGGCTCACGGACCTTATAGGAGAGAGCCTGGAACTTAGGGGAAAAGCTATTTACAAACACACCAGGAAAACACAAGCAAGGGACATCGGTAAACAATTCACACCCATACCTACAACCAAAGAATGCAAAGTCAACACCGAGGTGCGGCCATGTTCAGAGACTGACCTGGAGCGGTGGGCTAGCAATGTGCTCAGAGCAGCCAGCCAGCCCAACAGGCTGCCTCCAGCAGTGTGACCCACACATTCACCTCCACTTACTGTAAGATGAGCAAACAGAAAGAGGTCACCTGGACTCTGTGAGAGACAAAGCCACCACCATCCAGTGGGCACTCAGGGGATGGAAGACCCCATTAACAAAGCAGAACCAGGAGATCAATGATTGGGCAATGAGACCACAGTGAAGAGAGTGTGACTGGCAAGGTGGGGGCCAGCCTGAAGATGCAATGCCAAGAGAGGATGGGCCACCCAACTGCACAGGACACGGGCTCTGGTATGGTGCCCAGGAGAGCAGCTCAGGAAATGGCAACAAAGACAGAGTCTACCCTGAAACCCAGAGAAACACTGGCTGGGACCAGGCCTGACTACTTACCTAGGAGAGGCCTCTACAAGTCCAGTGAGCACAGCCTCCACGGCCCGGTCAGGTACTTGCTCCACCAGACGCCAGCACACCCGCTGCCACACACAGCTGTCCTGCGTGAGCACTGTCAGCTGAGGCACCAGCACACCCAGGATCTCTTCTGAGGAGCACAGAGGTCCTGGGCTTCAGAAGCCATCCTCAGCCAGGGGCCGAACATGGGGGGGTACCCAGTGTCCACAGCTGCCCCACAGCCCCACAGACATGGGCAATCCCAGGACAACATCAGCAGACCGAGGCCTAGACCCAAGTGAGGGAACCCCACCGGAGGCAAGGGTCAACTTACATGTCACTGTCTAAAGGTGAAGTGACTCTCACCCTCCTCCCTGGGTGTGTGTATGTGGGGGGAGGGGAGGTCAGCAATTACTCACTCTTTCTTCCCTGGATGCAGACCTTCCCCAGAACTCGAGACACAAAGGAGACAGAGCAGTCTAGGCCATCTGGAACACAAAGCAAGCACTAAAGACATCTGACTAACGACAGCGACCTTGCACTCAGTACCCGAGTCACCCGCAGAAACCCCTTGGAACTAAGGTGCATATCAGTGTAATAGGACTGAAAATCTAAATGGAGCTGTGTGTGTGTGTGTGTGTGTGTGTGTGTGGTTTTTCGAGACAAGGTTTTTCTATGTAGCCTTGACTGTCCTGGACTCACTTTGAAGACCAGGCTGGCCTTGAACTCACAGTGATCCACCTGCCTCTGCCTCCCAAGTGCTGGGATTACAGGCATGAGCCACCTTACTTGGCTAGAATAGAACTGCTTTTAACATGAAAATCCAGTAATACTGTGCTTTAAAAGTCTCCCACACAAGATGGTGGTGAACACACACCTTTAATCCCAGCATTCAGGAAGGCAGAAGCAGGCAGATCTCTGTGAGTTTGAGGCCAGCCTGGTCTACAAAGTGAATCCAGGACAGCCAGGGCTACACAGAGAAACCCTGTCTCAAAAACAAAGCAAAAAGTCTCACACACATCACCACAATCATCACAATGACCCTACCAACATTACTGAAGAGGCACCAGAGGGGTCCCGGCTAAGGAGCCAACTACTGAAGCGAATGGGATCTGGGCAGGCTATAGACACCACAGTGGCCACTGTCCACAAGTCTCCCTCCTTGGTCAAGTGTAAGGAGATGAGCCAGGCGTGGTGGCGCACGCCTTTAATCCCAGCACTCGGGAGGCAGAGGCAGGTGGATCTCTGTGAGTTCGAGGCCAGCCTGGTTTACAAAGTGAGTCCAGGACAGCCAAGACTACACAGAGAGACCCTGTCTCAAAAAAAAAAAAAAAAAAAAAAAAGAGTAAAGAGATGGGGTGGCAGCCTCCCACTAGTACAGCTGAGATAATGGCACCATCCAGAAATCTGCCATGGGGTCAGACACACAGTGACGTAAGGATGGGTACTTCAGAGCCCGCAAGGGTGGAATCCAAAGCACCACTAAGAGTGAGACCATGGCTCAAAAACAAGACAAAATAGTGGGGCGCAGTGGCGCACACCTGTAATCCCAGCACTCAGGACACAGAGGCAGATGGATCTCTGTGATTTCGAGGCCAGCCTGGTCTACAAAGTGAGTCCAGGACAGCCAGGACTACACAGAGAAACCATCTCGAAAAACAAAAACAGAAGACAGAGCAAAGCAGACCAGAAAGTGGCTGCTGTAAGAACCCAGGGAAGACAATGGCTTGGGCCAGGTGGGGGCAGTGTCAAAACTCTAAAGGACCAGAGTCCGCTGTGGTCACATGGGTAAAGGCTACAGGAGCCCCCAGGGTACTGCTGGGCAGAGCCCACGGGAGCAAGCCAAAGTCAAAGCTTAGCTAGGAGCAGGCAGAGTGGAGTGTGCATGTGACAGGCACAAGAAGGAAAGCAGGGACACTTCAGGAAGAGGCACGGGCTCAAGGCAGTCAGTCTCACTGGCCTGTATCTGATAGCCCACTCACCCAGGAATCACAGCGGCCCTCCCCCAGTCTCACTCTTGAGATGTATACTTGGGAAAGCCAGTCGTTATGTCCCAGAGAAGGCAGAGCTAATGGACAGCGTGGTGGCAGAGATCTGTGAGTGACAGCAGGCCCCCTAGAGTGCCAGACACACAGGTGAAAAGCATCTGCCCTCAGACCCAAGAACAGTCACTATGGAGTGAGTGCTCAAAACCACCTCCTCCAAAGACACACAGATGAACAGGCTCAAGTACGCAAGGAGGTGGACCTCGCAAACAGGGATGGCTTCTTGGATACACAAGTGGCTGGGCAGGGAAAGCAGGTCTCAGTATGGTGGCTTTGCCTAACACCCAGCTCAGAAAGAAAGGACCCTAGGGTCAGACCCAACTCCCCAAGATCAGATGCCAAAAGAGAAGTGAAACTCTATCTGGTGACATGATAGGCCAGCATCCAACCCACCTGACAGCGCCAGCCTGACTCTTAAGGCCCCACAGGCTTCGAGAGTCTTACTTCAAGGAGAGGGAGATGATAAAGGCCAAAGTCAATGTGGAGGCAGGAGACTCACCTTGGAGAAAGTTCACAACTGCCTTTAGCGTCTGGACAACCTCCTGGCCAAGTAGAGGGAAATAGTTCTGGGGGAAGAATTGGGTCAGGTTGTCCCGCTGGAGACGGTTGCCCAGGAGATCAGGCACGCCCACCACCTTGCAGAGCAGCGTCTCCTGGAACAGGGGGAAGCTGGGCTTGGTCTGAGGGCGGCACTGCTCCGCCATTAGAGCAGCCACTCTGCCCGTGCTCAGAAATGTCTCCAGCAGCCGAGCCATCTTCATCAGACGGAAGCTAGGACTGAAAAACAGCAAGTGTACTGGGGGGAGCCCTCAGCCCCCCTCTGCCTAGTGTCCCCTTCTGGCCATAAAGAGTCAGCACAGTTGGTAAAGCAAGCCCTGCAACCATCACAACCTAAGTTTGATCCCCAAATCCCACATTAAAAAAACAAAACAAAACAAAACAGGTGAGCCAGGTGGTGGCGCATGCCTTTAATCCCAGGACCACAATGTGAGTTGGAGGCCAGCCTGGTCTACAGAGTGACTTCCAGGACAGCCAGAGCTGTTACACAGAGAAACTGTCTTGAAAAAAAAAAAAAAAAAAAAAGGCCAGGTGAGCTGGATGGTGGTGGCGCATACCTTTAAGCCCAGCACTCGGAAAGCAGAGGCAGGTAGATCTCTGAGTTCAAGGCCAATCAGGGCCACACAGAAAAACACTGTCTCAAAAAACTAAAACTAAAAGCCAGGAAAGGCAAGCCTTTAATCGGGGTGCATGCCTTTAATCTCAGCACAGAAGAGGCAGAAGCAGGAGGCTCTCTGAGAGTTAAAAGTCAACCTGGTCTGCACAGTGGGTTCCAGGGACAGTCAAGGCTACATAGTCTCCAACCCTCCATGACCCCCCCCAAAAAAACCAAGGTGAGGTGACAAATACTTCAAGTCCCAGCCCCAGAGATACTGAGACAGGTGGATCCCTGGATATACATGGCCAGATAGACAAGCTCTCAGTAGATGAGAGACCCCCATCTCAAAAAAAAAAAAAAAAAAAAAAAAAAAAAAAAAAAAAGAGGCTGGGTGTGGTGGTGCACGCCTTTAATTCTGGCATACTGGAGGCAGAGGGCAGGGAATCTCTGTGAGGTCACAGGACACGTAATAGACCTTGTTTCAAAAAGACCAGAAAACAAAACAAAACACACAAAAAAGAATTAGCCCTAACAACTTCACAAGTGCATTTGAACTCAGGTGAAAGGAAACACTTAATTCCACTACTGAACGGCCAGTTACTGGGTGTCCCACTGGACCCTGCCCCACTCGTCCCCTTACTCCTCACTGCCTTTGCTTGCATCACAGCAGCTTCTGTTTTCTTTAAGTTTTGAGTTTTATTTTATGTGTGGATGTTTTGCCTATGGCTATGCCTACGTACTACTTGTGTGCAGTGCCTGTGGCATCCAGGAGAGGGCGTCACACCCTCCGGAACCCTAGTCCCGGTTGAGAGCAGCTATGTGGGAGCTGGGAACTGAACCCAAGTCCTCCGGAAAACCAGTCAGTGCTTTTCCAGCCGTCTCTATAGCCTCCACCACAACCATTTATAAAACCTCAGCTTCTCAGCTGGGGCACAGTAGCACACGTCTTAAATCCCAGCACTCAGGAGGCAGAGGCAGGCGGATCGCTGTGAGTTCCAGGCCAGCCTGGTCTACAAAGCGAGTCTAGGACAGTCAAGACTACACAGAGAAACACTGTCTTGAAAAAAAAAACAAAAACCGGGGCAGGCTGGAGAGATGGCTCAGTGGTTAAGAGCGCCACCTGCTCTTCAAGAGGTCCTGAGTTCAATTCCCAGCAACCACATGGTGGCTCACAGTAATCTATAATGAGATCAGATGCCCTCTTCTGGCCTGCAGGCTTGCATGCAGGCAGGACACTGTATACATAATAAATAAATCTTTAAAAATAAATTAATTCATTAATTAATTAAAAACCTGAGATGACCCTGAGAGTGCCATAAAATGAAAGGTCCGGAGAGGGCAGCAAGTGACCAACTACCTTCCTGGTGTCAGTTGGGGGCAGTGGAGACTCTCTGAGCTGCTGCTTTGCTCCTGCCACCTGCGCTGTGGACCCCGCTCTTCATCCCAGCCTCCACCAAGAGGGAGGAGGCCAGGCTAAAACGCAAGGGCCCTTCCCTGTCTGAGCTAGGTCCAGCTCCACTCAGCTTTAAGGTATTGGGAGGTCCCTTTGTCAGAACTTGGGCACCCTGTTGCTCACACACCGCTCACCCAGCAGTGCTCTCGATGGCCTCCATGAGCACCAGGAAGGCTTGGTCCGGGGGCCCGTCCAGGAAGAAGCTCTCCCATAGCCTCTCCAGCTGGCCACCGGGGACAAGCTCCAGCCAACCTGGGCTCAGCTTGCTGACCAGACATCTGAGCACGATTGAGAAGTGGGTGGTGGCAAACTCCTCCTTCTCCTTGGGGAGGGCCGGATCCTCAGTTCCACCGAGGTATCGCTTCAGAGTCCCCAGGGTGGAAAGGATGTGGCCAGCATCCTCTGAGGATGAAAGGGTGTGAACGGCCTCCCGGACCGTAAGTCGGACAGCAGACAGTGCTGGGTCCATCTTGCAGGACAAGGCTGGGAGGGTCCTAGAAAAAAAGCATGTTGTCTCACCGTGGCACCCACGAAGTACTCAGCTCCAAATCTCAGAAATCCCACCAGGCCTCTCTTGCGCTCCCAGGCGCCCTCACTCACGATCTCAGTCTCGCTGTCCTGCCTTCTCCGGCTTCCCCGTCTGCCCGGTGGTCTGACAGGGCCCGTTAGGTGGGGGCAGCGCCGGTGCCCGGTAAGTGGCTTCTCAGGCTACAGTAACTACAACCCCAGCGTCTGCAGCTCCAAGTAAGCGCCCAGCCCCCTAAACACGAGGCCCTCCGTTAGCAAAGAAGGCTGACCCGACCAGACCAACCACTCCTCCCGGGTTCCTCTAGCCACCATGCTGCCAGAGCCAAACCCGCGCGCGCCCTCCCACGCGCCGCTGATTCGCCACGGCACCGGGACCACGCGCCCTGCTCAGCGTAAGCCGAAGGCAGCTGTGAATTCGAGTCCCAGAACTTACGTGGAACTGGCACGGATATTTAGAGTTTCTGAGACTGATGCCTACCGGCAACATCCGAGGAATCAGCGCGGCGCAGTCGCGCTAGGGCCCCCGCAGCACCTGCGCCTGCGCAACAGAAAAAAGAGGCGTGGCCTAAGAGCCTCGGGTGGGCAAAGCCTGAGGGCGGGACTTGGGTAGGTGTGTTCTCTCCTTAGGAAGGGTACATTTGCCTGATGTTGTTTCATGAATTCAAGTTGCCCAGATTTCCACACACACCCAGTCTTGCTGAAATGTTGCTCAGTGTATCATCCAGCTCGGGATGGCCAAGAAAAGTTCTGTCATGGTGGGTGGAATGTTTCGTACTACTATGTTCAGAGAGTAGCCAGGGCCAGGTTACTCAGCCCTGGTGGCCAGCCATCTCTGTTTTCCCTAGTTCTGGAGCGGCCCTCCCAGCACCCTGCCTCGCCACGACTTTCCACAGTAGAGCACCAGGCAACTCTCTTGAGCTTCATGAGGACGACACAAACCCTCAGTCGGCGCTGTCAGGAAAACAAGAATATGGAACAGCAGACACAGACACATTACGATGCTGGTGCTGATGTGCTGGATACCCAAGGCTGCATCGTTTAATACGAACCCACAAACCGCGTGTAAACTACCCGTAATGGCTGAGTAACCTGGCCCTGGCTACTCTCTGAACATAGTAGTACGAAACATTCCACCCACCATGACAGAACTTTTCTTGGCCATCCCGAGCTGGATGATACACTGAGCAACATTTCAGCAAGACTGGGTGTGTGTGGAAATCTGGGCAACTTGAATTCATGAAACAACATCAGGCAAATGTACCCTTCCTAAGCAGGAAATGAACTAGAGACCCCACTCAGGGCTCACCAGTTAAGAGAGCATTCTGGGGGTTGGGGTGCTATCTCAGAGGTTAAAAATACCTGCTGATAATCGGGCATGGTAGCGCACACCTTTAATCTCAGCGCTTGGGGAAGCAGAGGCAGTCGGATCTCTGAGTTTGAGGCCAGCCTGATCTACAGACTGAGTTCTGGGACAGCCAGGGCTACTACACAGAGAAACCCTGTCCCAAAACCAAAACCAACACTTGCTGCTCTTGCAGGGGTCCCAAGTCAGTTCCCAGCACCCATCGGAAGTGTTGCCAGTCAGCCGGGTGGGATCTGTTTGTTCTACACAGATAAAAACTTGTCACAGCCAAAGAGAAACGCTTCAAGTGCTAGCTTTTCTTTTCCTTCATGGTTGGCCTCAGTGAGAGACGGCAGCTGGCTCACCCTAGAATTGGGGGTCTGGACCCTTAGCCCTAAAAGCATTCTAGTCTTTTGTAGGCCAGGAATCCACAGCCCTTTCCTGTGGCTGGTGCAGCTTCCACCAGGCGTGCCTAGGCTTTTGTAGGGACTCTCCAGCCCTCAACAGCATCTTGGGTAGACCTTAGCTCTTACGGGCAGCCAGTGGTAAAATTCTTGGCCTAGGGATGAGACCTCTTGACTCTCTGGAACTCTTCTGGCATCCAAGGCTGCAGTGTCTCTTCGCTGGTTTAGTCATGTACCCTCATTCAGTCTCAGTTTCTGCCCTCTCTTCTTGATGCCTCGGCTACTGCTTCTTCAGCTATCATAAAGCTGGCTGCTCCGCAGCCTGACCTGTGGAGTGCTCAGATTTCACTGCCGCTGCCTCTCTGCTGCCTCTTCCTTCCTGTTAGCTACCCACATTACTGACAGCAGGCAAGCAAAGGCTCGAGAGGACCTTTTCGAAAGGTTCGAGCCTTTTGCTGAACCCAAAACTGCAGCGAAAAGGGAGGCTGCTTTCAAAGCCTCAAAGGGGGCACTTCCCCCAATCACAGCCTTTTCACCAGCCCTGGCAGTTCCTCAGCTAGGCCACAAGGGGGCGTGTTCCCCTTCTCAACTGGGTAGAAATGGTTGCAAGGTCGCCTAGCGTGCACCCTGGCTTGTGATTGGAGTCTGGTACAAACAGTTTCAAAAAGCCTTGAGGTTGTGCCTTCCAGAGCAGAAGTAATCAGCAATCGTGTAGTTTTCTTAAGGCCCTAACAGTTTTTAGGATAGCCAGTGCTGGCATAAGGACAGTCCAGCTGGCTGTCCACTGGCAATCCTTTTGCTCAAGGCATCCAGGACAACAAAGGGAAGCCCAGCAGCTGGTAATTAGGGGTCCTGTTGAAGGGACTAGACAAACTCCATTTTGAAAAAGAAACTCCGTTTTTGTGTTAAACCTAGCCAAGGGCTGAACCCAGATTCCAGAAAGACCCCAAACTAGTCTAAACAGAAAAGTATTCCCTAGCAGCACAATCAGCTCACCTGGGGAAAGTCCCAATATACTCTCTGCTGGTCAAGCTGACCAGGAGGTGGTCTAGCACATAGCAACAACCAATTAGGAGAACCCAGGCCAAAGTTCCTAATACCCATGACTGCTTCAACCAATCTTTTCTGTAGGCCAACTTGCCCCTACGCCTATTACCCAACCATGAAACACCAAGGCTTGTAACTCCCTGCTTGCAGATTTTCTGCCCAAATGCCATCCAATCATATACTGTAAAACCCATTTCTTTGTCTAAAACCTATTTTTTAAAAAACCCTCTCAACTGAGACTCAAGGCCACTTCCCTGCATCTGCTGTGCCAGTGCATGGGAGGGTGGCCCAGGTTCGAGCCTGCAGTAAAGACTTCCTTACCATTGCATTTGGACTCAGCTCTTGGGTGGTCTCTTTGGGGAGTCTCTCAAAAGTTGGGCATAACACTGTCACCTCAGCACTGAATATCTTTGTTTATTTTCAGAAAATGAGCACCAGAGTGCTTTCAACGAGAAGGGTTAACAACGCTTAGCACTGGCCGGTGCCCCAGGGAGAAATGAGCGCACTTATTTGTTTTAGGACAAACGGATGCCAGGAGGAGCCAGGCCTCACTTAAAGGACTGGTGAAGGTGCCTCCTGCCAAGCTTGATAACCTGAGTCCAATCTTCAGGGCACATGGCGGAAAGAGAGAACTGACTCCTCAAAGCTGTCCTCTGACCTTCACAAGTCAGTCCTCTGACCTACACAAGAGAGTATATTTGGACTTTCCCCAGGTGAGCTGATTGTGCTGCTAGAGAATATTTTTCTGTTTAGACTGGTTTGGGGTCTTTCTGGAATCTGGGTTCAGCCCTTGGCTAGGTTTAACACAAAACGGAGTTTCTTTTTCAAAATGGAGTTTGTCTAGTGCCTTGCACACACATACATGCACACACACGCACAGAGACACAGACACACACACACACACACACACACAGACACACACACACACATGTAATATTAATTTTGTTTTAAAGCCCAGTCCTAGGAGCTGGTGAGATGCTTGTCTAGGCAAAGTGCTTGACATACAAACAGAAAGATCTGAGTTCAAATCCCCAGCACCCACATAAAAGCCAAGGGAGGAGGTATGCATGTGTGTTGCCGAGGAGGTGCAAAGTCTATCCCCCTCTTTCTACAGTCCTGGTGGTAAACCGAGGTACATTTCCATCAAAGTTCACTCTGTGGAATGAGGCTTACTGACAAGGCGGGAGTGGGCGGGGGGGGGGGGGGGGGAGGGGATTACAGGCAGGAGCATAGGTGACCCTAAAGCAGCCACACGAGAAGCTCTTCACCCAGCACAGCTGATGACTCCCCGTGACTTTGCAGATAGACCCCCCCAGTCCTTCCCTATCTCTCCAGTCTGCCCCTTCTCTGAGACCCCCAAGGCCACATGCAACCAGGGCAGAATTACATACAACTGGTTAGGGGGAGGCTGAGTACTCCAGCGAGGACCCCTGCCCCCTCTGCCCCTCCTCAGTGAGCTAACAGCGAGCCCAGACATGATTATCTTCCGCCAGCAGGCCCAGGTTGATGGTGACAGAGCGGCTTGGAGGACAGCCCTGTACAGCAGTCTGTAACCCCAGCCCTGGGTCAGGAGTATAAGCAAATAAGTGGATGAGGAGAGCTTGCCTAGCCAGCTGGTCTAGCCAGCCAGTGACCTCAAGGTTTAGTGAGAGACTGTGTCAAAATAAAATAAGGAGGTGGAGAGGCAGAAGAAGGCATGGGACTTAAATATCTGGTCTCTACCCATGCATGCATGAGTAAATACACACACAAAACAGATGAATAGATAAATAGGAAAGGTCAATACCAGGTTCTGTCCGGAGAGCAGACAGTAAGAAACCACCACAAATACCGTTGTCAGGACATGTGTGGGACACTGGGAGGCAGAGAGGCAGAAGGCTGGTGTCTTCAGGCTTAGCCAAGGTTGGGGGTGGGGTGTGACAGCCCCAGTATGAGATCTTGCTGGGGCTCCACCCTTAAACTACACCTTCGTTGTTCCTTTATCCACACACCCCCCACTCCCATTTTCCTGAAGTCCAGTAAGTGCCCAGGAAAGTTGGGGTGGGGGATACAGTTCTCAAGCCTTCTACTATCTGAGTATGCCTTTACTCTTTGCTCTATTCACACAAGCTGGATGCGCTATTTTATCTTTTTGGTTTTGGTTTTTCCAGACAGGGTTTCTCAGTGTAGCCTTGATTGACCTGGACTCACTTCGTAGACCAGGCTGGCCTCGAACTCACAGAGATCCATCTGCCTCTGCCTCCAGAGTGCTAGGACTACTCCAGGCATGCACTACCATGCCCAGCTATCTTTTTGTCTCCGCTTTTTAGTCATTTTGTAGTGCCAGGGATGAAAACCTGAGCCTGCACAAATGTTAAGTGAGTCCGCTGTCCCCTGGGAATTGTCTCAGTCCCTGCATAAAAAGGTTTTCCTCTACCTATGATGCTCTGTGCTTGGCCAAAGGCGACTGGACATCAGTGGCGCATCTGGCTCATGCCATCTTGGGAATGCCTGTGCTTTTGGTGGGGACATCGTCCTGAGTTATTTTATTTCTACAAACTAGGCTTCCTCATACAACAGAACTTTATTTCCTCGATACTCTGGAGGCTAAGAGTCTGAGGCCATGGCGACTTGCTGCCTCAGAAGTCTCCTTTAGCTTCTAGGGACTCTACACCACAGCAGCTCTGCTCCCATCTCTGCCACCATTGTCACTGGGGCTCTTCCTTGTGCCCTGTCCTCTCTGCCTCTATTAGGACCCTCGCCACTCCCCATAAGGCTCTAGTCACAGGTCCTGGGGCCAGAACTTGGATGCCTCAGGGGCATCCTTCATCCCCCTGCACAGCCTGACCGAAAGCCGGTCAGGAAGTCAGGCAAGTTTCCCTTGATCTCAACATTACATAATACATTTATTGAAATACCACATTAATTCAAAACTTGTGCAATTAGTGGGGTATGTGTGCATTTATTTCTGTGTATATGTGTGTGTGTGTGTGATCTAGCTGAGGGCTGAGGTGGATCACTTAACCCAACACAGCAAGACCCTTTTTCAGGAAAGAAAACAATAGCTAATTTTAAAAAAGATTTATTTATTATTATGTATACAGTGCTCTGCCTGCATGTACACCTGCAGGCCAGAAGAAGGTACCAGATCACATTGTAGATGGTTGTGAGCCACCATGTGGTTGCTAGGGATTGAACTCAGGACCTCTGGAGGAGCAGTCAGTGCCCTTAACCTCTGAGCCATCTCTCCAGCCCCAATAGCTATTTTTAAATTTAAGTTATCCCATTCTAAAAGGAAAAAATAAGTTGAAGTGAAACACAGTCACATTACCAAAGGAGATCTCTTTTCCAAGGGAGTGGGACTCAGGATGTGGCTGAATGCTGGGCACCAGTGCAGACCTGGCTTTGACAGCTTCCGGGCCACACTCAAGCCCTGTCCTGCCCTGACTTCTTGCTGGGAACTCTAGACTAGGTGCTCCTGTGAAAACCATTACCAGCTCCTATGTGCCTCTGAGCCAAAACACACAAAACCCTGAAAGCATCCACTAGAACGATTCCCCAAAGAAACTGTTTGTGTCTG
The DNA here is from genome assembly GCF_964271855.1 of Acomys minous. Taxonomy (NCBI): domain Eukaryota; kingdom Metazoa; phylum Chordata; class Mammalia; order Rodentia; family Muridae; genus Acomys; species Acomys minous. The sequence goes on along the minus strand of NC_140498.1, from coordinate 40,087,060 downwards.
TTTAAAGCTTGTTTCCCTGGGAACCTTGGGTTCTCAGAGCCCATTGCATTGAAGGCAGATGCCTTTCATTAAGGTGGCAGGAGGAACTGGACACTCAGCCAGGACAGAAAAAGGAAAACTGGTCACGTGGTAGGCTTCGGGGATCAGGACATGAGACAGACGCGAGGGACCACTGTCAGCTACTGTGTCTGTGTCTGCCAGCATGGGCTGCTTGAAGAAGAAAACCCTGTCTTTCCTCCTCGCTTTTGTGTCCGTATCCGTACATGGGACTCCGTTGCAGGAACCTGACCCAGCTAGGCAAAGAAAACCATTTTTCGAGAGGCTCCGTCGACTAGAAGAGCAGGTAGGTGTACCACACCTGGGGAATTGTTATATAAAACCAGGAGACGGTAAAGGATGGCTGTTACAGAGACAGCTGTGATCCGTGGACACAGCCCTTGGTTTGCCGTCCTTGCTGGAAGCTGACAATATTCTCATGTGTTTTTGGAAATCAGGCAAGCATTTGCTAGGCTCTGCTCTGAAGTCCAACTAGACGGTGTGTGTATATGAAGGTGCAGGGGAGGGGGGTAACGACAGTACAGTACGCATAGCTGTGGAAGTTGTGAAAACATATACCCTGCCCCAAGGGTCCCACATGGGGTCTTTAGACAGCCTCCCAGCCCAAGCACTTCCTGTACGGAGCCTGGTAAAGCCAAGCACGGTGGTGTGTATCTGTGATCCCAGCACTCAGATCTGAATAGGAGTATTGCTCTGAGTCTGAGGCTACCCTGAGTGATGTAGTGAGTTCTAAGCCTGAGTGAGACTGTCTCAAAAGAAACAAACAACAACAACAACAACAAAAACTGAAAAGGCAAGCCGGGCATGGTGGCGCAGGCCTTTAGTCCCAGCACTTGAGAGGCAGAGGCAGGCGGATCGCTGTGAGTCCAATGCCAGCCTGGTCTACAAAGTGAGTCTAGGACAGCCAAGGCTGTTACACAGAAACCTGGTCTTGAAAAACCTAAAATAAACAAACTGAAAAGGTTGTAGTTCAGTGGCAGAGGGCTTCAGAAGCCTAGATTCAGTTCCCAGAAATATAAAAACATGAATAAAAAATATATACACGCTGGGCATGGTGGTACACGCCTTTAATCCCAGCACTTGGGAGGCAGAGGTAGATGGAAGAGGCAGGCAGATCTCTATGAGTTCGAGGTTGGCCTGTTCTACAAAGTGAGTCCAGGACAGCCAGGGATACACATAGAGACACCCTGTCTTGAAAAACAAAACTACACACACACACACACACACACACACACACACACACACTCAGAACTGGAGAAATAGTTTGGCAATTACGAGCACTGGGTAGTCACAGAGGACCCCACTTCATTCTCAGCAACCACACAATGGCTCACAATCATCAATAATTCCAAAGTCACTGGGTATACACATGGTATACATACATACATGCAGGCAAAACACTCATACACGTAAATTAAATAAATGTAAATTTTTGGGGTTTGTGTTTTTTTGTTTGGTTGGGTTTTTTGTTTTGTTTTATTTTGTTGTTGTTGGTTTTTTTTTTTTTTTTTTTTTTTTGGCTTGGTTTGGTTTTTCGAGACAGGGTTTCTCTGGGTATCCTTGGCTGTCCTAGACTCACTTTGTAGACCAGGCTAGCCTTGAACTCACAGCGATCCACCTGCCTCTGCCTCCTGAGTGCTGGGAATTAAAGGCATGTGCCACCATGCCCATCTCTGTTTTGTTTTGTTGTGAGTCTAACCTTTAATGGCTGAGCCATCTCTCCAGCCCTTGTTTTTTGTTTTTTTTTGTTTTATTTGTTTCGTTTTGTTTTGTTTTTTTTTTTTGAGACAGGGTTTCTCTGTATAGCTCTGGTTGTCCTGGAACTCACTTTGTAGACCAGGCTGGCTTCAAACTCACAGAGACCCTTCGACCTCTACCACCACCTAGGCTCAATCTAAACTATTTTTAAATGTGTTCAGTCCCCTCTGATCACAGAGCTAGCCCTGAGGACCACAGCAGTGAGGATCAGCTGCAGTCCTCCCGAGTGTCAGGGCTGCAAAGGATCACGGCTAGGGCCATGAGCCTGGATCCCACATTTTACACCATGCAGCCATGGGGCCTGAACACAGTCATCCCCGTTGTACCTGGCTCTTTGGGACTAGTTTTAATGATCTCCTCACATGTCCTAGCATGGTGACAAGGATCCAATTGGTCAGGCTATATATCACGCCACTCATAGGCTTGGTGTGCAACAGGTACTTCTGAAATATACCCAGGACAGCCTCAGCCCAACCCCATAACAACAGCTGTGTTCTCGTTACAGTTTCAGAGACTCCAGCAGGTGACCTTAACACACCTGCAGGACATTGCCAACAACTACAATGTGCACTACAATATGGACGCCCGCTTCCAGAGCCTGGTAGAAGAGAGCCAGGCCCTAGCTCTAGCAGTGAACCAGTCTCAAGCCGCCATACAAGGGGATGTGGCCCACCTAAAGGCCTGGTTTAGGAAGAGCCAGCGCAGGAGCCGGAAGATGGATGCCCGGCTTCAAGCCTTGGACCTCGCCCTGAACACAAAGAGCAAACAGTGGTTGGAGCAGGAAAAGGAGCAAAAGGCACAGAGGGAGACAGTTGCAAGCCTGACCCTGAGCGTTAGGGCCCTACAGGATGCGCTGGCCAGCCTGACACAGCAAGTCCATAGCCAGGATGCTAGGCTTGCTGCTCTTGAGAGGCGGAAGCAGAGGGCCTCCCCTAATACTGCAGCCCTGGGGCTGACTAAAGCCCCCACCCCGACCCAGCTTGCTCAGCCAGGCCCAGGTTCCTTGCAACTGTGGAAGGACAGCCAGGCATCCAGGCCTTCACCCCAACACAGGAGTTCCCCCCAAGACTTCACTGTCCATGTTCAGGAGATGCAGACGTTCCAAGCTCCAAGCAGCCGTCAAGCAGCCCCACCGAGGACCCGCCAAGGACCAGGAAACAGTAAGTGACATAAGCCTGTCACCTCCCTATCAAAATCTAGGTCTTCCTTGCAATACGTTTCCCTGCCTCCTGAATTCTCATTGACTGAGTTCTTCAGGGAAGTACAACCTTTTCTACTTATCTGGCCCAGTCCCCACCCCAAATCCTCCTTGGCTTGAGATGAATTCCTCTTTCCTGATCTGGGCTCAGTCACATAGCTGACTTTTCAGTTTAAAATAATCTAAAAAAAAAAAAAAAAAAAAAAAAAAAAATGCCCAGACTGGCCACTAGAGGGGGAAGAGAGGGGCCTAGTACCACCTGCTTATCTGCATTTCACTGATTAGTACCTAAAGGCACCTGAGACTGAAAATGGGCCAAAATGAGTTTCTTTCCTATAGAATAATCCTAGATTATTTGGCTGATAATAGTCACCAGAGGAAGGAAGGAGAGCCAGAGCTGGGGGACACTGAGGACAGAGGCAGAGATAAGGAGGGTGTACTGTGGAACTGGGGGACAGCCAGGAGCCAAGGCCTGCCGGCTTCTCGTACTTCCAAACTCAATGAAGCTTCTCCGAGCCTCTGGGGGAAACTGCCACGGAACACTGGGTCTTGAACCCTGGGAGATTATGACCTCCAAAAGAGGGCTGGTTTGAGTCAGTAAACTTGTAGCAAAGTTACAGCAGCCACAGGGAGCTCAGAGAGAGGTTGCCCTGGTCCTGAGGCACTTCATAGGCAGACGGCTGAGTCACCCATAGGCGATTCATCTGCTCCCTGAGAAGTTATCCTCAGTCCTTACCTGCAGAGCAGAGAGCGTGCGAGGCAAAGACCTTGGGTGACACCGGTGAGGGCAAGGGGCAGGCCTGGAGCAGGATGGACGCCTCTGACCCGCCTCGTGCTCAGGAGTGACTCTCTTCTCCCTGTTCCCAGTTTGCAGCACAGGCCCAGTGTTCGTGTTCCCCAACACCTCCACTGACAATGTGGTCTTCTTCAGCCCGGGCTTCCTCATGCCCCTTCGAGCCCTGTCCTTCTGCAGTTGGGTCCGCGTGGCCACCAGCCACCTGGGCACACTCCTTTCCTATGCCACCAAAGACAATGACAACAAGCTAGTGCTGCACGGCCGTGACTCCTTGCTCCCCGGCTCCATCCACTTTGTGATCGGTGACCCGGTTTTCAGGGAATTGTCCCTGCGACCACTCTTGGATGGTCAGTGGCACCACATTTGTCTCATCTGGACATCCACGGAGGGCAAGTACTGGCTCCACATAGACCGCAGGATAGTAGCCACCGGCTCCCGCTTCAGAGAGGGTTATGAGATCCCGCCTGGAGGGTCCCTTGTGCTCGGCCAGGAACAGGACACTGTGGGGGGTGAGTTTGACAGCTCTGAGGCCTTTGTAGGGAGCTTATCTGGATTGGCTATCTGGGACCGGGCGCTGGTCCCTAGAGAAGTTGCCAACTTGGCCACTGGGAAAGAGCTCCCGACAGGCGCCATTCTGATGCTGACCAATGTCACGTCAGTGGGCGGATTTGTGCAGAGAGTCAAATGTGCCTGCCTGGAGCAGTGTCCATGATGCTGCCACACACAGGCTGCATCACAGCCGAGGCCATGAAGAAGAGCAGGCCTCCGTATCAATGCATTCCAAATCACTCCCCTGCCGCCACTGCTGGGCTGGGTGTGCCTGTGCTCTAACGCAGGTGAGAGCAGGTGGAAAACATCCAACAGAGAAAGAGAGGGTGCCCAGCCTGGAACTTTCCATTGTTGTGGAACGCTTCTTTGAGAGAGTGAGCGTCTGTGTGTGTGTGTGTGTGTGTGTGTGTGTGTGTGTTTGCTTGATTGTTGTTTTCTGAGACAGGGTCTCATATTGTGCTTCTTATTAGCAGAGAACTTGCTCTGTATCCCAGGCTGGCCTCAAACTCATAATAACCTGCCGCAGATGCTGAGATACCAGATGCGAGTCCTGTCTGCCTGCCTGCCCCCCCTCCTCCAGATACTCACTATATAGGCCACATTAGCTTGAATTCATGACCCTCCAGCCTCTTGAGTGCCGAGACACATGGCATTCGTGGTGACATTTTCACAGGCTGCACCTTCAAAGCCATTTTCGTTCATTTGTAGCATGTGATTCTTGTGCCCTAGCTGAGCTGTGGGACAGGAATGCTGGGCTGGGCTTCCTTCTAAGGCACCTCTGCAACCATAAAATGTTGTCATTTTGAAGCTACAGGAAGTACTTTTACCATAGCTGTCTCCTCCCCAAAGACTCGCTGACGTTTTCCTGTGAACATGGCTTTTCCAACATCTCTCTCATGCAAAAGGCTCAACATTCTGCTCTCGCCCTTTCCCAGGAGCCCTGGGGATTCCCTGGAGGACAGCTGGTCATCTTGTTCCGTTGTCCTGTGGTATCTGTTGAGGTTGCCAGAACTACCATTAAAGACACACTAGTAATGCTTTAAAACATAATTTACCAGGCATAATTTTCATATTATAATATGTGCTCTTTTAAAAGTTGTTTTTTTTAAAGCTTTTAATAAAAGTACTAAGTTGCGCAACCATAACAATCCAGTTTTTTTTCTTTTCTCTTTTTTTTTTTTCAGAGCTGAGGACCAAACCCAGGACCTTGCTCTTGCTTGCTAGGCAAGAGCTCTACCACTGAGCTAAATCCCCAACCCCTATTTCTTTTTCTTTTTTCTTTCTTTTTTATTTATTTATTTTTTTGGTGTTTTGAGGCAGGGTTTCTCTGTGTAGCCTTGGCTGTCCTGAACTAACTTTGTAGGCCAGGCTGGCCTCGAACTCACAGAGATCCACCTGCCTCTGCCTCTGCCTCCTGACTGCTGGAATTAAAGGCATGTGCCACCACTGCCCGACTTTTTTCTTTTAAAATAAGTCTTTTGGTTTTTCGAGACAGGGTTTCTTTCTGTAGTCCTGGCTATTCTGAAACTCACTCTGTAGACCAGGCTAGCCTCAAACTCAGAGATCTGCCTGCCTCTGCCTCCCAAATGCTGAGATTAAAGGCATGCGCCACCACTGCCCAACTCACCTGGCTTTTTTATGTGGGTTTTGGGGATCAAACTAAGGGTGCAGAGGCAGGTGGATTTTTGAGTTTGAGACTGGCCTGGTCTACAGAGTGAGTTTCAGAACAGCCAGGGTTACATAGAGAGACCTTGTCTCAAAAATTGAAAAAGAAAGGAAGAGAAAAAGAGAGAGCAAGAGAGAGAGAGAGAGACTAGAATGGGAGGGGTTCCTAAAAGAAGGAAAAGCGTTTAGATTCTTTTGTCTATAGGGCTGTGGCAGGACTGGGCCAGAGGCTGAGGTAACTTCAATGAGGCTGGTGGGTGGTTCTCCTGAGGCTAATGGCTGAGCTGCTGAGCAGGCTGGCACGCTCTTGGCTGGTCCTCTGGCACAGGGATGATTTGTGCTGGGAATGCCCTGCCTATCAGGCTAGCTGTGGTCAGAATTCCCTCCCTTTGTCCATTTCTGGCTCCTGCTTGCCGACTTGGCCTGTCTGCTAGATGTTAATCACAAAGCCAGCCATCTGACTTTGCAGGCAGCCGGGTGCTGGTAATGATGCTGCTGAGCTCTCTTAATTCTCAAGAAATGGCTATAGCTCTTAGTTAATCTGAGCTAACTGTTCGTCTAGGGAATGCTCCGGGGTTTATCTCCTGAGGTGTGTGGAGGACTTAGTAGAGGCTCTCGGTTACAGTTAGTTCCATTAGAAGCAAGAATACATCAGAGGGCAATATTGCCATCAAAGCATTCTTCAAGGGCTTGGGGGCTGGGGGAGCCAGCCTGTCCTCACTGACTCAGAGCCCTGACCCTCCTTTTATCAGGCTGGTTATCTTCTTTTCTTCTTCTTCTTCTTCTTCTTCTTCTTCTTCTTCTTCTTCTTCTTCTTCTTCTTCTTCTTCTCCTTCTTGTTCTTCTTCTTCTCCTTCTTGTTCTTCTTGTTCTTCTTCTTGTTCTTGTTCTTGTTCTTCTTGTTCTTCTTGTTCTTCTTCTTCTTGTTGTTCTTCTTCTTCTTCTTCTTCTTCTTCTTCTTCTTCTTCTTCTTCTTCTTCTAGACAGGGTCTCACTATGTAGCCTTGGCTGTCCTAGAACTCACACTGGCCTCGCCACCAAGCCCCGTGTGAGTTTGATTATTTTATGCCAACCATAGCCCTCTGATTCTTCTTCTCAGTGCCTCAGGCTTTGCCATTTCAACCCTTCATCTTCCTGTTGACCTCAATGTCTATTATCACTGTAACACTGAGAGTGACTTGGCAGTTTTCACCGTGTGGTCCTTTCCCTCCCTGCCTACAGAAAGCGAACTCCCGCATCACTAGTTTGGTCTTCCGTTTGTGAAAAAGCATCACGGTATAATCCTGCTTGCTATCATACTTGCTACCCTCCCACCTCAATTTTCCAAATGCTGGGACTATAGGCATGTACCCCCTTTCCCGTTTCACAAGTGAGAAAGTGGGACTCGAGAGATGGCTCAGAGGTTAAGAGAGCTGCTCTTCCAGAGAGCCCAGGCTTGGTTCCTAGCACTCACGTGACAGCTCGGAACCATCTGTAACCCCAGCTTCGGAGGATCTGAAGCCTTCCTGACATCCAGAGCTCCTGACACATACCTGCAGACAAAATACTCACACACACAAACTAAAAAGGAATCAAAAGTGAGAAAGTAGTCTAGAGGTGACCCATGGCCAATGCTAATAAAAGCACGGGGTCCCAAGGTCTTCTGCACCCTAACCCTGATGGCTTCAGTTCCGTAGAGACTGGCCACCCTTTCATCCTGCGGAGGCAGCCAGCAGTGTGCAGAGCCTACACGGCTGCTCTGCCATGGGCACAGTGCTCTAAATTAGTGGCCCTGAACTCCTGGCCTTCCTACCTCCGCTCCCTGGTGCTGGGATTACAGATGTTTCCCATAAGGGGCTTCACGCATGCTAGGCAAGCATTTCCCAACTGAGCCATAACCCCGGGCCCTCTAAATGAGTCTTACTCTTGGTTTTTCAAGACAGGGTTTCTCTGTATAGCCCTGGCTGACTTGGAACTCGCTGTGCAGACCAGGCTGGCCTCAAACTCAAGAGATCTGCCTGCCTCTCCTGGGATTAAAGGCATGCGCCACCACATCTGGCCTAAATGAGTCTCCTGACAGTATTTTTCTAATCTCCTGGTGCCCAGTACTTTAGGCCTTCACCTAAAAGCAGCCTCCTAGGCCTTCTGTTCCTGAGTCACAGTCAGGGTGTATTTTCCAAGCTGGAAACCCCCCATGGATGCCTCATGCTGTGATCTTGAATCACCACCGCCCTCTGCTTCCCCAAGGACCTGAGCTCTTGGGCTCAAGCACATCCAGTTGAGAGGCCCTCCTTCTCAAACACGCCTTCCTCGAGTCTCTGGACACATGCTAGAACCAGTTTTTGCTTCATTTCATTCTGGCTCTGAGGAGAGTAAGGAGCAACATCTTCCTTCTGGGAAGAGCCATGAGTTCGCAATTGCTGGAGGGACAGCATGGCCCCTGGGATTGGTCTTCTGTGTAAGACCCAAAGCAACAGGCAGGAAAAGTCCAGCCTCTAGCATGGTGGCGCACGCCTTTAATCCCAACACTTGGGGCACAGAGGCAGGCAGATCGCTGTGAGTTTGAGGCTAGCCTGGTCTACAAAGCAAGTCCAGGACAGCCAGGACTACAAGAGAAACCCTGTCTCGAGAAACAAAACAAAAAAGTGGCACACGCCGATGGATCCCTGTGAGTTTGAGGTAGCCTGGTCTACAAGGTGAGTCTAGGACAGCTAAGGCTACACAGAGAAACTCTGTCTACAAAAACCAAAAACCAAAACCAACCAACAAAACAAACAAACAAAAACCCAAGAAAACCAAAAAGTTGAGCCTCCAGTGTTTTTTGGTTTTGTTTGTTGTTGTTGTTGTTGTTTTATTTTTTGAGACAGGCTCTCTCTGTATTGTCCTTGGCTGTCCTGGACTCGCTTTGTAGACCAGGCTGGCCTCGAACTCACAGCAATCCATCTGCCTCTGTCCAGTGGTTTGATTACAAGATTCTTGCTTTCAAGCCCATGTATCAGACACGCATGGGGGCAAAGCCAGAGCAAGAAAAGACCACACTGCAGGGCTTTGCTTCTATAGTCTTCCCAGATTTCAGGTGTTCAAAATGGCCTAAGGGGACCAAGACATCAGGTCAGTCACTGCAGAGCTAGGGACTTCAGCATACATGTTACAACACAGTGAGTGGCTACATCCAGGAGGCAGTGTGGGGACAAAAGTCACTCTAGAGGGGCAGGACCCCGAGGTGGAAATCTGGGACAGGCGGTCATGGGAAGTCTGCTGGATTGGAGACCAGACAGTCAGAACACGTCCGTCTGACTCAGCCTTCCAGTGAGGTCAGCAAAGGTCACCTGTATATTTTGAAGCTTGAACCAGAGTTTTGGGGTTTTTTTTGTGAACAGCTCTGGCTCCGGTTTTTTGTTTGTTTGTTTGTTTTGTTTTTTGTTCTATTGTTTTTCAGACAGGTTTTCTCTATGTAACTCTGGCTGTCCTGGAACTTGCTGTGTAGACCAGGCTGGCCTCGAACTCAGAGATCCACCTGCTTCCGCCTTCCGAGTGCTGGGATTAAAGGCGTGTGCCACCATACCCAGCTTGCCACTAGATTCTTGCTTTAACCACATCTATTACACTATTACAATCCTTGCCAGGTGTGGTGACGCATGCCTTTAATCCCAGCACTCGGGAGGCAGAGGCAGGCGGATCGCTGTGAGTTCGAGGCCAGCCTGGTCTACAAAGTTAGTCTAGGACAGCCAAGGCTACACAGAGAAACTCTGTCTTGAAAACAAACAAACAAACAAAGTATTACAATCCTGGCCCTGGACAGACTGAGTCCCAACAAGAAGCTATTGGTTTCCCCCACGTCTCACCTCTGTCCATTTCTCTTCTTACTAGGACAGGGGGAGGTTCTATGAGGAAGCACTTGCCCGATGAGTTCAGTCCATGATAGAAAAAAAAAGTCAATAAAAGGAGAGTAAGTTGAAGACCCTGTCTATCAGGAGCTGTAAGAACTGAAGCACCTTGCCAGCAAGGGCTATGGAGATCACCTGTCCTCCCAGCCATGACCTTTCACCTTAGGACTGCTCTCACCACGGCCTCTCCTCACAGCCTGCCATGCCCCATGCCTGCTCTGCATAGCCTCCAGTCCAGCCTCTCCTTCCCCAAACCCTCTCATCCAGAAAGACCCAAGCCTGTGCATTAGGTTCAGTTGATGACTTGTGGCACTTTTATTGTGTCTCAAGAATAATGGTCCCTCACCCTAAAGAACTAGAGGGCATGGCTCACCTCTGAACCCCAAATGGCTCGCTGGATGTCCTAGCCTCAAAGAAATTGTGATCAAAGGGGTGTGTGTGTGTGTGTGTGTGTGTGTGTGTGTGTGAGTGTGTGTGTGTTTTGTTTTTTGAAACAGGGTTCTCTGTGTACAGAGCTGAACTAGCTGGCCTTGAACTCAGGGATTTGCCTGCTTCTGCCTCCTAAATTCTAGGACTAAAGACATGTACTACGACAGCCCAGCTTCTGATCAAAGTTTTGAAAGTAAACAGGTCTAAGCTCAGGCCCCACTGAACACTAATGACCTTAATTAGACAAGCCAGCCTTGTTTCCCAACCTCAGTGGCCAGCAATACCACAGAGGGTCATGATACCCTTGTCACCATCTTGCACAATGACAAAGCCAAGGTGCATCAATCAGGAAATTACACCTTTTTGGAGCGAACTTCGTTTTGGTTATCACACGCATTCGTGCATATACACTTACTTGCAGGGTATATCATGGGGAAAATCCAAAACCTCATTTGACTTCCTTCCTCTTTATTTATTATTTATTATTTATTTATTTTTGATTTTTTGTTTTCTTTTTTGGTTTTTTGGTTTTTCAAGACAGGTTTTTCTCTATGTTATCTTGGCTGTCCTGGACTCACTTTGTAGACCAGGCTGGCCTGGAATATACAGCAACCCACCTGCTTCTGACTCCTCAAGTGCTAGGATTACAGGGTGCACCACCGGACTGTCGACTTCCTTTCTCTTATTCTGTATTTAGTTTTGGTTTTACTTTGAATTATATGAAAGGAAGGATGTTTCCTGTAATCTTCTCTCCCTCAGAAGTTAAGAAGAACTAGCTCGTAATCCCAGCACTCAGGAAGGCAAAGGGAGGTGAATCTCTGTGAGTTCGAGGCCAGCCTAGTCTACAAATCGGGTCCCAAAAACCCTGTCTTGGAAAAAAGGAAGAGGAGGAGAAAATAGTTACAAATTTAAAACTTTCTTGATTTGGAATTTTTCTTTTTTTCTTTTAATTAAATGTTTTTTTTACATGATTTGAAAATTTCAAACCTAAAAAGTTGCAACATAATAGAACATACATGTATGTACACACATAGATCCTTGTTAACTCTCTTATACATGATTTTTGTTACCACTGAAAGTGTGAATCACATTTTAATTATTTTTATAGGAATGTCCTTCCTCCTATGTTGCCCACATTAACCCCAACCTTTCCAATATTACTGTTAATGTAGCTTTCACGTGACCCATTTCCTTCATTAAGTGAACACTTTCTTCTGTCTTTCACAAAGCAACTGCCACGACACTGCTCAGAAGTTCACACGGCACCATTTTCCTTCTTTCTCTGTACAGTGCCACCCATGACGATCACTATTAGTTTTGAGTCCCTGAAGTTACAGTATCAAATCCCAATCCTTGTCCCTAATTCAGGATACATCTATGAACAACCTTGTTGATGTGATGCGGACACTAAAACTACACTTGGCAAACTTAACCTTGCTAAAATACTATTGCCTAAAGCAGCCTATGGCTAGTTAACACCACATCCATGCGTTGTCATAGTCCCTCCATAGTCAGGGTCACCACACCTTTCCTGGAATTGTAGCAGTGCATCTGTCCTTCGGGGGCATAGCACAGGGGCCATAGCACTGTGGGCATAGCACAACCAAGCTAGCTTAGTTGAGAGGGACGATTTCAGAACCCTCACAGCTAGTTTCTTTCTTTCTTTCCCTCCACATCATCTTCTCTTGGGGGAATGGGTGTGCATCTCTGGCTAGTTCTTCACTGGAGTCTGGGTCACTGCCTTCAGTGAAGACACTGACTGCTACCAGTCTTGAAATCTAGGTTTCTAGGGGCGTGGTGGCTCACGCCTCTAATCCCAGAACTCCGGGAGGCAGAGGCTAGCGGATCTCTGTGAGTACGAGGCCAGCCTAGTCTAAAAAATGAGTCCAGGACAGCCATGTCTACATAGAGAAACTCTGTCTGGAAAAAACAAAAAAGCAAAAAAAAAAAAAAAAAAAAAAAAAAAGAAGCGATCTAGGCTTCTAGCCTGGGCTGCAAAGACCAGTGAACCACAACTCCCAGGAGACCCCGCGAACACAGACCTCGCCGGCCGCCATCGTCGGTCACGTGGGCACCGGTGGTGAGTCACGTGAGTCCCGGGCGCGCGTCACGGGAACGCTGCCGGGCGTCCGGCTGTTCTTGTTGAGTTTGGTCCTTAGTGGGCCATGGCCAACGTCTCCAAGAAGGTGTCTTGGTCCGGCCGAGACCGCGATGATGAGGAGGCGGCGCCGCTGCTTCGAAGGACCGGGCAGCCTGACGAGGAGACGCCGCTGCTGAACGGAGCCGGGCCCGCCGCGCGCCAGGTGAGGCCCGCGGGGCCGGAGGTGCGGCCGCCGGGTTCGCTGCGCGGGTCTTCACTGCGCCCGAGGGACCCAGGGGAAGGCCACAGCGTTCTCCTCTATTATTATTTTTTTTGAATCCCGGAAGACTTTTATTTTTGATAGTTTCGCACCCATAACCTTCCTTTCTTTCCCTTTGACCCTCTTCCCATCTAGTCCCCTAGTGGCTACACCATTAGAGGAAGTGATACCCTCTCCTCCAGCAACCATTAATTGTCACCAGCTTTTCAGCAGGAGGGAGATTCTAGGACTTTCACCTTTTTGTTGTTGTTGTTGTTGTTATTTTAGTTTTACTTTTCGTGATGAGGGTCGAGCCCAGAGTTTACACATGCTCCGATACGCTCCCCCAGCCCTTGGCGTTTCAAGATAGGGTCTCACAGTGAGACCCTGGTTGGCCGTGGATTCATGAACCTGCCTCGTTTTCCCAAGAACTTGTAAGGCCTGGACTACACGCCGCATAGTTTTCACGGTTTAAAGGGCAGAATTGCGCTTTCAGTGAAAATGTCTGTCTCATCTCACAGGAGCAATCCCAGACGTGTGGGACATAATGGCAATGACAAATATTTCCACTCATATCCTCTTACTACCTAGATGAATTTGGAATGTGCAGCCAGCCGTAATAAGCAACAAGTCAGAGGCCAGAATATGCTCAACACTCAAAACACAGTTTGTGCCTTTACGTGTTTAATGTTAGAAAGATACAGGTTTGCTTGCTTGCTTGCATGCCTTTGGTTCTCTTGCCTGTGTGCATCGTATTAATTTTGAGTCAGTTATTTATGTGAATTCCTTGGTGTTAGTATGTTTCATACTCACCCTTTACCCCCTCACCTGCTGATTTTAGAGTTGTCTAACAACGATGCCTGCCATTTTAGAGGCTACATTCAGGTTTTCCTAGACCCTTGAAAGCACATGAGACAGTGAAAGTCAAAGTCAATTTCTCTTTGCGGGGAAGCAGCTCAGCTCCCTTAGAAGCAGCATCCACCCTCGAATCAGATCTGTCGCAGTGATCTGAATGGACCACAGGAGCGGAGTGGTAGGGCGGTGTCAGAACTTCTTAGGGTGTTTCTGGTGGGCTGGAGAGGTGGCTCAGTGGTTAAGAGTACTTACCTGCTCTTACAGAAGATGCAAAGTTCGGGTCCCAGCACCCAGGTCCTCAGCTACCTCCAGGGCGTCTGAGCACCCTCTCCTGGCCTCCACCTGTGTAACACAAATGCATGCAATGCATGCACGCACACATATTTCTCAATAAAAAGAAAGTAACCTTAAGTTGGAAACTCTTTAAGAGAGGAAAAGAGTTTGGAGACTGACTGAAGTTGAGTTTGAATTGAGTGGTTGTGGGTTTTGTTTTTGTTTTTGCTTTTCTTTACAAATAGATCTAGAGTAAAGAATGAGTTGATCATTTCCCCTAGATAGCACTATAGCTTTTAAATCTGCAGATAATACAATTGATTGGTTGCTGTTAAACAACTTAAATTGTGCACCTGCCCCATTGTAGGTTCCCAGGTCTCTGTACAGGTCACGGAGGTGCTTAAGACAGCTTCCTGGGCTGGAGAGATGGTTCAGAGGTTAAGAGCACTGGCTGTTCTTCCAGAGGTCCTGAGTTCAATTCCCAGCACCCACATAGTGGCTCACAAACATCTATAATGAGATTTATTGCCCTCTTCTGGCCTGTCGGCTCACATGCGTGCAGAGTACTGTATAAATAATAAATAAATAAATAAATAAATAAATAATAATAAGAAGAAGACAGCTTCCTTCCCCTCTGGGAGTAGGCCCAGCACCTGGCTGCTTTGTGTGAGGAGCCCTATAGGTATCGGTGCAATATGTTAATAGTGCAAAGTCTACAGACAACCAGAGCAATGCGACAAAGAGAGTCCGTGTTTGGAATGTGGGGTGGGCTGTAGAAGCCCTGCGCGGGCACATGAGTTGACTTTGGGTTAGGCTGAGCTCTAGGAGAGGCACGCAGGAAGCCAGGGACTCTAGCTCTAAGGGATCCTTGCCTTGTTAAGCGGCGTGACTAGGCACGGGCTACAGCTTGGGAACCCTCTGCACCATGCACCAGACCAGCCAGAATTTCAGGCAGATCTGAGGCCTGCTTGTGCCAGTTTTCTCATCTGTAAAAAGTTAATGAATATGTAACACTGAGCAAGCCAGTTAGAAAACAGGCTCTCGGTAGGTACTAGTCATTAAGAGCAAGTCTGGAGGCAGTGCTTGCCCAGCCTCAGTGAAGTTTGGCTTCCGTCTCCAGCACCACCTGAAACTGGGTGTGGTGGCAAATACCTATAGCCCCAGCATGCAAGTCTTGAGGGCAGGAGGATTGGAAGTTGAACTAGGTGAGACCCTGTCTCCAAACAAACAACCCTATCAAACCAAAAGAAACTCATCTTGGCACTTGGCATTTGGCTATGGCCCCTCTTCAGCTGAATGACTTCTCAGGGAAAGTCTGTTCTGGACCATCAGCAGGCCCATGGCTAGGCATTGCTTTGCCCTGGTACTGCTGCAGGACTCCTTGTGAGCCACTCTGGAGTCAGGACCATTTGGGGAAAAAAAGGGGGACACAGTGAGGTGACTTTG
Organism: Acomys minous; assembly: GCF_964271855.1. Classification (NCBI taxonomy): domain Eukaryota; kingdom Metazoa; phylum Chordata; class Mammalia; order Rodentia; family Muridae; genus Acomys; species Acomys minous. The sequence continues at coordinate 40,071,829 of NC_140498.1, read as the reverse complement.
GACACTGAACTTAAGCTCATTAGCCTGGCTACCTCCTGACCCTCTGGGTTTGGGTGGTGGCATTGTTGCCACCTCAGCCAGGCAGAAGCTAGCCAAGCAATGCGTGGCTGCTATAGGCAGGACAGGCTTGGCCCTGTTTACAGCTCAGGCCCTGCAGCACTACCTGGAGGCCAAGGCTTTGGTCCTTTTCTTAGGTGTGGGGTGATAATAGAACAGGGAGAGAGTGAGATCAGCCTGCAAGTCATGGTCATGTGTGGCCAATGGGAAGTAGAGTAGTCTGTGAGGCTGTTTGATCCTAGACCAAGTGGTGGTGAGGTGGCAGCATATGTTTGCAGTCTTTTCAAATGCAGGGCACTCTTACAGGCCCATTTTTGAGAATTGCCACCAGAGACACCTCCTTCCTCGGCAGAGAAGGGACTTCAGGTGAGTGTGGGACTGTGTCCTGCCCTGGTAACTTGACAGCACAGATCATAACCTGAAGGTGCTGCTGGGGAAGACTGGAGCCCTATGGCTATTGGAGAGGTTCAAGGGAGGGTCCTGTCCTAATTGTCCCAGTGGCCCTGTGGCCCTGCTGTCTGCTGGTGAGAGCTGTTGGCTCTCAGTCTTAGGAATTTCTCCTCCTCTCTCATCTAAGCCCCAGGCCCACAGAGTGTAGAGAGTTGAACAGGGTCCTGGCAGCCTCCAGGCAGCCAGACAGGACCAGATCTGCCCAGGCCTGTTCCCTAGGGCCCACTCCGCCCTCTCCTGGGCTGCTTTGCTTGTTGTAGACCTTCTGGCTACTGCATCTAAAGCAGGTCTCTCTTCTCCATTTTTCTGTCACCTTTGTCACAGTTGATATCCCTGCTCATCAGTCTGGGTTTCTTTGGTGTTTAGCATGGAACTTGCCTGGCACATGGCAGCGGCTCATGGAGGTAGGAACACAACTTAAAAAAAAAAAAAGGCTGTATGTGGTGGTGCACGCCTTTAATCCAGCACTCAGAGAGCAGAGGCGGGCTGATTTCTAAGTTTGAGGCCAGCTTGGTCTACATAATGAGTGTCAGGTTAGCCAAGGCTATGTAGAGAGAACCTGTCTCAAAAGAAAGTTACAGATAGAAGACTAGAGTGTCCCCGCGTGTGGAAGTGCTGTTTTCCAGCAGGTTCCACCGGAACTGGAGGTTGCTGCTGCCACTTGGACCTGGAGGATGGCAGAATTCAGCTTTTGTCCTCATTTCTCAAATAAAGTGTGTGTGTGTGTGTGTGTGTGTGTGTGTGTGTGTGTGTGTGTGTGTATGTGCGCGCGCGCATTAGTAGGAGGAGCACACTGTTCACCCTCTCACCCCATAATGGAGACTGCAGCCCACACTTCTTGTGCACTAAACAGCTACTCTGCCATGTCCACTCCTTTTAACTTTCTTTTCTTTATTTTATTTTATTTTTTGGTTTTTGGTTTTTTGGAGACAGGGTTTCTCTGTGTAGCCTTGGCTGTCCTGGACTTGCTTTGTAGACCAGGCTGGCCTTGAATTCATAGCAATCCACCTGCCTCTGTCTCCCGAGTGCTGGGATTACAGGCGTGCGCCATCACCGCCTGGCCTCCATCTGTATATTCTTTTTTTTTTTTTTAATATTTATTTATTTTATGTACATGAATACTCTATCTTCACGTATGCCTGCACACCAGAAGAGGGCATCAGATCCCATTACAGATGGTTGTGAGCTACCATGTGGTTGCTGGGAATTGAACTCAGGACCTCTGAAAGAGCAGACGGTGCTCTTAACCTCTGAGCCATCTCTCCAGCCCCCATCTGTATATTCTTGATGTTGGGCAGTCAGTCTCTAGAAACTTCTTGATCTTGTGAAACTGAAACTGGACCCAGAGTTTTCTCCCTTTCTTCCTCCTTCAGTCATCTTATTTTCTGTCCTTATGGGTTTACGTAACCATACTGTGGAGATCGACCTCAAATAGCTTTGTAGCTGAGGATGGCCTTGAGCTTTTTGGCTCTGGGGAAGGAGCAGAGACAGGATATCAGCACAGCTCTGACTGGCCTGGAGCACACTATGTAGACCATGCTGGCTGCACGTGTGTGTTTGCACCACATGCATGCCTAATACGGGCAGAAGCCAGAAGAGGGTGTCGGATCCCCTGACACTAGAGTTATAGATGGTATGAGCCACTTTGTTGTTGCTGGAGATCAAACTCCAGTCCTCTGGAAGAGCAGCCAGTGGGTTTTTGGTTGTTTTGTTGTTTTGTAGCCAATTCTTGGAAATTTGTTGTTGTTGTTATTTTGTTTTTGTTTCTCGAGACAGGGTTTGTCTGTGTAGCCTTGGCTGTCCTAGTCTCACATTGTAGACCAGGCTGGCCTCGAACTCACAGGGATCCGCTTGCCTCCTGAGTGCTGGGATTAAAGGTGCATGCCACCACCGTCCGGCTCTGTAGCCAGTATTCTTAACCACTGAGCCATCCCTCCAGCCCTGACCTTGAGCTTTTGATTCCCCTTTTCCACCTCTTGAGTGTTGGGATTGCAGACTTATACCAGCATGCCTGGCTTATGCAATGCTGGAAGTTGAACTCATGTACACAATGCAGAGGCCAGAGGAAGACACTGGGTGTTCTGCTTTGCACTGCGTATTCCCTTAACACAGAGTCGCCCACTGAACCTGAAGCTAGACTGGCCGCCAGCGAGCCCGGCGGTCCTGTTGTCTCCATATGCACACAGGTAGCCATGCCCAGCTTGCCCCATGAGCACAGAGATCTGGTCTCAGGCCCTCAAACCCACGCTCTCTTCCCCACAGAGGCTTTCTTCAGCTCCTATTCTCTGTCCCCCTGTAGATAAACAGAAGCATCTCATTGGAGTCTTGAGCACCTCTTTGTGTGGGTCAGAGACGGGGCTCTGAGCCTTAACTCTTGTCACCTTTTTGTTTGTAATTTTCTCTTTTCTGCCTGTCAGTTATTCTCAAATGCTATGATTTGTATTATGTTATGTTTTGAAAGTTATCTTTTCAGTCCGTTGGTATGTGGGAATTTTTGTTTTATGTAACTTTGAAGTAATTATAAATTCTCAGAAGTTACAAAACTAGTGCTGAGCAGGCCTGTGTTCTCAGCAAGTTCCTTTTAGGGTGGGATGTTGAGTAATTGTAGCTCAGCACTAGACATCGAGCTAGCCAGCTGTGCCGTGCGGCTGTGCCCACAGGAGCCTCCCTTGTGCTATTTTCTCAGTCACAACTGAGCCCTCTGCAGCTCCTTCCCCGCCAACACCTGTGCCCACTGCAGTCACACACTGCCCTGTTAGCCTTCACCTGATTGTGGGTCCTGCTTGCTCTTGCTTTCTCATGAATGTGGGCCACTGCTCACCAAGTCTGGGGCCAAGGACACTGTGAAAGCAAATACTGTCATGTGATCCATAGCCAGCACCTCTCCCATCATCCTCTCAGACTGTTGAGATTTCATTTTCTTAGGCCTTGCAGGTCTGACCCTGGGTACCTGTGGTACAGTGAAAAAATTGTCGATGGCTTTTGTCTTGTGTAGCTCATCTATGGCACAGCCTGGCCACCTACCCTTTTCTCAGCTATGCCTCTCAGTCCCTATTCCATTGTCATGTTTTCTACCTGGTCACTCAGCACTTAGGGGAATTTCCCAGAGGCAATGAACAGAGTTCATGGTGGGTGACGCTCCAAGAGTCCTATGGGCTCAGGCCTGGCACACTGCCTGGCACATCATCTCTGTATACAGATTGACTGGGAGACTGTGACAGCCTTGAAACTCCTCTTGAGTAGAGCTCACTTGTGCGCAGCAGCTTCCCTTCTGGGCCAGCACAGTGGCCGATAAGGTTTGTAGCATGCCTACCTTTTTCCAGGGTTCAGCAGTTAGTCCCAACACAAAATGGTTGGTCCCCCTATGGTTGTGATGTGAACCCTACCCTGGAAATCCCATAAACATTATGGTGTAGCCATGCAGTGATGGTGCACACCTTTCTTTAATCCCAGCACGTGGGAGGCAGAGGCAGGTGGAGCTCTGAGTTTGAGGCCAGCCTGGTCTAAAGAGTGAGTTCTTTAATCCCAGCACGTGGGAGGCAGAGGCAGGTGGAGCTCTGTGAGTTTGAGGCCAGCCTGGTCTACAGAGTGAGTTCCAGGAGAGCCAGGGCTATGCAGAGAGATCCTTTCTCGAAAGAAAAAAACAAAACAAAGAAAAAGCAAACAAAAAAAAATTATGGTATAAATACTGCTTCCTCCCAAAGATATGTCCACATTCTAACCCTGGTATTTATGAGTGGGACCTCATATGGAAACAGTCTTTGCAAGTCTAATTAGTTAAGATGAAGTCATCCTGGGAGAGGCCCTGTTGGGGCTGGCAGAGGCCAGAGCTATCAAGATCCCACTGGGTAGGAGGACTCCCCTGGAGCCCCTGTGGGGAGTAAGGCCCTGCCATACCTGAATTTTCTTTCCTCCAGCACTCTGAGAGAACATTCTGTTGTTTTTAGCCTCCCCTTCCCCCCACCCCCATCCCTTGGTTCTGGTACAACAGCCATAGGAGCTGGTCAGTAATGTAGGAGTTAGCTTATGACTGGCTCTGGTAAACATACAGACAGCTATGGGATGTCTCTGGGTCTCAGGCTGCTGTACCTCTAGAGAGGGCCAGACTTATGTCAGGTCCTGCAGTTCCAGGGGAGGAGGCACTTCTTCCTTGTGTTTGGGGGTAAATGTGGAAGTAGTCCACCTGTCTGCAGCTCCAGGTCATGGTGCCTGTAAGAAGCAGGAACGTGAGGATGCTGGGTGTCAGGAGCCTTTGGAGCCTCTGCGAGTGGTTCTAGTGTTTCTGGGCTGGATGCATGCAGGTGAACTGGAACATTGAATAGCTGTGAGCTGAAGAGCAAGTTCCCAAAGCTTGTTGGGACACAGTGTAGGGATGAACTGTCCAAGGAGGCAGGGCCCTCCTCCTGCATTTTGGGGCCTTTAGGTCCAGAAGCCTCTTTCTCCCCACCGCCACCCCACCCCAAGACAGAGTTTCTCTGTGTAGCTCTGTCTGTCCTGGAACTCACTCTGCAGACCAGGCTGTCCTCAAACTCACATTGATCGCCTGCCTCTGCCCCCTGAGTGCTGGGATTAAAGGCGAGCATCACCACCTAGCTCAGAAGCTTCGTTGTTGACTCTGGTTTCCCTGCCTGCTGTTGTAGTTGTGGTTCTCAACTGGAATGGTGGATGGGCTGAGAGGGGACTGAGTCCCAGGCATTGGCTGTCTCCCCCAGCTGGGCTGTCCTCGTGCACCCACTACATTTTGTGTTCATGACAAGTGCTGTGGCTGGAGAGTTGGCTCAGCAGCTGAGAGCACGTGCTGCTCCAGCAGAGGACCCAGGTTCAGCTCACAGCACCCGTATCAGGCTGCTCACAGCTCCAGCTGCAGGGACCCAACATTTGTGGCCTCACCTCCATTCACGTGCACATATCTATATACAGACACATACACAAACACACGTAATTTAAAAATAAATCTTAAAAAAATAAATGTAGCTCCAGATGTGGTAGTGCACGCCTTTAATCCCAGCACTTGGGAGGCAGAGGCAGGTGGATCTCTGAGTTCAAGGCCAGCCTGGTCTACAGAGTGAGTTTCAGGACAGCCAGGGCTACACAGAGAAGTCTTGTCTCGAAAAATCAATACTAATAAAGGTAAATGCTTGGGAGATTGAATGAACCTTGATAAGGGTTGTGGGATCAGCAAGGCCAACGGAGACTGTGAAGCTGGCACTGCGGCTGCTTCAGGTCAGGAAGATAGCTCCAGGGCAGTTCCAGTCCACGAGCTGCTGGGCTAGCCTTGGAGCTCCTTCTGGCTCCACGCTTGGTTTTCATCACAGCTACCCTGGTGTCTATCACAGTGAACAGAGGGCCACGTGGATCTTGCTTAGCTCATAAGTTGGCCTTCCCATGTAGCCAGCCTCAGCAACTTTATAAACACCCTGGAAATATTGGAAACTGGGCACAAGTGCCACCCCCACCCACCCCAACTTGTCTGCCTCCCCCTTATGGACAGGTGTGCATTTATCTAGGTTGGGAGGCTCACAATCAGAGACAAGTCCTAAGAAAGGCTGCTGGCTGCTCCACACCTGATGTGCAAGGACTTCCACCCCTCATACCCACCCAACTCTGTTCCAGCGCTCTGCTGGAGAGGGCTGCAGTAGCATGCTTAGAGCAGGTGGTAGGCCGGGGAGGAACCAGAGCTTCCTGTCAGTGGACACTGGCTTGCTTGGCGACATCCTGCAGCCCTTGGCCCTGGTGTGTGGTCCTGCTTCCTCATGTGGAGCAGACAGGCCGTGTACCAGGGTGAGGAAAGCTGTGCTTTCTGTCCCATGCTAGGCATCTCTGGGGCAGGCTGTGCATGTCAGGAGCAGACCTGGATTCCAGCCTCCAAGGAGGACAGGATGTGAGTGAGGGTGGGGATGAGAAGGAGCAGTGCTCTACTTCCCTCACCTGGTGCCCCCAATGGTGTGTTTCTCTTCTGTTTTCAGTCTCGTTCTGCATTTTTCCGAATTGGACAGATGAACCACGTGGAGCTGGATGATGAGCTCCTGGACCCGGTGAGTGGCGCGATACTCCCTGCTCCAGTGAAGGAGAGTGGAAGGGTAGCATGCTCAGCAGCTGGCAGGACTCCAGAGATGGCGCACAGAATATGGATGTAGTCTTTGAGGCCAAGTGACCTGGAGCAGCAGCTGCAAAGAGGTGGGCAGAAGCACTGTGGCGGCTGCAGAGGCCTTTGGCAAGAGTAAGCTAGTGTGAAGATGTCCAGGTGAGCTGAGGACTCTTAGAGTAGGTGAGATGGTCTCAGGCTCTCCAGTGGGCAGGAAGGTGTTGGGGGATGGTCTGATGTATTTTGATGTTAATTACTGTTTGCTGTCCGTGTGACCCACCTTTTGCTTAATAAAAAGCTATCTCATCTGGGCAGGGCAGAGGAGATAGGTGGGGCTAGGAGAGAGAGGAATTCTGGGAAGAAGAAAGGACAGCCACGAGGAGAAAAAAGGAGAGAGACCTGAAGGGAAGAGAGGAAGGCTGCCATGGGTTAGCTGAAGAAAAAGCACATGGCTGGCGGCATGGGTGGAGAATCCGGCCCAGATGAAAAACATTAACAAGTATTTGGGATTATGGATGGGAGGTAACTTGATAAAAGCTATTAAAAACAAATGACATGGAATTGATCCCATGCCTGTCCCACTATGGGAAGTAGTTTAGAGGATTGATATCTGCCCTGCCCCAGGTTAACTAAGGCTATTTTAAAATATAACAAATGTCTGTGTCTTGACTGATTGCTAACGGGGCCTACAGATAATTTTAAAAAACAATAAGAAAGCATAGTACTCTGAAAAAGGACCAGAGCTCAGATCCCATTGTCCATGTCAGGAGGTCCATAACCGCCTGTACTTTCAGTTCCTGGGGATCCAACACCCTCTTTTGGCCTCCATGAGTACCTGTACTCACATGTACATGGCTACAAACAGATACATACACGCATACACAGAAAATAAGTCTTAAAAACAAACGTGAGAATGTTTCCTGAGCCACCCTCATCCCCTGGAATTTGCTTGTCTTTGGTGCTGTCTGCTGTGGTTTTACTTGTCCCTATGGGCAGTGATACGGGGCGTTCTCACATGCCTTTGAGAGGTCCTCAGAGGCCAGCGGCATTGGATCCTCTGGGTAGGCGTATGATGTGGACACCTAGGACCCAAGCTTGCGCCTTCTGCTAGAACGACAAACACTCAGCCTCTGGTCTCTCTCCAGACCCCTGCTTCAGCTTCTTTAGTGCTTTTTGTTGTTATTTTAGAATTTTGTTTTCGCCAGTACTGAGGAAATCTTTGTGCCTGCTGGGCAAGCACTTAGTTGTTTCCTTACATGTTCTTATTTTTTAAATTATTTGTCTTACTACATAACCCAGATTGGCCTTGAATTTCCAGTCCTCTTGATTCTGCCTCCTGAGTGCTAGGGTTATAGGTGTGCTCCACCACACTCAGCTTTTTTGGGTTTTTCGAGACAGGGTTTCTCTGTGTAGCCTTGGCTGTCCTAGATTCACTTTGTAGACCAGGCTGGCCTTGAACTCACAGTGATCCTCCTGCCTCTGCTTCTCAAGTGCTGGGATTACAGGAGTGTGCCACCATACCTGGCTCTGTTTTGTTTTTCAAAGCAGGTTTCTCTGTGTAGCCCTGGCTGTCCTGGACTCGCTCTGTAGACCAGACTGGCCTCGAACTCAGAGATCTGCCTTCTCTGTCTCCCCGGTGCTTGGATTAAAGGCGTGCATCACCACCACCCGGCTCTTGCTCTTATTCTTAGGGCGAGCATGAGACTCTGCTTCTTTCCTCCACAGGAAGTGGACCCTCCTCACTCCTTCCCCAAGGAGATTCCACACAATGAGAAGCTCCTGTCCCTCAAATATGAGGTAGGCACCCCTCCTCCCTCCTGAGTTCAAGCCCTGCCTTTCCAGCCTCTTCCCTGTGCCCTGGCCTTATTTGTACCCAGCTCCTTGTGCCCTGGTCTTGCAGAGCCTGGACTATGACAATAGCGAGAATCAGCTCTTCTTGGAGGAGGAGAGAAGAATCAACCACACGGTGAGCAGGGTGGGGCGGTGGCTTGTTGGCCGGGGTGCTGACATGTTGGGCCCGGCGGGGTCACTGTTCCATCTCTCTCCCTTTTCTCCTGTGGGTTCAACAGCCACTATTTGGTTTTATGGTTGTGTGTTGGAGGATGGGGCTCTGAACCTGTGACACCTGGCCACAGGTACAGGAAACTGGGAGGGAGGCTATAATCATCATGGCCAGTAAGGCTGTCCTGCAGATGGTAGACAGGGCATCAGATGTTAGCAGCTAGCTGTGAATTTGTGGGGACTGTTACTTACCCCCTTGTGACTTCAGTAACCCTCAGTAGCCATCAAAACATTGGCCGGAAGCTGCTTCTGTTAGATTTGGGCTGAGAGTAAGCTTTGTCCTGTGTGTGGGAGCGGCCCTAGAATCTGCCAGCACACTACCAGAGCAGGGCACAACAGGGCTTTATTTATTTATTTTTTTTAAAAGATTTTTTGAGACAGGGTTTCTCTGTATAGCAGTCCTGGCTGTCCTGGACTCACTTTTGTAGACCAGGCTGGCCTTGAACTCACAGCGATCCTCCTGCCTCTGCCTCCCGAGTGCTGGGATTACAGGCAGGCGCCACTATGCCCGGCTAGTGCTCACCTTTAACAGTACTCTGTTCCCCATCCCTATCTAGGCTTTCCGGACTGTGGAGATCAAGCGCTGGGTTATCTGTGCCCTCATTGGAATCCTCACAGGCCTAGTAGCCTGCTTCATTGACATTGTAGTCGAGAACCTAGCAGGCCTCAAGTACAGAGTCATCAAGGACAGTATCCTTCCAAGACGCTCAGCATGGGCCATGTGGGGTGAGGGCTCAGCGGCAAAATGCTAGCCTGTGTCTTCACAGGCAGGCAGGAAGAACGGAGCAGGCCTGGCTCCATAGAGACTACCCTGCCACACATGCACTCAGGCCAGCATATGTGTGCTGTAGTCATAGGCAGGCCATGAGAAGTCTAAGTTGTCCACTTAGCACCATGGCCTGCTAGCTAGTCGGTAGTTGTGCCAGCCCAGGTCATGGGATGATCTAGGCCAGGTAGACTGGCCACAAGAGTGACATAAGCAGGTCAGGTGTGTGCTCCAGACGTGTAGCAGTGCCTGTCCTTGACAATCTCTGAGACATCGACAAGTTCACAGAGAAGGGCGGCCTGTCCTTCTCCCTCCTGCTGTGGGCCACACTGAATTCTGCCTTCGTGCTCGTGGGGTCTGTGATTGTGGCCTTCATAGAGGTAATGCCACTTTGCCTAGGAGACTGGGCACCTGAGATCAGAGTGGACACAGGGTTTGGTGAAGGCTGTGCTCCTCTAGCTTACCCACCATGGCCTCCTATTTGCCTGTAAGGATGGAGGCTTTTGCCAGAGAGAATCACAGTGTGGTAGATTGGGAAATGTTCAGTCAGAACAGAAAACACATTGGGGTCTTCTCAGTTTGACTCCTGGTAGTACCATATTTAACCCAACAATACAACCCCCACTCCATCCCTTAGCTGCCTAATTCACATTCAGAGCATAGGTATACCACCCTACCCCATATTCACATGTAGCTAGATCTAGCTCTCTCAGGGCCATCACATAGCTAGATAAGAGGATATTCCAGGCCCTTCAAGTTCTCAGGAATTTGGGCAACTCATGCAGGGATGAGGGCCTACCAGGACCAGCCATTTCCCAGGAAGACTATACTTCCCACCCACAGATGGCCCCTCCAAAATGCATCTTTATTTCAAAGCCCCCTAAGTCTTCCGTCTTAGATCCCTCTATGTTCTTTGTTCTTTTTGTGGGTAATAAAAGAAGGAATAGACAGTATCCAGAGCCTTCTATGTGAATATAGAGTAGCTGTCCCTTATGTAGGCACTGATAGTTCCTGCTTGGTACATGATGAGTGTCCGGTCCACCCTGGAGTATCCCCTCACATAGCTCACTTAGGGTACATGACCCCCAGACTCTGCCGTCAGCCCTTCACACGTGCTCACAAGGTTTTCTCTCAGGGTTGCTTCACTCCTGGCTGGGGGAAGGGAGGGACCTCTACTTCCCTGACCTCTACAGGCCCTTCTCCATGCCTGCTCCCCATGTTTCTTGTGGTTGTAGAGGCTGCATCCCCTTATTCTGCATGCTCAGTGGCACCTCTGTCTTTCCAGCCAGTTGCTGCTGGCAGTGGAATCCCTCAGATCAAGTGCTTCCTCAATGGGGTGAAGATCCCTCATGTGGTGCGGCTCAAGGTGAGGTGTGCGGTGATCTCGGGGAGGACACAGGATTTCTGCTTCCCTGAGTCTGTCTTTGTCTTTGCTGGACCCTCCACACCTGGCACAAGCAAGATGTACACCAACTGTTGTGTGTGCACTCGATGACAGTCCGTGCATCTAAAAGTGGCAAAAACTGGTCTTTGCCTGCAGCAAGTAGTGCAAGAGTATGGATGTTGTGCTTGCAGTTGCACAGCACATGTCTGTAACCCAGGACTGTGGCCCTGAATATTTCAGTCAGAGGAGCGGAGCAGGGTGGGAGATAACTTACCTTCCCTTTTCTGTTTTTAGAGTTTTCTCTCATACTCACAATGCATAACACTAGCAGCATCCTATTGCCACAGAGGCTGAGCAGTTGTCACCACAGTCTACTTACTACTGTTTGGTTTTGCATGACCAGCCTTTCTGCCTGAGTCTGGCCAGATCCTACCTCTTGTGCCTAGCTCAGCAGGAAGGTGGGCATTGGCCTTCTTCAGTGTACTCCCTTGCCTGATACTCTGTAACCTCCCGAGGGAGCTCCTGTGTTTCATGCCTGGTAGCCAAGGAAAAGTAGCATGGTCGCATTCTGGAAAGTGAGAGTCCTGTGCTGCTGCCCTGTCGTAGAATAGGGAGCACATACTGCTTCTGCACAGCACTGACTTGTCACCCATACTGGACTTCATGGAGCAATCTGGAACATTTTGCTAAATAGCTTTGGCTAATAGACTAGGTTTACAAGGCTTCCTCAGAGCCTGCATTGAGCATCATGGTGTCCTTCCCAGTGGTCTCCTCCTCCCTACACCAGGTGCTATGTACCAGAGGAGGCAGATATAAATTATGGGGGAGGGGGTTGTTTTCCGAGACAGTTTCTCTGTGGCTGTCCTGGTCTCACTTTGTAGACCAGACTGTCCTCAAACTCACAGAGATCCTCCTGCCTCTGCCTCCCGAGTGCTGGGATTACAGATGTGCACCACCAAGCCCAGCTATGTATGTTTTTTATATTGTTGGTGGGCATAGATGACAGAGTCAACTTTCTTGACTGCCCTGAGCACCCACCAGGTTCACACAGTTCATGGAAATTATGGTCCGTCAGCCCCACCTTCATGGTTCCTGGCCTGTTGTTGGAAGGAATACTGGGTTGTCCGTGGAGTGGGTGCTAAAACCTCCATGCAGGTGGAAACACCTGTACATTTATGAGGTGGGGGCCATGTTGTCAGCCCCAGCTAGTAGTTGTCTCCAAGGCAAAGCTATGCTGGGCCCAGGGCAGAGCATAGTTGTAGGGCAGCACTGAACCCCCTTCCTCAGGACCCTCCAGGGATATCAGCCCTAGATTCCCTGAGGACTGTAGAGGAGTAGTCCTGGGTGCTGTCCTAGCACCTGTGGTGTGGGCTGATGGTCACCTGAGCACTCAGTGGCACTGCTGGCCTTCCTTGAGCTCCTGGGGCTCAGGCACGTATACAGCGGGTTACTTACTCTGTGTCTTCCTTGTTTCCAGACGCTGGTGATCAAGGTGTCCGGTGTGATTCTGTCTGTTGTAGGGGGACTGGCTGTGGGAAAGGTAACAACAGAATGAGTGACACTGGTCCCTTCTGAGTTTTTGTGCTTGGGAGGACACTAAGACCCATGCATGGCCTCTGAGTACTGATTGCTTTGTGCTCCCAGGAAGGGCCAATGATCCACTCAGGTTCCGTGATTGCTGCTGGGATTTCACAGGGAAGGTCCACATCACTCAAGCGAGATTTCAAGGTGAGTCCTTGCACACACACTGTGGACTGGGGGTTCATAGGTGTGTCTCAGCTGGCCTCCTGCTCAGGCAGTTCCTGTCCCTAACTCTAGCTCTAAGAACAACCCTGCCTGCTCCCAGCCCAGTGCTTACAGACCACATGGCCTCTCCATAGCCAGTCACTAAGGTGCTGATGTCATATGATACTATGGTTCTGTTGAAAAGGATCTATAGCTCTGAACAGCTTCTCAGAGGGACAGTCACTTCAGGGAGGTCAGAGCCTTAAATGGTTATTCACACACATGCTTCCCACTACTACCAGCAGTAAGATGAGCATTACACTAAACTTCTGTATTGATACATCTATAGCTGTCTTTTGAAACATGGTCACATTGTATAGCTGAGGCTGGCCTTGAATTTAGGATTCTGTCTCAAGACTTATGAGAGCTGAGGTGCCAGGGATGCACCACTAAGCATGACTTAATAATCTTTTTTTTTTTTTTTTTTTTTTGGTTTTTCGAGACAGGGTCTCTCTGTGTAGCCTTGGCTGTCCTGGACTCACTTCGTAGACCAGGCTGGCCTCGAACTCACAGTGATCCACCAGCCTCTGCCTCCCAAGTGCTGGGATTAAAGGCGTGTGCCACCACACCCGGCCCATCTTTTTTTTGTTGTTGTTGTTTTTTTTGTTTTTTGAGACAGGTTTCTTTTGTAGACTCAGCTATCCTGGACTTGCTTGTAGACCAATTTGGCCTTGAACTCACAATGATCCGCCTGCCTCTGCCTCCCAAGTGCTGGGATTACAGGCATGCTCCACTGTGCCCAGCAATAAGAGGGCACCAGATTTCATTATAGATGGTTGTGAGCCACCGTGTGGTTGCTGGGAATTGAACTCAGGAACTTTGGGAGAGCAGCCAGTGCTCTTAACCTCTGAGCCATCTCTCCAGCCCCAATAATCCTTTTTAAAATCAAGAACAATTTTAGATTTTCCCAGTAACTGTGTTTTCTTCAGTTATTAGGGTAGGGCTGGAACAGGAAGTTCATAGATTCCTTGTGTATGTGGAGAAGTTGAGTCATTGTCACAAATGGAATTCTGTGGTTCTGTTCTCAGCTATGGGTACATGGGAGCACCAGCTCTGCTGTTTTCTATCACAGTCTGTAATACTGCTCTCTGTGAACCCAGTAGTACCACAGTGATTATAATGATGTGATTACCTAGACAGAAATCCCCCTGCCTCTTACATCCCTTCTTGGCTCCTTTGGTGGGAACTGTTTCCAATTTCCCTTCCCGTGATGAGTGACCCTGCAGAGCCTCTCACAACACCCTTCCATCGCTCTCTTTCAGATCTTTGAATATTTCCGCAGAGACACAGAGAAGCGGGACTTTGTCTCAGCTGGAGCTGCAGCTGGAGTGTCTGCTGCATTTGGAGCCCCTGTGGGTAAGGAAGGGGCAGTCCTACCTCATCTCTGGCTCTGCACTTGTGGGAAACAGGGCTTTCTTGTAGGTGTGGTTCTTAGGTTTGCAGACAAGTCCTGGTAAGGGTGTGGGTAGTGTCTAAGAGCCACCAACTGTGGCCTGGGACTACCTAGCATCTTCCCTGTGTCATGGTCTTAGTCTCCTGGGGCCTCTGTTGGGCATTGGCAGTGGGTAGGCTGCCCTGTGTCCTGCATGGCACTTTAGTCCTGCTGCTTGCCTTCCAGGTGGGGTCCTTTTCAGCCTGGAAGAGGGCGCCTCCTTCTGGAATCAGTTCCTGACATGGAGAATTGTAAGTGCCTAAGGAAGGCCCCTGTCCAGGGCCGTCATGATTCTTCCTCCCTTGAGAACTCTTCATAGTCATTCCATCCTTTTGTATTCTTGCGTCCCCCAGTGGGTTTAGTAGCTGCACACCTGTTCTAGGTGTTCTTGCCAACCTTTGGTGGCTCCTGGGAATCCTGTAACCAATATCTTCTCTTACATTCTTCATTAGCTCCTCTGTAGAGCTGCAACCCTAGCTTTGCCAGCCCCCCTTGGCTCTAACCCATTTCCTTTTGTCTTAGATGACAAAAAACCCAGCCTCCATGTCTGTCTCTGGCATTCAGATGAGAGTGTTTTATCTAACTCTTAGAGCCTAGGTGGGTCAAATAGAGGGTGCTGGGTGAGCCAGCTAGAGCTGTGTGGGTACTGAGTGGCCTGGGCAGGACTCCAGGGGTGCTGGGGGCACCAGGCATGTGTCTAACTAAGGCTCTGGCTTCTCTCTGCCACAGTTCTTTGCTTCCATGATTTCCACATTTACACTGAATTTTGTTCTGAGCATCTACCATGGGAACATGTGGGACCTGTCCAGCCCTGGCCTCATCAATTTTGGAAGATTTGACTCAGAGGTAACTTGCCAGCCACGTTGTCCCACCTTGACCTTTCTGGTGCCACCTCAGAATCTTATTGGCGTAAGACTGAAGCTTGAACATGGCTTTGGGAAAATCTAGTTCTTAGTAGGGATGTTGAACTCTCGCTTGCCAGTTTGAGGACCCTGCAGTGCTCTGGGAGTGTGCTCCAGCAGGGTTTTGGGTGTACCACAGCGCTGGTGTGAGATGGCTGCGCAAGCGAATAACCTTCTCAAAGACTATTTATCTCACCTGTGGCACTTCTTTGATCCTGACAAAAGTGCTACAAGGTTCTGTCCGGTCCTATAATTTAAGCAGCAATTTCTCACAGCCTTTGCTTTCTCCTCTCTCCACAGAAAATGGCCTACACCATCCATGAGATTCCTGTCTTCATCGCCATGGGCGTGGTGGGTAAGGGCCTTTCCTGTAGCATGGACCAGAGTGAACCCTTGCAGGGGAGGGTGAACTCCCAGCCCCAAAGCGGGGCAGGTCTGCAGCTGCCTTGGTCAGGCTCTCCACTCCTCACTCCTACGCACTGCCCTGCTTCCACCCACACATGCAGGGGTGGGCACCTTAGGAAGACCCCAGAACTTTAATTCTACCTTGACAAAGCTCCAGACTTGGAATGAGATTCCCTGAGGGGCAGAGGAGACAACATCTACAGGGTGACAGTTCCTAAAATACTCAGGGCCTGAAGTGGTTCAGGTTTCCTTTTTTTTTCCTCCTGAAATTTAGAACATTTATATATATATAAAATGAGATTTGGGGGGAAGATACCCAAGCCTAAAGGCGTCCATCTATTTACATTGTCCCTTGTACTTGATACAAAGGTCAGGTGTAGAGTTTTCTACCTGAAGGTGTTGGCTCTGTTTATTAACAGTTAAACTTTATTATACAACCCTGAAGGTCATGTCCATGCTCAGAGGTTGAAGGTTTGGCTTTTGAGTGATACATGCCCAGCCCATGCTGCTCTATAAGAAGCACGCCTTTAATCCCGGCACTCAGGAGGCAGAGGCAGGCACATCTCTATGACTTCGAGGCCAGCCTGTCTAAAGAGTGAGTCCAGGACAGCCAGGGCTGTTACAGAGAAACCCTGTCTCCAAAAATAAAAAATAAAAAACGAAGAAGAAGAAGTTGAGTGGAAGGCAGAGCAGACTTAGTGGTAATGTCTGGAAAGCCATTTGGCAGTGTACCCTCACCAGGGCCGTCCTGCTTCTGCGAGCTCCACTGTCCTCCCTGTGAAAGTGACATGAGTCTATTTTCTGGTTACAGGTGGCATTCTTGGTGCTGTGTTCAACGCCTTGAATTACTGGCTAACCATGTTTCGAATCAGGTGAGAAAGCCCCATTTTATGTATCAGATTGATGAGTATAGGAAATTGACAAATTGTGAGAGCCTTATCAATGAGGATCCTTCCCTGATAAAATTTGTCAGGGAGAGCAAAGTCCTAGGTGAGCTAGATAGCGTCCACCTTCTGCCTGCGGTGGCAGCCCTTTTCTTAGAAGAGAAGCAATCAGGTTGTTTGGGAAGGTCACTGAGTGCCTGTTCGTTGTGCTGGCTCAGCTGCTGTGGTGGTGTAGTAGGGCGAGTCGTTACTGAGAAGCTACAGCGAGAAAGAGAACCCCGGAGTCTGGGCTGATTGATCATTAAACCTGTATTGTGTGACTCTCTCATCAATGGCCTCCGGATCAGGTTGCCCTGGCAACTGCCAGGAGCAGGGCCGGTGAGGCTACCCCTGGCTATCCCTGCAGCAAAATCCACCATGGCTTTGGTCTCCAGGTACATCCACCGGCCCTGCCTGCAAGTGATTGAGGCCATGCTGGTGGCTGCTGTCACAGCCACAGTTGCATTCGTCTTGATTTATTCGTCTCGAGATTGCCAGCCCTTGCAGGGGAACTCCATGTCCTACCCGCTCCAGGTAGGCACAGGCCTCGGGCTGGCCCTGTGAGCAGGACCAACCCTGCAGAACTCTGCTTCTCCAGATGCTAGTAGGCCTTAGGCTTGCTCTGTAGGGAGGGTCCCACAGGAAGCTGAGGCTCTCTGTCAGGGGCCTGGGGAATGGGTGGTGGTTCTAGACTGATCTCACCATAGTCCTTTCCAGACACATCCTGGAGAGTTTCAGAATGGGGCTCAGTATAGATTAGAGAAGTGCATGCCTGTAAGCACACAGAAACCATATGAAGATGGATTGTAGCAGCTCAGAAGAGTCCCAAAACGAGAGCTGCAAACAAATGACATGTCCTCCATGTAATAAGTGGTACTCAGCTCAGAGGACTGGGCCTACTGAGTCCCAGGACCAGTGTCCCACTGTTGATTCTGAGGCATTGCTCATGAAGCTCGTAGGTTCCTGTTTCTTCTGGATAGCAGGGGCAGATGCACCTCCATCTCCCAGAGAAACCCTGCTTGAACTTAAACTTGGGCTCTGTACTCCGAGCCCAGATCCTGTTTGGTGCTCTCCAGACTCCGGTATGTAAGCACTCGGCAGCAGACTCTGTCCCATTGCATCTCTTCCTCCATGTCCTTTCAACTCTGCAGCTCTTCTGTGCAGATGGCGAGTACAACTCCATGGCTGCAGCCTTCTTCAACACCCCAGAGAAGAGTGTGGTCAGCCTGTTCCATGACCCACCAGGTATGTGTAGTCAGCATGGCTGCAGCTTATTGAGAACAGTGGGCAAGCTCTTGGCCCAGAGGTCACTGCACTAGACTGAGGGGTCATCTCTGATATGGTGAGGTGTGCTGGAGTGCAGGAGCCAGCATTGCGGAGCTGGGGACATAGGCTCGCACAGGATTGCCAGGGTTCTGTGGGATACCTAGTGGCCAAGCACCTGGAGAGGGACTGGCTGGGCTCTCCATCTTCTCCTTTCTTCCTAAGGATAGTCACCTGAGTTACTTCCATGCCTTCTCCAGAAGAAAGCCTAGCCTGATGACTCAGCCCAAGCAGAGCTGAGCAGCCTTAGGCCTGCGTCTCCAGCTCTTCCCTACTGGTTTAGTTTGCTTTCTGTTGTTGTAAGGAAACACTGATCACAGCCAACTGGAGAAGGAACAGGTCTATTTAGTCTTCAGGGGAAGCTGAGGCAGGCACTGACACAAAGACCATAAAGGAACATTGATTTCTGGCCAGCTCAGCTGCCTTCCTCATACAGCCCAGGCCCACAATGTGTTGGAGCCTCCCACACCAGCTGGCAGACAAGAAGATGCCCCCAACAGACATGCCTGCATGCCTTTCTGATGGACACAATTCCTTAGTTCCCACTCCACAAGTACATCAAGTTAACAACTAACATGACATCCATCCTACCTTCGCCGGCAGTTGTTTACTATTGTGTCCTGTCATAAGGCTAATGGGCACTTCCCTGCTTAGGGAAACTTCTGTGTCCATAGGAAAGGACCATTAGAAGTGGGTGGTTTTGTTTGTGTGTGTGCGTGTGTGTGCGTGTGTGTGTGTGTGTGTGTGTGTGTGTGTGTGTGTGTGTGTGTTTTGTTGTTGTTGGTTTTGATTTTGGTTTTGGTTTTTTGAGACAGTTTCTCTGTTTAGCGTTGGCTGTCCTGTACTCGCTGTGTAGATCAGGCTGGCCTCGAACTCACAGCAATCCTCCACTCCAAGTGCTGGGATTAAAGGTGTGCACCACCACGCCCAACCCGGATCATTAGATGAATTTGGCATAGGATAAGCCAATGGCTTTCCACACGTGGACCTCTGCCCTTACTGACCTACTCCTGCAAGCCTCAGTAACCCGTGTGTTCTTTTTTTTTTTTTAAGATTTTATTTATTTATTTTATATATAAGTGCTCCATCTGCATATACACCTGCAGGCTAGAAGAAAGCATTAGATTTCAGTATAAATGGTTGTGAGCCACCATGCTCTTCGCTGGGGATTGAACTCAGGACCTCTGAAAGAACAGACAGTGCTCTTACCCACTGCGCCACCTCTCCAGCCCCAACCTTTGTGTTTTTACCCAGACTGATGGTGTATCCCCCGACCCTGACCTTCATTCATATAGGCCGCCGTGGTTCCTCTATTTGGCCTTAGTTCTCTGGTTTCTCATCCACAAATAAAGCCTCAGCATCTTGTCTAGGAACGACATCCCTCCCAGGTCTTGGAGTTTGGCCACTGAATTACAGTGGCCAGGAGTGGTTTGGAGGTCTTGGTCACCTTCACTTCTGCCGAATGTCTTCCTGAACTGCTGACTGTTGCAGGGCTCCCACACTCAGGCCGTGCTCAGGCTCGGGGAAGCTGTCCTAGCGCAGCTGGCATATGTGAAGCCACACTGACTGTGAGTCCCGCTGAGCTGGAGGTCTGCTTCTGCTCTCATGAACAGTCTCCACACTGGGGCAGGACACACTTCAGGCTATTGGTCATTCTGAGGAGTTTGGTGCTGACATCTTGGGCCCTGGATTTGACACTTGTGCAGCCAGCTTGAGGCCACCTTGCTGCACTTCCTCACATCGCTTCTGACTCTTTGGACCTACCCTTCACCTGGAGAAGCTGAGAGTGCAGAGCTTTCTGGGGACCACTGGGAATCTGGGCTCTGACGGCCCAGTTTGTGGGATGGGAGCTCAGGGCAGGCATGACATCCCTGCATAGGCCCAAGTCGATCTACAGCCAGTGCCCTCCTTTCCCCTAGGCTCCTACAATCCCATGACTCTAGGCCTGTTCACCCTGGTCTACTTCTTCCTGGCCTGCTGGACCTATGGCCTCACAGTGTCTGCTGGTGTCTTCATCCCATCCCTGCTCATCGGGGCTGCCTGGGGCCGACTCTTTGGCATCTCCCTGTCCTACCTCACAGGGGCAGCGGTGAGTTGGGGGAAGCATTCCAGAGCTACTGCTCAAGCGTTCCTGGTGGCTTCAGGACTAGAGAAGTTGGAAGCTTGGGGCACCTGGTGCATTGAGGCAGAAATCTCTGGTGCTGTTGAGTAGCCATATCACAACTGTGGAAACACGTCAGGGAGATGAGTGAGAGGATGTATACAAAGGAAGAAATAGCCTAGGCCTGTCTAACACTAACCTGCGCGTAGGCCTAGCCCTTTGATCTGTGTGTGTTTTCTCACTTCAGTTGTTTGAGTGGTGCACACCTTTATTCCCAGCACTTAGGAGACAGAGGCAGGAGGATCTCTGTGAGTTTGAGGCCAGTTTGGTCTACAGAGTGAGTTCCAAGACAGCCAGAGCTACACAGAGAAACCCTGCCTAGAAAAAGTAAAAAGCAAAACAAAAAAGAAAAGATAACAACAGGAAGCCTGTTCCTGCCCTCTCCTGTCCTCGGGTTCAGGTGTCTAGGTCTGCTTTGGTTGGGTTTTATCCTCTGAGATGTGAGTCTTCAGAATCACATAAACAGTTCAGTAGCATCTATTAGATACTTAGCATTGTGCAAGCATCACTTCCAGCTCTTGTGTCTTTCTCCACCTAGAAGGGAATCCTACCCATATTAACAGTTGCTCCCATTTTCCCATTCCCAATTCTGGTAGCTTCTAATTTCCTTGCTGTCTGTTGGCTCATCTGTTGCTAACATTTCCTAGGGCACACAGCCTCATATGTATCTGCAGTTCCCAACTGGGTGTGATCATCTGCTTGGTTCATCTGTGTTGTAGCATGTTCTTAGAATCTTTTTTTTTTCAAGACAGGGTTTCTCTGTGTAGCCCTGGCTGTCCTGCACTCACTTTGTAGACCAGGCTGGCCTTGAACTCACAGAAATCCACCTGCCTCTGCTTCCTGAGTGCTAGGATTAAAGGCACATGCCACCGTGCCGGGCTGCTGAATGTCTTTCTTTGGCTGATTCAGTGTGTCTGTATGGGCATTGGTGCCTTGTGCATACTTCTGCCCTGCTGTCTCACTTTATGTAGGTTCCTCAGCACAAAGCACAGCCATCTGAACTCATGGGTGTGGGCAGGTCGCATAGTTTGTGTGTTATGTCCCTATACGTGGCACAGCTAGCTAGAGTGTTAGTACACTGGTTGTAGCAGAGGGCACTGCAGTAGGATGTTCTGCATGTGTGCGTGTGAACTATGGAGTTCACTCCTGGTATACCTTGGCAGATTTGAATGAGGGTTGCCAATGCCTCTGATACTTGCTCATGTTGTCTTCCACAGATCTGGGCAGACCCTGGTAAATATGCCTTGATGGGAGCTGCTGCTCAGCTTGGTAAGCCCCAGCTCTTCCCCTGTCTGAGAGTGTACCTCACTTGTACCCTGCCCACCCATTGTGGGTTCCACCCAATCTAGCCTTTGCCATTCGTGTGAGCAAAATAGGAAGTGAGCTAGCTGAGGTCATCCTCCCATAGTGTGGCCAGGTGGCAATGGTCGGGGCCCAGCAGTTAGCATCCTTGCCTCTGGGGTCTGGAAAGATGGGTGGGTAAAAAAGACTACAGATACAGCAGACCTAGGGATCACATGTTTAGAGGGATATGGGCTCATGACTCTCCCCACAGGTGGGATCGTGAGAATGACCCTTAGCCTGACAGTCATCATGATGGAGGCCACCAGCAATGTGACGTACGGCTTTCCCATCATGCTGGTGCTGATGACTGCCAAGATTGTGGGCGATGTCTTCATTGAGGTGCGCAGCATGGGGGGGTGGTTTGTCCTCTACTTACCCTGGGTATTGGCCATGCAACCTGACATTGAGGGGCTTGCAGCGGCTACAGAAGGAAGGGGGAGTAGGGCAGTGGTGGGGCCCTGGGGGAGTCGGTGTGCCTTAAGGACCCCTGGGCAGTGTCCTGAGTCATGACTCTGTACCCAGGGCCTCTATGACATGCATATCCAGCTGCAAAGTGTGCCCTTCTTGCACTGGGAGGCCCCGGTCACCTCACACTCGCTCACTGCCAGGTATGGCCAGCTGGCCTGCTAAGCCCTTGGGTTCCTGGGTGCTATAGGTGCATGTGGACAGGGGAAACACTGAAAGCCTTTGGACAGCCTAGGTACCAGTGTTCCCACTGTAGCTGGTCCATGGCAGGTCTCCCAGTGCCTGCTTAAGTCTGTGGCATGGAAATGGGGGTCTTGGGTCCCAAATTTGATAGCTTGTCTCTGACAGCTTGTGTATGAGCATCACTGAGATACTGTCCTTGCACTGGGCCTCTTGGCAGGGAAGTAATGAGCACACCTGTGACCTGCCTGAGGAGGAGAGAGAAGGTTGGCATCATCGTGGATGTCCTAAGTGACACAGCATCCAATCACAATGGGTTCCCTGTGGTGGAGGATGTGGGAGACACCCAGGTACTATGGGCACCTCTGAATGTTAGCACCTCTTTATTCTGTGCCCATGAGTGGCACGTGTTGGGGGGGTGCATTGTTGTTCACCTGAGCAAGAAACCTTTTTTTTTTTTTTGTTTTTGGAGACAGAGTTTCTCTATGTAGTCTTGGCTATCCTGGACTTCCTTTGTAGACTAGGTTGGCCTCTAACTCACAGCGATCTGCCTGCCTCTGCCTCCCGAGTGCTGGGATTAAACGTGTGTGCCACTACGCCTGGCCACAAGAAACCTTTTTAAAATTCTTTTTGCCCGTATTTGTGTGTGTGTGTAAGTATGTATGTATGTGTACCACGTGCATGCCTTCAGAGGCTACAAGAAGGTATTAGATCCCCTTAGTGTTAGCTACCCTGAGGGTATTTGGACTCAAGCACAGGTCTTCTTCAAGAGCAACAAATGTTCTTAACCACTGATCCATTTCTCCAACCCATAAGCAGGAAATCTTATGTTGCATGTGGAGTAAAATTCCTCACTTAGCTGGACTGGATGTCTCAGGCACAGTGTTGGTGGCTGTCACATCTGTCAGAAGTGCTGATGAGAAGTGAACCCAGCTAATGTTTACTCTCTTGCCTGAGTCTTACTCTGCTAGGATGGTGGCTTAAAAGAAATGTGAGGGGCATGCTTGGTTACATCTTGCTACCTGCTGATTGCGTTCTCCGCAGCTGGCTTCCATGCTCTGCTGGAAGGGTTAGGCCTGACTCTGATGCTTTAGGGATTAACAGGGTTGTGTGTGAGAAATTCCCATGCTCAGGCCTGTGTTTAGAGGTGACCACTAAATAGCAACCATGGACCAGTAGGGAATCTGGCCAGTTTCCCACTGCAGCCTCAAGGCCTCTGACTCTTTGGTCTTCTGCAGCCAGCCAGGCTCCAAGGCTTGATCCTGCGCTCCCAGCTCATCGTGCTCCTGAAGCACAAGGTGCGCCCAGCAGCCCCTGGGGGAAGGGTCCCGGCCTCCGTCCTTCACAGTAGCAGACATGTAACTGGCTGTCCCTGCAGGTGTTTGTGGAGAGGTCCAACATGGGTCTGGTGCAGCGGCGGCTGAGGCTGAAGGACTTCCGCGATGCCTACCCACGCTTCCCTCCAATCCAGTCCATCCACGTATCCCAGGATGAGCGCGAGTGCACCATGGACCTTTCTGAATTCATGAACCCCTCTCCCTACACTGTGCCTCAGGTACTTATTGACTCAAAAGAGTTGAGGCAGGGCTGGGCCATGGCTGACCTCCAGGGCCCAGGCCTGAGACCTTGTACGCTTTGTAAACGTAGTAGGGAGCTTCTGGGGTCTTGTGGAGAGGTTGCTGCCAGGCAGAGAGGAGGCCTTCAGGGATGGTGCAAGTGGCACTTGCTTCTGGGATGGGCCATCTGACCAAAATGTATCAGGGGCAACCTTAGAGAACGTGGGCTTCAGGTGGCAGTGAGCCTCAAACCCCACTAGCAGCACAGTGGGGCTGGAGTCAGTCATAGGGGGAAGGACAGCTCAGTACCCTGGAAAAGCCTGGGTTGGGAGGTTGAATCTCTTCCCATGGTGAAGTGGAGTGGCTTAAAGGCAGTTGATCGCCTTGCAGGAGGCATCTCTTCCTCGAGTGTTCAAGCTGTTCCGGGCTCTGGGCCTGAGGCACCTGGTGGTAGTAGACAACCACAATCAGGTAAGGCTGGTGTTGTCCTGCTGGGGACTGCTGCAGTGGGTGCACACTCTGCTTCCTGTATCCCTGCTAGGCTGTGGGTGGACACTGGGTCTTGTCTGTCTCAGGACAGTAAGCCTTGGGACCTAGCCTGTTGTCACACACCTACTTAGCACTGGTGTGTAGAGTAGCCATCACATAGAGCAGAGGTTCTGTAGACCCTGTGGGGACTTGGGGACTCTGTGACCTGGTATTGTTCCTCCAGGTGGTCGGGCTGGTGACCAGGAAAGACCTAGCCAGATATCGCCTAGGGAAGGGAGGCCTTGAAGAACTTTCGCTGGCCCAGACGTGAGAGTTGGCTCCACCCTTGTGCAGTGGCACCCCGGCTCCTCTGCACCTCCTCCCAGGGTCCCTGGTCTCAGCCATAGCCTTGCCCCCTGGGCAGTGCCGCAGCAGAAGCAGATGCCCTCCCTGGGCCTGGCTGGTGTGGGGGCCAGACCCATTGTCCTGGGCAGTTGGTTTACATCATCAGCACTTTCCCTGTTCCCTGACCCCTCTACCCCTCGGATTTGCCCCCCTCCTGAGTTCCTTCTTCAAGGATGAAATGTGTGCAATTGTGCCCCTTGTGGCTCACTTCTGAGAGCCAATAGAGACTGGTGTGTGTGTGTGAGACACAGACAAACAAATAAGCAGGCTGGCCGATGGGTAGGCAGGCGTGAGCTACTTATTGCTGTTTCTGCTCTGCCTCTGAGTACTTACCCTGTGTCTGTACTGCCCACACCAGCCAAGAGCTTTAGCAGCCAGGACATGAGGAGCTGTGCAGCCTGGAGCAAGCTCTATCAGGGAACCCACATGTGTCATCCCATGTTTTTGTCCAAAGCTGGGAGTCTGGTTCTGTGCCTGGGGCTTGAGATCTGAAAATCACATGAAGACTGAATCTGAGTTCCCCTGTGTCTGCCCCAGGCTTTCTGAGCCGGGGGTCGTGGCACTGTGGAGCACAGCCAGAAAGCAGGTCTTCCTGAAGCACTTCAGTCCCTGGTGTCCATAGTGGCTTTGCTTAATGTCTGTGCTGTGTACACCCTTGGGCAGTGGCCTCCCAGGACCTGGCCATCCCAGTGACCCTAAGATGGATGGACCTATGAGCACCAGAGCCAAGGAGCCTCACCTCTAAACCCTGTATTTTCAAGGCAGGCTCCACTGGACCAAGCTGGACCTGACAGCCCTCAGTCACCTTCAGAGTCTTCCCCCCAGGACACTTTGTAAAGATAGTTGCCATGTCTCTGGCACGTGTCTGTTACAAGGCCACACAGGTCCTTCTGGCAGCAGCTGCCTTTCAGTTGTCATCCCTCGTCTTACATGAGATGGGCCAGGTGTATTGTTGAGTTCTCTGCCTCGGGCTCAGCATCCAGGGAGTCAGACACTCCACATGGTGGTAGCAAGTACAGATGGCCCCTTCTCTAGATGGTAGCTGCTGTCTGGGGGAGGCACGGGCAGTGGTTGCAACTCTTGAGGAGTACTGCAGCCAGCCCAGCGCCCAGTGGGAAACTATGCAGGGACCCTGACCTCTTCATCCCATCTCACAGCCATGCTCTAGGCTCACTGCAGAGTGTGTTTTCTTCCACCTTCTTGGGTGGCATCCTGTCCTCAAACCTGGGTGCACCAGGCTTTATGACAAGAAGTTAGAACTGACCCGCCTTGCCTGTTCCTGGGTCCTGATGGGTAGGCCTAAGAGACAAAGCCAAGGGTGCTCTGGATTGGGAAGGGCCATATCTGAGTTGGACCCAAGGGGATGAGAAACACTGCACAGGGTCTCAAAGACTTGGTACCAAAAAGCATGTGCAATCTGTCCACAGTTATGTGTTGACTACATGTTGAAATGATATTTTTGGATATATTAGGTTAAATAAAACAATCAAAATTTATCTCTCCCAATATTCTTATTTTGGCTCTTGGCAAGGCTGATATCCCAGTAGCCACATCTGTGACAGCTGTCCTACCCTTAGGTATCTGTTCCCAGATGCAGGACTGGCTGTGTCCTGTTTGCCTAGGACTCTTGCCTTCTGCTCTCTGTGTGTGACGCAAGGGCTTGTGATGGTTCCTGAACAGCCCTTCACCATGGCCATCACCCAATAGTCCCAGAGCCACAGGAGGCTCTTTTGCAAGAGGGAGTCTTCATTGTCCCCCCACCTTCCAGGACTCTTGCCTTCTGCTGTGTGTGTGACTCAAAGGTCTGTGATAGTTACTGAACAGCCTCCAGGGGCCACAAGTTAGGGGAGTCTGCAGGACAGGGCAGATGAGGGCTTAAGTTACACTGGCAGTTGGCCATGAAGTCATAGGGTTCTGATGAGAAAAGGAAGGTTCCAGAATAACTCAGCTGTACCTGCCTCCTTCAGCATTCACCGAGGAGAGGCAGGTATCAGGGCAGGAGCCCACTACCTTATGCTTCAGCTGCTCTCAGGGTCCACAGCCTCTCCTTCTGACTCATCTTCCCAAAGCCACAGTCTCTACTCACAGTCCCCACCCCCACCCCCAGACCCAGCCCTTCCTCCTGACCCCGCCTCCCTAAGGCCCACAGCCTTCTCTTCTCTCAGCTGATCCCTAGTCCCTGTGGCTCTCTAGCCTACATTATTGCCTCCCTCTCAGCCACCCTGGCCTCATGTCCAGCTCTGGGCAGCCACAGGCACTGGTACCATAACCTGAGCCACAGATGGTGGCTGTGGTGAAGCCATGTCAGGTGAGTGGAGTGGGGGAAACACTTTCTGACTGCTTCCCTGAGGCCCTGAACCTCCATGAGGTTCAGTCTGTGTGACTGTGATGAGTCTGCACCCAGGATGACACTGAGCAAGATTACAGGGGCTACTACTGTTCCTTGTGCATGAGCTCCCAAGGTGCCTCCTTCCAGAGCCAGTGGACAGCCCCTCATTAGGGCATTCACCTCCCTCACATCTGAGTACCATCACGCTGGAGGACCTGGAGCTTCTCTTAACAGAAGGCCTAGCCAGTCCTGAGCCCCTGAGTGTGGAGGCCTCCGAGAGATATGAGTGCAACAGCCTGGTGTCCAGCTCCTTGGTCCCTGAACATGATAACCCTAAGCGGTGGAAACAGCTGGAACAGTGGTGAGCCTCAGAGTATGAAAAACTGGGTGATGTGGGGTAAGGGAGATGACACATAGGGAGTTAACCTTTAGGAGAGGCACAGCTTGACCCAGCTGCTCTGGCCCTCATCAGGGTAACTGAGCTGCAAACTGAGGTGGCTCGCCTGAGGGCACACAAGGACCGCTGTGAGCATGCCACATTGGGTCTGCTTCGTGAGCTGCTGCAGGTTCGTGCCCGCATGCAGCTACAGGCCTCAGAGCTGCGCCAACTGAGGCAAGAAGTGCAGCAGGCAGCCCAGAGCCCGGAGAAGGATGCTCTAGAAGGGAGATATTCGGCAGAGCTGCAAACCCAAGTAAGCCGCCCCTTCTAGTGCTCGGGACAGCTTCCCGCACCCTGACCCTGCTGATCCCAGTGGCTTCAGGCTCTGTCCACCTGCGTCTGTGCTGGAGAGAGCTCAGCCTGCCCAGCCCTTCCTTCCTCCTTAACAGTTATCTGGGCCCCAGAGCCAGAGCCAGAGCCAGAGCCAGATGCAAGCCCTGGATAAAAGGTACACACACCCCACACCCCACAAAGGAGGGGAGGCCTTTGTGGGTAGGCCTGGAGCTTGGGCTTCCTTGCAGTAGCTGGTGTTAGGGCCTGTGTGGGTGTTCTTTCCCCCAGTTGATGTAAACAATACCTATAATAGTCCAACTCCGGCTGGGTTCTGCACACGCTGGGCCAAACTGTCCAGGTGGTGGGAGGCTGGCTGCGGGGCCTCATGGCCAGACCGGCAGCTGGCAGGCCAACTCCTTACGGCAGGCTGGTGGAGGTCCGAGAGGCTTTGACACAGATCAGGAGGACACAAGCCCTACAGGACTCAGAGCGGAAGCAGTCCGAGCAGGAGATGAACCTCAGGTGGGCCAGTTCCTTGGACTAGCTCCAAACCAGTATTGTATACACACTGGGAGTCTCAGGCCTGACCAAGGCTGAGGTCCTACCTTCCCTGTGCCCACGGTGCCCGCAGTGGGCCATCTTCTGCCATTAGTGCGGCACTGCTGACTACTGGGGGGCCCTCCTGCCTGATCTTCATTTGGTGCCTTGCCCTCACCAGGATCCCCAAGGTCTATTTCCACTTCCATGTGTTGTCTGGGTGGGTTGTGTAGCCTGAGAAGGACCTAGGACCCCCAAAGCCCACCAGCCTTCTATGGTTCCCTAGCTGAGTTGGTGTTGCCACACCTACTGCCTCTAGGCTGACCAAGCTGACTGGCTTGCTGAGGCAAGAGGAACAGGGCCGGGAAGCAGCCTGCAGCACCTTGCAGAGCAACCAAGAGGACATCAGCCAAAAGGTGGACCTTGGGCTGGCCAAGAATCAGGTATCTCTTGGGAAGCCCGGCCTAAGCCTAGGCCGGAGTCATCAACAGGACTCTGAGTAGGAGACCTCCAGTGTCTCTAACCTACCGCCTTGCCATCAGAAATGGGTCTCTCTCCCTGCAGTTGCTTCAGTGCATATGGCGGCACAGAGTAGGCTCACCATCCTCTCCTGCCTGCTGTGGTAGCTTCTCATCCCACCTGCATTGCCATTCACTGGCATTAGCTGTGCGCTTAGGCATTGCAGCTGACTGCTGCTGTCACACAGCCATGTTTCAAGTGCCCTGTGGCTACAGGTTTGGGGGAACAGAAGGCACGGGTGGGACAGGCCTCTGACTGACCATCTCAATTGAAGCTGCAGAAAAGGAACATCTGGTCTAAAGCCCCTTCTGCAGCTATTTTCAGTTTTAGCATTTCCCTTAAGGTGGACACAAATTCCCAGAGCAACATGGCCTCCCTTCCACGTGGGAACCTTAAGAGGGGCCTCTGCTTCTGGCGTTGGTTGAGAGTGCCTTTAATTCCAGCACTAGGGAGGCAGAGGCAGGTGGATCACTGTGAGTTTGAGGCCAGCCCGGTCTACAGGGCGAGTTCCAGGACAGCCAAAGCCATACAGAGAAACTCTGTCGGGGGAGTGGGCCGGTGGCGTGGGAGAAAAAGAGGGGCATCTGTTCCACATGGGGCTGCCCATGTGTGCCACCAGCTCCTTGGCTCTATAGAGTCCATGGTCCACAGCTGCTGTTCTGTGTATTCAGGTTCCACACAGGACAGGGTGGGCAGAACATACTGGGGGCTTCCAGCTGTTCCAACATAATTCTGCTGCCCAGAAGTAGTGGCATCCCAGTCATGGCTGCTGGGAAGCTAACCCATTGACATCAAGAGCCCAGAAGCTTTGGGCCACGGATTCCTCACATGCTGGGCATGGAGTAAGCTATTTTTCCTGGGTTCAGGCCCTTTGAGGGCTCTTCAGCATTGGTGTCAAGACTTCACACCGCACTGCTTGTTTTTATAATAAAGTTTTATTGGCACAGAGCCGTGAACATTTGTTTAACATAGTGACAGTGACTACTTTAGACAAGAGTTGGGTGGCTTCAAGGGACACCTTGTGAGCTTAAAATGTTTTCTGTCTGGCCCCTTAGAAAAAGTGGCTGAGGGGGTAGAGTGCCAGCCTAGCCTGCACAAAATTCTGGGTTCAGTCTCTAGCACCCATAAAACTGAGTGTGTGGTAATTCTGTCATCTGCATGATAGGTGTGAAGCCAGCCTGGGACATACATGGAACCCTATCTTAGGGTTTTAGGGCCCCCTCACTCAGGCGCAAGAGGCTGGCAGTGGCTCAGATGGTGCGAAAGCTCCATGAGAGCTGGGCCTGTTGGCAGGAGAGCCCTGTGGCCACAGAAAAGGTGATAGGTAAATGAATGCTGTGAGGTAGGTTGTTTATGACTTTTCTTCAGTATGTACAGAGTGAGACAATCTCACTGTGAAACCCCAGCTGACCTCAAACTCACAGCAGCACTCCTGTGAGCCTCAGCCTCCTGAGCGCTGCAGCTACAGGCATGTGCCTGAACATCCAGCTTTATCAAATCCTAACATTCCTAGCTGCGGCTACAGGCATGTGCCTGAACATCCAGCTTTATCAAATCCTAACATTCCTAGGGAGACATAAGAGAAACATTTATTCACTCCAAATAAGGAAGAAGCCAACAGGCTTAAAGAGTCCAAGTCCAGCTTGGTGAATAAAGGAGCTTATTGGGGGGTTCTTACAGGATAGCATGGCTAACGCAGGCGAGTGCAACACCAAAAAGCCTCCACAGCTTCACCATCAAAATTTTACCTCTTGGGAGTGGGAGAGATGGCTCAGCGGTTAAAAGCACTGGCCGCTCTTCCAAAGGACCCAAGTTCCATTCCCAGCACCCACATGGCAGCTCACAACTGTCTGTAGCTCCAGTTCCAGAAGATCTGACAACTTCACACACACAATCAGACATATAGAAAATACACCAATGTACATAAAAATTAATAAACAAAAATCTAAAAAAAATTTACCTCTTAAATACTTTAGCACTGAGGTAGCTGGGTCGCAGGGAGTGGTGGTTGTAATTTCAGGGAAGGCCTTGTGATTCTCCTTCCCTCCCATCAAGTTTTATGTCACTCTGCAGTACAGGTGTGAGGCGGAGGGACAGGAAGCGGGGTTGGCCTCAAGCCTCCATCCTGTGCCTTCACTCAGAGCGGCAGGAGAGCGACTCAGGGAGGAGGCAGCGCCCAGGGATTACATCTAGTTGCCATCCCAGTCCTTTGACGAGGGCACATTCCCACATGTACAGAATGTCTCACGCCTGCTTCTGTTAAGGAGGCTCCAGCTTAGCATGAATTCACTGCCCATTAAACAACCTTCCCTGGATACATACAGGGCTCTGGTATGTGCTGAATTGTCTAGACCCCCTGACCTTACCTGTAGGTCCCTTCCTGGCCCATGAGCTAGTGCTTTGGGAGTCAGTGGGTCCTATCTGCTCTACCTGCATAGCTCAGTGAATGCAGCCTGGCAGTGCAGGCATTGGGAACATGGGGGAGGGGGAGGCTTCAGGTGACAGTGTGGCCCTTCACAGGCCCAGATGACTAAACTCAGTGAGGAGATGAGCCTTCGCTTCCTAAAGAGAGAGGCCA
The DNA here is from genome assembly GCF_964271855.1 of Acomys minous. Classification (NCBI taxonomy): domain Eukaryota; kingdom Metazoa; phylum Chordata; class Mammalia; order Rodentia; family Muridae; genus Acomys; species Acomys minous. The sequence goes on along the minus strand of NC_140498.1, from coordinate 40,041,002 downwards.
AACTTTGCGGTTTTCTGCAGAAGAGTTTCCTGGCCTTGGAGCAGGTGAGGGCGTGGGTGGGGCCCAGTGTCCTCATAGATGGCCGAGGTGGGCTTCAAATTCCCAGCAGCTAGTGCTGTTTCCACAGAGAATGAAATCCTCAGAGAATACACGGCTGATGGCAGAAAGCAGCCTGCGGGAGGAACTGGAAAGCCGCTGGCAGAAGCTGCATGAGCTTACCGAGGAACGCTTGCGGGCCCTGCGGGCACGGCGTGAGGTGAGCCTGGGTGGCCAGGTGGGGTGGGGGATGGGGTAGTTACCAAGGCTCAGGGCCACTTCTGCCACAGCAGGAGGAGGAGGGTCACCTGCTGGAGCAGTACCGGGGCCTGGACAAAGCTGTGGTCTATCTGACCAAGTTTGTGCGACAGAACCAGGTGTCACTGAATCGTGTCCTGATGGCTGAGCAGAAGGCTCGGTGGGTGTCACGTCAGGACAGTAGGCCACTCAGTCCCTCGCTCAGCTAACCACTGACTGACCTCAGCTAGGGGATGCCCTGTCTCCCTCAACCCCTGCATCTGTAAGTTAAGCACTAGGCCATTTGGAAATGTTAGGGCAGAATAGCAGGCCTCTGCTAGAGTTCCTGTTCCTCCTCCACCCTGATCCTCACTCACAGCCTCTTCTTGGTAGCACCCATCCTCTTTGGTCCATGGGATCACCTAGAAGGCCCCAGAGCTAGCAACCAGGGTCCCCCCCCTGGCCAGTGCTAAGGTACAGTTTGGGCATCTATATGCAGGGAAGCCAAGGTAAGCTTGGAAGAGTCGCAGGCTGAGGAGCTGGCTTCATATGTCCATGAGAATCTGGAGGCTGTGCAGATGGCTGGCAAGCTAGCCCAGCAGGAAACACAGGGTGTGCTGGAGCTGGTAAGGGGCCAAGTGAGGTGGTGGCCAGCAGGGGTCCCCATGTACACAGGCATCCAGCTAAAGCCTCCCTGACTCCATGTTGTCCCATGCAGCTCCAAGAGAAGAGCCAGGTCCTAGAGGGGTCAGTGGCAGGGCTGGGCCAGCAGCTGAAGAACCTGAGTGACCACTGTCTAGCTCTGAGCTGGAGGCTAGATCTGCAGGAACAAACACTAGGCCTGAAGATGTCCCAGGTGAGGTGGGCAGACCCATAGGAAGGGTGGAGCCTGGGGCTGGAGAGATTGCTCAGTGGTTAAGGGCACTGATTGCTCTTCCAGATGGACTCAGGTTCAAATCCCAGCACCCACATGGCAGCTCACAACTGTCTGTAACTCCAAGACCTGATTGTCTTACACAGACATACATAACACCAGTAGACAGACAAAACACCAATGCACATAAAATAAAGGTTAAAAAAAAAGGCGGGTGGAGCCGAGGGTGGAGCCCTGATCCTCTGAATCAGGCAGAGCTCACTCTAGAGCTCACTCTCCCTCTTTACCCTGCCCTTCCCTTCCCCTGGTCAGTTCAGCCCAGCTAGATGCCCCTGCCTGGCAAGACCCCCAGAGCTGCCATAAAGTCTGGTATCTCTGTCCTCTGCAGAGCCTGGCTAAGCTGTCTGGGCCATCAGCAGGACTAAATAAAACCATGCTTAGGCAGGGTGTGGAGGCACACGCCTTTAATCCCAGCCCCTGGAAGGCAAAGGCAGGTGGATCTCTGTGAGTTCAAGGCCAGCCTGGTCTACAAAGGGAGTCCAGGACAGCCAGGGCTATACAGAGAAGAAATCCTGTCTCGAGAAACAAAAACCAAAAAAATAGCCGGTTGTGGTGGCGCATACCTTTAATCCCAGCACTCGGGAGGCAGAGGCAGGTGGATCTCTGTGAGTTCAAGGCCAGCCTGGTCTACAAAGGGAGTCCAGGACAGACAAGGCTACACAGAGAGACCCTGTCTCAAAAACCAAAAGGAAAACCAAAACAAAAAACAACCAACCAAAACAAAACAGAAAACATGCTGAGGGTCAGACACTGCCTCCTGATTTCCTGATTTCAGCCCTGTCTACCTGTCTGTCTACCATCCCTCACCGGATGTTGGAATTGTAGGCACAGACTGCATGGGAAGGTGTGGAGAGGGAGTCGCTGCAGGATCTGACCCAGCAGCTGAAAGAGATCTCAGCTCACTTACATGAGGTTCAGGAGAAAGTGAACAACTTCCCCCAGCAGGTGGGTAGGGCCAGGGTGCAGGTAGCCTTGGGGTTCCCAGCCTTGGCCTAGGGCTCCCAGGTGGCTGTGCTAAGTCACCTTGGGCTCCTATATATTCCACATTTCAGATAGAAAGTGTCTCCACCAAGTGTGTCCTTTATAAGAGTGACGTGGATGTGAAGATTTCTGCTGAGGGAAAGGCCAGGTGAGGGCTCAAAGCCACCCACACCTCTGGGAGGTCCTGGTCCCCACAGTACTCTTCCAAGCCCTGCACCTCCACCCCTGTGGTTGCCTGGCCCCCAGCTAGTCCCACCCTGGGCTCTACCTCCTCTGCTGTAGCCTGCAAGCAGCCTCAAGTTTAGCCCTGGGACAACCTCAGAGGTCCCAGCTCTGGACTGAGCCTTCTGCCTTGGGCCCTGGGACCCCCCTACAACCAGCCATTGGTGCCCACAGGGAGTTTGAGGTGGAGGCTGTACGACAGGAGCTGGCCACCCTGCTGATGTCTGTGCAGCTTCTAAAGGAGGAGAGCCCTGGACGGAAGATTGCTGAGATCCAGGGCCAGCTGGATACGGTATCCCTTGCGCCCCAGGAAGCACCTGTACCTGTCTGCTTCCCTAAACTCCAGGCTCGTGTTGGTTCTCTGGTAGTGGGTATGCTTGGACATCCGCAGTCCATGTCGACCCATGATTAGAGCTGTGTTTAGTTTCAGAAGCAAATGATTAAGTTGGAGAACAGTGTCCAGGCCAACAAAACCATCCAGAACTTGAAGTTTAATAACGAGACCAAGCTGGTAAGGGAAGACACTGAGAGAACCACTGGCCCCCTCACCCTCTGCCAGCCAGGCCCCAAGTCTCCTTTCTCCATGTGGCCCCAGGGGGCAGTTCACCAGCTGGGTGGTGCCGAACAAGTTTCCTGGAGATGAGGGCCTCCTACTGGCCTTCCTCCACAGAAGCAGTCCCCCCACACACACATCTGCTGCACACCCCCATGGTTGATCCAATTCCCATTTCTCTGAAGTTGTCTTGTTCCCCCATGGGGAACTGCACCTCTGCACTCGCAGCGCGCAGAGGAGATTGCAACCCTTCGGGAGAGCATGCTGCACCTATGGAGCGAGGAGGGCCCCTGGCCGCTGACAGTGGGCAGCAAGCGGGTATTCATGTCCCTGGTGAGACAGCGGTTCTTCATCAAGGACGTAGCCCTGGACAAACTGGTCCCTGTGAACTCATGGGGAGTCTACCAGGCTGTGAGGTGGGCAGCTGAGAGCTGGGGTCTCCCAAGGGTAGCAACTCGGCCACAGGAGGCATTTTGGGTATGAGCTGTGTCTCTGGGCAGGTGGCTTCAGTGGAAGACAGTCCTCTTGAACTTGTTGGCCCAGCAAAAGCCAGGAGCCATCTCAGCCATGACCCACTGGAAGCCTGCACTCAAGACCGTGTCTCTGACTCTGTCCCAGAAATAAACATGCCAGTTCTTGTACCTATTGGAGCCAGAGTCTCCTGTTTTTTGGCGGAATGAATGGCTTGTTCACAGCTCATAGGCCTGACAAGGGTGTCAAGCTGTGAGAGGCACCAAACTCAGAAGACCCAAGTTACTTGACCCTGAAGGACCCTTCCTGTCCTGCCTGGTCCAAGGCCAGCTATCACTTTCCCTGGGGGGTCTGTGCAGAGGCACCTGGGCCTCATCTCTCAGGACATCCCAGCTTCCTATGAGGACAAATGTAAAGAGCGAGGACACGGGGCTTCACAGATCAACCCCTGCCTGGCTGCCCACTAACACTGAAGTGCCCCCAAGGAAGCCACTTGTGGACAAGAATCTAAGAGTAAACATCTATGTTCCTTTGTGTGGTCAGGCAGTGGCCCTTTTCTAGCCTCTAGAGAAAACCTGGAATCTGTATGCGGCTCCCCGTCCTGCTATCAGTCTGCCTGAGGAGACAACACAGAGACTCTGGCCCTAATAAGAGTGACAGTGGGGAGGGCTGGCCTGGTTTGGTTCCTAACCCAGCTGCTCTTTGCCACTGACCTGAATCTTGGGGCTGGCCTGGTAAAGAATGGGTCTTTCCCGAGGGACAAGAGTGTGCAAGTACCTCACAGTTCCTGCCTGAGTTCCATCCATTTCCTATGGGCAGAGTTCTGAGGCCTGCTCTGTATAATGGGGACCTCTAAGAGCTGGTGGCCACGTGTGGCCAGGTCTGGCTAATCTTTTGCTCTCTCCCTGCTCTCAGGACTGGTGGCAGCAGTTCCGGGCTCAGGATAAGCTCAGATTCTCTCAGGCCTGCTCTCCTCCTGAGGGAGAGCCAACTGTGTGGCTACTTAGATAGACCCACTAGGACAGGGCCTGGGCTACAGAAGGGAAATGCTGGGCGCCTTAGAAAGGGCCACTGCTGCCGCAGCACACGCCTGACCCACCTACTCACAAGACCTCAGCTAGCTGTGTCCCCTCCAGGGCTTGGGTGCCTCCACCCTGCAGCTCAGAGCCACCCTCGGCAGACCAGCTGGCCAGCAGATCACTAAAATCCGGTGTGCCCGGATGCAGTAGGCCTAGTGGGTTAGGCACAGGCTCCTTCCAGAAGGATGGAGGCAATTTCCTTTGGGTCATGGGCGTAATGTGACTGTACTTGCGCTCTAGCCTTAGTCTTCGGCAAGCTGACACCCTGGGCCTGGAGAACTGCCAAAGCCCATAGTCAAAGAGCTCAGCCAGGGGACCTAGTGGTGGCGCCCTGTCCCCTCTGTGGCCCTCAGACTCCCCAGGAAAAGGCACCCTGATCTCAGCAGCATCCTCATCCCCTGGGGGCCCATCCTGGGCCAGGCACACCAGGTCAGCATAGTATAGATCCCGTGCAGAGCACCTGGCTGGTTGGCTGTCAGCATAGATGTCTTGAGCACCTGGGTCTTGCCCTGTATCCTTGCGTCCAAAGTACCTCTGGATGTCGCTGCTGATGAGCTCTGAGAAGCGCAGCAGCTGCATTGGGGTCTCAGGGCTGTTGGGACCCTGGGGGGCCACTCCTGAGCTCTGGGAGTCTGGGCTGCAGCCATGTGGACCCTCACCTTGCAACTCTTGGTCTCTCTCTCCCTCTTCTTCCTCTTCCTCTTCCTCTTCCTCCTCCTCTTCCTCTTCAGAAGTTTCTGGAGCCTCTAGGTCTGTGGGCAGGAAGGACTGGTGTGATGGTAGGGACAGTTGGAAGTCACAGACAGACCGTATCACACCAGCAGCCATCTTGTTTGGGTCTCTAAGATTCTGGGGATCCCTGGAGCAGCAGACATAAGCTAGGGGGGAAGTAAGATCACAGTTTAGCAAGTAGAGCTGGCAGCGCCCACTGGACAGCCTGACTGTATGGCCCCGAAAAGGCTGCCTCAGCTCTTTCCTCTCTAGATCCGTAGGCCACCCAAGTTCAGAGAGGGCCTGGCTTATCCGAGAGATGTACAGGATGGATCCTCTCATGTAGGGTGGAGCCATCATGGGCCAGGGGAACCAGATGGTACCACTACAGCCATCACACTTGTGATCACTCAGGCCACAGAGTAGGTAGGAGGCGATGTCCCAGAGACCAGTACTAACCACACAGGCAGGGACAGGCACTGCACAAGAATTCTGTCCTGTCCCAACCTGGATCACCGTGGTCACAGGCCCAAAACCTGCCTTGACAGGCCCAGGAGCCTGGCAGATGTTATGAGGGGCTTCAGGGGCCATGGCAGCCAAAAAGCCCAGCCCGACCTGGTTTCTACCTAGCAACAGTTACAGCTTGGGTGCTCTTTTTAAGGAGGTGCAGTTGTTGGGGGGTTGGATCTGGGTTTTGGTTTTGGTTGATTTGGTTTTCTTTGAGATAGGGTCTCTCTAGATAGTCCCGGCTGTCCTGGAACTTGCTATGCAAACTAGACTGGTCTCCAACTCAGAGGTCTGCCCACTCCTGCCTCTAGAGTGCTGGGTTAAAGGCATGTGCCACCATTTTTGGTAGGGATTCTTGTTTTTTTAAGAGTCTTGTTTTTAAGATTCTTGTTTTTAAAGCCAAGCTGGGCATGGTGGCACACGCCTTTAATCTCAGCACTGAGGAGGCAGAGGCGGGTGGATCTCTGTGAGTTCGAGGCCAGCCTGATTCTAAGAGTGAGTTCCAGGACAGGCAAGGCTACACAGAGAAACTGTCTAGAAAAACGAGAGAGGGGGAGTGGGAGGAAGAGGGAGACAGACAGACAGACAGACTTGGAGCCTAGACTGGCCTTGAACTGTATTGGTCTTGCCTTAGCCTCCTGAATGCAGTGATGACAGGCATGGGCCACCACACGCAGCTAGCCCTGGGTTTAACTTGATAGCTGATCACAATGTGAGGATACCTGAGTGCCCCACCCAGACCTCCTGCCAAGGGCTGGAGGGACAGATGAAAGATTCCTCAGAGGAGTGGACACCAAAGATTGCTGTGCGGGTCCAGAAGGGCCCAAGGACAACTACTGAGCCTGAGAAAGGGTGGCAGTGAGAGTAATGTGGCTCTTCTGGCTAGCGACCCTGCAATGGCTCTAGAGCCACCAGGCTCCATCACAGAGAAAGAGGAGCACAACTATCCAGCTAGGCATATCAAAAGACAATCTCTCTCTCTGAGAGGCTCGAGTATTGAGTGGCCTCCTGGTCAGATCTCCTCCCTGCTACCCCAAAACCCTGAGTTTGGGAAGCAGAGGCTGGCCACTTCAGTGTCCTACATTGTTGGATTCCTCTGTCCAGGAGGTGTCTGGTGGTCCTGACCCTCGCCTTTGAGAACGACTGTTGGTGTAGAGCTCAATGCAGGCATATTTCCAGTGAGAGGGAGCCCCATCCCCATCCCCCAGTGGTGTGGCCACCCCAAAAGACTCCAGCCCACTCACCCAGGCCCCTACCTGACTGGGACTGCAGCGCTCACTCAGCGGGCCCACCTCCACCCGGGCGCAAGCATTTATAGCTGGGCTCCACAACTGCCCGAGGCTGGCAAATATTTGGCAACGGCATTGTCATCGCAGACTGGGCAAACAGAGCCCGTTTGTTTTAGCGCCCAGCAACCAGAGCCCCGAGGGGGGAGTGCCCGCAGACTGCCTCACCTGCACGAAGCCTGCCGGGGGACCATGGAGTGTTTGCCTCTGGCCCAGCTGGCCCACACCCTGGACCCGAGAACCCTTATCTGTGCTGCTGATTGGGGCCCCATCCAAGCCTTGTCAAATAGGCGGAAAATTAAATTTCATGCTATTTTGAGTTCTGGAGTACGCCTCTCCAGAGGACATCCTGCCTGCAATGCATTTTATAAGCCATGCTCTGTAGCAACAGGACCTGCAGCCAGGGAGGGGACTGAGGCTGTGCAACCACTCACCAGGTCCAGGGTGGGAGCTAATCCCTGCAGCCCTTGGAACCTCTTCAGAGCCCCTCCAGCCTCTGGGCCTCTGTGCAGCTGAGCTTAACTATAGCCATGACAACCAGCCAGCTATACTTGTAGTCTTGACTGCTGTCCTGAGCATCCTTGGTAGGGTGGGGACAAGGCACCTCCTTTCCAGGTTGGAAGCCCTCTGGATGTACCTACACACCTAAGTGGAGTTGGGGGGGGGGCTCCAGTGCTTGCCTGTCTCCCCTCTAGTTCTCCTGAGGCCCTCTGCCTTTCTGGTCATGTAGCTTCTTCTGGCTTCCTTAATCACTAAATTGCTGATCCAGAATTGGATGCTTTTAGAACAAAAGGAATTTCTTCTCTGTCCTCCTGGAGGCCAGAGTCCAAATGAGATGTCAACAGGGCTAGTTCCTTCTGGGTAGCTGAGATCCTGGGACTGCCAGCCGCTTGGTGTTCCTTGTCCTAAAACCTGTCAGTACATCACTGTGTCATCATTACTCAGGCTTCTCCCCCCACCCCCACTTTTTTTTAACCTTAGGACAGGGTCTTGATATGAAGCCTACACTGGCCTCAAACCAGTGGCTGAGCACTGGGATTGCAGGCCTGTACAACCATGCTTGTCTGGGAACTCTCACAAGGATGTTCACCTTTAGATTTAGGGCCACCTCACTCCCAGCACATCCTCCATTTCGTCACATCTACAAAGACTTTTTCCAAATTCACATTCTGTGGTTTGGGGTGCATGTGCGATTAGTGGATTCTAACTGAGCCAGGTACCTACAGGAAGAATGTGGCCCCTAGAGCACTCAGGTGTCCTTAAGTAACCCAAGGTGACTTCAAATGCTAGCAGTTACCGCTTGCTGCTGCTAATTCTTTCTTTCTTTCCTTTCTTCCTTCCTTCCTTTGTTTTTTGTTTGTTTGTTTTGTTTTGTTTTTCAAGACAGGGTTTCTCTATGTAGCCTTGACTGTCCTAGACTTAGTTTGTAGACTAGGCTGGCTTCAAACTCATAGGAATCCGCTTGTCTCTGCCTCCTGAGTGCTGGGATTAAAGGCGTGCATCACCACCGCCCGGCTCTTTCTTGGTTTTCAAGACAGGGTTTCTCTATGTAGCCTTGAGTGCCCTGGACTCACTTTGTAGGCCAGGCTGGCCTCAAACCTCACAAAGATCTACCTGTCTCTGCCTCCCCGAGTACTGGGATTACAGGGGTACACTACCATGCCCGGCTTGCTGGGGGCTAGTTCTAAGGACAGGAAAAGGCTTCTCCCTGTGTGGCTTTCACTATCTTAGGCCCAAAAACATTGCTGATTTGTCTCAAATTCCAGCTCTTCACCAGGCCAGAGGGTTAAGAGGGATGTGGGTACCACTTACCTTCCTTGGTTCTTTCCTTGTTCCAGGCACCATCGCTACATTAGGCAAGGGCAGCACCTTGATTTCAAGGCAGTGAAACCCTCTTGGGGGCCCTAACCTCCAGCCTGTAGTTTGTCGCCTGACATTCTGGCCTTCAGCATTTTCCTGCCCCCCCCCAGACCATTCTTGGTGGCTTCAGTCAGTTTGTGGCTCCTGAAGGGTAGGAGGGAAAGGCAACCAACCCTGAAGATACTTCACACCTGGTCACAGAGACTGGACCCCCACCCAGCGCAGGAAATCCGTAGGGAAATGAAACATTACGTCCTAAGGATGAGGACCTCTCAGGGCTAGTCTGAATTGCGGTGTACTGAGATTGACAGACCTTTGAGCATGCCCAAAGCTCAAGGTTAGAGCCCCAACGCCACATATGGGCATGGTGGCACTGCCTATAATCCCAGCATTGAAAGGTGGAGGCAGGAGATTCAGGAGTTCAAAGGTCATCCTTAGCAAGAGCCAGGCCACACTAGGCTACATGAGACCCTGTGGCAAAACACCCAGTAGGCAAGGCTGGCACCCTGGGTATGAATGTCTGGAAAGCTGCGCACATCTAAGGTGGGTTGGACACCTGGAGCTGAGCCCTGGAGAAGGGCAGCCTGGGGCAGGTCACGTGCAGGCCCAACAGGACACAGGAAGGCACGGGGAAGGTAATGGCACAGCTGCTGCTAGTTCTGACCTTTTCTGTCTCTTCTTAAGCAGGAAACTCATGTCCCCAGGGGATACCGGATGTGACTTCTGCCATGGAATGAAGTGGGCCTGGCTAGGCCTGGTTCTGAGGATCCATTCTGCTGCTGACCCTATAGTCAGGCCATGTTAGACTCCAGGATCCAAAACCACTTGGCAGTCTTGGCTGTAGACTGCACTGCTTCAGTCTCAGTCACCCACCGGAAGCCCAAACCTGCAGCAGGACCGCGCGCGCGTGTGTGCGGGCGGGTGTGTGTGTGTGTGTGTGTGTGTGTGTGTGTGTGTGTGTGTGTGTTTGCGGTTGCTCCAAGCTGAAGCCACATCACCCTCTACTGCTGCACGTGAGAAGGAAAAGGTGGCCCAAGAAAGGGATGGAACTAGGTGGATGCTTTAATACCGACAGGTGGGCCTGGGGTCTACAGGTGCACCCTGCACCTGTCTGGGCAGGCAGGGAAGGGGTAGCCAGGGCCCCAGGGAGCTCGATCAAGTACCCAGAAGGGCATGTGGGTTGTGGCCTGCATGCCACCCTGGCCGGCACTGGAAATGGGAGGACACACTGAGGCTGTGGGTGCCACCAGCTCACTTGGTCAAGCCTTGGGCTTTCTGGACCTCAGGCTGGGTGCTTCAGGAGGAGGAAATGAGACACAGTTCTGCCATGAAGGTGATCCCACCAATGTTTGACCAAGTACTGGGCTTTGGAAGAGCTGGGTATGAGGCAGTGGATTTGGATGGAGCAGCTGAGGCAGGCAGTGTGTCTCAGCAGAGGCGACAGTCTGGAAAGACTCGGCCAGTGCAAAGGAATTAGAACCCCTGAGGTCATTACAGTCACTGGGCAGAGGTGGGAGGTCAGAGACAGAGGCTAGAAGATGCTCTGTTGCTGGCTTTGAAGAGGGAGGAAAGGGCCACGAGTGAGGGATCCTGGGACTTTCAGAAGCTGGGAAATGCAAGGGATCCCGTTGTCTCTGCTGCCTCTGGAACGTCATCTGTTGCCTCCATTTCAGGGCCAGTCTTTGGAATCCTACCTGAGCTACACAGCGGACATACTAAGCATTTGGCACAACAGGAAAGCCATGGTGAGAGTTGTGGCTCAAGATGGGGCTGGGTGGGTTTGTAGGACCCTGTGGCTGGCTGTGAAACATACACAGTCCCCCGGCATGGGGAGCCCTCCTACCAATGTCCTGGTTGAGATCATGCTTAGGTGAGGCCAAGAACTCCAGAGCCAAAAGCTGGGTGTGGCGATACATGGTTGTAATCTTAGCTCTAAGGAGGCAGAGACAGAAGATCTGACTAACCTACCCTTCCTGACTAGTGAGGGAATGCCAGAAATAAAAAGGTCAGGTTGGGTGTGCTGCTGCATGCCTTTAATTCCAGAACTTGGAGGCAAAGCCAAACAGATCACTGAGTTCATGGCCAGCCTGGTCTACATAGTGAGTTCCAAGATGGCCACAGCTACACAGAGAGACCCTGTCTCAAAAAGCCAAAAATAAAATAAACAAGAAGGCAGACAACACCTGAAAAACCACACCTGAAGTTATACACACACATTCACAAGCACCCTTCCCCACATACATGCATGCTCCACTACACATGCACCCTAACACACAATCATACATACACATATACAAGCACACAAGCAAGGAAACCAAAGAACACCAGAGCCTCGGCTATTTCCTATGTGTGGAGAGACCCTCTCCTGCAGAAGGAAGGCGTAGGAGGTCACGCCCCAGGGCTGTCCCCTCCCCACAGCTTGGGTTTTACCAGAACACCCCACACCTTCTTTCCTCCCTTGTCTAACGCAGGCATCTGGATAGTGGGACTAGACTAGGACAGCTTTCGGCCCTGAACTGACCAAGTGCAGAAATGCCCACTTGTACTGGCTGAGAGAAAGCTGTCCACTGACAACTTGTCTTAAAAGGCCTTGTCCTGGAGTAATTCTGAGGCTCTTCACTGCCTGGCAAGAGTTGATGGGGAGGCTGGGCGTGGTGGCGCACGCCTTTAATCCCAGCACTCAGGAAGCAGAGGCAGGTGGATCTCTGTGAGTTCGAGGCCAGCCTGGTCTACAAAGCGAATTTCAGGAGAGAGACAATGGAGAAAACCACCAGCTAGGATGGAAATTTCTAAAATGGGAAAAACCGAGAGCAGATGGTTGTCTGGGAAGAGAACCCTACGAAGGGCCTGTGGGGCCAGCATGGAGACGGGAGGTCTGAGGGAGGAAGCTAGAAAAGGTGCTGCTGTGTAAGTCCAAGCAGAAGGGGCAGACTGAGAGTGCCAATGAGGGGAGATCTGGAGCCCTAGAGGGCGTGGTTAGGGAGCCATCCCCCCTTTCCATCCCTGCTGAGTTGTGAGCTGTGTTCAGGGCAGGCCAGGTGTCCTCAAACTAGAGGTTGAACTCTAGCTTTTGTGCTTGGTAAGGCTCAGGGTCTCAGGGTCTCAGTGGGGAGACACATGTTCCTAGGATGGTTCCCTCATATGTGTAGTTGGCAGCTAGTGGGTGGACAGGTCAGGAGGAGCCCCTGTCACCCCAGCCTAATCATCTGCCATTTGGGGACCCTGGAGGCAGCTTGGAGTGAACCATATGCCCTAGCATCTGCTCCTAACTGGGCTAGGCTTTGGGTTGGGCCCAGCAAAGCTCTCTGCCCACTGTCCCTTGCCCCCGCTCGCCCCCACTCAATGTCCAGGCCCCAGACCCTGGGAGAGCGGGACTCTGCCCTTGCAGGTGCTCCCAGGCACCTGGTATCTATCTTCCTGGGAAAATCAATAGCTCCAATATGTCAACTCTTAAGTGGAGCTACAATAAATTACCCTGCCATTAAGCACACTGACGGCTGCCGCCTCTGCCTCCCATTAGTGAGACATTAGGCTTCCTGTGAAATTTCTGTGTGCTTTGCAGTAATGAGAGCTGAGGTGTTGGTTATGTCCCTGAGGGGTGGGGCAGTGGCTCGGCATACAGTATGGTGGCACATCACACTGCGGAGTTTCTGCTGGAGGGCTGTTTCTTCTCCAGCTTCTGGGCCAGGCTCCTGGAGCGGAACCTGCCAGGAAAAGTGGTTACTTCAAAGAAGTTCATTAAGGACCAAGTGGCCAAGGAAAGGGTCCAAGGACACAGGGCTTTGCCCTGGACCAGATGCTGCCAGGAGCAGGATGATGTGAAGGTGGTGACTGTAGCAGTAGCTGGGTTCTGTGACTGAGCACCATAAACTTGGTGACAGGCTGGGAATGGTGGTGCACACCTTTAATCTCAGCATTCTGGGAGGCAGAGGCAGGCGGAAAAACCAGAGGGAGGGATTTACTCTTCATGGTCTGGAGGCCTGAATTTTTAAAGTGCTCCTTGCTATAGTTTGGGGGAGAATTTTTTAAAAAAAAGTTTATTTATTATGTATACAGATCTCATTACAGATGGTTGTGAGCCAACATGTGCCTGCAGGGATTTGAACTCATGACCTTTGGAAGAGCAGTCAGTGCTCCTAACCTCTGAGCCATCTCTCCAGCCCAGTTTGGGGTAGATTATTGCTGGTTTTTCTGTTTCTGTAGCAGGGGTGGGGGAGGTGGTTCTTAGCTGCTGTTTCCTATTGTCTTGTGGCTCTCCTATTGCTAGGTGCCTTGCCTTCTTTTTTGAAACGCCCTCCTGGCTTTGAATTTACCCCATATTCTGACCAGTATGATGTCAATGTAACCCGTGTCATTTGAAAGACCAAAGTGCCACTCTTGCTTCCAGGGGTGGAAACACTGTTCACTCCAGTACAGCGATGCCAGGCCCAGGAAGATACAGAATTCCCATGTTCCATATGGGCAAGCTGAGGCTCAAGGGACTAAACTGTCCCTGTGGTGTCTCATTTCTTTGGGGTGCATGTGTGTAGCTTCCACGTGGAAAGGTGTGTGGAGAGTAGAGGTGGTGCTCCTCAGGAGCCACTCGGCTTGTTTCTGAGATAGACTCTTACTGGCTCCACAGATCCCCTTCTCTGCCCACCCCCTGCCCCCAGAGCCGGGGTTACAAACATGTGCCACTACAGAGAGCTTTCTATGTGGCTTGTAAGGATCAAATCAGGTCCTCATGCTTGCGCGGTGAGCACTTTACAGATTGAGCCATCTGTCTCCCCAGCCCTAAGATGACTTTTTCTGCCTCTGATCTGAGACAGTCATTCAGACTGAGATGGGCTCACTGGTCATTTTCAGAGGCTAGCCCACCCCAGGGTAAAACTCCAACTCCACCTCCTTGTGCTGGTCCCGTGGACTGTTGTGGGCAGCTTGTGCCTGGCTTCCTTATAGTGTCCCATCCAGGAAGCCAGGCTCCCTTCACATCTTAGGGTCTCTTGAGCTCCACCTCCTTCTGGAAGCTCCCCTGGCTTGCACATTACCTATAGTTGAGGCCCTGGGGTGATTTGAGGTCCTTGCCAAGAGAGTGGTGTGGCAGTGTGGGGTTCTATGATGGAACAGGTGGGGGCAGGACCCAGGGAGGAGGACCTGGGTAGACAGGTGCCTCTGTTGACACAGCAGCTCTTAGGCAGGGTCCTGGGTTGGGCCTCTCAGTGTGGGGAGGATTCACAGGTGTTGCTGGGCTCCAACATCTCTAGCACTGCTCCCGCTCTGACCCAGTGACAGTGCCTCGGGCCAGAACACTGAGCGTGAGGCACGGGAGAACCACATACTCCGGGTCGCCAGGAGGCTCTCCATGGTGGTCCACAGGGATTTCCCAGGACCCTCTTTTGCCCACAAAGCAGTAAGGAGCCCAAAGCTACGGGCACCTTCAAATGACAGACTCAGGGTGCTGCCCTTGCTCAAGGGAGACCTTGAGCAAAAACAAAACCAGATCACAAGGTTCCCAGCCTTCCTTACTTGGCTAGAAAAAAACAAGTGACTTTGTAGGCTGTTGAGATTAGAAGCTTGCCTTGGCCCGATTCTGAAGATGCACTGAGCTTCAGTCAGCTTCCAGCTCAAAACGCCGGGCACACACAGGTGAGGTGTGTGTGTGGTGTAATTCCAGAATTGCTTCCCTGTCAGGTGGTAGGCTGTGCGAGGTCTGGACAGCCTGTGGTCTACACAGAGCCATTCCCGTTCTTCCAGAAGGCGAACGGATCCTGGGGACCTGGGACAATCTAGGTGGACGTGATGTTCCTACATGCCTTTTCGAGGGGACTGCTGGGCCGGGAGCTTCTCACCTCCAGGCCTGAGGGCATGGCTGACTGAGATGGACGCAGCTGGCAGTTGAGACACTGGCCAAGCAGGAGGCTAAGAGCCCTGGTGGGAACTAAGAATGGAAGATGCACTCCTGGAGAGCAGGGACCAAGTACCTCCCCGGACGATGGTCCGGAAAGAAGGTAGAAGATGCCAAGGGTTCTCAAGTCTATGGGCATCGCGAGCATCAGACTGAATACCCCCAGGCCAAGCTCTTTCGAGAGTCGAGTCGGCTTCGCTTACTCGCTGCGCCGGCTCAAGCCTCCACGGTGGGACTGAAAACTACACAAACCCTAAGGTGCCGGGCCATCAAGGCGGGACCCAAGGCGGAAGAGGTAGCGGAGGGGCGGGGGGGCAGGGGCGGCGATTGCGCCATTTCCGTTGCGCCGCTAGACTCACGTTTTGTAGTCGTGAAATGGGACGTGAAGCTTGGCTTCCGGTATTGTGCGACGGAAGTGACGAAAGCGCGGCGCGCCACAGCGTGCGGGTCGAGGTCGCTATGCACAATGTCCTGTGTTCACGGGCTGTGGGGTGAGAGGTGTGAGGTGCAGGTGGGCGAGGGCGGGAGGCGGCCATGGCGGCGTGACGCTTACTGCTGTCTCTCTTCCAGAGCGGTCCGGGCTCTGCGGCTCGCGGGCTGGGCTTCGCGAAGCCTGCATCCGCCGCCCGGTGGCCGATCTCCAGCCCAGCCTGCAGACAGGGCAGAGGAGGAGGAAGACCCCAACCTCCCGACGCAGTTTTCCTCCAGCAAAGCTGTCCCAGTCCGCTGGACGGTGGAGCATTCCCTGGGGAAACAGCAGCAGCGGCCTTGGTGGAAAGTGCTGCCGTTCACCCTGGCCCTTGTGGTTCTGATCATGTGGTGCTATCTGAGGGAGGAGGACAGCATGGACCAGTGGTTGAGGCAGGTGTTGGGAGAGGAGGACGAGGAGGAGCCGGATGGTCATCCAGAGGAGCCTGAAGCTCCGGCTCGCTACGGGGCTAGAACGTGACAGGGCGCCTGCTGAGGAGGGAAATAAGCAGCGTCCTTTTGTTTCGTTGTCGAATTTGGGGATTTCTGACTTGGTTCTGCGCGTCCCTTCGATGCTTAAAGGACTTGGATGGCACTGAGACGCGAGAACACAGCACAAAATTGGAGGCTCGAAATCTGATCTTTGCCGGACACCTATGCCCAGTGATTACGTCCAAAGACCTCTCGAGGTTCATAGAACAGGTTGTGGGTGCACCGTGTGCGGTAGAGTTTGTCATTGTACAGCCTAATTATGTTTCCAGAGTTGTTCTGGTGGAAGTGTTTTGCTTCCTGAGACAGAATAACTGCAGAGGTGTAATGAACCATGCTGTGTACATCAGTTGAAGCTGATTTTAAATACTAACAAATGGAAAATACATTTGGTAAAGTCTAATGAACAATTCTCCCCTCCTTTTGCACCAAGTGGGTTTTTGTTTGTTTGCTTGCTTGCTTTTTTGAGATACAGTCAACAAGCCTTGCCTCAAACTCAAGAGACCAAATTGCCTTGCTTCCACCCCCACAACCCCCAATGATGGGATTAAATGTCCTTTGGCATCTTCCCTCCACCCCCAGACAGGGTTTCTCTGTGTAGCCTTGGCTGTCCTAGACTTGCTTTGTAGACCAGGCTGGCCTCGAACTCACAGCGATCTGCCTGCCTCTGCCTCCTGAGTGTGCGCCACCACGCTTGGCCTGGCATCCTGTTTTTAAAGATAGTAAATTTCTAGGCCAAGCAGCCAACTACTTCTTCCTGCTCCTCCTCCTCCTCCCTTCTTTCTTCTTCCTGCCAGGCTGATAACTTCTCCCCAGTGATGGAGGTAGCAGAACTCACCTACATCACAGCAGAGCAAAAGGAGAACTTTGGCTATTTGGGACAGTGGGAACACTTACTACATATGTGATGTTTTTCTTCTTTTTTGTTTATCTGTGTAGTCCTTGCTATCCTGGACCTCTGGCTGTAGACCAGGGTAGCCTGGAACTTAGAGATCTATATGCCTATGCTTCCTGGGTGCTGGGATTATAAGCATGTGCCAGACTGTAACATTTGTTTGTTTGTTTTGTTTTATTTTGTGGAGTGCCAGAGCGGTTACTTCTATGTTTAGTTTTGTGCCATGCTTGTTTTATTTCCCATGGTGCTCAGCCTGATGACTTCTTTGGGTGAACAGTGGTTAGGGAGGACCTGCAAATAGGAGATAGCACAGGTAACTGCTGCATTTTCAAGATGATAGATCAACTTTTGGGCAGAAAGAAATGGTTAAATAAAACCTGTTCTTTCAAGGGAGAAGTTGTTACCTAATAGATGCTTAAAAATTAGATTTTATTTTATTTTTGTTCTTTTTTGAGACAGGGTTTCTTTGTAGCCCTGGCTAGCCTGGACTCACTTTGTAGACCAGGATGGCCTTGAACTTACACAGGTCCACTTGCTTCTGCCTCCCTAGTGCTAAGGTCCCTAGTGCTAGGATTACAGGCCCCATGCCTGGCCTAGGTTTATTTTTATGTGTAATATATAAATATATATGTGCATCACATGCATGCCTGGTGCCTATGCAGGTAGGAAGAGGGTGTCAGATTCCCTGGAACTGGAGTTATGAATGGCTGTGAGCCACCATCTGAGTGCTGGGAACTGAAGTTGGGTCCTCTGGAAACGGAGCCATTACTCTTTTTTTTTTTTTTTTTTTTTTTGAGACAGAGTCTCTCTGTGTAGCCTTGGCTGTCCTGGACTCACTTTGTAGACCAGGCTGGCCTCAAACTCACAGCGATCCACCTGCCTCTGCCTCCTGAGTGCTGGGATTAAAGGCGTGCACCACCACGCCCGGCCCCGGAGCCATTACTCTTAAAACACTATGAGCTGTCTCTCCATCTCCAACAGCCACTTTCTGTAAGTTCTTAAAAATGGGAAGTCTCACCAGGCAGTGGTGGTGCAATCCTAGCCCAGCACTCAGGGAGGCAGTCAGGTGGATCTCGGAGTTCGAGGCCAGTCTGGTCTACAGAGAGAGTTCCAGGACTGCCTGGGCTGTTGCACAGAGAAACCCTGTCTCGGGAGGCGGGGGAAGGATGTGTGTGTGTGTGTGTGTGTGTGTGTGTGTGTGTGTAGTGTTGAACTATCCCTCCCCCTTAAAAAAGTTAGCTACTACCAGAGAAAAACCTGGGGTTTTTTTGTTGTTGTTTTTGTTTGTTTGTTTGTTGTTGTTTAGTCCGAGCCCTGGAGTAACAGCTTCAACAAAAAAGACCCTTCTAGTCTTTATGCAGGTGTCACAAGTGATGTCTACAAACCGTTACACACATCTTTCGATGGATGATGAGCAAGTCGAGACACCTGTGCTTACGTCCACATTAACGTTTCTCCCATCTCACCCTGCTGAGCTAAGCTTTCCTGCTAGCTCTCCATAGCTCCTTACAGCGCCAGCTCTGCTGTCTTCGGCAGTCTTCTGTTTTGTGTCACTCCTGCTGGAGTTTGGGGGTTGACCCAGTTTTCATTTCCCACTCAGCAGTCTTTGAGAAGTATTTACTTATAACTCTGTAAATTTCCCACTGTCCTTCCCTGCTTCATTCCTCTATTTGATCTACTTTGGAAAGACAATGTTCCTGGCTTTTCTTTTTTAAGACAAGGTGTCCTATAGCCGGGGGCTAGCTGAGAACTCACAAGGCTTCTGTGTGTAACAGCCCTGGCTGTCGTGGACTCACAAACAGTTAATTTCAGTTGGGCATGGTGGCACACACCTGTAATCCCAAGCAAATGCAGGTGGATCTCTTGAGGTCAAGGCCAGCCTGGTCTACTAAGAGTCTCAGTCTTGAAAAACCGAAAGAAAAAAAAAAGTTAATTTCAGAGTTTGTGGGCTGGGGATACTGCTCATGCTAGCATGCACATGGCTCTGAGATCTACGTTTAACACCCCCCCCCCCAAAAAAAAAACCCCTCCCAAAAGTTTCAAACAAATTGTCTACAAAATGTCATATGAGGAAGCCTATCATCCTACCATTAAGTGGTAATTTTAAAGCATTGCTTATATACATGGACCATGTTATCTTTGTTCATATTCTAGTCGGTGTTCCTGAAAATGGGACAGACTTCCTGTAAACAGGAGATCACTGCTTTTCAGTCTTTGAGAATTCCTGTGGCCTTACAGCTTGCTGCTCAAGCCTTTTCCTTCAGAAGCTCGCTGTCAGCTGAGGAGCTGTGGTCACGTTTTGCATTTACGATGGTTCACACCACAAAGTTACACACTAGTGAATGCTAGCCCTGGGTTCTCCCTAGTTAATACTAGCACCTCTTGAGCCCCGCCCCCCACGTGTTCCGCACCCAGTGGATCCCGCTCACTCTGATTTCTGACTACATCCTTTATCCTATGGGCTCCTCTGGCAGCCTTTTTTACTCTTTATTTTAAAAAGCGGCTCAACAGAGAATCCACACTCGGTCCATCTTCAAATTCACAAATTCAATAAAGGGGCGACCACCACCACAGTCTAATTACAGACCTTTTCCAGCTGAAAGAAACCTGTGTCCAACAGTAGCCCTCGCATCCCAACACCGGCTCGCGGCTCTGAACCCAGAGGCTCACACCGGGACTCTACACCAACGGGCGTGTCCCGCTTTGCGCCTATAACTTGGTGCCGTGGGGGGGCCGGCAGATTCTGCGCGTCGCCTCCGCCGCACAGCGCGCGTGGGCGAGGGGTCGACGGGGGCGTGGCCGGCACGGCGTGCCGGGAGGTGTGGCCGGCGCGGCGGGGGGCGCAGGGGGCTCGGTGCGGGGGGAGATCCGGGGGCGCCCGGCGCGGCGCATGCGCGCTGCATTGTTTTGACTGAAAATGCCGTCGGTTTCGAAAGCGGCGGCGGCGGCGCTGAGCGGGTCCCCCCCGCAGACCGAGAAACCAACCCACTACAGGTCAGTGCCTGGGCTGCGGTCCGTGGCCTTCTGGGCGCAGCGGCGCATGGGTGCGGCCCGCGCGCGCCCCGGGCCCGGGTGTCGCCGCTGAGGGTGCGCCCCGCCCGCGCCCCCGCCGCCAGCCCTCGCGGGTCACGCCGTCCTGGCGCGGGCCGCCGCCTAAGCTGGAGTGGCGGCGCCCAGGGTCTTCCGTGGCCCCGGGCCTCGGGGCTGGGCTTGCTCTCGGGCTCCGGCGACCCGGCGCGCCAGACCGGAGTCTTGGGAACAGCGCCTGCGTTTAGGGCTCAGGGCCGCGCCTGGGCTGGAGATGGACGCGTAGCCATCCGGACGCGGGCAGTGGCCGCCTGAGGTTGAGAGGAGGTGCCCGGGGTCTGGGATGGCCTCTGGGTTTGGGGGCGGTGCCGCCCCTCGATTCGGCTGGACGCCGGGGCTGTGAGCTTGGGGGGTCGTTTCTGCGGCGCAGGAGAGGGGTTGCGCCTGGTGTGGGTGGGTGGCGCTTGCGGTCCATCTGGAACCGGTGAAGGCAGTGGAGCGGGAGTCGGAGAGACCCGGACTCAGGATTGAGAGATGGCGCCTGGGGTCAGGGACTGGAAGGGGGCGGAGAATGGAGTCTAGTTGTACAGAGTTCTCTGGGGTCTGAGTTGGGGGTAGAACGCTAGGAGGAAGTCTATGCCTGTGTCGGGGACTCTTATCTGGGGACTGGGGAAGTGGTATTGGGGGGGGGTCAGGGAACGGAGAGTGTGTCTAGCTGTCTGGAGTTGTCTGGTCTCTGAATTGGGGAATGGCACCCAGGGTGCTTCAGAAAGGGGAGGCTTCCGTGCCATGGTAGTCAGATGGACTTGGGGTGGGGGGGCTTCGCGCCTGGGACCCTGCCCCTCCGCGTCCCAGGGGCCTCCAGCCGGTGGCGGCTGCGGCCCGCAACGCTGTTTGTCTTTTTAGGTATCTAAAGGAGTTTAGGACAGAGCAGTGCTCCCTGTTTTTGCAGCATAAGTGCAGCCAGCACAGGCCGTTCACCTGTTTCCATTGGCATTTCCTAAATCAGCGCCGGCGCAGACCGCTCCGACGGCGCGATGGCACTTTCAACTACAGCCCGGACGTATACTGCTCCAAGTACGATGAGGCCACCGGCCTGTGTCCCGACGGCGACGAGTAAGTGGGGTTCCGGTGGGTGGCTGCCGGCCTCCTCCCAGGACAGGCGTTGACTTTCTAGTCAACAGGTTTTTGTGAGGATTCTGGTTTTTGTTTTGAGGCAGGGTGACTCTTATGTAGCTCGGGCTGTCCTGGAACACACTATGTAGACCAGACTGGCCTCGAACTCACAGAGATACCTGTCTGGGCTTCCTCAGTGTGCTGGGATTAAAGGTATATGCCACTGTGCTGGTCTCCTTAGTTCTTTTTAACACCTGCTACCTGTAGAAGGGAACCTCAGTTTTACTGTCCAGGGATCAGGAGAGACAGAGACAGAGTGTGTGTGTGTGTGTGTGTGTATATGTGTGTGTGTGTGTGTGTAAAAGGGGTTCCGTGTTGGTAGGCTATGTATGTACATTGTAGGATAAAATCTTTGGTAATTCAAACTGATGCTGATTCACCTAACCCAACACTCTACTTTAAAATTGGCCTATGTTTTGCACTACCTGATTTAAAACATACCTGATTTAAAACAATTTTGTGTTACCAATTACTTTTCAGTCTAGTACTTGCTCACATGTAAGTGTGGAATGTTTCCTTGCTGCTTATCTGTGGGGTTATTTATTTTTTGTTTTGTTTTGTTTGTTTTTCAAGACAGGGTTTCTCAGTGTAACCCTATCTGTCCTGGACTCACTTTGTAGACCAGGCTGGCCTCAAACTCACAGAGATGTACCTGCCTCTGCCTCCTGAGTGCTGGGATTACAGGGGTGCACCACCCTTTTATTATTAATAGTGTCCTGGATGTGGAATGGCACTGGTGGCCTTGCACATATGCACATACTCTACCACTGAGACACACTCCTAGCTCATTTGCTTCTGAAAAAAATGAAAATAGTAGGGAAGTTGTTTTATTTGCACATTGTCGTTTATGTAACACGTTCACATTTTAATAAGTCAAGGTTTTGTTTGGGTTGGTTTATATTTTACAAGTTTCCTAATGGTGTTATGAACAGATGTCTTTATTTGTGTGCATGCGTGTGCATGCGTGTGCTTGTGTGTGCAGGTGCAGGGTGTCTTTGGGTGCTCATATTCTTTTTGTTTTGTTTTGTTTTTCGAGACAGGGTCTCTCTGTGTAGCCTTGGATGTCCTGGACTCGCTTTGTAGACCAGGCTGGCCTCAAAAAAAAAAGTGATTTGCCTACCTCTGCCTCCCGAGTGCTGGGATTAAAGGCGTGTGCCACCACTGCCTGGGAGGTGCTTATATTCTTATGTTCTTAGAGTTCATTGGTTAACCTCATGTGTTGCTCCTAACCTATTTTAAAATAGGGTCTCTAACAGGCCTGGAGCTGGTCGAGTAGGCCAGGTGGCCTGGCGTGCCAGCAAGCGCCAGGATCACCTGTCTCTACTCCTAGCACTGGGATTACACGTGTGTATCGCTGTGGCCAGGTTTTTGTTTTTGTTTTTATGAGGGTTCTGGAGATCAAACTCAGGTCTCTGCTCTCAAGGCAAGTCTCTTTACTGGCTGAAGTATCTCTCTAGCCTCAAATGTCTTCATTTTGAAATGTGAAGACAGAGAAAGTCCAAGTTAGACTTCGTGTCCAGAGGGAGGTGGAGCATAGCATCAGGAGGTGTTAAGGTTTTCCTTTGGGCAGTTTGGGGATCCAGGGGGTAGTTGCTTCCTGCCCAGAGGGGAGGTAGCAGTCTTCCCCACCTCCTCCTTTCCCCCATGACAGGGTTTCTCTGTGTAGCCCTGGCTGTCCTGGAACTCACTCTGTAGACCAGGCTGGCCTCAAACTCACAGAGATCTGCCTGCTTCTGCTTCTGGAGTGCAGTAGTCTCTGTCTTGAAGGCCTGGTCTCTTGACACTTTGGAGGGATCTGGTACCTGTGAAATTGTCATAATAGTCATACAAAATTGTGGTGCTGGTTGGTTTGTTTGTTTGTTTTTAATGGGGGAAGTGTAGGTATTTTCATATATATGTTACTAGGGAGAGAAGCCCTCTTCCACTTGGGTTTCTCTGTGTAGCCCTGGCTGTCCTGGAATAATTCACTCTGTAGACCAGGCTGGCCTCAAGCTTGGAGCTTCACCTGCCTCTGCCTCCCAAGTGCTGGCATTAAGGGCATAAGCCACCACTGCCTGATATATATATATATATATATATAAGAATTTTCTGTATAGTATAGGCTGACCTTCAACTCTGACCCTCCTGCCTCATCCTCCTATAGGTCTTATCACATTGTGCCCTTCCTTTATTTTTCTTTTCTTTCTTTCTTTCTTTCTTTTTTTTTTTGTTCTCTTATTTGCATTGGTGTTTTGCCGGCATGTGTGTCTGTGTGAGGGTGTCAAATCCCATGGAACTGGAGCTGCAGACTGTAATGAAAGTTTCGGTTTCTTTGTAAACTCAAGTTATGTAAGTATGTTTTTGTTTTAATCCCAAGCGTAGGATTTTAGTTTGGGCTTTAGTATGTCCACAGCTGATAATTGCCTCCTGTGGGCGTGGTCTTCACCAGTTGGTCACATCCTGCCTCACGTGGCACTGAGAGGGGTGTAGTCTAGGATTCTGAGGGATATGAATATGAGAGCCTGGAGAGAGTAAGTGTGGTAAATGGTGTGTAGCAGTTTGGAGAGACCAGAGATGGATGGTATGGGAACTGTCATGCAGACAGTGTGGTGTTCTTAACCACTGAGCCATCTTTCCAGGCCCATCTTTGTTTGTTTTTTTTTTTCTTTTTTCTCCTCCCCCCCCCCCCCATGTGTGTCTTTGTGTGCACGCAGCTGCATAGGTACACATGTGGAGGTCAAAGGACAACTAGAGAGAGTCTATTCTCTTTTTTCACAGTGTGGTTTTTGGAATTGATCTTAGGTCATTAGGCTTAGCTGCAATGCTTTCACTTGATGAGCCCCCCTCTCTGGTCTGTGGCCTTTCCTTTATAAAGATGCATTTTTGTTAAGATGATGTTTTTGTGCGCTGTATAAAGATTGTCTTTGTATATTCAAATGCTGAGATCTGATACAGGCCAGACTTTGGTATTGTTACTCTTATGGCTGCACCATATTTTGTAAGCACTCCTAACACCTTCTGCTTGGTTTATAAAAAGTTGAAAGCCAGTACCTGAGGCAGGAGAGGATAAGACGGACATCTGGACAGAGAGAGGAACTCTAGGAAATAATCAAAGGCATGAGATTCACCAGTCAGAATCAGAGAGGAAGAAACAGGTGCCACCACGTGGCAGATGTAGATTTTATAAGTGATGAACTTAAGTTATAAGCTAGTTGGGAACAAGCCTAAGCTAAGGCCAAGCTTTCATAAGTAATAGAAGGTCTCTGGGTCAAGCTAGGTGCCAGTGCACACACTTGTAATCCCAGTACTCAGGGAGGCAGAGGCAGGTGGATCTCTGTGAGTTTGAGGCCAGCCTGGTCTACAAAGCAGGTCTAGGACAGCCAAGGCTACACAGAGAAACCGTGTCTTAGAAAAAAAATTTTTTTTTCTGTGCCATTAATTGGGAGCTAGTGGTTCAAGAAAACCCCATTAAACATCCCACTCTGTCAAACATGGAGAAACTTTCTAAGACCTTTTTTCCTTTATTTTTCAGAAATTCTGAGGCCAGGGAGTTTGGTTTAGGTTTTGGGTTTGGTTTGGTTTTTAGAGACAGGCCTTAGGTGGCCTGAACTCACTTTGTAGACCAGGCTGGCCTCGAACTCACAGTGATCTGCCTGCCTGTGCCTCCCTGAGTGCTGAGATTACAGGCGTGCACCACTGCACTCTTATAAATGCTAACCACTCACTGTTTTTATTTTTGTTTTTGTTTCGAGAGCAGGATTTCTCTGTGTAGCCCTGGCTGTCCTGAAATTCAGGTTGTAGAACAGGCTGGCTTCGAACTTAGAGATCCGCCTGCCTCTGCCTCCCGAGTACTAGGATTAAAGGTGTGCGCCACCACTGCCCAGCTTGTATTATTAATTTTTAATAGTGTATGTGTGTGTGTGTGTGTATTCTTGCACATATGTGTATGTATGTGTATGTGTGGGTATGGCTATGTGCCCATGAGTGTTCAGGTGCCCACAAAGACCAGAGATGCCTGGAACTCGATGGTTGTGAGTTATCCAGTATGAATTCTGGAAAGCTCAACTTGGATCCTCTGTAAAAGCAGTGCATGCTCTTAATTGCTGAGCCGTCTCTCCAGCCCCTGACAGCAGGGTTTTTAGTGGATATAGAGCTGCTGTTAATGTAGCTTGAGGGCCCCACATATAAATAGTGGAGCCTGCTGAGCTTCAGTTACAGTGTTGTTCTAGAGCCAGCAATATGGCTCAGTGGGTAAAAGCACTTGGCTGCCAAGCTTGATGACTTAAATTTTATTCCTGGGAGTCACAGAATGGAAGGAGAAAACTCTTACAAATTATCCTCTGACTCCTGTTCATGTGCGTTGGCACATGGCATGCTTGCACATGTACTAAATCCATATAATATGTACGTACATATAGATATATATTAGACATAATCTTTATGTAGTCTTAGCTACTCTGGAGCTCACTATGCAGACCAGGCTGGCTTTGAACTCACAGAGCTCCCTCTTCTGCCTCCTGAGTGCTAGGATTAAAGGCGTACAACCACTTGTGGTATTTAATCTACCAAAGCTGTGCTGCTTACATCCTCTTGAACTGACCCCTTTGAATATGTCCTTAGAAGACAGCTGACTGTCTGGCTAAGACCTGGGCTCAGTTCCTGCTTTTCCATGATCTCTTGGTTACCTTGGAGCCACTGCTCCCTGAGCTTGGAGCAGGAGTACAGGAGTCAGCCTTGGCTGACCTGGTCCCAGAGCATGGCCTGAGGAGATCTCCTAGTGTTCACCAGTGATCATTTTGATTTGTAAAAAGAAAGCATGTCTTGGGCCGAAGGATTGGCTCAGTGGTTAAGAGCACTTGCTCTCCCAGACGACCTGGGCTCAGCTCCCAGCATCCATAGCAGCTCACGACCTACCTAGGACTCCAGGTCCTGGCAATCTTGACACTCCTCTGAAGTCTGCAGGTGCCAGGTGCACACACATATTACACACATAAACATGCAGGCAAGACACTCATACACATACAATAAAATGAACCTAAAAAGAACAAAACAAAACAAAAACGCCTTGGGCAGTTTGCAGTTCTGAAACCTGGTGTTGGGAGTCTGTCACTGCTGGGCATCCACAGGGTGTCCGTTCTCACAAGAGTGAAGTGTGCTGTGACCTTTGGGTGTCCCTCCTTAGCTGTGCGCAAATGGTAATGAACCACGTGCATGGGGGCTGGAGAGATGGTTTAGACGTTAAGAGCACTGTCTGTTCTTCCAGAGGTCCTGAGTTCAACTCCTAGCAACCACATGGTGACTAACAAGCATCTATAATGTGATCTGATGCCCTCTTCTGGCATGCAGGCGTACATGTAGACAGAACACTGTATACATAATAAATAAATAGATCTCTTTAAAAAAAAAAAAAAAAAAGAACCACGTGCACTTGTTAGACGTGTTAGCTAACTCAGGCTTAGGAGGGAGAGGGAGCAGTTTATCATTAGGAAAACTGAATGGGGCTTATCCAGATGCCTGCCTGCTGCTCAGTTTGTGTTCTGTGTGCATGTGTGCTTCGTCTTCGGAAAGGTTTTTGTTGGGATGATTTGCCCTCCAGGAGGCGGTCAGCAGGCTGCCTCTATTGGGAATCTCTGCTTAGTAATTACTGAGAAGGACCTCCTCATTGCTCCAATGGCTGGAGCTTTTCCTATTGAATTGCATATTCTGGTTCATGCAGGGTTGCCATGGAAACTGTAAGTTGGCTAGTACCTTCCAGAGCAATGGCGGTGGGGCTTTCCCTTCACTTCAGGGTCTTGAAATTCTTTATTTTTGGCATAGTACTATCAAACAATTAATAAACATTTATTCATTATAGTGCTGGAGTTAGAACCCAGGTCATCAGGAAAGCTAGACTTTACCTCTGAGCCACATGCCCAGGCCCACAAATCCATTAGTTTAAAACAGCACCATTTCTAGCCAGTGTGTGGTAAAATGAGCATCCAGTTAGTCTTGCTGCTGGCTGGGCCCATCCCTGGGCTTCGGGCGTGTTGCAGGAGGGTGGGCACCTCTAGACGGGCAGCTCTGCCGGCGTGTCTCCGTAGCCCTCTTCCGTCCCTGACCTCACTGAGCACCTTCCTCCATTCCCTCTTGTCATCTCTCCCTGTAGAGTCCTCCTACTTGTCCCGTGTGGACATGCACACCTCGGGAAAGCTTGCTGTCAAAGTCTTATCATTAAGATGCCTGCTACACTCTGTCCTGGTTGGTGGGTGTCTTACTTAGGGTTTCATTGCTGTGAAGAGACACCATGGTCACAACAGCTCTTATAAAGGGACACATTTAACTGGGGCTGCCTTACAGTTTCAGGGGTTCAGCTGTTGTCATGGCAGGAAACCTGGCAGCGTGCAGGCAGACATGGTGCTGGAGAAGGAGACTGTATGTAGCTTGAGCAGCATGGGAGACCTCAAAGCCTGCCCCCCACAGTGACACACTTCCTCCAGCAAGGCCACACCTCCCAACAGCGCCTCTCCCTATGTACCTTTGGGGGCCAGTTACATTTAAACCACCACAGTGGGTGTGCCGCCTCCTCCTGTGACCCCCATCCAGCCTGTCCTTTGGTAACTACTACTACCAAACACTTCACTGAGGCTTGTCTCCCGTCCTGGCTGACAGCTTGCCTTCTGTTCTGGTGTGCATTATCTTTTTCCAGCATTGGCCTTGATTGGTCACTCTGGGTCATGTGTGGTGGGCCTGGCCCCCACTGCAATTGGCCTTTAGGCTTCACGTGACCCGCTTAGGTTGCCCGGCTCACCAGCTAGAGATGGATTTATCTTCCAAGCCCACTACGAAGCATCTAGGGCAGGTGATGTGGGCTTGCAGTCCACCTGCTGTGACCTCCAACACAGGTGCCCCTGGGGTTGCAAGCAGAGTCAGTTGCTGTCTGTCTGTCTGTCTGTCTGTCTGTCTGTGTCCTGGCTCCTCACCCCACCCCACCCCAGTTTCCTCGAGGCAGGGTCTTACTATGTGTCTTTGACTTCAAACTCAGAGATCTGCTTATCCTATCTCTCTGCTTCTGAAGCACTTGGATGCAAGTCATGTGCCACCACGCTCAGTACCTCTCTTCGAGGTAGTTTCTGGGGAGAAAAATGGGACTGGCACGCAGGACAGGAGTTCCCATTCTGATGTGAGGCCAGGTGTGGGGCCTCCGTGGGATCAGGTGCACATCACTTTGGTAAGTCAGGTGCTTTGAGTATGGCTTCCTGAACTATGGCAGGCTCCTTCTAGGGAGCCAGGAGCATGGCCCTATCTCCCCCTACACACACCCCCACACTGCGTGTCGACTGTTGTCTGACTGGGGCACTGTCCCTGCTGCTGTAACTGGCCAAAAGCTTCAATTTGTCTTGTTTATACTAAAAAACCGGACTCGTTAATTTTTTTACAAAAAAATATTATTATGTGTACAGTGCTCTGCCTGCATGTACACCTGCAGTCCAGAAGAGGGCATCAGATCACATTATAGATGGCTGTGAGCCACCATGTGGTTGCTGGGAATTGAACTCAGAACCTCTAGAAAAGCAGTCAGTGCTCTTAACATCTGAGCCATCTCTCCAGCCCTTGTTCGTCTATTGCTAAGACTTAGAGCCTCATGCCTTTGTTCCGATGGCTGTGGTGTGTATCACATAATTCTTATATACTATGCCGTGTGGAAAGACCCTTTCGAAGTGTTTCATATCTAGACTTGTGGGAGACTAATTGATGGTGCACATCTTTAATCCCAGCATTCGGGAGCTAAAGGAAGGCAGATATCTCTGTGAGTTCGAGGCCAGCCTAACAAAGTCCAGGACAGCCAAGCCTACGTAGTGAGACCCTGTCTCAAAATAAATAAATAAGTAAATAAATAAATAAATAAATAAATGCCTGCCTGCGAGGCCTAGGTAAGTGAAAGCTGAACTGTAGGATGGGTGCGCACTGCCAGGCCTTTGCCGCGAATAGAAGCAAGAGCAGCCCTGGTGGCTGGACCACCTGTAGGAGCAGTGTAAGAGCATGTTGGAGAACACATGCTCTTTGGTGGCTCCAGAATACTCAGGTTAGTAGAATTATAATCAGAGTACTGAGCTGAGATTTGCAAGGGACACGTGAACAAGTGCTTCCACGACTAACAGGCTCTTGCCTCTGAGCCCAGCAAGAGCAGGGGACAGAAGAGGTGACAAGAGGCAGATCCTGAAAGATGGAGCTGTGGACTCAGCTTAGTGGACAGACACATCAACATAAAATAAGGCTATTGTCAGTAAATTGCTTCTTTCAAGCTGAAATCTCTTGGAGGATGTTTCTGGAAGGACTGTTTGGGTAGTCTAAAGTCCCTGTGTCTTTATGTGCAGTAACCCCTAAAGATCTCTCTCTTTTTTTTTTTTTCTTTTTTTGGTTTTTCGAGACAAGGTTTCTCTGTGTAGCCTTAGCTGTCCTAGACTCGCTTTGTAGACCAGGCTGGCCTCGAACTCACAGCGATCCGACTACCTCAGCCTCCCGAGTGCTGGGATTAAAGGCGTGCGCCACCACCGCCTGGCGTTAAAGATCTCTTTTGATTTATTTGGTTTGTTTGGTTTTTTTTCGAGACAGGTTTTCTCTGTGTAGCCCTGGCTGTCCTGGACTCACTTTGTAGACCAGGCTGAAGGTCTCTTTTGAGACACACCTTCTACATGTCAAAAGCCAGTTAGCTTTTGAATTTTATTATTTAATTAATTACATTGAATTACATACGTAAATCAGATAGGCTTTGAACTTGAAGTCATCCAGTCTCTACCTCCCAAGTGCTGGGATGGAGACCTGCCCATTATCAAGGCATTTTATTTCCATTTGGTCTAAGTTCAACTTGTGAGGTCATGGAGTAGTGGGCAGTGGCTGCCTGGCCAAGCAGAAAAGAGTGCCAGGCAGTGGGAGTGCAGCTGCCCTGCAAGAAATCTCAGGCAGTGCTCTGGTTGCCATGGCAATGGTCCTGGAGCAGAGAATCCAGGTGCCCCTCAGCACACGTCAGAGCAAACCTCATGGGGATAGTCATAGATTTCAGTGTAAAACTGGGAGGATGGACAAGGGTGGCTCAGCCGTCTCTGCAGTGTGGGGCCCTCTCTCCCTGTGCCTCTGGATTCCCACCTTACAATGACAGCACTGGAGACATCCCTGCCTGGTGACTGCAGAGGTGATGTGGGCTGTAAGTGGAGGCGCGGGCTTCCTGTAGTCCTGTTATCATCCCCCTCCCCCTTGCACACAGTACGAGGCCTCTCTGCTCTCTTCCCCGTTTCTCTGGGTTGTTCATGACTCTTGTGGGAGTATATGGCCTTGGCCTGTTGTGGCACGGCCCTATCTCTCTTTGCCAGGTCCTGCCTTGGCACTTCTGACCAGGTCTGTAGCTGTCTGTCTACTGTGATTGCCTTTTCCTCATTCCTGGTGTCCTTGAAAACACCAGGATGTGGGCTCAGAGGCCACCCCTACCTTGTGTACATGACAGGAATGGGCATTTAAGAATTTTATTCAGGCCAGGCATGGTGGCGCACTCCTGTAATCCCAGCTCCAAGAGGCAGAGGCAGGCAAATCTCTGTGAGTTTGGGGACAGCCTGGTCTACAAAGTGAGTCCAGGACAGCCAAGGCTACATAGAGAGACCCTGTCTCAAAACAACAACAACAACAAAAACAAAACAAACCCCCCAAAAACCAAACCAAAACAAAAACCTAAAACTATAAAAAACAAAAACAATTTTGTTTGGGGCTGGAAAGATGGCTCAGCAGTTAAGGGCACTGACTGCTCTTCCAGAGGTTCCAGGGTCAAATCCCAGCACCCACATGACAGCTCAGAACTGTCTGTAACTCCAAGATCTGACACTTTCATAAAACACCAATGCACATAAAATAAAGATAAATAAAAATTTTTTACAAATTTATTCAGTCTGAGAGTGGTGGCACACACCTTTAATCCCAGTACTCGGGAGACAGAGGCAGGAAGAGCTGAGTTTGAGGCCAGCCCAGTTTACATAGACGTCCCAAGCCAGTCAGAGCTACATAGTGAGTTCCTGGCCAAAAAAATGTTTTTCAAATTGAGGACTGGCCCGGCAGTGGCGGAACATGCCTTTAATCTCAGCACTTGGGAGGCAGAGGCAGGTGGAGTACTGTGAGTTCAAGGCCAGCCTGGTCTACAAAGCAAGTCCAGGACAGTCATGGCCTCACAGAGAGGCCCTGTTTCAAAACAACAACAACAGCAACAACAAAAAAGCAAATCAAATTCAGGACTGATGAAATGGCTTAGATAAAGGTGCCTGAGGTGAAACAACATCCTGAATTAAGTCCTAGGAAGAACAGACTCCTGGGGATGTTGGACACATACACAAGATAAACAATGTAATAAAGTATTTTTTTTTTAAAGGTAAAAACTTAAAATTTTACTTAAAAAAAAAAAAATAGGTAAAGGCCAGGAATAGTGGCATACGTCTGTAATTCTGGTACTTGAGAGGTAGAGATAGAGTTAAGAGTTCAAGGCCAGCTTGGGATGCATAGCAAGTGTGAGGCCAGCCTGTCATACGTGCTGGTGTGTATTGTCTCAAAATTCAAACTAGGCAGGAAACTTTACCTCTCAGTTTGAGAGAAGAGGTGGGCACAGCTTTGGCAGTTGCTTTGCCTCCTGTCATTCCAGACTCTTTGTATGATGGCCCTTTAATGTTTATTTGTAATCACATTAATTCTGTCCTGGGGAGATATGTTTGTTTTAAAATCAGTAAAGGAGGCAGGAGCTGTAGTTGAGTGGTAGAGCATTTGCCTACCATGAACACAGTCCTGGGTTCAGTTCCCAGTACTTCCAGGAAAAAAAGTAAACCACTGACTTAAAGTTGCCTCAACAATATGTTAAAAAGTAACTAAAATAAAAATCAGTAAAGAAGGCAGGTATGGTGGTACACACCTTTAATCCCAGAGGCGAGTGGATCTCTGAGTTTGCGGCCAGCCTAGTCTACAGAACAAGTTCCAGGACTGCACAGAGAAACCGTGTCTAGAAAAAACAGAAAATTGCTGTCTTTCTCTGATGTCATGGATTTTGTCCTAACAACTAAGGGTTAGTCAGCCTTAGTCAGCTTTCCTCTTGCTGTGATCAATTTGGAGGAGAAAGGGTTAATTTGGCTCACACTTTACATCACAATCCATCACTGACAGATTTTGAGGCAGAAACTGAAGCAGACACCCTAGAAAAACTCTGCTTAAGGTATTGCTTCCTTGGGGGCTGGAGAGATGGCTCAGAGGTTAAGGGCACTGACTACTCCTCCAGAGGTCCTGAGTTCAATTCCCAGAAACCACATGGTGGCTCACAACCATCTATGTGATCTGATGCCCTCTTCTGGCCTGCAGGTGTACATGCAGGCAGAGCACTGTATACATAGTAAATAAATAACAAATCTTTTAAAAAAGAAAAAAAGGATATTGCTTTCTCATCAGGCAGTGGTAATGCACGCCTTTAATCCTAGCACTCGGGAGGCAGAGGCAGGCCTACAAAGCTAGTCCAGGATAGCCAAAGTCACACGGAGAAATCCTGTCTCAAACAAACAAACAAACAAACAAAACCCAAAAGATACTGTTCTCTGTGGCTTGTTCAATTTTGCTTTTTGTTATTATTGTTTTGAGACAGGGTTTCTCTGTGTAGCCCTGGCTGTCCTGCACTCACTCTATAGACCAGACTGGCCTCAGACTGAGAGAGCCACTCGCCTCTGCCTCCGGAGTGCTGGATAAAGGTGTGCACCACCACCATCTGGCCCAGTTTGCTTTCTCATGCAATCCAGGACCACCTGACCAGGGTTGGCACCTCCCATATCAATTATCAATGGGGGGGGGGGGGGGAAAGCCCCGGAGGTTTGTCTACAGGTCAGTCTGATGGAGGAATTTATCAGTTAGCGTTCTCTGTCCCACATGACTGTGGCTTGTGTCAAGTTGACAAGAAACTGACCAGTACCAGTGGCAGAGCATGCTGTAAAATATGGGAAGATAGTGCACCCCAAAGCATACCATGTTGGCAAGCAAATGATTCTGAGATGAAGGCAACCAAAGCAGTAGCTAAAGAGGACGCCCTTCCTGGAAATCAGTGTTTTTCTGCTATGTTATCAGATTTGGTCTGAGTGCTTGGGGGTGTGTGTGTGTGTGTGTGTGTCTGTCTGTCTGTGTCTGTGTCTGTGTGTGTCTCTGTCTGTGTGTGTAGTTTGGGACAGATAGTCATTCAGAGCAGAGCACCCAGGTGTGCAGGAATGTGGACATGGCCACCCCTCAAGGGCCAGCAGGAGGCAGGTGGAGCTCAGGGTCAGCTAAGTCCACAAGAACTCGTCAGCGTGCTCATCCTTCTGCTTCCCAGATGCCCCTACCTACATCGAACGACTGGGGACACGGAGCGCAAGTACCACCTGCGCTACTACAAGACAGGCACGTGTATTCATGAGACCGATGCACGGGGCCACTGTGTGAAGAACGGGCCGCACTGTGCCTTCGCACATGGGCCCCTGGACCTCCGGCCGCCTGTGTGTGACATCAGGTGAGTTGGTGCTTTCCTAGGGACCAGCAGGCCCCATTGCTCCTTCTGGCATTATTGTTTGAAAGCATCTCTTTCTGAGCCCCAGTTTTAATGAGTTACTGTTTTGGGGACAAGATCTCCTGTGTATCCCACACTGGACTCAAACTATCTGTCCTTCTTGAGTACTAAGATTAAAAAGGTTCGCTTTTAATCCCAGCACTCAGGAGGCAGAGGCAGGCGAATCATTGTGAGTTCGAGGCCAGCCTGGTCTACAAAGTGAGTCCAGGACAGCCAAGGTAACACAGAGAAACCCTGTCTTTGAATAACTAAAAATCAATCAATCAATCAAAGTGAGTCCAGGACAGCCAAGGTAACACAGAGAAACCCTGTCTTTGAATAACTAAAAATCAATCAATCAATCAAAGTGAGTCCAGGACAGCCAAGGTAACACAGAGAAACCCTGTCTTGGAATAACCAAAAATAAATAAATAAATAAATGAATGAATGAATGAATGAGAAAAGAAAGAAAAGAAAAGAAAAATACAGAGTTTGCCACCATACCCGGTTTTGTGTATGGGATCAACCTGGGGTCTCATGCATGCTGGGCAAGCACTCTACTGACTAGGCTCCCCCATCTGTTCTCAGGGTTAACTTATACACTGTGAGCCACAAACAGGAACAAAGGTGTAACACTTTCTGTCTAGATCAGTGCTTCACTACCTTTCTAATAGAGTTTTCTCCTGTTGTGACCTCCAGCCATAAAGTTTTCCCCCCCCCCCCCTTGGTTTTTCGAGACAGGATTTCTCTGTGTAGCCTTGGTTGTCCTGGACTCATTTTGTAGACCAGGCTGACCTCAAACTCACAGAGATCCGCCTGCCTCTGCCTCCCGAGTTCTGGGATTAAAGGCGTGCGCCGATACCGCCAGGCTTCCATAAAGTTATTTTTATTGCTCCTTCATAACTATAATTTTGCTACTGTTACGAGTTGTAATATAAATGTTTTTGGAGATAAAGGTTTGCCAAAGGGGCCTCGACCTGCAGGTTGAGAACCTCTGGTCTAAACAAATGAACCCCATGTGTGCCCAGCTGCTGTGGAAAGCAGACCCTTCCTGAGCTCAAACCTATAGTATCCTAACACTTGGGAGGCTGAGGCAGGCTCAGACTGCCAGGAGCTCAGGCCTGGTCTGTGATACATGGTGACGTAGTAAGTATTAGGACATTCTGGGCTAGCACAGAGTGAGCTCCTTTCTGCCTCAAAAAAACAAAACAAAACAAAAACCAGGTGTGGCAGGTGGATCTCCTAAGTGTCAGGACAGCCTGGTCTACACAGCAAGTTCCAGGACAGGAGTGCCACAACAAAACTGTCTAAAATAGGCAAGAGGGTGGGGAGTTGAGGCAGATCCTCTTTAAATGAACCAGCTCTCGAAATGGCAGTTTGAGATAGAACTGGTGTCCGAAGACAAGGCTGCTGGGCCTGCTGCTGCTGCTGCGGTCTGGTAGTGCCTGTGAAGTGACCGGCCAAGTGGCTCTGGAGCAGCGGCTCTGCTGGCTTGCCCCACCCCCAGGCTATAACTGCTGTGTTGTTGGTTGCAGGGAGCTTCAGGCCCAGGAAGCCCTGCAGAATGGCCAGCTCAGTGGTGGGGATGGTGTGCCTGATCTGCAGCCTGGGGTCTTGGCCAGCCAGGCCATGATCGAGAAGATCCTGGGTGAGGACCCTCGGTGGCAAGGTAAGCCTGGAGTTGCTGCAGTGCAGGCAGGGGAGCGCCGAGGCCTTGACTCAGTACCTGCTCTGTTCATGAGTTCTTAACATAACCCACAGGACGATCAGATGGAAAAGCAAGGTTACTTAGTCCACTGCTGCCGTCAGCCATTTAAGAAACAGGTGGCCAAGTGGGATTTGAACCTAGCCACTTGGCCCCTCTGGCAACCCGTCATACCACCTAGTGTCTTTGTGGGTAGTGTTGGTTGGCTGTGGGCCTGAGGGAAGTGTTCAGGGCCCACAGCAACTTGCACGCAGCCTGCACCAGCACATCACTGGCTGTTGTCTGCTGCTACCTACCCCATTAAAGTCAGACCTACCTGCCTAAGCCTGGATTTCTATGTGTCTGGAGCTTTAATCAGATGCTTGTCTATCCTTGGACTTGTCCCTTGGAGCTGCAGAACCCATGTCCCCTGCAGGCTCTATGAATGACAGTTGTGAAGTCTTGTTTTGTGGTAAATATGCATGAGTCACCACTTTAGGGACTAGGGTGATGGCTCAGTGGGCACAGTGCTTTGTGTACAAGTGTGGGAGTCTGAGTTAGGGTGTTACAGTACACCCTGTAGTCCAAGCACTAGGGAGATGGAGACAGGAGGACCCTGACGCCTGTCATCCAGCCAGTTTAGCCAACCCGTAAGCTCTGGCTTCCCCAAAATAGGACGACAGGGGCTGGAGAGATGGCTCAGCACTTGAGAGCACTGTCTGCTCTTAAGAGGACCAGCATGTGATTCCCAGCACCCACATGGCAGCTCACAACAGTCTGTAACTCCAGTGCCAGGGCAGCTGATGCCCTCTTCTGGCATCCATGGGCACTAGCACATACCTGGTGTAAAGACATAATGCAGGCAAACACTCACTCCTAGCTACAAAAAAAAAAAAAAAAAAAAAAAGAGACTGTTAAGACATGATGTTAACCTCTAGCCTCCTCCTGTGCACTCCCCCTGTGCACTCAAGGATGTGTGCACACCCACACACAATTCACCATTTTAAAGTGAGCAGTTGTGTTGCATTTAGTGCATTTATAGTGTGACTCACCAGATCTACCTAATTCTAGAACATTCTCTTCACTCAGAAAGGAAATTCAATATTCAAGGATAGTCATGTGTGTTACCCATCATCCTTTACATGGTCTGTAAAGGTTGTTTGTTTGTTTTGGGGGAACAACATTTTTCTATGTAGCCCTGGCTGTCCTGGAACTTGCTTTGTAGACCAGGCTGGCCTCGAACTCACAGAGATTCTGCTGCCTTTGCCTCCTGAGTGTTGGGATTAAAGGCGTGCACCACCATGGCCTGGCTTCTGGGCTTTTTAGTTTATAAACAGTGCTTTCAGATTGCAGATAGTCTTTTTTTTTTTTTTTTTTTTTTGAGTTATCTTCTGCAGTCTTCCTCCCTCACTGGATAAAATGAATCCAGCTAGGGGCCAGAGGCCACCATAAATTAACAGCAGGGCCGTGAGCTGTTTCTGACTGTGTCTGCCTCCTATTGTGATCCCGCGGCTATGCTGTCTGCCCCACGGGGACTCACACTACACTCTTTTCTTTGCCCCACCTGGCTCAGTGCTGGCAAGTTGTGCCTATCGTAACATTGTAGGTGTTGGGAAAGGAGAGGGGACACCACCTACTCCTGTTCCAGAGGGAGACAGGGACAGGGTGTGATACTCAGCTAGAGGATGGTGTGGCCACAGCTTCATGTCTGGCTTTGTGTGTTTTTATCATCCTTCTGCTCGGTTCAGCAGCCTCCTCCCTGTTGGCAGGATCTGTTCTTCTCTTCCAAGTGGGCATCTGACCCATTGCCACATAGGAGGTGAGAATTGCCATGTGTCCATAGGGTAGATTTGACTTGACAGGACTTAGCTGAGCAGGAAGGAAAGAAAGGAGGTGATTTTTACAGTCTTTTACTCGTGTTTTTGTTTGTTTGTTTGAGATAGGGTCTCACTGTGTAGCCCAGGCTGGCCTTGAACTCACAGCAATCTACCTTCCTCTGCCTCCCAGAGTGCTTAGGTTACAGGTGTGCACCACTGCGCCCTATTTTTGTTGTTGTTGTTGTTGTTTTTTGTTTTTTAAAGATTTATTTATTTTATTATTATGTATACAGTGCTCTGCCTGCATGTACACCTGCAGCCAGAGGAGGGTATCAGATCACACCATAGACGGTTGTGAGCCACCATGTGGTCGCCGGGAACTGAACTCAGGACCTCTGGAAGAGCAGGCAGAGCTCTTAACCACTGAGCTATCTCTCCAGCCATGTTAAGCATTTTTAAAAGTAGGAGTTTCTCTTCCTCCATCATCAGCACCATCATCATCACGGTTAGAGGTGGGAGACTGAACGTGCAAGTGCTATCTGTTGTGCTTGGGTAGAGGTCAGTTTTTTTCCTTCCATTGTGAGTTCTGGAGATTGGATTCAGGTTGCCAGGTTTGTACAGTGAGTGCTTTTTACCTGCTGAGCCATCTCACTGGCCTAAAAATATTTTAGAACAGCTCTGTGGACACAGCAAACAGGAGGCAATCCAGAGCTTTCCCCTCCATTCCCTGTGCACCCCTGCCTTATGACAGCGTCCAGAGCAGAGCCAGACAGTGGATGCATGGCGTAGATCTGTGGTGGCCTGCTGTCGCCCAGGCCGAGGGGAGCAGGGCACATTTCAGCTGGTTGTTTTTGTTTTCTGTTTGTTTGTTTGTTTTAAGGTAACAGAACTAGTTTAAGATAGAGAAGACACTCCTGAGAATGGGATTTGGGGGATGGGAAGGAAAGACAACAAGCATATTCTCAAAAAAGCTCTTGTGTTTTGTGTGTGTGTGTGTGTGTTGTGTGTGCTGTGTGTAGGTGTGAGTGTAAGTCCCAAGGATCAGATGTCATCCTTTGTCACTCTCCTTTTATTCACTGATTCAGAGTCTCAAAATTGTACCCACAGCTCACTGGATCTGCATTCTGAGTGGTGCCATGCCCATCTGGAATTAACTTGAATGCTGAGGATTTGAACTCTGGTCCTCATGCTTGACCATTGCTTCACTGGCATTTGAGTGTTTGTTTTGTTTTTTTGAGACAAGGCTTCATTTCACCTAGGCTGGCTTTGAACTTGCCATATAACCAAGAATAAGCTTGGGGCTGGGCATGGTGGCGCACACCTTTAATTAATCCCAGCACTCAGGAGGCAGAGGCAGGTGGATCGCTGTGAGTTTGAGGCCAGCCTGGTCTACAAAGTGAGTCTAGGACAGCCAAGGCTACACAGAGAAACCCTGTCTCAAAACCAAAACCAAAACAAAACAAAACAAAAAACCTTGAGTTTTGGATGCTTCTGTCTATACCTCTCAAGTGCTGGGATTACAGGCGTGTGCCACCATGCCCGTGTCACACTGGAAACTAAACCCAAGCTCTGTGCATACCAGGCAAGCTCTCTACCAGCTGAGCTATATTCCCAGCCAGTTCCCAAAGGAATCCTAACCCAGTAGGCAGGGCTTCCCTGCCTTCTGGTGATCTTTTGTCATCTTTCATCTCTGCATTTCCTTACCCTGAGATCTTATATGTGTGAGGCATACTTGCAGCCCTGTGCCTGGCATCTCCCACTGTGTGTGGTGTCATTGGGGCTCTGGTCCTTCTTCAGGGGTGCACCGTGTTTACTTACCTTCTCAGCGGTGATGGATGAGTGGCTGTCTGCCTAATGTTGTTACTCCAAGTATCCAAAGCCAAGTTTTCTTGCATCTGTTTTGCAGACAGTAACTTCGTATTGGGCAGCTATAAGACCGAGCAGTGCCCGAAGCCACCACGCCTGTGTCGCCAGGGTTACGCCTGTCCACACTACCACAACAGCAGAGACCGCCGTCGGAACCCCAGGAGGTTCCAGTACAGGTGGGCTCAGGGACCACAAACAGGAGGCCTGTGCGCCATCACTCAGGACCCTGTCTGAGGTCCACTCTGGCTCTAGATAGATGTTTTGGTTTTGGTTTCTTTGTTTTGTTTTGCTTTTTTCAAGACAGGGTTTCTCTGTGTAGCCTTGGCTGTCCTAGACCCACTTTGTAGGTCAGGCTGACCTCAAACTCAACAGAGATCCACCTGCCTCTGCCTTCCCAAGTGCTGAGATTACAGGCGTGCGCCACCTCACCTGGCCTAGATAGTCTTCATTGACCTGACAGATGCTTCACTTCTTTCCTGTGACCCTTGCACCCATGCTGGGGAGGGGGAACATTTCCCGTGCCTTTGTCAGAGAGACACCCACTGAGTTCTCCCATTGAGGATCCCCTGCTCAGCAATGCTGTCACCCACATGCAAGGAGCATATCTTAAGGGGCTCGGCTTGTTACAGAAAGCGAAGGCCTGAACATCTGTGGCAGGGACAAGTGAGGGCAAGGCTGGGGCCTAAGTCTCTCTGCGCTCAGGCACAGTGGGTCCTACTTGATCACACACAGGCAGTCGTCCTCTCAGGCAGTGGGGACCATAGCTGGGCACACCCCCCCCCCTCCAGCCTGTCCAGTACCCTTGTGTGTTTTTACTGGTATTTCTGTGCCCCCCTGTAATGTAAGGAGGGTGCCCCACCCAACAGCTACTGCACCTTTGACTGGGATGTGAGATAGAGTGCACCTTCCAGGCTGATGGCAGGGCAGTGAGTCCTGCAGGCTGAGAGCTCTGGTGGATGCTGACCTCCTTACCCTCCTCATTCTCACCTGCCTCTTGGTTGGGGTCCCACCAGGCTGATGATCCCTCATCTTCCAAAGCATCATCTACTCTGCCTCCAGCTGTCCCTCTCTGTACTGCTGGCCTCCCCTTTAGCTTGCAGTCTGCACTCAGGGTAGCCCAGGGTCTCAGTCCCGCAGGCTTCCTCCTTACAGCCTGTACCTTTTCTTTGCAGAGGACTACCCTCTCCTACTTGTAGTTATCCCTTGTCCCCTGAGTGCCCAGGGACACTGTTCTTCTGATAGACAAAGGTGGCGGATTTGTGACTTCATTGCTCTCTGCATAGCTTCAGGGTGAAGAGACCTGAGCAGAACTCGAGGAGTAATAGAAATAGGTGGTGTTGTCACCACTGCCTGGCCTTAAGAGGACCAGTGGATATCCTTGTAAAAAGGATAGAAAATCGGGTAAAGGAAAAAAAAAATGAGTTCCAGAGGTAGGAATTCTGAGTATAAACCCAGAGTGAGTGGCTGTGAAGCTGCCAGAGAGCATGGGAAGAGCGGGGCTGTGGTCACTTAAGCTGAGTAAAGCGGCATCAAGTCTCAGATTCCACTTTGCTGCAGAAGTCAGAGCCTGGGCCAGCCCCTCACTGGGGGCCCCTGGGCCTGCTGTTCCCCACCTTCACACAGGCAGCCCTGCCTGCCTCACACAGGGAAGGGGAGCATGGCCTCTGTGGCTTCACTTCCCCGCCTGTCCTAGGTCTACGCCCTGCCCTAGTGTGAAGCATGGTGACGAGTGGGGCGAGCCCTCACGGTGTGACGCCGGGGACAGCTGCCAGTACTGCCATTCCCGCACGGAGCAGCAGTTCCATCCTGAGGTAGGCACTGGGCAGGTGGCCCAAGAGGGCTCGTCCGTGTGTGGCATCCTCACTGGAAGGGCTTGTGTGGGACTCAGAGATGCCTCTTGGTTGCATCATACCGTGAGCCTAGGAGGAGTTGGGGAAGGGGGGTGGGATGGGAGCAGGGAGACAGGAAGGACCCCCATGAAGTGAGACCAGGGACTACTACCAGGAGGGGACAGTCTTCACTAGAGGCTTCCTCCAGCCCCACTCCCCTAGCTGCCATGTTTCCACTGAGGTCCAACTGATTCCTTGTGACCCACACCCTGAGTGCCATGTGAGATGAGCCTATCCCTGAGCTGAGCCACAGAGTCTTAGCTAGTGAGGATGTTTCAGGGGTTCAAAGGTCGCCACCTGGATGGGGAGGGCTCTCTGTCCTGTGGAGTATTCGAAATAGGCGTTGGCCCTATCCTTGAGTTCACCTTTGCTGCTTATTTGGCCGAGCAGAACACAGTCAGATTTGAGTTAAAATGAATAAGAAACAACTGTCCTTGGGGCCCTGACTCTGCAGGGAGGTGGGGCTGGAGGAACTGAAGGTCATGGGCTGTATGTAGGCATAATCTGCTAGTGCAGGGGTGCTATTGTCAAGCCCTTGCCTGTGCCTCTGGTGGGTGGTGTGGCTTTGGTATCTGGGCAGATGTTGTCTCCTGGGGTAGAAGAATTCCTCCTGCCAGAGGCTTGTCTGTCCTGTCACAGGTCCCTATGGTGAGTGTGGTATCCTAATTGAAGTAGTGGGCAGCCTGGTCATATGATAGATGCTTGTATTCGTTGAGCAAGCATTGCTTGAACTTGTGCTGTATGCCAGACAGATAGCTCTTGCTGAGTGTCAAGTAGACCTGCCAGGAGGTCTACAGACAGGCTTGGCTCTGGCCAGTACATTGTGCAGAGAGGAGAGCATCTGGAGCAAATGGTGTGGTAGAAAGAAAAGATTTACATAGCTCGAAGGTTTGGAGGTTGCCATCCACAATCACATGACCCAGTAGATTTCGGCCTGCACTGTCCCCACAAGAGCATATTTCATTGTTCTAGGGGCCTCCCCAAGGCCCTGCCTGGTCAACGTTCCACCATCTTGCGGTGCTGAGAACCAGGCCTTCCGTAAGCCTTTGGAGACAGTGTATATCTGTTCTGCAGCTACAAGTGCCCACACAGTCTGTGATTGATTGCGTCTGTGTTCTGAGCAGCCTGCTGCACTTTTCACAGAGACCAGATCACTAAGCCTCCATATTTGGTCTGATTTCCTAGATCTACAAGTCTACAAAATGCAACGATATGCGACAAACTGGCTACTGTCCTCGGGGCCCTTTTTGTGCCTTTGCACATGTTGAGAGTAAGTAGACAACCTTCAGCCTCCTGGGGGCCACCTCAGCCACCATATGGTGGCTACGTATCTCTGTCAGTAGCTCCACAGAGTCTCCCTGAGTGGTATCTCAGCACTGTCACCTGGGGACTGGTCACATCTAGACGTAATGTAGTGCCCATTTAGATGGCTGGGATGGGGGCAGGGAGAGAGGAGGGCTCATGCCACATGGCTGGACCTGGCTTGCCCTTTGCACCTGGGACAGACCAGACCTGTGAAACTAAAGGGCCCTGCACTGAGACCTGCTGGGCCCCACCTGCCTCTCGGGGACCCAGCTCTCTTGTCATTTACATGCTCATCTGCACTTTGAGCTGTGTCCTGGTAGGACTGCGTGGCAGCAGCTTTGTAGAGTCACTGTCCCTGTAGCTGGAGGAGGCACCGAGATCCCTTAAATGGGCTTAGTCAGCTGGACTTAGACCCTAGTGGTCATTAATTGTCACATAGGCTCATAATTGATTCTCTAAAGCATTGTCCCCACCCCAACCCCCAACCCCCAGCTCTAGAGCTTGAGTTTTGGTGGCACACTTTTTGTTTCAGTTGGAATGGCAGCTATTTGTGTTCACACTTGACATCTTTGGGTGGTATTTTTGTTGTTGTTGTTTGTATGTTTTTGTTTTTCCCAAGACAGGGTTTCTGTGTAGCCCTGGCTGTTTTGGACTCACTTCGTAGACCAGGCTGGCCTTGAACTCACAGCGATCCACCTGCCTCTGCCTCCCAAGTGCTGGGGTTAAAGGTGTGTGCCACCATGCCCGGTTTGATTTTCATGTTAAAATGTCTGAATCCAAATGGCCCTGTTTGGGTGCTAGAGAGATGTCTCAGTGGTTAAGAGCTCAGAGTCCAGAGTTGACCACTAGGTCAGAGTCCAGAGCCACAACCACTAGGGAACCTAATACACACTTACGGGCTCGTGAGGCACCTGCACTCACATGTGTGTACTCACACAGGACACACACCATACCATACTTAAAAATAGACCTTTTCTTAGCCACGCAGTGATGGTGCATGCCTTTAATCCCAGCACTTGGGAGGCAGAGGCAGATGGATCTCTGTGAGTTCGAGGCCAGCCTGGCCTACAGAGTTCCAGGACAGTCAGGGCTACACAGAGGAACCCTGTCTCAAAAAGACCTTCTCTTGAGTATTTGGTTTGCATATACTTACGCCTGGCTCCTGCAGAAGGTGTTGCGTTCCTGGAACTGGAGGTACTAATGGTTGTGAACTGCCATGTGAGTTCTGGAACCTGGGTCTTCTGCAAGAGCAGCAAATGCGCCTAACCGTTGAGCCACCTCGTCAGCCCCTAAAGAGAGTTTTTAAAAATTACATGGCTCTGTGTGGGCTGTCCTGCCATCCAGAAGAAGGGAAGCGGTTCCAGCCTCAACCTGTGCTCTCCCCTACCCCGTGGGCCAGCTGGCAGCCCTCCGGGCCAGCTCCTCTTTTCTCTTGGCAGAGAGCCTGGGAACGGTGAGTGACTGGAGCTGCCGTGACCTCAGTTCCAGCAGTGGCCCGGCTTACGGCGGCCAGCCTGGAAGCGTAAGTGGACCTTGCTCGGCTTACTCGCGCCGTTTGGGACAGCGGTGAGGTGACATTTGGGTGGCATGGTTGGAAGCAGTCTGCATGTGGAGTTGTGGTTTCTTCTAGAGAAATCCTGGCCACATTCTCGCCTGGGCTGGAGCAGGACGTGCTCCTGGTGGGCTCTGGCCCTAGCAGGTGTCTAGTGCCTTGTCTTCTCGTCGCCGCCGATCTCCTGTGCTGCCAGCCCTAGGCAGTTGGAGGTCAGCAGCAGACGGTGTCTGATGGGCACCCCAGCACGGTTTGGATCAGGGCAGTGTGTATCTGATGGGTATGATGAGGAAGAAGAGTTCTCTGACTCAGAAATCACTTCCTGTCTGTGCCGATGTCACCGGCTAGAGTAGACCCCTAAGGAGCAGTCTCAGTACGGGGACAGGATGTTCAAAAATGGATTAAAAATAGTGTTTAGTTCTAACTGTTTGAGTGACATTGAAATAGCCCTGATTTTTCTGGGCAGTGGTGGTGCACGCCTTTATCCCGGTACTCAAGAGGCAGAGACAAAAGATCTCTGTGAGTTTGAGGCCAGCCTGGTCTACAGAGTGAGTCCAGGACAGCCAGGGCTACACAGAGAGACCCGTCTTGAAAAAACAAAACAAAATTATAAAAAAAGAAAGAAAGAGAGAGGCTGGAGAGATGACTCAGCGGTTAAGAGCACTGGCTGTTCTTCCAGAGGTCCTGAGTTCAATTCCCAGCAACCGCATGGTGGCTCACAACCATCTATAATGAGATCTGATGCCCTCTTCTGGTTCACGGCAAAACACTGTATATGTAATAAATAAACCTTAAAAAGAAGTACTCCTAAATTTGTTGAACAGTGCCTCTCTGCTTGGCTCATGCCCTTCCTTGTAGCTGTCCCTGCACTTTCTTGCCAAGGCCATTTGTGTTAAGTGGACCCTGAGCCAGGCCCCTGAGACTCTGGAAGTGTCTCTTTGTAGTCTAGGATTTAGTCACTTATTCTTTGCCCCCTCTGCCTGAGGATGGCCCTTTGTGGCTGCCAGGGCAGGGTCT
This sequence comes from Acomys minous, assembly GCF_964271855.1. Classification (NCBI taxonomy): domain Eukaryota; kingdom Metazoa; phylum Chordata; class Mammalia; order Rodentia; family Muridae; genus Acomys; species Acomys minous. The sequence goes on along the minus strand of NC_140498.1, from coordinate 39,996,515 downwards.
GAACCAGCCCTAGGTGCAGCAGCTGTCCTCTGCTGGTCTCAGCTCAGGAGAGGCCCCAGTGCAGCTAGGAAGACTTTGATAATGCGCTTCCTTGCCTTCTAGGATGCTCCTGTCAGTGAGCTGTCCTAAGCATCCCTGTCTCTGAATGAGTTGGTGGAGTGAGCACCTGGGCTGAGATGCCTGTAGAGGCATCATCTCTACATTCATTCCTGCTTTGAGGTCTGGAACCTGGCAGGCACTCTGTGTACCCAGAACTTGCCACTTCTCCCTTGGAATTGTCACAAAACCCTCACAGGGCCCCCTTGAATGCCTGGAGCTATCCCCTCCTTCAAGAAGGCACAGCTGGGACACTCCTGAGCCATCAGCCTCAATGCTATTTGGGTCAAACAGGAGACCAAGGTTCCTGGTTAGTCCCCAACATGATAGCCTGAGTTTGGCCACTTCATATGAGGGTCTGTCTGATGCGGTGAATTCACATGCCCACATCCAGGTCTTTTTTATTGAACAACTCCTAGGCCTATGGTACGTGTCAAAGACTGTCAGTCCTGAGTGATCCAAATGTGGGAGGGACTTTGGGTACCAATGGACCGGAGCTGTGAAAATATCTTCTCTGTTTCAGAAGTCTTTAAGGCCATGCACTTTGTCAGTGTTTCGTTTTGTGGGGTTGTTTGTTTTTATTTGTTTTGTCTTTTGAGACAAGGCATTATTATATAGCCTAGGTTGGCCTCAATCTCACGATTCCCCTGGTTCAGCCTCATTTGTGCTCCGATTGGGATTATAAGCCTGGGCCAGCACACCAGCTCCAGCGTTTTCTAAATTCTTTTAATTAATTAACTTAACATCCTTATCAGAACTTCCCCTTCCTCCTCTCCATTTTGTAAATTCTAAGCAAAATGTAGGTATTTATGTTTTCAGAAGATGTCTCCTTGCGTTCTCTTTTCTTTCTTTTTTAAATTAATTAATTATTTATTTATTAATATTTATTTAGTGTTCTGCCTGCATGTACACCTGCAGGCCAGAAGAGAGCACCAGATCTCATTATAGATGGTTATGAGCCACCGTGTGGTTGCTGGGACTTGAACTCAGGACCTCTGGAAGAGCAGTCAGGGCTCTTAACCGCTGAGCCATCTCTCCAGCCCTCCTTGCATTTTCAACCTGAGTGGTCCTTCTGTTGCAGGCCAAACGGAAAGACTCCCCCTCTGACGGAAGCCAGAGAGCCAATGAGGACAGCAAGCAGGTACAGTCTTGGGCCACGTGGCTGTGCCGCTGGACAGCACGGCCTTCTGCTAGGCCTTTCCGTATGCTGTGTTTTGCTCTGCCACTGAGCTAAGTCCCCAGTCTCAGTGCCTGTTTGTTCTGTAATTGTGTTTTCCTTTTGCTCATGGTCACGTGTCCTTTGTGTTAATGTTAAAAAATATTTACGTCTGGAGGTGGGGAGTGCACACCTGTAATCCCAGCGTTCAGGGGGCAGAGGCAGAAGGGTCTCCATGACTTCAAGGCCAGCCTGGTGTACAGAGTGAGTCGCAGGACAGCCAAGGCTATGTAGAGAATCCCTTCCTCGCGTCCCCTACCACCCCCCAAAATTGTGTGTCTCTCCCCCCCCAAAACAACAGAACCAAAAAGCCTTATAGCAGTTTTTCCTTTGGGAAGCACAGGCCCTTCAGAGCCTATATCAGCCAGTTACAGCTACTGTAAAAAAGTGTCTCAGGCAGAGGCTTAGGCAACAGAACTCTGTTTCCAAGTCCCTGAGGTTAGAGACGGAGGCGCACAGACAGATGCCCACTGTGGCCTCACAGGTGCTCCCTTGGTACATGTCTTTGTCCACATCTCTTACAAGGACACCATTCCCCAGCCAGTGAGCTCATCATAACCCACTATATCTATAAAGACTCATGGGTCCAGAGTAGGCCACACCCAGATGTCCTGGTAATAAGGATTCCCACGTACGATTTAGGGGACATTTGGTTAGCCTGCCCTTCCATGGTCCTGAGCCTGGCTTGTTCTTGGGAGTGGACATCAGTGGCTATGGGGAGCCTCCCATCTGAGGGAATACAGCCTGTCTGCATTCATTAAAGCTCCCTTGCCATGCCTGGGTCCTGTGATGGGGATCATGTGCCTATAACCCCAAGGCCTCTTCACCAGTCAGTTTGGCTTCCGTATGTTGGTTCAGACTAAGTTACCTGTTTTAGGAAACAGATTTTTGTCTTGACACAGCTGCCCCAACGACTCAAGGGCATGTGCGTTTCCTCTTCACTGTAAATGAACAGTGCGTGTTGCAAGGCTCAGTGGTCCATGCCTGTAACCCCAAATCCTTTATAGGCCAAGTCAAGAAAATGATGAGTTCAAGGCCAGTCTAGGCCACACAGTGGGACCCTACCTCAAAACTAACTAAGTAGGAATCAGCAATGGCTCAAAAACTGCTCCGGGTGAATTGTCACTTCCTCTCCTTCCTGTGGGAGAACTTTTATTCTCCCTGTATTTTCTGCTGTCCTCAGTGAAAAAATGACAGAGACAGCCTGAGCAGTCACCCAAAACTCTCTATAAGGTTGGAGCATCCTCTTCAGCCTTCTGGCCCAATATATCTGACAGACATATTTGTGAGTCAGGAACTATTGAGGATTTGCTTACCCTGTCTTGGCAGAGTTCGGCTATCGACTCTGCCTGCATCCAAGGTTGCTCATTTTTAGGCAGAATTCTGTCTGTGGCAGAAATGAGGACATTTTGTCCGGTGGCTGGTGTGCCACGTTTGAAGCCATCGCCATAAGGAGGATCTTTGATGCTCATCTTCCTCTAGCCTCTGCATATTTTAGCAACAAAATAGAAAAGAGAAGAAAGGAGAGAGGAAAGCCAGGCGGTAAAGTTGCCTTTAGGGGAGGCGTGAGATCCCTTGGTGGTGTCTCTCTGACCCTAGCCAGCTCTGTCTGACTCTCTTCATTGTAGACCCTTAGGTTGACTCACTGTGGTTGTGCATGTGTGACCATTGTGACTTTGAGTGGAAAGGAATGATAATGCTACTAATTTTCAGAGTCAAGCAGTCTGCTGGTATCTTTACCTGGGGAAGAAGGGTACATCCTCTGTTGGTATGATTGGAGGGGCATTGTCATGGTACCTGCCACTCTGAGGCCATGGTACCCATGCACTCATGAGAGAAGCCCAGGTATGACTGTCCCCCTCAAACAAATGTGGGAAGGAAGAAGGTGGTGCCTCAGTGCCCTAGGCAGGTCCCAGTGCTCCAGGCTGTGTGTCAGTTCCCAGATGGGGCCCTGGTATCCCACAGCCGAGTTAATACTGCTGCGGTACTCACAGTGTGGGGCATGAGGTTACCTGCCTGCGCCACCAGCTTGGTCTGTCCACTGCACTTACACCAGCTGTGGTGATGGTTTGGCAATATTATTGCGCCAACTTGTGTAAGTTCTCTGCGTTCTTGGTCTCTGCTTTAAAGTCCAGGAAGGTGTTTTTGTTGTTGTATTTTATTGTATGTGTCTGGATGCTTTTTGTCCGCATGTATGTCTGTGCACCATAAGCATGTCTGGTGCCCTCCATCTGGGTGCTGGAAGTCAAACCTGTGTCCTTTGGAAGAACAATTTAACTGCTTAAAACACTAAAGTCCCAGAGTGACAGAGCCAAGAGTCTTCCTGGGGTTCAGGCAACAAGGCTGAAGTCCCTCCTCCACTGAACCATGACCCTACGGAAGGGACCTGCTCCCCCTTATTTGGGAGGAGGTGTGTGTGTGTTCCTAATGGTATTGGACTTAGGAGAATGTAGACAGTTGGAGGCGGGCAGTAATGAGTGTGACCCAGAATGCTGGCCTCTGCCTTGTTCTGGGATGGACTTGAGCCTGACTGACAGGGACCAGCTCATCTCTGGGCTGGACCCACTGGTGAAGGAGGTGGCCGAGGGGCCACACAGGTACCTACAGCTTCTGCCCCTGTCTGTACCTGCATGATGTGGTGATCACCAAGCTGTTGATTTCCAGTTAGTACGTGTGATCTAGTCATTTACTGAGAGCTGTTTCACCTCATGCTGGCAATATCTCTCAGTCCAATGGCTGTGACTTGCTGATAGAGAACACCTGTCCTCGCTTTGGCCCGGCACCTCTGTCACTCCTGAGTGTAGAGTCACTGGCTACCACTGTGGGACTCATATGGAGTATGAGTTCCCTGCTGATGGCTCAGGGAGGTTTGGTGATGCCCAGGATTCATGGGCTGCTTTTTCTCTTACATTTATGGTTGTGAGCCTAGCCTTTAAGGCTGAGCCATGTCTGCAGCCCGGGCTGCTTTTTCTAAAGTGAGAAGGTTTGATTTTGATGTAAGTGTCCATGGTACTGAGACATGCTGAGGGCCCCAGCTCTGCTGCTGTGTTTCCTGAAGCTAGCTGGGTCACCTATTTGGTTTAATATGACTTGTTTCATCTATTATCCATCAGAATGAGATTATACCAGGTTCTCCATTTTTCACTTTTTCTGGGTGTGTGAGAACTGTCGATAGGCACAGAGGGTCCTGGGGGCCTCGGGAGAAGGGGTAGCAGACCCCTAGCCCCCGGCCTATCAAAGGTTTTTGTGCCTGCTGGGTAGGTTTTGTTAACAAACAGACTCTTTCCAGATCTGCCTGAATGACAGCAGTACAGGACAGCCTGTTGTGGTCAGTGTATTAGTGACCGGTCCTTATCCCTCTGTGATACCCTGAAATGTTGGCTGTCTGGGGAAATTGGCAGCCCGTCCATCTGCAGTGTCTCTGCTGCTGCTGCGCTCCCATCAGTACCTGCTCACACTGTTTGTGTTTTTAAACAGAACCACCTGGCTGTGTTCTCAGTGGTTCACCCACTGGCCCCCAGCATAAGCTCCAGTGTGGCATCCAGCCTGGCATCAAGCACTGGCTCAGGTAGCTCCTCCCCCACCACTCTGCCTACCCTTCCTGCCCGTGTCCTCCCACTGGATCCAGCTGGCAACACTGTGGAGGCAGTCATAGGTAAGTCCACAGTTTTTTTCTCAGCACAATGTTTCACACTGTGTTGTGGATGTTCAGGATGTGCTGCTCTGAAAAAAAAGCCAGAGGCATGGTTTTGTCACTTCTCAATTTGAATCACTCAATGCTGTGTGGTACTCGGGAGTGCAGGATATGTGGCGCCCGCATCACATACTGCACAGAACACTGAAGAGCCGTGTCAAGTGGACCTTCTGTTCCCAGAGGCCACTGGAAGATGGGGCTAGTGAGAAGTGGAAATAGAAACCATGGAGAACTAAAGGTGGGGGTGGCGGGGTCAGGAGGAGAGTTGTAATGAATCTGGGCCAGGTAAGCACAGAGCTTCAGCCAGCTTCATTGGGAAAAGGACCTAATGGTCATTCATGGAGGGAAGACCAGTGTGGTCGTTGTTGGGTAGGAGGATGTATTGGGAGCCTGAGCAGAAAGGCTAAGATGAGGCCAAGAGGGACGAGGGGCCCATGCACACCTGTGTGCAAAGGAGCTTGTGAGTCTGAGCTGCTACATTCTGTGGTCACTAGGGCCTAGCTGATCCCAGGCTGTAGTGAGGACTCTGGTTTCTTTAAAAATAGAAATGTTAGGTGAAAATGTTTTTGTTTTAATCCCAAGTGTGGAATATGGGGCTGCTTCATATTGTCAACAGCAGCTGTGATTTGCCTTGTGCTCTAGCAGGGGTGTGGTTTTGCCAGCTGCAGATAGTTTTTGCAAGTATGTGACATTTGGAATTCTAGGGACTTTTCAGAGGATATATAAATGCTAACAGGGGGGCGGGGGAGATGAAATTAAGTATCCTGCCAGTAAAGATCAAACGTGCCCCAAGGAACTCAACTCCCCTCATCAGCAAGAAATAGTCTAATGAGATCGCTGCCCCCTCCCCTCCCCCTTCTTTTTTTTCCCCATCTTCTCTCCTTTGCCTTTCTAGTCCCTCAAAACAGAGTTTGATATTCCTAGGGCAATACTCTTTAAAACTTTCTGTATCTTGGTTTTCTTTCTTTCTTTTTTTTTTTTTTTTTTAAGATTTATTTATTTATTATTATGTATACACTGTTCTGTCTGCATGTACACCAGCTGGCCAGAAGAGGGCATCGGATTACGTTATAGATGGTTGTGAGCCACCATGTCGTTGCTGGGAATTGAACTCAGGACCTCTAGAAGAGCAGACGGTGCTCTTAACCACTGAGCCATCTCTCCAGCCCCCTGTATCTTGGTTTTCATCCTCCTCATTTACCTGCTCAGTTCTTTCTGCCTAACAAGGAGTCTTTTGGCTGTAGTATGCTCCCGGTGTCTTTCCAGCCTTGTTGTCACTTAGGATGGACTCTGGCTCTTCCACTCTAGCAGGTTACTTTTATTTGGTTGGGTTTTGGGGGGGTGTGGAGGTGAGGTGGGACAGGGTTTCTCTGTGTAACCTTGGCTGCCCTGGAACTCACTCTGTAGACCAGGCTGGCCTGGAACTCACAGCGATCCACCTGCCTCTGCCTCCTGAGTGCTGGGATTAAAGGCAGGTGCCATCATGCCCGGCACCAGGTCAGGTTACTTTTCTGAATCGCTGCATAATCTTGTGGCTAGTGTGGTCTCCTTCTCCAGTGGAAGATATGATTTCCCACAAGGATCTATGTGTGCCTGTCTCAGCTTCTGAAGAACTTTCTAGAATTCAGACTTATCCAGCCTCAGTAGACCACTGAGGCAGTGGGAACCTCCCTGTCTCTGCTGTTGGCTTCAGGGAGAGAGGGAGGGAAGTAGTGTAGGTCTGAGGTGCCGTGTGAGGCAGGGTTATTGCAGATAGACCCATGTCTGGGTCTTGGGGCTGTGCTGTAGTTCTCTGAGGCCCTGTGATGCTCTAGGAATCCTGCTGGCCGGGGCCTGCCAGCCTTCCACCGCTCTGGGTTCCTAGTGTCAAGTGGCAATGGTAAATAGGACACACAGCAGAATGTTGAGGGAAATTTAGGTCCCCATCTCTGAGCTAGCACTGTGTGGACATTTGCTCGCCAAGGTGAAGAGTTTAATACACAACGTATGGCCTCAGCCACAGAGTTAAAAAGTTGGAAAATACCTCTTTAAAATTTGTTTTGCATTGCTGGGGACGGAACCCAAGACCTCAAGTTTACTAGGCGCCTGTCTACATTTACAGACAGTGTATGGCAGTTGCTGCTTCTTGGTTAAAATGACACTTTGTTTCTTCTCTGTGAACTCCCTCTACCCTGCTTGCTGAGGCCATAAGTAAATCTGGGTGTGTACTGTCAGTGCAGTGCTTGGCAAGCTGAAGCAGGGGGATCACTTTGAGGCGTAGCAAGACCCTTCCTGTCTGAAAACAGTCTGTTTTATAAGGGCCTCATCCTCAGCATCGCCTGACACAAGAAGTCAGTGGGCTATCCTCCCAGTGATGGATATTCATGGTTCCTGGGGGCGGCGATACTGAGGGGGGCAAGTCCCTGCCTCTATCCATAGCCAGCCTGACCCATGTGCCCCCACCCTGTGATTAGCCCTCGCTCTGGTTCATTTTCAGTTTTAAGGGCTGGGCTGGGCTAAGGAGGGAGTAGACTGGAGGGCAGTGTTTTTGGTGGAGCAGTTTCCTTTAAATTAAATGAAGCAATAAATAAATAAAAAAAAATAAATTAAATGAAGCCAAGTGCAGGGGCTGCCCATTTAAGAGGTACAGCAGCAGGTTATGGTGTGAGCCCAAGAGCGCTCCACCGCCGCCTCCTCCCTCCCTCCTCCTCCTCCCTCCTCCTCCTCCCCCCCCTCCTCCTTCTCTTCCCTCTTCCTTTCCCCTCCCCTCCCCCTCCGCGAGTCAGGTTTTCAGCTGAAACCTGCCTGCTCTTGCGTCCTTGGTATGCAGGTGCTCTTGGGGAGGTGGTGCTCAGTGGGCAGGGTGCAAAACGTGAGTGGGCGGGGCCTGCACGCGAGCAGGGCCAGCGGCTGGCGAGGGCGGAGCACGAAGCAGGCAGGTTTGAAATCCTCCGTGACGGGCAGCCGGCGCTGCAGAGGATATGAGTCAGCATTGACTGTGGCTGCGGCAGATCCCGGTCTCGCGTCAGCCTGGCACCAAGTTGTGGGTCGTCGTTTCTCAGCGCTCTGGAGTGGGCATGCGTCCGCCCTCCTTCCCAGGTGTGCGTCCCCTCCCCCACGGGTTTCCCCAGGGGGCTTCTGCCCTACTCTCTCACCTTCCCAGGTTGTGTCTCCCCTTGGGGCGCATCTACTCAAGTGGTCCCCCTTGGGGCGCATCTCCCCGTGAAATCGTTCTGGTCAGCCAGCGTAAGCCCAGGTAGTTTTCTAAGTGCACCCTCGCCCAGGTGGAGGTATTGGTGAGCATCCCTTCAGGTCATTTCCCTTCAAATGCATGTCCCTCCAGGCGCGTGTTCCCCGGAAACCATGTTCCTCTTTCTCGGTGAGATCACGAGCTCTGTACCAGGTTTGTCAGGTTGCAGAAGGTGGTTAGCTCACAAGCCTACTCTTACTTGTTTGTGTCTGTGCTGCTTACCCAGGGCCCTGTGGCCCTCGTGTGGTTTGTGTTTCTTCTCCCTTGAGGACTGGTCATCCCCTCCAAGTTCCTCTGACCACCCCAGTTCAGGGTGCAGGTACCCTGGTTGCTGGGCGCCCCTCTGTTCTGTAGCCGCAGATGGAGAAGCTTCCCATCGGGTCTTGCCTTAAACTCCTCCTTGCAGGCTGTGGTTTGTCACTTCATATACCCCTGACCCTAGAGGACTGCAGCACCTTTGCAATGTTCCGTGTCGTGTTGGTGATGCCTGGGACAATACTCAGGAGCTCTCTGGTTACTGTTGAGGTCCAGGTGGCTTCAGGTCATTTGGTGGAGCTGGTTCTGGGTCAGGTGGCACAGCCTGGCCTTCAGACACTTGCAGTTTATGTAAGGAGACTCACCTGGATTTCCACTCTTTTTCTACGTTGGTTCTTCCTTTAAGCATGATTCAGAGGTACTGAGTGTGATCATCTGCAGCGTTAGGGTTAGTGCGGTCGGAGGGAAAAGCCTGGTGGGGTAGCCCCCTTGGGGCCTGTGGCTCTGAATTCAGGCTGGCAGGGCCCAGAGGCTCCCCAGACATGCCCCCTTTGCTGGTGTCTTGCTGGGCTCTGGGGCAGTGGCTCACACCCTGTGCTAGGCTTCCTTCCCTCTAGGCTTGGTTGCAGTCTGGTGCTATCACAACTTGGCCCTCGGAGCTGTGTGTGTGGTGTAGTGCAGGGCTGCCTCTGCACCTAGGACTCCGTGCTGCTGGGTCACAGGGATCCTGACCAGACTGAATCATCCAGGGAGGGCAGGTTCCCACTTCCGTGCTGTTCTTCAAATTGAGTTTCTGCAACTGTGCCAGGAGCACATGAGCAGTGGGACTGTCCCTCACTTAATCTTCCAGGCTTTAGGTGCAGAGGCTGCCTGACCTCCCTACTCCAGATCAGGTTGGAAAGGATGTGCGGGGGCCTCTGCACTGGGGACAGCCGAGGTGGGGTAGAGCAGGGTGCTGTGCGGAAGGGTGGGAGCGTATCCGCAGCCTGCCCGCCTTGGCTGGCTCTGTTCAGAAGCACTGGATTGGACCACAGGGCCTGGAGGCTGATGAGATCTGGGACCAGTGGGACACGCTTAGCAGGGGAGTATGACGAAGGACCTGTATCCCGGGGACCTACCAGGAAGCTTTGGCCAGCTCACTGAGGGACTCAGCTTTGAGGGGCCAGAACCCTGTACAAGGCAGGCTTGTTTCTACAGGCTGCAGGTTGTACAGGGAAGGCCAGGGCATGGATGGTGGCAGCCAGGAAAGCTGGCTTGAGTCTTAGGTGGTGTTGGGTAGAGAGAAAGCTGTGCTTAGCTTAACGTCGTTGAAGAAGGGACTTCAAAGCATACCTACTCTTGGGAGTCACCTGCTCTCCCAAGCTGACTGAGAGATGAGCTGAGCTCCTGCGGGTAGGATGTGCTGCCGGTGGCCATCTAGGACATGGAGTAGGTAGTGTGAGGGATCCACCAGAGGCAACTCCAACATGGGGTTGGTCAATAGAAAGTCTTTATTAGCTGCCTGGCAACTATCCTAGTTCATGACTTAGTTCAGTCCCAAGCCTTTCTCAGGGTGTGCTGTTTGCTTTTTGAGAGAGGCTTTCATTGTGTAGTCATGTCTGTCTGTCCGTCCAGGGTGCGGAGCTTTTAGGCACAAAACCCACATCCTGGGGGTTGACACACCTCAGTTAGCAAGAACAGTCAGCCAGAAGCAGAACTGTAGAAACCAGAAGCAAGGTTAGCACGTTTAGGGACGTTCCCGGAACTCTGGGCTTTGATAGGTTAGGTCTTTGTTCTCACTGCAGTAGCTTCTCATTTGCTACCTGTCTGCTGGGTTTTAAGGCCTGAATGGTACTTCTGTCATGGAGTCACTTGTGCTAAGGCCTTGGGGCCTACTAAGGTCTGGACACCTGTTCAGAAGCCATTGTATAAGCCTGGCCAGGCTGTGGCAAAAGCTGCAAGGCCCCCCGAGGGAAGCTGTGTGGATGGCGCTGCAGAGAGATGGGCTTGGCGGGAAAGAGGAAGGAGCTCTGTAGAAACAAGTGCCTTGTAAGAGGCAGAGCTGGACAGAAGGATCTTGAAGGCAGAGGAGCGGGTGGGACTTGAGGTATGACGATGGGGGGTGGGGAACTGCGCAAAGATGGCAACAGAGGAGCAGGAGCTGGGGACATATGTGCCGCCTGAAGTTAGCCCAGTTTTTGGCCTGCACTCACAGCAAGGGGCGGGCAGTTCTGTGAGTGGCAGGCAGGGCCTGGAGTCTGTGGGTAAGGGAGGGTTCCCAGGTAGGGATGTTGTGGGTTAAATTGTATCTTACAAAAATATGAATCCTAGCCTGGGAATATAGGTGAGTGGTAGAGCATTGGCCCATACTGTATGAGGTGAAAGTTCACTTACCAGTGTTGTCCTCATTTGAAAATGGGATCTTTGTCATCAAATTGAGATGAGGTCATTAGAGTAGGCCGTGATGCAGTGATGGTGTCCTTCTAACACGTAGGGAACAACATTGTGACAATGGAAGCAGCAGGCCAGGATTCACATGACCACATGCCCAGTGGGATCTGGAGTCCCAGGAACCAGAGAGATACTCCCCAAGCCAATGGAAAGAGTGCGGGCAGCTCTCCACATTTTGGATTTGAACTTGAGGCCTACAGGACTGTGAGATGTAAACCCCTGAGCTGAAGCTACTCAGTAGGCGATCCTCAGTCCCAGAACGCCACGTCTCTCTGTCCCAGGCTATCTGAAGGAGGCAGCTTATGTAACAAGAGGTACTTAACACAAGAAGGACCCCAGAAGCTCAGTGAGGGACAGGCCAGAAGATCTCACTATAGATGGTTGTGAGCCACCATGCGGTTGCTGGGAATTGAACTCAGGACCTTTGGAAGAGCAGACAGTGTTCTTAACCTCTGAGCCATCTCTCCAGCCCATATGTATATATGTATATATATATTTAAAGTACACGCTAAGTCAGCCTCATCTTGCCTATGCTTCATCTTTTCATTGCTTTCCTAAGTCTACACTGAGTGGGGTAAAAAGGCCTGAATGAGCGTGGTGCTTCTTACCCAACACCTGCCCTTGAGGGTGTCAGGGCCAGTGGTGTCCAGTGTAGAGCAGTGCCTAGGTTGGGAGGCCTGGATTCCAGGCCTCAGGATCTCACCAGCCCTGCCACCCTGCTCCTTCATCTCTTCTGAATTAGACTCAAGCTGAATTGGAATGGCTCGTCTCTGAGAGTGGTTGCCTATATATTTCTCTCACCCCAGCCTCCTGGGAGTTGGAGACCCCTGCAGTGAGCGGAGCTCTAGCAGCCTGGCCTCAATATCCTAAAGATTCCTCTGGAGACCCTTGTCTGAGGAGTTCTTTTTACAGCTCCAGAAGTGAGGGCAGGTGGCTGGGTCTGAGGGAGCTGGCGTCCACTGTGCAGCAGCTCCAAGAATAAGTTTAGAAACAACAGAAATAAGCCCAGGTCGACCTACTCCAGCTTGAGCAAGTATGATGGGTGCCACACAGCCGTGAGGCTTGTTCATCAGGGAGGAGTGTTCTGTCCTTGACTCAGGCGCTCACCATGAGTCTGAGCAGTGCTCACCAGTCCTTAGAATAAGAATCAGAGACCCAGGAAGGACAGCGTGGCTGGGGTTGGACTCTAGCACGCACCATATAGGTTCCCGCAGCCCTGAAGTGCAGCTGGGACTGTAGCAGTGTCACCCTCTGTCTCCCTTACATAGCCGCTCTGGTTGCAGCTAAACTGAGTTGATCTGGTGCCCTGGCCCCTGCCCTCAGTGCCTCCTTCACCTCACTCCTTGCCCTGGCTGAGGCAGGACTAGTCTGGGCTAGGTAGAGACTCTGCCTTTGGGAAGTAGTGGTGTTCTGGCCATCTCCTTGCCACTAACTGAGCAGTGACAGCTTTGCCTGAGCATTTTCATACGAAGTCCCTAGTGGACATGGTGGCGTGCTACACAGTTGGAGGCATCAGTGGCCCCTGGAGTTTTATGCTGACCTGGTACAGGGAGGTTTCCTTATAGTCTGTTGTGGAGAGGCCCTTTGTCTCCAGCAAGGGGACAAGACCAGGTCCTTCAAGGGGAGACTATGGTGACCTGTGGCATCTGTGTTTTTTGGTTAGTTGTGTTTTGTTTCATTTTGTTTTTGAGGCGAGCTAGCTTGCAACAGCCCAGACTATCCTGGAATTCACAATCTTTCTGCCTTGGCCTCAGTATCCGTGTGAATTCAGAGTTCTCGGGGACTGGGGGTGCTTAGCCAGCAGTGGAGATAGGACTGAACCACGTAGCATAGACTTCGCAGATGCACTCTGAAGAGGCAGAATGCAGAGGGGATGGGAGAGACCGTGGTCACCATGGCAGAACTGCAGTCTCATGCTTCTTCATGCAGGGCTCCTGTGTGCTTGAGTTTGACTATAACTGTATTGAGACTGTGACACTACCCACAGCCATGGTTCTACGGCCATTTCCTGTCCCTTTTCTCCTCAGATGGCTGTGCAGGCCATCCGCACAGAGTGTTTGCTAACTTCACTACACGTTCCCCGGATGGCAGCCCTGCTCTGGCTGTGGAAGTCGGAGGCATGCCCTGGGCTCATCCTGCTCCTGAAACTCACTATGTAGACAAAATCAGCCTTAAACTTGCAGTGACTCTCCTGCCTTAGCTTCTGTAGTACTAGAATTACAGATGTATTCTCTCACACCCAGCAACTTCTGCCCTTGGGGAGACTGTAGGCTAAGGTTAGGTGGAGGTCCTAGTCTCCCATAAGTCCTCAGGTATAAGAGTTCATTATCTTAGTGTTCAGCCTCAGAACCATTTTCCTGTCAGAATTGACCTCCTGTAACATTTTTAATAGTTGAGTGTATTTTCTTGGTCAAATTTTAACATGGTTAGAAGTAAAAGGAGAAAGAGCCTGTGTAACCGCAGCACTTGGGAGGCAGAGAGCAAGAGGACCAGAAGGTCGGGTCATTTTTGGCTGCAGAGTGAGTTTAGGCCAGTTGCGAGCTACATGAGATCCTGTAATAAATACAAAGCAAGCAAACAAAATGAAGCATTTGAGGCCAGAGCTGTGTCTCTGACTGCTGCAAGGTGATTCAAATGGAATGCCCCTGGCTGTGGAGGAGAAGGCAGCCTTGGTGACCAGGAGAGGCACCTGTGCTACAGTGGGGCGGCAGACTAGGTGGGCGCTGGTGGGTGTGGGCTCAGGAATTCCTCTGAGAGGTGAGTGGGTTAACACCAGGTTTGTTTCACAGGTTCTGCCTTAGATCTTCGTCTTAGTGACATAAACATCGCGTCCTTAGATAAAGACTTGGAAGAACAGGACCTTGGATTGACAGGTGAGGTGCTGAGCTCAGCGGCTCCTCTGACTGAGGAGCAGGCTGTCTGAGTGCATGCTGCCTGGCTGGCTGTAGGGGTTGAGAGGCATCTGCTGGGATCCTCTTCTTGGAGTCTCCTTGCCTCTGCCACCTGTCTGTGTTGCTCGGTTTCCTGCAGCTTACTCAGTTTACCTCTTTTGTGACAAAGCAGCCCCTTTAGACTTGGCTAGGGCCTCTCCTGAGGAAACACAAATTATTTTTACTGCTGTGTGGCATAGAGTGAGATTCCTGTTATTATATCATTTTCTTCATCCTGAGAGTTATTTTCTGTTTCAAAAAAAGACATCTCCCCATCTTGGTGCCCTGGTGGCTCTGTGCTAACCATGCTAACAAGTTCCTGGATCTACCAGGACCACCACCAGGACTCTCTTGACTGTCTGATGACTGCACCCCTCTGGGTGGTACTTGCTGGCCTGGTTCCTGTGGTGTCTTCTGATGTAACCTACCCCTAGGTACCCCTGGTGTCTGGCTGCCTGGTTACTGACCTACAGGCTTATGGGCAAGTGGCTCCACGGCAGGAACCCTGCTGCCCTTGTTCACTCAGCCTCCCTCCTCCCACCAGGTCCCAGGTCGCTGGCAGGCTCAGCACCCGTCACCATTCCGGGCTCCCTGCCCCGTTCGCCATCCTTGCATTCGTCCTCATCCCTGTCCACCTCCCCACTCAGCTCGCTCTCCCAGTCCCTGTCGGGGCCGCTCGTCTCCTCGGCCATGACGCCCCCCCAGCAGCCACCACCCCTCCGGTCGGAGCCGGCTACGCTGGGCTCTGCAGCCTCATCTTACAGCTCTTTAGGTGCGTGCCTGGGCGTGCGTGGGTCCCTCCCCGCCCGCTCTGGGTCCTGGAGTAGGTTGTGTCCAATCCAGTCCTGGGTATTCCTGACTGCAGGAACTGTAGTTGTGTGTCTTGAGAGGCACCGCCCCCTCCAGCCCATGTGGCATACATGAGTGGACAGACATTCCTGCCATGGGACAGCTGGCTGCCCACAGCTGGGCATTCTCACAGTTCTCCAGATCACAGCCTGTTGTTTGCCAGCTCACCCAGGACTCTGGGCAGGGTGGACATGGAGCCACCAAGTACCTTGGATTTATTGTATGGTACAGGCTGTGAGAGAGCTGGGATGACAGGTTAGCACAACCCTGCCTTCTGCTCTCACAGTTTTTACTAAGAGGTTGTTCGTGTCTCCTGTAAACCATTATATGTCAGAATGTGCCTAGTTTTAGTCTGTCTTAACTGCTAGTTAGCATATATGAGGTGCCCTTAGAGCCAGAGTTCTGAACCTCCACGGTCTGCTGCAGAGTGAGCACTGCTGGGGCTAGGAACTCTAAACCTATTTTTCGGTTCACACTCTGACCTTCCTGAGCCAACTGGGCCTCATTTAGGAGAGGCAGTCATGAGCAAGTGATGTATAGGGGACCAAGGTGGGTGGCCCGGCCATGAGGGGCAAGGGTACCTGCAGACACCTCAGGCCTTGGGTGCAGCACAAGTTACCGTTCCTGTCTCTCCTAAACTCAGGTTTGAATGGCGTCCCCGGGAACATCTGGGACTTTGTTTCTGGCAGCTTCTCTCCTAGCCCATCCCCCATTCTGAACTCTGGCCCTTCGGCTTCCTCAAGTGCCAGTCCAAACAGTGCTGAGCTGGCACGGGTCAGGCGCCAACTAGATGATGCCAAGAGGAAGATCAGGCAGTGGGAAGAATCTTGGCAGCAGGTGAAGCAGGTAAGCATGCTGGGAAGGCGGGGTGGGGCCTGGGAAAGGGAAGAAAAGGGTTTGGATACACGGGCAGGGCAGACAGGCATGTGGAAGACCAGGCATGGCTGCCTCCTGCATGATATCTTGGGTTTCAGGCCTGTGATGCCTGGCAGAGAGAGGCTCAAGAGGCCAAGGAGAGAGCCCGCGTGGCGGACAGTGACCGGCAGCTGGCGCTGCAGAAGAAAGAGGAGGTGGAGGCCCAGGTGAAGCAGCTGCAGGAAGAACTAGAGGGCCTGGGTTTGTCCTCACTGCCAGGGCTGCGCAGCTTGGGTGACATCAGCGACATCCCTCTCCCCAAGCTGCATTCCCTGCAGAGCCAGCTGCGCCTGGACCTGGAGGCCGTGGATGGGGTGAGTCCTGCCGGCTAGTTGCTGTCTCTTTAGTGGAGGGCAAAGGGGGCAGGCTAGTGAAACCTCCCTTCTTCCTTGGCTCCTTTCCTGGATTCCGGTTGGTGCCTCTTACACATGTCTACTAACCACAGCCAAGGTCCAGCTGCACGTGTACTTTCTCCAAGATGCAGTTCTGGCTACTCTGAGCCACAGGGTTGCACTTAGTACCCATTGTGTGTATGCTGCTGCCAGCCTCGGCCTAGTTCTCTGCACTGCCCCCACCCACCGTGGGCGGTGCAGGGTGGGGTGTTTCAAGGGAAAGTGTCTCCTGCGTTCCCCTGTGGGCCCCTGGCCAAGTGTCCACCCCAGGCCTGACACTCAAAGGATTTCTATGACACTGCTGCTGTAGCTTATGGCCCGCTGTCCTGGGATACCATCATTTGTTTGGTCTTATCCAATGTGACCTGCATAGCCTGGCGCCTTGACCTGACTAGGGGCAGCAAGGGAATGAAGAAAGGACAGAGACAGGGCAGAAGAGATGGCTCAGAGGTTAAGAGCACTGGCTGTTCTTCAAGAGGTCCTGAGTTCAACTCCCAGCACCACATGGTGGCTCACAACCATTTATAATGAGATCTGGTGCCCTCTTCACATGCAGGCAGAATACTGCATAAATAATAAATAAATCTGAAAGAAAGAAAGCAAGCCAGGTGTGGTGGCACACACCTTTCATCCCAGTACTCGGGAGGCAGAGGCAGGCGGATTGTTGTGAGTTCGAGGCCAGCCTGGTCTACAAAGCAATTCCAGGATAATCAAGGCCCTATCTCAAAAAACCAAAAAAAAAAAAAAAAAAAAAAAAAAAAGACACATGGACACAGAAAAGCTGGGGGCAGGTGGGCTGTACATGCTCTGATGGAGACTGCTGCCAACTACAGCAACCTGGAGCCTCGATGTTTATGACGTGCTGCTTGGCGCAGGTGGCATGGAGTTAGCTTGTCTAGGTAGAAGTCTTTGGGTGAGCAGTCGAGGGGAGAAAGCTGGGTGCAGTTGGTAATTTGTGCATACACTTGTCAGATGTTTTTAAATACTCATATTTGGACCAGAGGAAGGCCATGCCTGTTCCACACCTGACCACTATTGAAAGGCTTTGCCTGTTTCCCAGAAGTGGGTCATGTCTGTGTCCACTGTACACATTTACCCATGGCTCCCCACACTCACCAACCACCTCTTCCCACAGGTCATCTTCCAACTTCGTGCCAAGCAGTGTGTGGCCTGCCAGGAGCGGGCCCATGGCACTGTCCTGCGGCCCTGCCAGCACCGTGTCTTATGTGAACAGTGTGCAGCCAGTACCCCTGAGTGCCCCTACTGCAAGGGCCAGCCCCTCCCATGGTGACCAGAGCCAGACCCATTCCTTCCCTGGTGAGCAGTACAAAGGCCTCGGCATGCCATGTGCCACTGCAGTGTGGAAATTTGCCTCCGGTACCACCCGCGGCAGGATGTGAGTTCACGCCCACTGTCCCACAGCCTTTCATACTAACCTTTTCTTCCCTACCACATCCCACCAAGTCAAGGTATTATCAAAAAACCTTTGAAGCACCACCAAACCCACTGCCTGTTCCCGAGGCAGTAGGCATGGTTTTGGTGTCCCCGAGTCCTGAGGCTGCTGTGGCCAGGCCAGTGGGAGGTCAGGCCTTGTCAAAGCACTTTGTAAACGGAAAAATTAGACATTATAAATTGTATAAGCTGCTTTCTAGGTCCATGTTTTTTTAATATGCGATAACATGAAGCTTTATAAGTGTACTGTGAACTTGAAGTTTCCTATCAGTTTGTTGTTAACTCATAGTAATGGTAATTATGTTAGATTTCATAATCTGAAACTATTTAGGAAATGAACATTTATCTAGTAGTGAAGACGACCTAGGATTTTTACATTTTAAAATTAAGTGCAAATAGTATTTATAAGCAGAGAATGGTTATTGAAAGACACATATACATTGAGATGTTCTTAATTTTATGAAAGGAACTAATTTTCCTAAACATGTGCAGGTGCACATGTAGGTGGAGTTTTATATTCCAGTATCTTAGAGTGATACCCAGGGCTCTATCATGCACTTACGTGATCCGTGGCCACTTCCAAGTGCCTGTGCCTTGCAAAAGAAGTGAAGGAATTGGTTCATTTGGTTTTTTTCTTCTCCCTTGAAAGACAATTTCATGCTAATGAAAAATGCAGCAAAGGAATCATTCAGAGGAATCCAGGATCTACTCGGAAGGAGCTGTGTTCTGATGTCTTGTCTGTAATGGCAACGGTGCTTTGTAACCTCTGAGTCGCCTGGGGCACCCTAACTTGTGCTGAACAAAGGGCCTTGTGAACCTGAGACTTCCAGTTTGCTGCACCTGTGACCAGCCTTGCCTCTAGCTGATCCAGAGGTGCCAGGTGGCATCATACGAGGCCGTGACAGTTGGCAAGCGTACATCCAGTTACTGCCGGAATTCACCACATGACCAGCCAAGTGCAGCCTACTGCAGTTCAACCCATCAGCTTCCAGGGTGAAGGCAGGGCTGCTCACAGTCTGCCTCAGGCCCATGGCTCAACTTCTGCTGAGAATGTCTAGGGTGGTAACTTCGGCCCTCTACAGTAAGGACTGGGACTGTTCTGGAAATCTAAGGAGGAGACATCTGTCCAGGCGACCCTGCCTTTGGTGGCCGGTATCCTACCTGCAGGCTCTGCCCAGGCCTCCAACTGGTTCTCCTCTTCATGGCTTTGCCAAAGACTTTTAATAGCATTTTTTAAGTGCAAAGTGACTAGGTAAAATGTTTTTATCAGTGACCAAATTAGAATGTATTTAATATAGTAGGAGATTTAAAAGCATTTTTTAATATAAGACAAACTGGTAGAAAAGCTCTATCATTTTAAAGGAAGTGGATCCTCAACATTCCGCAGCTAGCCCACTACTTAATAAGGTAACTATTGACCTGGTTTTAGTGACAATTTTGTTTTGAATTATAGTGATTTATTAGCTCAGTACCTAGATCATGTGTATTTTGTGCTACTGTTATCATAGTTTAAGATTGTTTATTTTTACTCATATTTATGCACTTGTTTCCTATGTCGGGCCTTTAGTCTCTGTGGTAACAGGACAGTGTTTGTGATTGGTATGTCATCTGGACATTTTCAAGTTCTAACAGTTCCAGGCAGTAGGCTTTAGGTTGTGTGTAAGCTACTCCAGTTAACTCCTCCTGGACTGACTGTCCAGGCTGGGGCTGTGGCAGCTGTGGCGCTGAGGAGGCAGGAGGTAGCACACTGAGTCCGGCCCTGGAGGGAGCTTTCCTGCGCAGCTGCTCCTCTGCAGTCCGGCTGAGCTTTGAGGACAAGTGTGCAGGGGGAAGACCAAAGAACTTCCCAGAAAGGGCCGCTTCTCCCATCCATCCCAGACCTCCTGTGGGCCGAGGCTGGGTGGGAACGGCCAAGAAGGGGAGAGAGGGGCTTACGGCCGGTGCATGGGTAAGGGAGGTGGGCCGTGGGTCTGTGAACTGAGACTCGCCATTGTCCTGTCGCCTGTTGTTCTCTAACTCTAGTTTTAAATATTAACGGTAAATGATAGTGTCACAGTCTCGTGTACCTGCTTGGCAGGCCTTTCCCCAGTATGGATGTGCATGTGGATTAACTTATGGAAGCCTTTGTGTGCATTTGTTCTCAGAAGTGAGTTGAGAATGTTCTGTGAATGGAATCTTCTTAACCCAGAAGGTCATATTTATAATGCGTACCTTTTACTTTAGTGACTTGTTAAAGTTGTTAACATTTGTTTAAATTTTTTTACTATAGCATTTATGCAATGGTTTACAGAAGTCATGGAGTTATTTTTTATCAGTATGGAATTAATTAAAAGTTTGAATCTTTATTTTGTCTGGGTCTCTGGGCACATAAAAGGCTGGCCAGCAAGTCCTTGTGTCTGTCGGTGACCCTGCTGGGCCTGGAAGATGCCAAAAAAAGCCATGTCTCCATCACATCAGTTTTGCACACACTCAGCTGAGACCACACACCTGGCCTCTCTGTGAAAGGGCACTTGAGGCTCAGGATGTTTCTATTCTTTATCATTCATGGCCACCTGGATCATAGGATGTTCCCACGTAGTCCTGGGTCACCCCGCAGTAGCTCTGAGGTTGCACCTGTGGGGAGCTGCTGACTCAGATGCTTAGAATGGGTGGTTTCTGCCAGAGCAGATGACAGCAAGTGAGGACCTGCTCCCCGCAGCTGCAGGCCCCAGTGTGGCTGGCAGCTGAGCAGGGCAGGCGGACTGACCTGTGGGCTCAGCGTAGGGGATTCCATGCTGCTCCAACAGACTTGTCAGTCTTTGTACCTCCTGTGACAGCTCTGAATGTGCCTGGGACAAGAATGCCAGCCTGATGAAACCCTAGTGGGGACTATCAGGACTAGGGATCCCTATAGCCTTCCCCCTTCCCCAGACTCTACCTTTCTGCAGTTGTCCAGGGTCTCAAGCCCCAGGCCCTTGGACCCTCCTGCCAGCTGGGTGGGATGGGTTTCTCCTGAGACCTTTAGGTAGCCAGCATCCTCAAAAAGTACCCTCAGCAACTTCTCATAGCCCTGAAGGTGGAAGAGGTAGGAGGAGAACCTGGTAGCGTAGGCAGGGGGACGCCCCCTGAGCTGCACCCACCTGCAGTGTGATCAGCTCGTCCGCCAGGTCCTGCTCCACCTGGTCCCAGCGCTGCTGCAGGGCCTCGGGCAAGGTTGGATACACTACAGAGCAGCAAGAGGCAGGCGCTGCAGAGGTCCTACCCACCCACCCTCCTCTTCCCTGGACCCAGCTCTACCCAGACGGAGGCCTACCTAACAGAGAGTGGGGATGGCAGACGAGGGGAGTCTCGAATGTCAACGCGTAGACACAGGTGCTCGGCTCAGACACGTGGGCCAGTCGGTTGATCTTTCCACATGTGAGCTCCACCTGAGAAGAGCGCCTCAGCGGCTGGTGGGAGCGGGTTGCTCTCTACCAGCCACACTCCCTATGGGCCTCACCTTGCTCCGCCGGCTCCTGGAGTGGCAGGAGTCCCCATCAGTCATCCACATGCCCTTGAAGGTGTTGTTGATGATCTCCCATTCATGCCAGATGCTGGGGGGCCGAGGGCAGTAAAGCCATGAAGCTGGGACGTGGGGAGCAGACTTCCCCCTGCTGCCCTAGCCCAGCTTACCCAAGGATCCCGCTGTAGGCGTTCCAGCGGAAGGTCTGCTCATGCTGGGTCACGTTGTGGAAAGGGCAGAACTCATACTTGTACCTGGGGGCACAGGGGCATCAGGAGCTCTGCAGGCCAGGCCCACTCCACCCGCCAGCCCGGCACTCACGTCGACTCCACGAGGCTGAAGCATTTGCCAGCAAGTTTGAAGAGATGCAGGGGCCCTGGAGGAGAACACCACAGCAGTTCAGCATAGGTGTAAACCTTTGCTACCCTAAAGCTAGAAGCTAAGGGAGGCAGGCAGGCACTAACCATCAAGGCCAGAAAGCACCAAGTTCCTTTCCCCTGGGTTGGAAATGGGTGGATGCTGGCTGCCTAACCCTTGGGGACTGACAGAACTGTTAGCTGTGGCAAGACTAACATGCCTGTTCCTCTGGAGGGGCCCCCAAGTGTCCAAGCTGCCCAAACCTGGAACCTAGGTACAGACTTGGACCACAGACCCACTGGCAAGGCCATCTACCAGCCAAAAAACTACGTATTTGTGTGCACAAGCACACACGCAAAGATAAGGCCACAGCCACGTGGCAGTCTCAGAAAAATAGGACTGACTAGCCAAACACTTAGGATCAGTATGCAAAAACTGGCAGAGTATTCTGTTCTTTAGTCCTTCCTTCCTTTCTGTTTTTTGAGACGTTTCTCTGTGTAGCTTTGGCTGACCTGGAACTTGCTCTGTAGACAAGTCTGGCCTTGAACTCACAGAGATCCACCTGCCTCTACCTCCCAAGTCCTGGGATTAAAGAAAGGTGTGTACTACCACCATCTGGCAGGTATCCTGTTTTTTCTTTTTCTTTGGTTTTTCAGACAGGGTTTCTCTGTGTAGCCTTGGCTGTCCTGGACTCGCTTTGTAGACCAGGCTGGCCTCGAACTCACAGCGATCCACCTGCCTCTGCCTCCCGAGTGCTGGGATTAAAGGCGTGCGCCGCTACCACCACCTGGCTGGTATCCTTTTTTTTTCTTTCAAAGGACCAATTTTCAACAAAACTAATGTTCCATTCAAAGGGACACTTAAAAAACCTACAGACGAGTCCAGGACAGCCAAGGCTACACAGAGAAACCCTGTCTCAAATAAAAAATAAAAATCTCTTACAGAGGTACTAAGTTCAATTCCCAGCAACCACATGGTGGCTCACAACCACCTATACTGGGATTTGGTGCCTTCTTCTGGCATGCAGGCATACATGCAAATAGAGCACTCAGGTACGTAAACAAATAAAACTAAAGGAAAAAGACTCCAGAAGCAAGGGAGTATGTGGTGGCTTACAACTTTGATCCCAGAGGCTGAAGCAGGCAGATCTCTGAGTTTTAGGCCAGCCTGGTCTATTTAGTGAGTTCCAGGACAGCCAGGGCTCTGTAGAGAGACCCTCAAAAAAAAAAAAAAAGCATAAGTAAAATATTAAAAAATCTGTAAGCCAATGGGGAATCCATATCCAAGAAAATTGTCAAATAGAAGGGAGGGGGCAGTGGAGGCTCAGCCTGCTTACAAGGTGTGGAGCTCGATCACTGGCACACATGCTTGTTGCAGTTTGCTAAATTCACTTTATCAACATACAGTGAATGTCCTTACTAAAAACTGCCAGCCTGCCAGGTTGTGGTGGTGCACACTTTTAGTCCCAGCACTCAGCACTGGCTGTTCATGCCTACTCAAGCAATTGGCAAGCAGTGGACTTCCTTTGTAAACTGCATACTTTGTGAGCCCTGGGGCGGGGGCTGCCTGAGGAGCTCCAGCTCCTGCCCAGCCCTCTCTGTCATAATGGCGGTACCATATCGCAGAGGTCATTTCCAGCCCCTCAATAGGACCCTTCCCACATTATGCTGATTGTAGGTGAAAAGTGTGAACAAAACCCCACCAATCCCTGAACGGGAAAATTCATCAATCTCTTAGCTCCCCCAAACTCAGGACTTGGAATCCCACCAATCCTCTCCCTGGAAATCTCTGCCTAAAGAGCTCCGCCCCCTAAGAAATCCTATATATTGGGAGCTGGAGAGATGGCTCAGTGGTTAAGAGCACTGGCTGCTCTTCCTAAGGACCCAGGTTCAGTTCTAGCAACCACATGGCAGCTCCCAGCTGTCTGTCATTCCAGTTCCAAGGGACATGACACCCTTATACCAATGTACATAAAATAAAAAAATAAAATCTATATAAAGGCTGTTTCTGCTCAGGCCCCTGCTGTCCTGGCAGCAGAGGTAGCTACCCCTGGATTCATCTTGCCAATACATTTCTGTCATGAGATTTGCTGCCTGGTGCCAGAAGCCAAAAAGCAATGAAACGAAGAAGTAGAGCAGGGCTGAGGAGTCTGTGCGCAGCTGGGGTGCCCTCCCCTGGGAGCTGCAGCGCCTCAGCTGAGGAGGCTTCCTCTTGCTGGGCGTGGTGGCGCACATCTTTCATTCCAGCACTCAGGAGGCAGAGGCAGACAGAGTTACGAGGTCCAGGCCAGCAAAGGTGTCAAAACAAAGAATCTTGCCACTCTCTGCTTAATCCACTTATATTAAAAGTGTGCCTTTGAGCTTTTAGTCTATGTCTTTAGGGTTTGCTTTTATGCAAATGGGAGCTGTTCTGTTACCCAGAGTGGTCTCCAAATCCTGGGTTACAGAGACCTTCCAGCCTCCAGTTCATGCCACCGCACCTGTTTCCGCCCTCCTCCTGGGCATGCAACCCAGGGCCCACACATCCTGTGTGGGTGCTCTCTACACCAGGATACACCTAGCTTTCAGATTATTATTATTTATTTATTTATTTTATTTTTTTAGAAATTTCTTATTTGCTGGACAGTGGTGGCACACGCCTTTGATCCTATAGAGGCAGGCAGAGCTCTGAGTTCGAGGCCAATCTGGTTTATAGAGTGAGTTCGAGAATACACAGAGAAACATTTTCTCAAATATAGATAGGAAGGGAGGAAGGTAGATAGATAGATAAAACAATTTTTTAATTTAAAAAATTAAAACTAAGCCAGGCGTGGTGGCGCATGCCTTTAATCCAAGCACTGGGGAGGCAGCAGCAGGTGGATCGCTGTGAGTTCGAGGCCAGCCTGGTCTACAAAGCGAGTCCAGGATAGCCAAGATAACATAGAGAAACCCTGTCTCGAAGAACTGAAAAAAAAAAAATTAAAGCTAACTTAACTGCAATCCGGTATAGAAAGGACTGCTATGCAGCTCCCTTAGGCCCAGCTCCCTGATCACATGCTCAAACTGGCTGCTCCCTGACCCAGACGTACTGTCCGCTCTTCTGCATTGATCTTTTTCATTGCAGCCTTGGCAACCAAAGCCAGTAGCATGGGTCTTCTCGTCCCTGTGTCTCTGGCTATGTCACAAAGGGCCTTCATTCCCGCCTTCGCCCAGCTACTGTGTGATGTCCTCTCGATCAAGGCGGAGTGGCTCTACATGGTATCTCTGCTCGGACGGTTCTGTTCTCCTGCAGGTTTTGTTATTTAGGAAAATACCTGCCTTTTTGAGGAAGTTCACCAGGGACTAAACCCCGGACCTCAAGCATATATTCTGGGGTGCTAGTGCCATGTGGCTGCTCCTGAGCAATACACCTTAGCCCTGAGGTCAAACAGGCTGAAGTGAAGGGGGAAGGCACACAGTATGAGCTGAATGAGAAAAATAAGAAATGTCGGTTCTCTGGAAAAACTCCACAGTACTGACTCTGGGGAAGCTGGGGGTGGCAGCTTCATGCCTGTAACCCCAGCACTGAGGAGGCTGGAGAACGGGTGGGTGTGGTGCTGGATTTGGTGAGATGGCCTATTCAGGAAAAGTGCTTGCTGGGTAAGCATGGGGAGCAGAGTTTGGGTCCTCAGCACCCACATAAAAAGCTGGATGCCTGTAACTTCAGTGCTGGAAGGGCAGAGGTGGGCAGGGTGTCCCTAGCTTGCTGGCCAACTAGCCTCGCTGAATCCTTTCATAGATTCAGTGAGAGACTTTGACTCTCCATAAGGTGGAAAGCAACAAGGGAAGACACCCAATTTTGACCTCTGGCCTCCACACACAGGCACACCCAAATATGTACAGTACACACAGAAAGAAAAAACAAAACAAACAAACAAACAAACAAAAAACCCAAACATGGGCCGGGCATGGTGGTGCATACCTTTAATCCCAGCACTCTGGAGGCAGAGGCAGGGGTATCACGGAAAGTTCAAGGCCAGCCTGGTCTACAAAGTGAGTCCAGGACAGCCAAGGCTACACAGAAAAACCCTGTCTCAAAAAAACAAAACAAAACACACACACACACACACACACACACACACAATTCTCCAAGGGCCAGGCGTGGTGGTGCACGCCTTTAATCCCAGCACGAGGGAGGCAGAGGCAGGCGGATCTCTGTAAATTCGAGGCCAGCCTGGTCTACAAAGCGAGTCCAGGACAGTCAAGGCTACACAGACAGACTTTGTCTCAAAAAAAAAAAAAAAGAAAAAAAAAAAGAAAGGAAAGAAAAGAAAAAGGAAACGAACACCCCCCCAAAAAAAGTAAAAATGGGGGGCTGGAGGGCTGGTCCAGCTCCCAGCACCTACACTGTGGCTCACAACCTTCTGTAAATTGAGGTCTAGGAGATCTGACCTCTATAGGCATTTCACACAAAATGGTACAGACATACATGCAAGCAAAACACTCATCAACATAAGAAAGTTTAAGTAAAAATGAAACGGGCAAACCTATAGCCAAATTGACCAGGAAAAGCAAAAATGCAAAACCAGAAATAAAAGTTGAAGTATTTATTTTGCAGAAGTAAAAAGGATTACTAGTCACTATGAACAATTATACAACCAACAAACTGATGTGCATGAAACTGACAAGTTCCTCTACAACACAGGGCTTGCCAAGAGTGGACGTGGGGAACAGAGTGTGAACAAGGACAGTTGTGACAAGAGTAAGGAAGGCATCACACTGCCAGCCAAGTACGTTTCCCTCAACCCTCTCCTCATCTCCTCCCTACTCTCCAGCCCAAACTGTCCAGGAACTTGCCATGTCGCCCAGGCCTGGTCTTGAACTAATGATCCTCCTCCCAAGTGCTCCCAAGCCTCCCAAGTGCTGGGATTACAGCCTTGTCATAGCCTAGGCGTGTTCTCTCTTCTTTCTTTCTTTCTTTCTTTCCTTCCTTCCTTCCTTTTTTTCTCTCTCTTTTTCTTTTTCTTTCAGTTTTTTGAGACGGTCCTCGACTCCCTTTTGACCAGGCTGGCCTCGATCACAGAGATCCATCTGCCTCTGCCTCCCTGAGTACTGGGGTTACAGGCGTGGACCACTCTTTTTCCTTTCTAATATTACTCTATTAAAATAAACATAAATAAACATCTGCAGTACTGGGTTCCTGGCAACATCTGGCCCCTCCTCCTAGCCAACCAAAGAGTTATAAGCTAATCTGGAAGAGCTGTGGGGATATCCCCACATCTTATGCCACCTACACACCACACCACACACACACACACACACACACACACACACACACACACTCACACTCACACTCACAATGTGATGGTAGCAGGTCTTTGGGCTCCTCTGTCATTCATGGATGTCCCAAACACTGCCCCCAAACAGTGTCATATTATGAAGCGGACAGAAGATTGTGGTGACAGCTGAGTTTGACTGGTTCCCTGCTGGAGGAGACTGGTAGATGCTCCCTGCAGCTTCAGAAGCTCCAGTCACGGCCTACCTCTTCTCCAGGGGATCGATGCTACAAAAGAGCATGTCCAGTGCAGCCCTCAGCTAACCAGCCCTGAGCCTCTTTCAACAGCTACGTCCCACTCTGAGCCCCAGCTTTTCTGTGCAAACCAGCTTGGTCCGTGCTGGTGCCCTCTCCACTCCCCAAGATCTAGACGGGGCTAGATACACTTGGAACAGACTCTCCACACCAAACACTCATGTAGCTCCTAATCGATTGAAGTACCCGTGGGAATCGAAGACTTTAGTATCAGGAGTGGAAGACCAGCTTGAGTCTACTATGGAAGACTCCCGTCTTAAAAACACAAAAGCTCTGGGTGCAGCTACAGGCTTGAGCGCTTGCCTAGCCCTAGGTAATCGCCAGCACTGGGAGCGAGAGGGGGGTTTCAGTTCCACTGTATATTCCCGAGCATTTAAACCGCTCACTGGTTGACAAACCAATGCACAAACCTCCAGCGAATACAGTATCAGAGTCCTTCATCCGAGGCACCCTTCCCTCCCGAGCCCCCTTGATCAGCACCTCGGCCAGCTCCGTGCACCCTCCCGCGCTCACCGGATAATGGCGAAGGCTCTCTCTTGGGCTGAAGGCGGTTTGCCTGAGGCAGGAACGGGTTATTCAGCCTAGGTGGACAGAGAAGGTCAGGGGAGCAGGCCATGGCCGGCCCCCATGCCTCTGGGCCACGAGCCGCTCACCCGAATGTGTTGGGCTCCTCCACCACCTTCATCTTCCCGGCACGTGCCGGCGCGGGCCCTGCGGAGAGCGAGGCAGTGAGCAGGGAGCGGAGGCGCGGGGGACGGGGACGGGAGGAGGGGTACGCGTCCGGAGACACTGACCGCGCGCCGCGAGCCCCAGCAACACCAGAAAGCTCGCCAGCCGCACCGCCATGTCTCCTAGGGTCGCACGGTCACGTGAACGACAGCAGGAAGTGATCTAACCCAAAACCGGAAGCTGTGCGACCGCGCACGCGCACACGCTCCGGACTAAACCCCGTAGCCGAGTAGTTCGCCTAAGGACTATGGGCCGTAAGAAGGTTGCTCGCGGGTCCAGGACCGAGAGCGGTCGTGTTCGGCGTCCCCCCGGCCGCTCTCTGGACGCTTTCGCTGAGGAGGTGGGCGCTGCGCTGCGTGGTGAGTTTTGGAGCAGCGGGTCCGGCCTGGGAGCAGGCGCTGAGGACCCGATCTAATCTCTCTCTCTCCTTGCAGCATCCGTGCAGCCTGGGGAGGCCGAGGGCCAGGATGGCCCGTGCCCTGCGCGTCTGCCTTGTGCCTTGGCTATGTGGGAGCTTGGCCACTGCGACCCCCGGCGCTGCACCGGCCGCAAACTGGCCCGCCTGGGTCTGGTGCGCTGCCTGCGCCTGAACCAGAGATTTGGCGGTCTGGTGCTCAGCCCGGTAGGCACTCAGTACGTGTCTCCCGCAGACAGGTAGGCACCGGAGGCCTGGGGGTCGGAGAGGGGTTGGAGTGCCTTCCCCCATCGTCTTGACTTTGTTAAACTGCCCCTTATGGGATGGTTATCCTTCAAGCCTTGCTTATGGGTATTGGATGTCCACGCCTTTCACCCTGGCAGAGTTACAGCTAACTTGACTCTTGTCATAGAGCAAGGCTAGAGAATAGCAGAGCCTAGGAGAAACATATGTTGAGTAAGTAAACATTGTCTAGCTAGCTACCCCCAACTGCTGCCGCTAAGTTTGCTAGTAAGGGCTCTTTGTTACCACTGCAGTAAACCATAGTTTGGAAATATCAGAGTGATATCTCATCCGTAGTGAAGCCGGTCTCCAAGGTCATGTCATATTTGGGGCCCCAGAACCTTCCCTACACTCTCTGGCAGACAGCTGGTGGCACAGTCAGGGGTCGCTGTCATAGATTGCTCGTGGGCCAAACTGGATGAGACACCCTTTGGGAAGATGCGAGGGAGCCACTTGCGGCTCCTGCCTTACCTCGTGGCCGCCAACCCTGTAAACTATGGCCGGCCCTGCAGACTTTCCTGCGTGGAAGCTTTTGCTGCTGCCTTCTGCATTGTAGGTGAGTTTCAGGTTCGACAGAAGCCTGGCCTGGCAGCCCCTGCCCTGACTAGGCCCCCGAGCCTGTAGTTTCTTCTGGCAGATTCTGAGCAGGAGGGTGTGAGAATATATTGGGAGCCATCAAAACAGCCTTTGGTTTCAGTCTCAGTGCCCAATTACAGCCTTGAGTTTATGAAGAGGCAAAATGGACGGCTGCCTTCCCTGGGGGTTGCGGGGGAGGGGTCTCACTGTCATGGCAGCCTTGCCCCAAGAGTCTTTATTCTTGGTGTCTGAAGGAAGGATTCAAGGAGACACGGGGACTAGTGGGGTGTGGTGGTGGCGCACACCTTTAGTTCCAGTACTTGGGAGGCAGAGGCAGGTGGGTTGCTGTGAGTTCGAGGCCAGCTTGGTCTACAAAGCGAGTCCAGGACAGCCAAGGCTACACAGAGAAACCCTGTATCCAAGGGGGGGGGGGGAGACACAGGGACTATCATAGTAGGACTCAATAGATGAGAGGAACCTTGTCAACTGTAGAGGAGGTGACAGCATCCTGGGATAGCAGGTGCGTTTAGCAGCCAGGGTGATAGTTGTGCCCTCTAAAGGGGTCCCAGGCATATTTTTGGGGTTTTTTGTCCCACTAGGCTTTTCAGATCTTGCTGTCATTTTGCTTCGGAAGTTTAAGTGGGGCAAGGGCTTCCTGGACCTGAACCGACAACTCCTGGAGAAGTACGCGGCCTGCCATGGCCCAGAGGAGGTGCTGCAGGCCGAGCAGGAGTACTTGGCTAGCACCAAGGACATCCCTGAGGAGGAGGCGATCGGTGAGGCCTGGCATGGCTGGGAGGCCCAGGGAAGCAATTGAGCCCCTCCAGGTCCTTTGGACCCTAGAGACACTGGTTTGGCTCTGCTCTGAAATCACTTAGAGGTCGCCTCCCACCTCTTTCTCTGTTCAGATCCCTTTGATGTGGACTCGGGGCGAGAGTTCGCAAACCTCAACCGGCCTGTGGCCAGCACCCGGTAAGTCAGTGAGTGAGTCCCACTAAGTGATGGTTCATGCCGGATGGGCTCCTGGAGCCTTAACCCAGTTCTCCTGTCTTGTGGGTGTGGCTTTTTTGAGCAAGCCTAGTGTCGATTACAGAGTATAAAGCAGCTGCCTGCTAGAGGGGGTTGGGCGCAGAGTACCCTCTGCCCGAGGGCTTCTGTGGTGAGCGGCATGGAACGCTAGCCTCAGACTGGCCTATGTCTAGCGCATCCCCCTTTTCCAGGCTGCCTGTGGACATAGACAGCACTGATGAGTCTGAGGACCACAGAGAAGATTCTGGGGAGGACAGCGATGAGTGTGAGGACCACAGAGAAGATTCTGGGGAGGACAGTGATGAGTGTGAGGAACAAGGGCCTGGTGCTAATGGAGGAGACAGCAGCTACTCTCAAGAGGTCGAGATTCCAGAAGGAGAGGCTCAGGCCAGAGGCGCCACTGAAATTTGGAAAGGAATAAAGAAACGGCAGAGAGACTGAAGGTTGCAAACACATACATTATTGAAGCTGGTGTGCGTTACTGCAGAGGTGGCAGTGGGACCTGGGGACGGACAGGCCTGTTGGGACAATTCTGTGACAGCCTTGTTTGGAGTCCTGCCTTAGAGCTGTCAATAAAATCAAGAAGGAGCCCCCACTATGAGTCTGTTGTTCTGTACTTGGCTAAGGGTTGGGGAAAGCTACCTGGGTGGATCTGGGCTCTGGGTAAGTCTGGTATGGTCACATACAGATGTGTAAAGTGTTTTCTGACCAGCTAGCTTGTAGAGCCCTGGACCCTGATCTCCACCTCTCGGTAATGTCCCTTTCCTCATGGTGACTGTGGGAGAAAAATCTCCTGGGCCCAGGAGCCAGGTGGGGACCAGACGCAAGTAGTCCCCAGCTGGCTTCCTGTTCACCTGCTGTGGGTAGAGCGTCTAGAACCAGGAGAGCCATGCTGCAGGCAATGGAAACCCAACCCTCACCCTCTGCCTGGCACCCTGGCAGCTGCTAACTTCTCAACTTGTCCTGTGACCTTCCTGCCTCCAACCCTTTCCTCAGAGAGCAGGGTGGGGCCTTCTCTAGGAGAGGCTTCCCCAGTGACACTCCCATCATGGGACACAAGTCATTTCTCCTCAAGCCAAATGATGGTGACAGGGTGTGAACAGCCATCTTGGCCTCCACCCCCTGACTCCAGTACCTTCCCCTCCCTAGTTGTGACCACAAATGTCAGATTCTGCCTAATGACCCCCCATGGGGCGGAGTCCACTGAGAGCATCTGACCACCACCTCAGAGAGAAGTGCGCTCTGAGGTCAGGACCCATCATCCATCCTGCTCTGTGTCCAGGGCAGATGCTGGCCAATCCCACTGAGTTGGCTGCCCATATTCAAGGTGGGGCATGCTGGGGCACAGAGGGTTCACAGCACACACCAAAAGACACAGCCAGGGCAGACAGAAGCCACAGGGTCCAACCAGAGCAGGCAGGTCACATGGTGAGGGAAGAGGGGGGCCCCCCCCAGAACCCCTTGCTGCACAAAGTGGGCCCCACTGGGAAGTGGGAAGGGCCAGGCCGTGACCATGAGGTGCTCAGAGGTCAGCCTCCATGCACTTCTCCAACTCCTTGAGTTTCTTCACAAACTCCTGTGCCTCTTTGTTGGTGCGGCCTTCTAGCATCCGCAGCGCAGACCTCACTGTGGGTGGATAGGCAGGTGAGCATGCAGAAGGCAGTTCAGGCCAGGCTCACCACCCTCAACCCACTGACTCTCACTCACCCTGAGCTCTGGGCCTGCGCAGGTGTAGTGTGATGGGCTGCCCAGGTCTCATGCCCCCTCCTGCATGTGGCCTTGCGATGCCACTGACACTGCCCAGGCCAAGGGCCGCTTCCCCAGCAAAGTCATTAGTGGACAGCCAGTCGTGGTCCATAACCGTGAACAGCACACAGGCCCCACGGCGGCGGCATGCCTCCGCAGGCACAGAGCTGTGGACAGGGCAGTCAGGAGCCTGCTGCAGCCATGTGGCGCAGGCGGTGGGGAGGGCACAGCAGGCCAGGCAGGCACTCACAAGTGGAAGAGCTCATCATACACCGGGTGCAATGTCCGGGCTTTGACTTGAGTCCTCTGGCTTCGGACCAGTGGGAAGAGGTGTGGTGGGCCAAGCTCCACAATCACAAAAGGGTCACTCAGGCCTAGAAGATACATTGTGAGCTAAATGTCTCCCAGTCCCCCACTGGTGTGTGTGTGTGTGTGTGTCTATGCCTGTGTGTGTGTGTCTGTGTGTGTCTGTATGTGTCTGTGTGTGTGTGTCTGTGTGTGTGTGTGTGTGTCTGTGTGTGTGTCTGTATGTGTTTGTGTGTGTGTCTGTGTGTGTGTGTGTGTGTCTGTATGTGTGTCTGTATGTGTCTGTGTCTGTGTGTGTGTGTCTGTGTGTGTGTCTGTATGTGTCTCTGTGTGTGTGTGTGTCTGTATGTGTCTGTGTCTGTGTGTGTCTGTGTGTGTGTGTGTGTCTATGTCTGTGTGTGTGTGTCTGTGTGTGTGTCTGTATGTGTCTGTGTGTGTCTGTGTGTGTCTGTGTGTGTGTGTGTGTGTGTGTGTGTCTGTGTATCGTGTCACCCCACCCATCCAGCACTGCCCTGCCTCACCATTGGCATCCAGAGGCAGTAAGTCCGCTGCATGCAGCACCTCCACAGCCAGCCGCTGCTCGGCTGCTTCATAATGACATCGGACAGTCAGGCGCCCAAACCGGTTCTGCTCCAGAGCCCTCTGTGGGAAAGGCCAGTGGAAAAAGCCAGTGAGTGGAGCTGGGTCTCAGAGCGGGCCTGTGGGTCGACAGTGACACACACACACACACAAACACACACACACACACACACACACACACACCTGCTTGAGCTTGTCCAGGTAAAACTGCTCGATGCACTCTCGGGTGGAGCATTTGTGTAGCCGCAGCTCCTCTTCCAGCCTCTGAAAGGGAAGCTGCCACTAGTAACCCTGCTGCCTGGCAGGGCCGTCTTCACAGAGTCACCTGAGCTGCCTCGTGGCCACCTGGTCTCGCCAGCACGAGGATGCCCACTGCAGGGCAGCAGGCTGAATGTGTTCTGCAGTGAGCTCACCTTGTAGCCGCCATCCCTCAGGTTCTCCAAGGGCAGCCCCTGGCCCTCAGCATGGAAGAAACTGACCAACGCCTACAACAGGGAAAAAAAAAAGAGGAGGTTGTCAGAAGGAAGGCTAGCCTGTGCTGAAGACCTGTCGGATAAGGAAGCAATGCAAAGCCACTTCCCAAATGTGAGGTTCCTCAGACAGCCCCAGGAGGCCTAGGAAATGCCAGCACCTGAGGCCAGCCAGCTGTAGGAACAGGTATTTATTTGGGCCGTAGGGAAGAAGGGCTGCCGGCCGAACTGTGGAGCACCTGGGCAGAGGTTTACAGGGGCCGCAGGGAGAGGACTGTGGGGAGCTTCTTGTGACCTCACCTCCAGCGTGAAGTGGAAGCGCCCGTAGAAATCAGCAGAGACATCTCGGTTTGCACTCAACGCCTGCAGAATGGCCTGGAGAAGCAGCTCCCAGAGGGCCTCTAGCACCCTGGGGGGCACACCACCTGGGTGACTCCCTGGGCCGGCACCAGCCCACCTACCCCACCGCCTTGCTGGTACCTGCTCAGGTTCTCCTTCACCAGGGAGTCATTCAGCAAGGCCAGCTTCTCGTCCAGGTACTTCAGGAGTGGGGCTACAGCCTGCAGGCCACGAGTCCTCAGGACCCAGTCAAGCCGGACTTCAGCCTGCTCCCACCCCAGCCCCCCCCCACCTGCCCTCCCCCACCCCACCTCCCCTCCCCCCCCAGCATATGTACTCCCCCCTAATCCGCTCCACTCACTCACCTCATCATTCTGAATAGAGTCAGGGGACAGACTGATGTGCTGTACGTACTTCCTGATGTCCGCCACCATCTGAGAGAGGGGTGGTGCTCAGAACAAGAGTGGAGACTCAAGAATAGTCCCTACATTCGCACAGTCCCGGGCCCCACCCCTCTGCCCACCTTGGAAGTCAGGTGTGCTGTCACAGTATGGGCCTCCCGCTGAAGGTCTTCATCCAGGGCCTGTATGCAGCTGAGCAGGGGGCGGGGGAGCACTCCCTCCGGGCCAGCAGCCCCTTCCGACCACGCCAGACCTCTCAGCGCCTGCCCTGAAGCTCTGCGCACCAACTCCACGTTGTTGAGCACCACACAGAGCTGGAAAAGGGGTGGGGGTGGGTGGAGCCGCTGGGCAGCTGTCGTGGGAGTGGAGTGGAGGGCGGGGGTGGGGCGGGGGTGGGGCGGGGGCGGGGCCTCCAGCCACCTGCAGCCGCTCAGCTCACCTGTTCGCTCACTGCCTCACCGGCAGCCCCTGGCTGGGTGTCCACCTTCTTCCTCAGCAGTTCCGTGTAGAAGACGGAGGCCTCACACATGTCCTAGGACATGAGATGAGCTGGGAGCTTGGGACCCCGCCCCATCTCCGTGGTCAACTCCCCACAGATTCCCCAGCCCGCGTACCTGGCTGAGCTGAGTGCCTAGTCCCTGGGCCTGGGCAGGGTCAGGCCAAGCTAGGCGGACCCAGAGCTCCTGGATGTGACCAAGGCAGAGGCTGGCGGTGGCTGCGGAGCTGCTGTGTTTGGAAGCTGCGTCCACAGGCTCCAGCTACAAAGGCGGAAGAGGGACCGATGTTGTGGGAGAAGGGGCGCGGGGCGGGGGGGGGGGGGAGGGGGCGGCAGGAGGAGCAAGCCCAGAGTCACGTGACTGAACACACAACTCACCGTGTCTACATCCACAGCTCCCTGAAGGCGCCACTTGGCCTGGTCCCGCAGCACCTGCAGCCAGAGCTTCACAGCTGGCAGGAACGGGGTGTGGATGCCAGCCAGGGCTAGGGAGCGGCTGTCCCTGCAGGGAACACTCACTGGCTCAGAGCCCATCAAAACTCACACACCATCACCCAGAGGTCTCCAGATTCAGAGCGGAGGGGAGGCCATAGTGGTCCCAGGTATGAGGAGGGGGGGAACCCACCGTCCAGGGATGTTGCTCCAGAAGCGCTGGGTGTCTGCCAGAGTCAGATAGAGCTCAAAGAGCCCCGAGGCCACCTCTAGGTTCATCTTGGGGCTCAGCTCCTCTGTCAGTACCCACGCCTCTTCGGCCACCTGCCTCAGACGGTGGGATTAGGCCAGTTCCAAGGTAAGTCTGGGCACCCTCTTTACCGGGGACTTCTTCCCGGTTCCCAGGACCCACAGGCACCCAGGGTAAAGGACTTCCCCCCCTCCCCCTCACCAGACGTTCCAGCTGCCGGAAGGTAAGGGTGAAGAAGTCCACCTTAAGGATACTGAAAAAAAAAAAAAACATGTCTCAGCCACGTTCCGCCATCTCAAGCCAGCCCATTCTAGCCTTGTAGCAGTATCCAGGGGAAGAGCCTACCCGTGGAAGAGACTGGCGTAGACCCCGTAGCAGGACTGCAAGTCCTCGTAGACGGTGTCTGCAAGCTCAATAAGCCCCACCAGACGCTGTGGCCCTGGCTGCAAGAAAGCCAGGATTGGGGTGACCTGCGTACCCCCCCCAAAATGCCCTGTGCCTCGGGTCCATGCCATCCGGTTTCACACCTGCTCTCGAGGACTCTTGCTGTTCAGAAGCTGGTCATACCACTCCCGGTTGCCCCGCTGTAGCAGCAGCCAGTAAAGGCAACAGAGTGGATTGAAGGGAAGAGTCGTGTTAAGGGGGGCGTGCTGCGGACAGCAAGGCCTGGCAGGGGCCAAGGGAGGAAGAGGCCAAGAGGAAACCAGACACACCTTCAGGGCAGCAGCAATGTCCATGCTGAGCTCAGTCTCAAAGGGACAGATCTCAAAGGCTGGCTGGAAAAGCTGTAGCTTCTCCAGGCACCTGGTGAAGGTATCTGACTGAAGAGGCCCGCCCCAGCACCTAGGCCGCCAACCCCCAGCCTGCTAGCCCCCAGCCCCCAGCCCCCAGCCCCCAGCCCGCCAGCCCCCAGCCTGCTAGCCTCCAGCCCCCAGCCCCCAGCCTGCCAGTCCCCTGGCCCAGCTGGACCACACCCACTTCAGCAGCAGCTCCAAGCGGTACACAGCCGTGCTGTTGGTGGCAGGGAAGTAATCTCGGAGCTGGCGTAGCAACCTCAGCCCGAACTCGGAGAAGGCAGAGAAGCTGTCAGCCAGGCTCTCCTCCTGCAGGGAATGGGGTCTTCAGAGTTAGGACAGGAGCAAGGTCCAAGGCAGCTTTGTCCACAGATACTGACAAACCAGTCCCTTCTCAACTGCCCATTCCACTTTCTTTCTTTCTTTTTTTTTTTTTTGGTTTTTCGAGACAAGGTTTCTCTGTGTAGCCTTGGCCATCCTGGGCTCACTTTGTAGACCAGGCTGGCCTCGAACTCACAGCGATCCGCCTGCCTCTGCCTCCCAAGTGCTGGGATTAAAGGCGTGCGCCACCATGCCCGGCTTCCCATTCCACTTTCAACTGACACTTTCACTGCACCTATGAGCCACGGCGCCTTTATATCTCCTGTCCCCTCTGCTCCATACTGCCAGTGCCCACTTGGTCCTGCTGCTTGGACACTTGCCACTTCAGAGGCTTTGCCTTCAGCCCAGTCTGACCTTTGTGGCATCCTTCCAAGGTTACTCCATTACAATCAT
Source organism: Acomys minous (assembly GCF_964271855.1). Taxonomy (NCBI): domain Eukaryota; kingdom Metazoa; phylum Chordata; class Mammalia; order Rodentia; family Muridae; genus Acomys; species Acomys minous. The sequence continues at coordinate 39,960,054 of NC_140498.1, read as the reverse complement.
CACCTCCTTATTGCACAGCGTTCTCTCCCCCCCCCTCTCTCTTTCCCTGCCCCCCCCCAACATCACACAGACCTGCTCCTGGGGCAGTGACGCTGCCTCCTCCCAGTGTGCCTGCACATCTTCCAACAGCCCCAGCAGGTAGCCGTAGTCCAGGGTGCGTGTCTGATGGTGCCGGCTACTGACTTGCCAGTGCCTATAGGAGCCTAGGCTTGTGGTCCGCACTTGCATAACAGGCCCCACCCACAGTCCTGTTCCCCACGCCCTGCCCTCTCAGGGCCTTCTCAGGAGGCTCTACCCACAAGGGCCACCACGTCTACTCACAGCACCGCCAGCTGCAAGGGTGACAGATTGCTTTGGGCTCCATGCAGACAAAGGACTGTGGTCCCAGGCCCACTAAGCTCGCCACGCCAGCTGCTAGAATTGGGCTGGAGAAGGAAGCCAAAGGTGGGCAGAGGCCAGAGAGCCCCCCCCCCCATATCCCTGCTCTGAGCCCTTACTCTACTAGGCAGCCCAAGGGCACCCACTACCTCCTCCACACGGTGCTCAAACCGCAGCACGCGGCTGAGGAGCAACAGGTAGGACAGGAAGCCGGAGCGTCCGCGCTGGCTCATAGCAGTGTCCCTCTGGAAGGCAGAACCTAAAGTCTGTCATCAGCTCTGCCTAAGCCCGGCAGGAGGGGATGCTGCCAGGCAGGGGTGCTGATGTGGCCCCCCCCATAGTTTCCCACCTGGGTGGTGATCAGCTTGAGGACCAGGTGGCAGTCTCCCTGCACACGGGAGGCACTGGAGCGGGGTTCCAGTTTAAACCAGCGGTCAGCACCTGCCACAGGCACCTCCTGAGAAGGGCGAGGGTGGGAAGGTGGAATGCCTAGGGACCCTTCTCCCTCCCACACAGTCACAGAGGGCTAGAGTGCCGTCCAAGACCGGTAAGGACAAAGCAAAACAAACCACCCTCTGGGACCCCTGAGGGGAAGTGAATGCTGAGTGGATGCCCAGTGTGGCCTTCTGCCACTAGTCCCAAGAGAGTAGATTCTCTACGGGAGCACAGGACATTGCCACTGGAGATGCCCAAGAGCCCTGGGGCACCCCCAACCCACCCGTACCAAGCATCCTGGGGGCATCCACACACATCCCATGGCTTTGTCCCACTCTTCCCCACACACCCGGACAGGGATGTTGAGGCATCCCAGGAAGTCATCGGTATGGTCCTCTGTGGGTCCTGCTGTCCCATTTGCTCGGGCCGACTTGACAATCTGTTTGAAGTATCTGGGCACAACAGGGTAGACAGCAGCATGACGTCACTCCTGCTGGTCCTGGAGAGCTACCGACCCCTGTGGCTAAGCTGCACGTGCAGGTCTAGGGCTCTGACTCCCCTCCCCTCCCCCACCCCATACCTGCTCATGCCTTTCAGGCCAATAACTTCATTCAGCTTCCTGCAAGCCTCTGCCAGGGACACATCGTCATCGTGGTCCCTGAAGGTGGAAGATGTCTTGAGCGGGAGTTCCCAACCCAACTCTTAACTCCCCACCACCGACCGCCGCCAACGCCTTTCCAAAATAGAGGGGGGTCACCCTCCACGCCCTGCAAAGCTCGGGGTCCTCTACCAGATGTCCAGGTGCAGCTGGTCTGTGCTGACATCCTCAATTTCGCTGCAGAGAACACAGAGAAATGTCTATGAAACTCCCAGGCTCCAGCTACCCAGCATTGAGATTGGGTGATGTCCAGGAGCAACAGGTAGTAGCCCTAAGTTCCGGTTCTCCACACAGACTCCATGCTGGGCTCACATCCTGACTTCCACTCGCTACCAGCTATGTGGCCATATAGACGTGACATCTGTCTATGAGCCTCCTTTTATTCCTTTGGAAAGTGGGTGTGTTACCAGTCCCTCTTAAGAGTTGCCTGGGACAGCAATGGGTGTCCATTATCTGGGGTATGTGGCTATCCACAGGGTAGGAGCCTTACAACAGGAAGTGCTCCTTCCAGACAGGATTCAGGGTGCTGCTCTTGACCTCGGTGACCTGGATACACTTGGCAGGCAGCGGGCTGCTACGCTTGCTGCCCTTGCGGAAGCTGAAGCGCTGTTCCTTCTGCCCACTTGACTCCTGTGGGGCACTTGAAGCCGGCAGGATGCCCAGCATGCAGTATGGGTCGCTGAAGCCTGAAACAGACCAGGTGCCTCAGCCCTCATGTTCCGCACTCTCCAGGAACAGCTGCCAGGCGCTGTGAGGGTCTGCCAAATACTCACTCACCATTGGGGTCTTTAGCCAGAAGATTCTTGGCACGCATGACGGAGACTTTCAGGGCATATGTGGGGGCCTGCAGATCGAAGGGTACTGGGGATTTCACAGGTCTCGGCATGTCACAGCCTCCCACTTTCCCTGCCACCCTGGCATCCCTCCCCGCCTCACAGGGACTGCTGCTGGTCAGCCAGCACCTGCCTGGGTGGGCATAACCTCACCTTGGCCTTCTTCACACGCATGATGGCCTCCATGTGTTCCTCAGGACTGGTGGCAAACACCTGTGGGTGGTGAGGCCAGGTAAGCAGGAGACTGGGGGAAGGGCTGGGGGCTGTCCCAGGAGTCTCAAGGACTGTCCACAGGAGTGAATGAGACCTCTGCCCTAGCCCAGGAGGGGCGCTGTGCAGCTGATGCTGTGGTTCTGAGCACTCAGAGAAGTGAGCAGGTAAGGGCGTGGCACAAATGAACGAGGGAGGCAGGGACGGGATAAGTCAGAGGACAAGCCAGTGCGAAGGAAACATGTCCTCTGTCTACTACCCCCCCTTCTCTGAGTGCCAGTCTGTCCGTTTTAATCATTTCTGTGATATCTGTCTTGCACTCTCTGCCCATGTCTAACCAGGTCTCCAACCGCTCCCTATGTTCACCAAAGTGTGTGCACTTTGTGTGTCATCCAGGTGATACTAGCACCAGTGCGTGTGTGCCTACGTGTGTATGTGTGTGTGTGTGCCTGCATGTGTGTGTGTGTGTGTGTGTGTGTGTGTATGTGTGTGTGTGTGTGTATGTGTGTGTGTGTGTGTGTGTGTGTGTGTACATGGGTGCACACACACCTCAGTCTTCCCCAGGGTGAGGCAGGGTGGGTGGGGCCCGGGTAGGTGGGGCCCTGCTCACCTGCTGAAGGTAGCTTAGCAAGACCTCCTCGTCATCTACCTGGTCCGGGCCCATGGTGCCTGCTCGGTGGAGGACCGTGTACAAGGCCTCCTCATAGAGCATCTCCACCTTCCGGAAACAGACCCTGAGTTCCACAGCCCCAGCCCAGCGTCTCGGCCCCTGCTCTGCCCTTGTGTGTAACCAGCCCTCAGCCCCAGGCAGCTCCTCCCCACGACTGAGTGAGTGCTCCCCCAGCCTTAGCATCTCCCTTCTTGCTCCAATGGCACTACCTGCTGTCACCAGTCCTGGAGAAAGGAGTTGCAATCACTCCCTGGGCTTAGACACGCCTCCCCCCTACACCAATTACCTCCTCCTGGGTCAGGGCTCTCAGGCCACGGTTGGAATCCACAGGCTCGGCAGGGGCTGGGGAGCCACTGCGTAAAAGAACCTGTAAGGGTTGGAGTACCAGATGAAGGCCTGTGAAGATGGGGGCCCCTGATTTTGCAGCTGGCTGGATGGAGGTGCCCCAGGGAGATAAGAGGTTAGAGGTTTGAGTTGGGGGTCTCAGACGGAACCAGTAGCCTGTGCTGACTAACAGTCCCTAGGGCCTTCAGAAATGGAGTCCTTACCTCAGGGCATGGGAGGCCCTGTCTGCCATCCCCCTTTTTCAGAATGAGGCGCATGTGGGCGAAGAACTCCACGCCATCCCCAGGTTTCCTGGAAGAAAGCCTGGATCAGAACACGATGCCACAGAGAGAACCGATCATGGGGACAACATAGTGACCTTGGCCTTGTGTTCAGACCCCGTTGGTTTCCCTTCCCACACAACTGCATTGGCACCAGACAGCAAGTGTACAAGCCAGCTGGTAGAGGGAGGCCAGGTGTGCGTGCCCTGCAGGGTCAGCCCTAGGGTACCCACCAGGCCCCAGTGGGGGGTTCCTGTGAGTCTGTGCTTGCGCTCTCCGGTTCCTGCTCTGTCTTGCGGCGGAAGGACGGGCACACCTGCACCTGCCTGAGCACGCTGCTCTTGATGTCCAGCAAGGTTGACATGGCAGCCACCTGGAAAGAGCACATCTGTTTGTCCACTGCTCCTATCACTGCACAGGCTAACAGAGGGTAGCTAAAAGGCCCAGGGGCCTGCCACCACCCTTCCTACGTTGTGCTGGGTGTCCCTGGAGGGGCTTTATGGAGTCTGCAGCCACACTGGACAAAATGATGTAATAGCCTTTGTGTCCCTTGTACGGTGGCTTTGGGGTGTGGTAGCAGATACCCTTAGGGGTGGTAGGGGTGCCAGGCACAGAGCTGGTGCCCTATGTGAAAGTACTGCTGGGGTCTCAGTGGAGACAGGTGTGTTCCACATCCAAGGCTAGTGCCCAAGCTGAGCTCTGACCACCTAGGACAGGATGACACAATGTGTCTGTTTCCTGTCTCTTCACCAATGCCCTTGCCCAACTGGAACCAGGACAGATCCTCCCAGGCCTTCTCCACGGAGGCCAAAACATAGAGGCAGGTCTGTGACTGGCTCTTAAACCCATAAGTCCAGGGTAGGGTTGGCAGCTGTACCTGAGGGCAAGATGCCCATAAGGAAGCTGCTTTAGGATCCTTACACAAACCAATATAGCACAAGGGCCCAGTACCCACCCCCAAAGCAGAGTTTGCACCCCAGTAATCAGTAAAAAAGAAAACATGAAGCCCATGTGTCTCTTTGAGGAAGGCTGGAAGTGTTTCAGCTGCATGCCAAGCTCCCTGTCAACCAGTCCATCTAATCAGCTGCCCGCCTGTTGCTATGGCAACCAAGCCATCCTGCCGCATCCTGCCAAAGCATCCTGGTTGCCACCTCTAGGAGAATGGCCTTCTAACTGCAAATGGAGTCTAGGTCCAGGCTTACGCTGACTCCGTGGCCTCCCTCTTGCCTTCTACTCTGACCTTGAGGTTTGGGGGGGGAAGGCTCGGGACTGAACACATCTACAGCCCTGGTAGGTGCCGGGAACACCAAGGGATTACAGTGGCAGTTCTGAGACTGAATACCAGAACACCCTTCCACTTGGGGTGGCAGAGAATTCCTGCTTCTCGTGTGCTTGATTAGCCCCCAGACCCACCTACTACATCGGGAAGGAAGGTGCTGCTCACATCTGCTCATCACCTTCTGTTTAGTTTACCCTCTAGATCCCGAGTTGAAGGGTAGCGTGGCACCTAGGACTCCGCAGCCTCCCAAGCGCCCTGTTTCCATGACACTACGCACCCCACCCCCATCCCGATCCTGGTGGGGTCACACCACCACTCCTGGGCCTGGGCTTTCCCCACGCTACCGCAGGGAGGGCCCTTCTCTTTCTTGAGAAAAGCAATCCCACATCCAGGTCGGCCCTGTAACACTGCACCCGCCCCTTGGGGTCCCTATCTTGCTGGCTGTGTTAACAAGATACGTTATGGTTATAGTGTGTGCCTGCCATCCACCAGGCACGCATCTATCCAGTTTCATTAGTCCTTGCAAAGGGAGACTGTCACGTCCATTCTGTAAGGCAGGAAATGGACTCTGCAACAGGGTCTCCAGGGGCATCAGGGGATGCAGAGCTTCTGTCTGCCAGGGAGCATGTCTGCGGTGAGAGGTCCTCCGTCTTACCTCTATCCCACTATCCCCACTGGCTCAGCACTCCTTTGGTGGGCTGCATTCTGACCCCTTTGCTTCAACCCGTTCCTATCTGGTGAGACCCCAGAGCTGCAGATGCGAAGGAGGCCATGCTACTCTGCACCCCGAGGGGAAGACTCCCCCCAAACCTCCTTCCAGATGTGGAGGCCCAGTAAGCTTTCACCACACGTAGCCAGTCCTGAGATCCCGAGTGGTCATGTGTCATAGGCCCAGCTTCCACCCCCCCCCCCCAACTAAAAAGAGAGCCGCTCTCCCTGAACACCCAGCCAGGAAAGCAGCCACTTCTTGAGCTGTTGCCAAGGCAACCACCAGCTGCATCTATCCGTGACGGGGGGGGGGGGGGGGGCACGGGGCTCGCAGTCCCAGAGACAAATGTGACGCAGAAGCAAAGTAACCTGACAGTACAGGAGCTAAGGGGTGCACCCCTGCTCTGCCTCAAACAAAGAAGCAGGTGTGGGCTTGGGAACTTGGCCAGGGACCAGCAGGCAATATCCTGGGACCCAAGGCTCTGCTGTGCAAACACTATATTTTCCTGGGGTGTCCTGAGCTTGTGTTCATCTGTGCCCCCCGACCCTGAGTCTGTTGCTAGGATGAGGCCAACAGCAGTATCGGTCTCCATAAGAGGTGGCTCATGCTGGTGCCCAGAAACAGCTCTGGTCCCCATGGAAACCTCGGCAGCTGTTAACTTCTCTGACCCAACAGTCCAGGCCCTGAGAAACACCTGTCAAACAGGCCTCACTGTGCCCAGCAAGGGACCTCATCATTCACCTCTACCATCATAAACCTGCATGTGTTTGACTTCTTGCCCACGGATTTCTAGAAACCTCAGTCTGTAGAGGACAGGAGTGAACTAAGTGCAGAGATGCCCCGAAGGCCCGCTTTCCATCCCAGCCTCTCTGGTAGGCACAGCTCAGACACTGTCCTGTAGTTTACTGTCCCTCCTTGGATGAGCTTGGATGTGCCCACAGCCCTGCTCACACCCAGTCACTAGGGCCAGAGTCATAGCTCCCAACTGCCTACCAAGCCAAGGAAGGATCAGCCAGCAAGAACTCGCCATATGAACTGGGGGGGCGGGGGGCTGAGCCAAAGCTACAGGCACCTCATTGCCAGTCTGGGCCTGGGCAAGTGGTGCAGAGGTAGGGTTTAATCCAGGACCTTCACCCCAAGCTGTTTGAAGATCTGTGGCTGTGAGGTAGAGAATTTAAGGGCAGCTAAGCAGAGGGTTGGAGGTGGGGGGGGGTCTTCCTAGGCTCCTAGCTCATAACAAACACTAGAGTGCTTCTCTGGAAACTGGGACAGATTAATGTGGTAGGGTAGCTTCCCGGTGACCTCTTATTTGGTCTCCTTTGCTTTTTTTCCCTCTCTTCCTGGCCAATCCCCACCCAGGTCTTCCTGAATTCTCCACTTCAGCTCCTCAGGTGGCCAAGGACAGGTCATCTGGTCTACCTGAGCTTGGGAGCTCAGCCCTTCCCGATTCACAGGGAGGGAGCCGGGCATCTGCACTTTGGTCTCAGAGGTCAGCAGCAGGTGGGTGCTCGCTCTCCATGCCCCACAGATGGGAACTGGTGCACTCTTCCCAGGAGCCTTATCTGCTACTTACCTGTCTCTGTTGAGCTGCTCCTGAGCCGCTGCTTTTGGTGGTGGTGGTGGTGGGGATTGTGGTTACTCTCCCCAGAACTACTGGGGTTTCTCCCCCTGGAAGGCAGCAGGTGTGTGTGTGGGGTGGGGTGGGTGTGGGAGCTGCTCTGGTCTCTCTCTCTCTCTCTCTCTCTCTCTCTCTCTCTCTCTCTCTCTCTCTCTCTCTCTCCCCCTACCCCCGTCTCTCTGTCTCTCTTTGTCTCTGTCTCTCTGTCTGTCTGTCTGTCTGTCTGTCTGTCTCTCTCTCTCTCTCTCTCTCTCTCTCTCTCTCTCTCTCTCTCTCTCTCTCTCTCTCACACACACACACACACACACACACACACACACACACACACGCAATCAGACCCCAGACCAAATGGTGGGGCCCATATTCCTGGGCAATCAGGGAGGAACACGGCTCACCCTGGCAGGGATTTCAGGTTAGTGAGGGCACAGATCTCACGATGGTCGTAGGAAAGTGGGAGGGACACCGGGCACTGTGGGCCGGTTTCCTCCCGCTAACTTAGTGGGATGCAACCTGCTAGGAAGGCTTCCGAGAAGCCCCGCGGGGCGTCTCCGAAGTCCCCAGCTCCGCTCCAGTCAGCGGCCTCTACTAGAAAGAGTGGTTGTAGTCAGGTGGCCCTGCAGCGGCGGCGACCCTGGGAACTGAGGTTGCAGGTGCGCACTCTCTGGGGCGTGAGGTCCGGCCTTTCAACCCTCCCCGGCGGCGTTCTGCAGTGAGGACTCCCCACCCCGGTTCCGCGCGCCCTCTACTGCGCTCAGAGCCTAGAACGCGGGCCGTGCGACCCGCCCCCTCTGAGCACGCGCTGCCTCAGTTTGCCCAGAGCCTCAGTTTCCCGTTGCCACTGACGCCAGCAATTCCCGTGCTCCGTTGGGAGTGAAGCGCAGAAGCCAAGGGGCCGGAGCCCAAGGGGTCGGTCGCCTCTGTCCGTCTGCCTAGGGTGGAAGGCAGGTTAAGCCCCGACGGCAGTCTGACGGCAGCAGGCAGGAGTTAACAGCACTCACCGTGGACAGGGGTTCGACCACAGGGTCTGGGGTCCCTGCTGGCGTCGCTATCGCACTGGCTGGGGACACCGAGGCACAGCGACCGACCGCTAGCAGCAGCGCGCGCTGGAGACTGAGCACTGCAGAGCGGGCGCGGCGGGCGGGGGGCGCGGGCGGGCGGAGGCGGGGCCTGGCCTCGTTTGCTGGTCAGAGGTTCCAGCCCTGCCCGCCCCTACCCTGCGTTTCTGGGGTCCGGAGGAGGGGGTCCTTGCCCGCCAGGTGCGGGCTAGAGAAAGACCCTGTTCTGGGTGCAGGGTTCAGTAACCCACAGGTGGGTGCAGACAGGGGCGCTGCGTTGGATCTCGCCTGGCTGTGCTAGCCCCCCCTCCTGCCCCAAGGGAGGAGGCTGTCGCGGGGTCTCCTTCCCAGGGCTGCAGGGAAGCTACAGTCGCCCAAAGGAAACACGAAGTGCCTGGCTTTCTTGAAGTGCTGCTGTACAGCCATATCCAAAGCTGTGCCTCTCAGTACGGCCTGGAGCTGCTCTCTTCCAGGGAAGTCAGCTCTGGCATTAACCTGGGCTATCTCATGACGTCACTGTTATCTGTGAAGGCTGGAATTAAGCCGCAGAAGCTGGATCCTTGTGTTCCCAGCCCACTTCATCCCCAGGCCTCCTCCTCACTTCAACCTCCACCACTTGAGCAGAGTGATGGTCACCTGGAGGTTTGTTAAATGTGCTAGCACTGAGCCAGGTGTCCGTGGCGCACGCCTTTAATCCCAGCACTCGGGAGGCAGAGGCAGGAGGATCCCTGTGAGTTCGAGGCCAGCCTGGTCTAACAAAGTGAATAGGACAGCCAAGGCTACACAGAGAAACCCTGTCTCAAAAACAAAACAAACAAACAAACAAACAAACAAGTACTAGCTCTGAAACTAGGGCAGAGGGCGCATTTCTGACAGGGTGCTACCTCAGCATCCATGGAGAACTTCCGAGTTGTTCTTGGTTGTTCCAGGGCCCCTGAGGACCAACGCTGACTTCGATGGGATACCACTGGCCACATTGCTTCTGGGTTGTCCCACTTTGGTGTTTATCCCAAAGGTCTCAGCCTTCTCTCTCTCTCTCTCTCTCTCTCTCTCTCTCTCTCTCTCTCTCTCTCTCTCTCTCACACACACACACACACACACACACACATCTGTTTGTTTGTATTCAGGGTTTCTCCGTGTAGTCCTGCCTGTCCTGGAACTATGTAGACCAGGCTAGCCTTGAACATAGAGAGTCACCTGTCTCTGCCTCCCTAGTGCTGGGATTAAAGGTGAGCTCCACCACCTCCCTACTCAGAGGTCTCATTATTATGGGAAGGACTCGATCCAATGTGAAGACCAGGCATGCAGGTCTGAAAATCCTCTACCTCAGATTGTAGCAAAGACCATCTCCTCTGCTGAGACAAAGCTGGAACAGGCCTCCAAAAGAGTGCTGGGCAGGGGCCAGTGTTCCTCATTACTGGGAATCTGGGAGGAAACATCTGGGAGACAACAGCCTGGCCATAGTACTTTATCCCAGGGATCATTCAGTGAGGTGGATGTGGCCACCTGTCTGTATCCCAGTTTGCATCCTACACCCATCACTCTGTCCTATTATGTATGTATGTATGTGTTTGTATGTATGTATGTATGTTTGTATGTATGCATTTATATATATGTTTAAAGATTTACTTATTTATTTTATGTATATGTGTGCTCTGTTTTCATGCACAACAGATTCTATTACAGATTGTTCTGAGCCACCATGTGGTTGCTGGGAATTGAACTCAGGACCTCTGGAAGAGCAGCCAGTGCTCTTAGCTGCTGAGCCACCTCCCCAGCCCCCACCCATCACCATGAAGACAGGAGACAACAGAATATTGTCCTGCAGAACGCTCAGTTCCCAGAGTCAACCTCCAGCTTAGCCAGACAAAAGAAATAAAAGATGAACCCACTCAGGGCATGGTGGCGCACGCCTTTAATCCCAGCACTTGGGAGGTAGAGGCACTCGGATCGCTGTGAGTTCGAGGCCAGCCTGGTCTACAAAATGAGTCCAGGACAGCCAAGGCTACACAGAGAAGCCCTGTCTCGAAAAACCAAAACCAAAACCAAAAAAAAAAAAAAAAAAAAAAAAAAAGACAAACCACTGCCAGGACAAAGATGTCAGATGGGCAAGGGAGGGGTCCTGGGCTCTGTGCCCTATACTGTCCCTCTATAGGGGATAGAAGTTGGAGTGAGGCCGCTGACCCTTCTTTCTCCCAGGGTCTGGAATTGATAGGTCCACTAGTACAGTCTTGCGTCAGGTTCTGCCAACCTGTTGGAACAAATGCAGTCTGGTTGCCATGGTGATGGTAATGGCTTTGGGGTAAAAGGATGAGCTAGAGGCTGCTGTAAACAGGAAGTGGGGGGGGACCCACTGCAGGGGCTCTAGCCTCTGAGACTGGGTTGGGTGAGATTTGCTCCATCTTTGATAGGAAGCTGAGACCAAACATGGAAAGAGCCTTTGAGTCACATAGCAACAGACTGGGTCCCAAACGTAGCCCTAAGATTCTAGTTTTCCCTGGGCTCCTCCCTCCACAGACCTTAAGTGTGTGTGTGTGTGGGGGGGATTGAATGACAACCCATTGGTGACTCATGCTGTCATCTTTCTTGACTCATTCTAAGGCCGTCATGGATCAGAGCTGTGGTCCTGCTCACCTGTGCACACCGCTCCTTTGCTGAGAGCCCTGGCTGCCCTCATCTGTGATGGGGATGGCAGCTGACCCTGGACTGCTGGTGAGCTCAGCCCGAACCTGAGCCACGCTCCTCCTACCTCAGGGAAAAGCAGGCTGGCCGGAGAGGGCACACAGGGTCAGAGACCAGGGGCTTTGGTTTCAGTTCCACTTTTCCTGAGGTCGGCCAGAATCCATCCCCTAGCTGAAGAGAAGTGGCTTTCGGGGCGTGTGTGGCTCAGGATAGCCTTCCGCCTGAGAAGCTGGTCCTTAAGCTGCAGTTCACACCAAGTAGTTTGTGACCATCCTGCAGCACTATCCAGACACCTGGAGCCAGCTTAGGTCTGGGCGCTACGGCAAATGAGGTTTTTTGTTTTGTTTTGTTTTTTCTCTGTAGCATTGTCTGTCCTGGACTCATTTTGTAGACCAGGCTGGCTTCAAACTCACAGTGATCCGCCTGCCTGTCTCTGCTGAGATTACAGGCATATGCCACTGAGCCCAGCTTTTGTTTTTTTTTTTACCGCGCCCCACCCCCACCCCGAATAAAAGCCCACCATCACCACCACCACCATCACCGCTACCACCACCAACAACCAGGTTTTCATGTAACTCAGGTTGGCCTCAAACCTCAAATTTGCTAGGAGGCCATGGTTAACTTGGACTTTCTGATCTTTCTGCCTCCACTACTCAAGTGCTGGAATTACAGGCACGTGCTGCCATTCTGGTTTTATGCAGGTGTGGGGACTGAACCCAGGGCTTTGTGCCTGCTAGGCCAGCATTCTGCCCGCCATGAAACATCCCCAGCGTCACATGCTTTTGTTTGTGGGGGCTGGCTGGAGGGGAGGCAAAGCAAACAGGTCCCGGACAGGGTGCCGCCAAGAGTATTTGGTGGCTCGGGGGTGGGGGGTGGGACGGGACGGGGACACGGGACAAGTTCTTGGCACCTGTCCTAATTATCAGTGAGGGGTAGTGTGCCAGGGCCTGTTTTCCATCGTGGCCATCACTATAGTCAATGGCTGAGTGGAGACAAAGGGTATGCACTCAGGAGACAGCTGGACGTGTGTTGTGTACCTGTTGCATATGTGCCCATCTCTCTCGTCAGAACCTGGGCTTGGAGGCATTTTCCTCCTCAGCTCTGCCAGCCCCTTCCAGAGACAGGAGCCCCTGGAGAGATGAGAACGTACTTTTTTGTTTTTCGAGACAGGGTTTCTCTGTGTAGCCTTGGCTGTCCTGGACTCGCTTTGTAGACCAGGCTGGCCTTGAACTCACAGCAATCCACCTGTCTCTGCCTCCCGAGTGCTGGGATTAAAGGCGTGCGCCACCACAGCCTGCCTGGGATGAGGACCCAGATGAGCTGGCCTGGGCAGGCAGGGGTCTGGATGGACAAGCCCAGACTCCCTTTTTATCCCCCCTTTTCCCCCAAGAGTTGAGCTTTGGCCTGCAGGTCAGGCCAGGGACACATGGTGGCCCAAGTCCTGAGACCCCCACCAGGCTCAGTGTCTCCTCAGAGGCACTTGGAGTATCTGGAGGCCTCTAACAGTCTCAAGAGCTACCGAATGCCTCTATTCCCAACTCAGTGTCCAGGTCAGGTGGGACAGGTGCCCCAACCCATCATTTTTTCAGTGTTCTCTGCTGCAATTGTTTCAAATCTGTTCAAGTAGGTCCAAGTCAGTACTGGGCCCTGACAACCTCAAATGGTATACCAGGCCCATTGGGGACTTTGCTGGATTGCCAAGCATCCTTGGGCTTCCTCTGTGGTTGGATGGTCCAGAAAGGCCAGGGGGGGCAATAAGCTCCAAACCATCACTGCTGCAGACGGTAGTGGCTAGGTCTTCTGGCTGGTGGTGGAGCTTGATACACGAAGGTGGTGCTGGATAGCCTTATGTCAACTTAATATAAGCTAAAGTCATCTGAGGGGAGGGAACACCAATTAAGATAATGTCTCCCTAAGATCGGGCTGCAGGCAAGCCTATAGGGCATTTTCTTAACTAGTGACTGAGAGGTAAGGGCCTAACCCATTGCGACTGGGGACACTCCTAGGTTCTATAAGGAAGCTGCCCGAGCAAGCCGTGGGGAGCCGGTCAGTAAGCAGCACCCTCCATGGCTTCTGCATCAGCTCCTGTGTCCAGGTTCCTGCCCTGTCTGAATTCCTTAGAAGATGAACAGTGATGTTAAGTGTAAACCAAATACATCTTTTCCTCCCCAACTTGCTCTTTGGACATGGTGTTTTGCTGCAGCAATAGAAACCCCAAGACAAAGGGCACGGTGTGTTCATGGACAGAGGACAACGCCCAAGCTCCAGGGAGCTACTTGGGAATCAGCTTTTTGCACCCATTTTGCACCTGATGGGCATGGCTAGTTCTGAACACTGGCATTCTTGGAGCCCTGTCAAAGATTAAAAAAACAAACAAACCTGTGTGCGCACCCATTTGTCTGTGTGGGCACCTCTGACAACCAGAAGAGGGCATTGGATCCTTTGGAGCTTGAGCCATTATAGAATGGCTTTACCAATTCCATTCCTCTGCTCTTTCTCACTGAGCCCTCTCTCTCCAGCCCACCGCAGCCTCCACCTCCACCAGGGGCCCCCTCCCCCTCAAGGAGCACTCCCTTTGATGCCTGTCAGTAAAATTCCCCTTACCAAGACGACCCACCCAGGGACCAGGCTCCCAGGCTTTATCAGGCGCTGGCTGGGGGGATGCTGGCAAGATGTGGCCACTCAGGGTGTGGTACTGGCTGCACATGGGTAACGAGGACTGGAAGAGAGGAGGCGGCAAGGAAGAGGAAGCAAAGGACACAAGCCGAGGGCTGCAGTTTGTGGAAATGTTTTAATTAGAGGATTTGCAGATACAGTGGTTAATCTGTTGCCCACAATTCCTTACCAATGAGGCCTCATGCTGGGACACCCTCCTCCCCACCAGCTTAACACAGGATGGTCATACGTTCTCGGGTTACAAGATTCACGGCTCTGGTGATTCAAGGACTGTGGTACAGAAGGAACATTTCATAGCTGGAGTCACTACAGTTTGCTAGAAACATCAGTTACTTTAGAATACTTTAACTATAAAATATATTGAATTTCCATATATTAACCATATACATGTGTACCTATTACTAAATGTAGTCAGTTGTTACAAAATAAGACATTCTCAGAGCAGGCTACACACACACGCCTGCCTGCACTCCCCAGCTGAGGCCCTGTGCCACCAACTCCAAGTGTCCATCCACACTTAGCTTTGGACTGGACTCGTGGCTCAACATACCCACAAGGCACTGGCCACCCCAGCACAAGCCCCTCCAACTTCAGAGTGTAGCCCTCCCTTGCTTGGTCCCTGAACCTGAGCCACTGTTGACTGCTTCCCATGTCAAGGGTCTCGCAGGAACGAGTCTGATGAAGACTGATCCCTGGCTATGTCCACTGCACCCTCCCTGTGCTCTGTAAGCCCCAAGATCACAGACCCAGCCTGGCCCAGGCAGGGGCTACAGACCAGACCAGCTCCAGCAAGCAGAGTATGTGGACAGTGTGGTACCTGAGGTCATCCTGTGCCGAGGCCACACCCAGGCTGGTCCCCTGGACGGAAGGGTAGGGTCCAATGCAGGCCAGGAGGTGCAGGAGCTGTACTCAGGTGCTTTAGAGGAAGGACCTGCTGTCTGCCAGGGCCGGTGGCAGGGCTGCCTCCTCCAGGGTGCAAGGGCAGGACATCAAAAGGCCTGAAGCCGGCTATCAGGGCCCAGTGGGGCACACAGTACAGCTAACAGGCAGGGAGATCAATGCAGGCCCCTGTGTCCTTAGCCCTCACTTGGCCTCAGCCTTGCTCTGGATCAGCCAGTTTTTCACCCTGCTGGGTTCACGAAGGCTGGATTCGGATTTGACTTCATGTGGGTCTCAAGCCGCTTGGTACCTTAAGGCCCGAAGACCCCAGGTGGGGAGAACAGAACACACCTCTGTACATAGTCCTATTTACAAAGAACCAGATGAAGGTGGAGCTGCATGGGCCTGGGCACATCCCTAGCAGAAGCTGTGAGAACTCCTAGGTGCTGTTCCTTGGGCTCAGCCTTGGTGCCTGGTAAGGGCTGCAGCCATGCGAGGAGGGCCAGACATACTGAGGTACCTCCTCACATTTTAATGATGATAATGCAACAAAAACCTTTATATAAACAGTTTATTTACTCTAAACAGCAACACAGACAAAACGCCATATAAACACAAAGGAAGTGGTGCAGAATGGAGGAGATGCTGGCCAACTTTGGATCTGAGGCTCATAAGCAACAGCCCAGGTTTCTGAGAAGGATGAGGGCGGGGAGGGAGGGACAGTGTGGTTCTGTCATAGTCAGCTGGAGGCCAGAGCTCTGACCAGTGGGAAGCATGCCTGCATCCGAGCGCAAAGAAACTAGCTCCTAGGGGCTTACCAAGTACAAAAGTTTATCATTTTACAGCAGTTGAAATACTGACATCAATATTAAAATAAAAGCAAGTTTTACATAACAATCAAAAATACAAAAGACTGAAGGAAGAGACCCTGTATGAAAAACCGGGGCAATTCAGCGAATTGAGACTGTATATGCCAATGGCGGAAATGGAAAATGGCGCCCGCTCAACCCTCCCAGGCGACTAGTAACTGTTAGATCTGCAAAAGGTTGTAAACAAGTTCTTGCCAAGCCAATCCCTTCCTCGTCATGGAGCCACAGGGCCGCTGCTTATGAGGGGGCAAACTTCTTCGCTTGTGCTCGAACCCTTTTCTCATATTCCACTCTGTTTTGGCTGAGGAGGTCAAGAGAGAAGAGAGTTAGACAGGGTGGTAACATGGCCTGCTGACTGAGCTGGAGACCCCACCCAGTGCCCGCCCAGGGGCAGGGAGGCAAAGTGGTTGCACCAGGTGGCCACTGTGACAGGAGAGGGGCAGCAACTTTCACTGAGTTTTTGTGTCACCTCAACTTCTGAGCGACAGAACATAGACTACCACGTGGAAGAAAGAGCGGCCTTGGCTTCCTGTGCCACGTCTAGCTTTTTGTTGGGAGTCAGGGTCTCGTTTGCTGCTGAGGCTAGAGTACACTCCCACTACTGACTACTAAGTGCATCATCACTGGGAAACCACATCAATGATGAACGCACTGCATCACAGCCTGGACACATCTGCCAATGCAGCTGGTCACACAAGTGCGCATCTCCATCTAGCAAGCCCAGCAAGCCCAGACCTCATCAGCCATGAGACAGAGCTATGAACAGGAGAACAGCCCACGGGCACCAGGTTTTGTTCAGTTCTGATAATAGGTCAGAGTGTATGTGGGCTTTCAGTATGGAAGTCATGAACAACTGTTGAGACTTCAGACCTAGGCCGACCTGCACTGTCCATGTGAACAGAAAATGGATGCAAGGGACCATGTCCTTGAGGACCAATAGGAACAAGAAGACATTTACAGGCTGGGATCCTTAGGGGTCTCACTGAAGAGCCCTGGCACAGCATGAGCTGCTACATGCCAGTGAACTTACCAACTGTCCCTAGAGCAAGCCTAAGGCCAAGCTGCCTGGCCCCAGGGTTTATAAGAGAGTAGTCGAGGTGCAAATGACAGGTTCTTGTGCCAAGGTCACCCCAGAAAGGTCCAGGACCAGAACCTAAGCAGGAAGGACATTAATACTTAAAAGCATAAGCTAGTCCTGGGAGAGGGCTGCCATTACCATGGAACAGCAACCCAGCCCTCACCCAGGAGCATTGTTAGTCACCAAGCAAGGACATGACAGCAAGGCACCAGCCACTCCAGAAGGAAGGACATGAAGCCTCTATACATTCAGTGAAAAACAACCACAGAAAGCAGAGCAGGAACAGAGCCCACGTTAGCCAACCGTGAACAGAACTGGAACTCAGGCACAGTGCACTAGGAAGCACCCCACAGATAGAGGCTCCAGCAGGCTGGCAAGAGCACACCAGCTTCACGCGCTGCACAAGCCCTGCGCAGTCACTTCTGCCAGGAGCCACGCAGGCCAGCCACAGCAGAGGCGACACTGGAGGAATCTGCCACAGCACCTTACACACGGGTCAGGCCCAGAGGAGCCTGGGGCACAGGCGGTCGGCACACAGCAGGCACGGCACTGTGGGTGTAAGCTACAGTCCCAAGGAGCTAGGGACAGACTTTAGACAGGCCTGCCACGGCCACAGAGAGGGCAGCACACAAGCACCAAGGTTGGGCATGCACCCAGCCTTCCTCTGGCTCCTTCCCTGAAGACACAGTGCACACCCACTCCTTCCTCTCCTGTCTAGTTCTTGGGAAGGACAGACAGTGGTGTAACAGAGCTCCCCAGGACACAGAGACGCCTGAGACTCTGCCCAGAGGACTTTGCTCTACTCCCAGTGTGAGTAGAGGGTTGGTAGACACAAAGGCAGAGTAGTGGGGTCAAAGTCCCTGCAACGGGACTAACCTTAGGCATTCCAGCTAGACTAATTTCAGTCCTTGCCTAGCTCTGCAGGACCCTGGCAGACAGCAGATGACACATACATAACATGTTAAGTCCAGCGTTGTCAGTTCGCATTCTGGTGTCATTCTAACTCAGAAGCAGAGCATTCTGTGTGACTCCATGGAAGGCACCAGACTCCCAACCTACTTTATAATGGCCCTATCCACTAGCCCAAAGGAAGGAGGGAAGGAGGGAGGGAACGTGTGTGTGTGCTTATGTCCAGGACACTAACAGGACCTATTTTGAGTGTTTTCTTTTATGTCTACAACACTTGTTCAACTGTCAAATTCTAACCAATCATATGATGTCATCCTTCCTCAGCAGATGCAAAAAGAGCCAAGAGCACTCTACTAGCAAGGCTGTGTTATGTATGATGCAACAGGCCACATCTGCTTATAACACTGACCACACAACACTACAAAGCAGTCCATCAGCACCCACGTATCACCTGTCCTATACCTGCCATCTTACCTCACATATGCTCTGGTTCCCTGCTCTCACTCAGGGTAAGCTCCTTGTACACATAGTTCTGTTGCTGATAGGTCAGACACGAAGTTTCCTTGATGGCTCTCTGACCACACCCCATGGTCACCTGTGAGGTGCTGCCACCCAGTGGGAATTTGCACCTCCTCCTCAGGGCCTCCCTCCCAGCTATTAAGCCCCTATCTGGCAGGTGGTCAGCCTGCACATCCAGGAAAGGAGCGTTAGCCAGCTGGCAGTTGCTACTAACCAGTAAATTGTGTAGGCCTCTGCTTGAGCTGGGTCTTGAATATTTGGTTCATTTAGAAGTTCTTGTATTCCTAATAAGATCTGTAGGAGAAACAAAAACGATCAGCAAACATTGATGGGGCTTGGGGGTCTGAAGGTGGCCTTGGCTCATGTGACTAAGACAAACCCATGGCAGGGTGGCCAGCTGTCATCCATACCTGTTTGATCGTGATCGCTGGCCTCCAGTCCTTGTCTTCCTCCAGGATGGACAGGCACACTGTGCCAGAAGGGTACACATTTGGATGAAACAGTGGTGGCTCAAATTTACCTGGAGGACAGGGAGGGAAAGGGATACTTTTGGAGGCAGATGCTGCCCCACCTCCACCCCATTCTGCTCTTTTCTGTCACCAGAGCACCTTCAAAAGAAACAAACTCTCAATAGCAGAGGGGCCAGAAAGAGAAAGGTGAGCATACACCTTTCCCTCCTGAGGAGCTAAGCCTCCATACAGCAGACAACTCTGCCTTGAGGAACCTGGAGCAGCCAGAAGAGACCATGGCCAGGAGCTGGGTCAATTGAGCCTATGACCTCCTCCCATGTCCACAGTAAGAGGGGACAAACGTTTAAGGCTAGAGGGAACAGGCCAGTATAAACACCCCAAAGACCACTTAAGTGTGTGCATCACTTCACAACATAGCTTTAAACACACCACATTTCTTTTTTTTTTTTTTTTTGGTTTTTGTTTTTCAAGACAGGGTTTCTCTGTGTAGCCTTGGCTGTCCTGGACTCACTTTGTAGACCAGACTGGCCTCGAACTCACAGAGATCCGCCTGCCTCTGCCTCCTCAGTGCTGGATTAAAGATGTGTGTCACCACACCTGGCACACATTTCTTTATAGCAGCAGAAAAATCTGCTATGATCAGCCCCACTCAGGTACTGTTCCACAGCTGAATTCCTTGTAGTGCAAACAAACAGGCCAGGCAGCTGTGGTGGCATACACCTATATCACCTACTCTCTGCAGGCTAGGTAGGAAGATTATTGAGTTGAAGCCAGCCTAGGCCTCTCCTGAATCTTTTTTGTTTTTTAAAAAGGGTGGGTGTTAGAGAAATGGCTTAAAGGCTAAGAACACTAACTGTGCTTCCAGAGGCTCTGGGTTCAAGCACCAGAACCCCAATGAAGATTCATAACTGTTCCTGCCCTGGGAAGTTAGTTTCTTTCTTTCTTTTCCATTTTGGTTTTTCAAGACAGGGTTTCTCTGTATAGCCTTGGCTGTCTGCCTTGGACTCAGAGATCAACAAGAAAGTGGGATATAGCTCAGTGATGGAACATTTGCCTAGCACCTGTGAGGCTCTGGGTTCAATCTAATGCACCACAAAAATAAAACAAAATTAGTGAAGAAAGATGAGACAAGAATGAACACCAGCATCAATGTCAAAAGCCCACAGAAAACTCCCTAAGTGTTCTGCACAAGTCTCTGTCCAGCCAGAGTTGCTGTAGTTACTGCATGCCACTCCACGCCAAGCTGTGAGAAAGAACTCATGTGACTTGTGCCACAAGTACACTGATAGCAAATACAGAGGGTCGTGGGTGTCACATCCCACACTAACACCACCAGGTTCTCCAGTTCAACGATCTCTCAATTGGGCCAGGCCTCCAGGGTCCCAATTACTATTATTTTTAAACCACTGAGGGGTGATGGTACACACTGCTAATTCCTGTACTTGGTAGGCGGTGGCAGGCAGATCTCAAGTTAGAGGCCAGTTTGTTCTGCAGAGTGAGCTCCAGGACAGTCAGGGCTACACAGAGAAACCCTGTCTCACCTGCCTCAAATAAAAATCCTTTGTTTTAAATGCATGTGGGTATTTTGCCTGCATGTATTTTTGTGGATCATGCATGTGAAAGCCCCATGGAAACCTAGGACAGGAATCACAGCTAGTTGTGAGCTGTCATAGGATGCTAAAACCCAACCTTGGTCCTCTAGAAAAACAGTTAGTGTTCTAAACCTGCGCCAACACTTCAGTTTCTGACAGCTGCTTTAAAGCTTGGCTAACCTCATATCCCTTACTGATCGGAGAAATGCATGCACTGTGTTCTCAACACAGGCCTTCTCCTGCAGGCATCTTTCCTAATTCCAGGCCTATCTCTTTGTTCTTTTAATTGCACTTTTCAACAAACACACATTTATTTATTTTCTACCAATGATAACACACATGTGAGTCTCAGCTGGTCTCTGCTGGTCCCCTTTGCTTTTGGCCTCACTCATCAGTAGCAACTGCTCTGAGCTGCACGATCAAGCATCAAGGAGTCTACCATCTTGCTGTCTGGGGATTTCTATGCTGTATCTTGCTTCCCCTTATTCTTGATTATTTCTCATGCTACTACAAATGCACCCTGCCTTGCCTTTGTGAATGTGTGCAGGCATGTCTACTAGTCAGTTCTAGAGTAGTAGCATATATTTTCCAGAGAAATAACAGCCTTCACACCCAAGTGCCCAGCTCTTGGTTGCACGAGCCTTCTTTTTTTTTTTTCTTTCCCGAGACAGGGTTTCTCTGTGTAGCCTTGGCTGTCCTAGACTCACTTTGTAGACTAGGCTGGCCTTGAACTCAGAGCGATCCGCTTGCCTCTGCCTCCCGAGTGCTGGGATTAAAGGCGTGCGCCACCACGCCCGGCAAGCCTTCCTTTTTTAGCAAGGGTCTACTCTCGTTCATGGCTGCCTGCCTCCTTGGTAACCTATAAGAGCCTGAGAAACAGTGAGGTGTACTCTGCTCCTGCATCTCTCTCACTAGCTGGTGTCTTCTGACTGACTTAACTCCAGGGCCACATGGAGAGCCACTCTCTGTGGTCAGCAGCTCTTATATTTCCTCCACCTCAGGAACCTCCTCCAAAGCTGCCCTGCTCCCCATGCACTTGGCCGAGCTGAACATACAGGCTGTGACAAAGGAGACTGCCCTTACATCCACCAGCAAGCTCTGGTCATTTTATCCCATATCAAACTGTGGTAGAGTACGGCCTCTTCTGGACTATCCACTCTGCTTCGTGGTCTGCTCGTCTGTCTTTGCGCTGATCCCATAACATCTAACCATGCCTTGGTAACTGGCTGCTGACAGTGGTCTACCCATCTCAGGGGTCTGGCCACTCTCTCTATACTGGGTCTCCATCTGAGTCTCATGGGCACTGGAACTTCAAGGGATCGACTACCCCTGCCCTTTGCACCTCCACACATACTTTAGGGCCTGCTTGACTGGGACACCCTGTGGCATTTGCACACCAGCTAGGAGGACGGCCATCTTCCCACATGATTGCTGAGGCTGCCCTGGTTTCTTAGAAATGCCCATGGTTTCCAGTGTATAAGACTTTCCTTCCAGAGTATTTGGTACTACTGTGAATAGCTTAGTTTTCAAACTTGCATGTGCTACAATCAATTTCTTCATGTTCATGTTTTTCCTTGTAAGTAGCTGCATCTTGGTTTTCCTTGCTGGCTTTGAGAGACTTCTTGCTTCATTGCATTTGCATCACATGAAAGCCACGAGACAAGCAACCGTGTCTGTCTCTAGTTTAGATATCCACTCCTTAGTTAATAGCACAGCTGGGCACAGTGGCACGTGTCTATAATCCCAGCACCCGGGGAAGCAGAGGCAGGTGAACCTCTGTGAGTTCGAGGCCAGCCTGGTCTACAAAGTGAGTGGAGGACAGCCAGGACTACACAGAGAAACACTGTCTCAAAAACAAACAAAACAGAAAGCACTAATCATAGTATGGCAAAAACAAACAAACAAACAAACAAACCCCTCAGACAGACAAATTGACCCCAAATAGATCAAGAAGGACTCCACCCAGTGGTTCCCACTAAGCTGTGTTCAAGTACTCCCAGTGGGGCTACTTCAACGGGCAGCATCTCTATTTACAAACCAGTTGTAAAAGCTCAGACCTGGTCTTACTGGGCAGGTGGTTGGGGGGGCACTGCACCCTACACAAGTTCTGCTGAGGCGCACTGAGGTCACACACAGTCCAGCCTTCTCTTTTAACCCACAGGCCTGAGGGCATGTCATTCAGGCTGCAGAGTCTCTCACTGGGATGCTGTACACGAACAACAACAAGCAGAACGCAGCAGACCAGAATCAGTGAGTCTTCTCTCTCACTTAGTGCTTTGAATTGAGCTCAGGAGCTGATGTATGCTAACTACTGGGCTAACCTAGGGGGCGCTCCTACTCCGCAGTGGCACCTATGAATCTGACATTCAGGGCTCTCTCTCTCTGCCACATGTGGCACTTCCTGATTGGCTGGAATTAGAGAGCCAAGTCATCAGAACTGCCTTTATCCCAGGACTTCCACCTGCCTGCGGGGCGGAGCATCCATAAACATGGCTCCTGAAGGGAGGCTGTGGGAAGTGGACTGCAGGCTCTCTGCAGAACTTACATTTTGGTGGCGAGGACGGATAGTCATCTTTGAAAAGCATCCGTAGCTTGAACAAGCCTCCTTCCCATGGAGTCTGTGGGGAGGGAACTAAGATCAGGTATGTGGCTCACTTGCCAACGTGAGCCCAGGAGAAGTTTCCGCAAGCCTGTGTCCTTTGGGCCTGTTTTCTAACTGCCTTAGACCATTACTGCGCCCTAGCACTGAAGAAGACTCCCACTGTGCCTATGGGGAACAAGACAAGAGCCCGGCCCGCCTCAGATAAGATGGAGGCAGATGCTGGCTTGAACACAAGTGGGGGAGTTTACCAGATGCTGGAGGGCTCAGGGCCCACAGTTCATGGGTGTCTGAGAACACCAAAGAGCTCAGCAAACAAAGTTGGGCCCAGCAGCTTGCACCTGTATTACTCAAGCCTACTAGGGCAGGGACAGGGCACTACTCCCCAACCCGACCATCTTCCTACCCCACCACGTGATAGAAGCACTAAGGTGCAACGTGCAACTGCCCCAATGAGCCCCGAGGGACAAGAACATCCTCTGCATACGTCAGGGACACACTCCACACTCTGCAATAGAGCAGTGTACAGATGAACCCAAACTGCATTTCTGCTCAGTTGAACCTGGGGACTCCAGTTTAGACCAATGGCTAAAGTCATAGAAGACCCTCCTTCTCACATGCTTTACATGTGTTGGGCAAGGACAAACAACTGGCAGCATTGAGGCCCATGTGCAGCAAGGGCGGGAGAGATGGTGCAGAGGTTAAGAGCAGAGGTCTTGAGTTCAATTCCCAGCACCCACATAGTGGCTCATTGCCATCTATGATGTGATCTGATGCCATCTTCTGGCCTGTGGGTGTATATGCAGGCAAAGCACTGTATACATAATAATAAATAAAAAACCAAAACCAACCAAACAAACAAAAAAAACGAGGGGCCCCTTGCCATGCGGGCTAACTACTTTGTGGCTAGCAACCTTCACCTGTCCCTCACACTAGGGTGACCTGGCAGGCTAGCTATGGCCAGAGGCCACAGATACCCGAACTCAAGTCCCTTCTAGTGGTTCTACTCCCTCAAATCTCATTAAGGACAGCAGGCGCAGAGGCAGCGGCAGCCTTACCCCCTTCTTCCCAGGGATAGCGCACTCCCAGTTCATCAGGTTCATCGTGCCATCAGGGTTCTTTGTTGGGACAGCCACAAAGCCCTGAGAAAGAACAGTCACAAAACAAACCAGCTCAGAGCACAGGCCTGGATCTCACCCAGTGGCCCCAGCCGAGCAGCAGGAGCACAACCCAACAGAAGGCCCTTCCTTGTGGTAGAGAAACAGAATGCTTCTTACAAAGGGGTGGTCCTTCCTCCAAGCTTTCCTTTCCTGCGCAAGTCGGCTGAGGGCAATCCCCGACATATTCAAAGTCCCTGGAACAGACAGCACAGAGGGAGGGTTAGGTAAAATACACATGTCTGCTCTGTGCCACCTCCCCACCCCCACCCCAGCCAGAGAGGACTGTTTCCAAGAAGCAGGTAATGAGGCTGGAGCCCAGCCGCTCCCCTTGAAGCAAGCACTGGCCTTACATCCCTCAATATGCCCCAAATGCCTCCACATAGGGAGGTAGGCACCACTGCTGTCCCTCTTGTGGCTTACACCCCCAACTGCTGGGAGGTGCAGTAAGGAGAGCCTGCACAAAGGCGTCACCTCCCTGGCAGGCAGTGAGCATCTTCTGGAAAGACTTGGCACCCACTCCACAGTCTCTCAGGAAAGGTAGGGCCTAGCAGGCACGGCAAGCTCTCACCTGAGGCTAGGATGAGGCGCAGTGGTTCACAAAGGTAGAATGCTAGCCTGGGAGCAGGAAGAGGATTCAGGGACAAAGTATTGCCATCTGGGGCCCTGAGATCCCAGCTCAGAATCAGGCCCGACAGGAAGACAATCACTATTTTGGATGTACTGGTGAGAAAAATCTGCAGCGCAGAGCAGGGTGAACTTCCACAGGCAGACTACCCTAAGAGGCCAGACGAATCTCTCTGCTTTACTGCTCTATACTATAGCCACCCACAGACTTGTCAGCTCACAGCCCAGAGGTCTGCCTTATGACCCTGGGGGATAGAGAGTGCAAGCCCCAGGTCAGGTCGGCAGCACTTGCTAGGAACATCTTGGCACCCTAGGCTCCACTTAGCATGGGTGAAGAAGACACACCTCTACTTAGGCCCACAGCCTGCATTCACTTTGACTCCAACCTGGCTACCACCTGCTTAGGGTTTTTTGTCTTGTAATGACATGAAAGAGTACTCAGAGACTCCCAAGCCTACAGAGCACTGGGATCTAGAGGCAAGTGGATCATAGGCACACAACTCCCTTGAGAAGAATCTAGGAAGGCAAAGGTTATCTTTCTGAGGTGGGTCACACTGAGCTGCTTCTCAGGACAGAGTTTCTGTATCTGACCCCATCCTAAGGCTTCCATCACTCTCTTGTGGGCAAAGTCTTCTAGCAGGACTAGCCCAGTCTTTGTTTTCAGCTCAAAGTCTTCACTCTGAGGCAGAGCCTTCACCCACCTCAGGACTAGAGCAAGATTCTTTCTGCTACAGCTTCTGACAGGCCTAAACCAGACCTCCCTAGAGTTCCTGTTACTTAAACTTAGCTCAGGTTGCCCATTTTATTTGCAAAGCCATGACTGCCTAGGAATCACGGTGCATTCTTGACCCAGCCAGGGCCACCAGAGCCCCCACAGCTGTCAGAAACCGTGATCCCTCTGCTACAGGTAGCTGATTGCAGCTTAGCTATGCATCGTCATCTGCAAGCAGTTGTTCTCTGGCATCCCCTGAGCAGACAGAAGCACTAAGTCAAAGCAATCTGGTGGAGCCCTTATCTCAAAAACAAGGTGGCTTGTTTTTGAGATAAGAGTCTCACATTGTAGCCCAGGTTAGCCTGAAACTCACAGCCACTCTCCTGGCTAGCTCTTGGTGTTGGGACTACAGGCATGAGCCACCACATCTAGCTCCTAGACACTAGACAGCCTTTTCTTCCTTTTTCCCTTTCCTTTGTTTTTGGAGAAGAGTATCACCATGTAGCCACAAATACACTATGTAGAACAGGATGGCCTTAACAATCATGCCTGCCTTAGTTTAGCATTAAAGGCATGTACCACCACACCAGGCCCAAGCTTGCTTTTGATGACTTTATCAAGTAGACAAGTGGAAAAGGGCTGCCATCAGAGGTGGCAGCCTCTCTTAGGAGGCCAGGTTTCAGGAACTTGGGTGAGGTCACTATAAAACAAACACCTGGTATTGGCCTTTCTAATATCCTGTACACTCAAAGCCAACATGAAGAAACTCTTTCAGAAGCACAAGCGGGGACTGAAGAGATGGTCCAGAAGTTAAGAGCATCAGCTGATCTTCCAGAGGACCTACCTGGGTTCAGTTCCCAGCACCCACATGGGTTCAGTTCCCAGCACCCACATGGCAGCTCACAACTGTATGTAACTCCAGGAGACCTGACACCCTCACACAAACATGCAGATAAAACACCAACACACATAAAATAAAAAATTTTAAAGTAAAAACAAAACAAACCAAAAACAAACAAACAACAACAACAACCCCCCCCCCACCAGCCACCAGGACAAGCCTTGAAAGACAGCCCCTAAATGCCATAAGCTCCAGCCCCCAGCACAAAGTGTACAAATTAAAGAATCCTCTCTTACCTGACTTCAAGCCCAAACCCAACTGGCCTTCACCACAGGAGTAGAACCTGTTCAAAACAAGCTCGGCCACGGAGGCTCTGCCACCAAACCCCAAGACCTGCCTGGATAGTCAGCGCTTAGGAAAGGTAGGATGCAGGTGGCACTCACCTAAGAATAGGGCAAGACAGTGTTCTGGCCACAGGAGTTTACTATTGAGAAGAGCAGGGTGCTACTCACGCCCTGGTGATACGGGCATGAGAAACACTGCAGGGGAGGACTAGTTCTGAGCCGTCTGGTTAGAAGGGCATAGGGAGGAGGGGGCAGGGCACTGAAGACCAGGGCTTCCCTTCCAATAGGTCCCACTTTTCATCTAGTGCTTCTCAATGGGCAGGCCCAACTGCCCCCTCCGGCTTAAGGGCAAAAGCACAGGCGTTTGAGGGCAGGCAGGAAAGGAGCTGCCACCTCCACCCAGCGAGCCTTCAGGTGGCGGAGGTCCCAAGCAAGTCTAGGCATTGTTTCCAAACAGGTCTCTGGAATACTGTGCTGCACAAAGCTGTTGGGACAGCCACAACCAACCTCAGGAGAAAGGTGCATGCCTAGAGACTTCCATCCTAGCATCCAACTGTGGTTATCCCAAGCGTGAAAACGGAGGAGCTGTAAGTAGTGAGTCACGCCTGGACACTCAGCATCAAGGGACCACCACGAGCTCAAGGTTAGCCTTGGCTACAAGAGATGCTGTCTCAAAAACAGGGAGAAGGGAAGTGAGAGAGGGCTCTTACAGGGGCTCTTAAAGCCTTCTGCCCCCACGGTCAAGGAAAGGAAAGCACACAAGACAATGATAAAGACAGAAACTTGTCCTTGAAACAGTGCTGCCGCTCACACCAGCACTCCAAAAGCCACTTAAATGCAACTTGCCTTCACAAGTTAACAGCCACTTCACCGGCAGTCAAGTCTTGTGATGTAAAACGACAAACAACAAGCAAGCAACCGCCCACTACACACAAAACAAAAGCCCAACACTAGAGACAAGCTGGGCTAGGTCTTTTTCACCTACCCAGGGTTCCTGCAGTCAGTGTTGTATTTGTCTGGCGACACCACGGATTTCAAAGCTACTTACCAGTCAGAGAAGCCTGTGCAAGACTGCTCATCTCCGCCCACCTACCCTTATTCATTGGCAACATGAGTACCAGATACTACAGCTGGCTCGGAGAAGGCTGAGCGGCCTTTTCCACCCGAATGCACACCGTAGGCCCTAAGGACCCTTCTTCACTAAAGCCACTGTGCTGTTTCTTAAGTTTCCAGCGGCAGAGGCAGCCAGAGGCGGCCAGGACTGCCATCACTCACAGCCTAAACACCTTTAGAATCAGAACAAATCCCCCCCCCCCCGCCCTTCGATGCCCGTTTTCTGTTGGGCAGGCAGGTTAACAGGTAATTCACCCACTAAGACAACAGTTCCTTAGGAATAAAGGGCGGGGGTGGGTGGGTGGTGGGCAGAGAATCTGCACAAGACACCCACAAAACCCCAAAGGACAAACCCGGCGTCTCCTCGGCAAACGACGAAGGAAACCAAGCCTTCTGCTGCGACTCCGGGTGCTTCCAGGCCGCGACACGGCCCAGTAGCCACGGGCTTCCTGCACTCCCGCTCGCCCAACTACGGGGCCCAGCACCGCCCAGAACGTGCCTGGGAGCTACTAGGAAGATCAGATTGTCTGTTGTGGGGTCGGCGGAACGCAACACAACAAAGGTGGGGGGGGGGCAGTGAGTCTGCTCCCGACCCGGCACTCGCCCGGGGAACAGCGGCTGGGCCCCAGCGCCCTCAGGGCCGAGGCTCCGAGGCGGGAGGAGGCCGCAAGCAAGAGAAGGCCGCGGCGACTCGGCTCCGCGCCTCCCCGGAGCGTACTGGGAACGGCGGTGACGCGGTGCGAGGATCGGAGTGCGCGCGCGGGCCGGTGGCGGCTCACCTGGGCGACCGCGGCCCGGACCGTCGCGGCGGCAGAGGCGGCGGCGCTCCTTTGTCTCGGGACTTCCCTCCGCGCCCGCCGCGCGCAGCCCGGAGCGCAGGACCCCAGCGGGCGGGGCGGGGCGGGGCCTGAGCTGGGCTGCCCGCCGCGCGCCTGCTCCGCGTACCGTCGTTCCTGTCCCGCGATCTACGCCGTCTACGCAGCCAGGAGCTTCCCGCTGCCCGCGCTCGGTTGCCGCGTCCCCGTTGCCCGCGGACGCCTAGGGAGCCTGGACCCAGGGCACCTGTCCAGGCAGGCGGCGCCCTGAACGGCCGCACTCTTAAAGGAGCCGCGTCCTAGGCTCGAGGGAGCGTCTGCAAACTCCGCTTCGGGAGAAGCGCGTCCACTCGAGGACAAGCCTGAGAGGCGTGTGAAGAAAAGGAAGCCGAGATTCCCAAGGGTAATCCGGATGCTTAGAGGGCACGTTCCTGGGCACAGGCCCAGGAGGTATCCTTGGGCTCAAGGCTCGGGTCCCGGGAGCAAAGATCACTGAGGCCTACGCATCCTAGGAATCGTCGCAGGATGGTGATGATCCCCGGCCCACAGCGCGCTGTGAAACTTTTCGCAATTGGCCAGTTCGGGGACTTGGGCGGGGTATATCTTGAACCTACCCAATGAACTGGCCTCACACAAAAGGCCAAACGCATGCAAAACCGACGGGGAGAGAAATGTGGATGCTCCCTAACCTACGAGCTAGCCCTAAGTGGGGGAGGGGAACCGGCCTGAACCGTGGGGGAGGGGCAGCAGCCGCGAACCCCCACCCTCCGCTCCGGTCTCCGCCCCTGCCCGGCACCCTACACCCCAGTTCCACCTGAAACCCCTGCGCGGCTTCTGCTGGTCCTGCTGGACACGTTCTTGTCGCGCTGTGGCCTGGTCCAGTTTCCTTAGCCAGCCTTCTGCGACCCAGCTCCGTGCCCGGATGCCTTCTCACCGACGGGACGGGTACTTAGAACTTGCGCCTGGCCCCCTGGTGGCCATCCTGGGTCCTGCTCCACTTTTTGGCACGTGCCTCAGGCTTTCCCTGCTTAGTTCCAGCCCTGGGATCATTGGACGATGGGTCCTAGGAGGCTGGGGACTCCAGGAATGAGCAGTCTTCATTTGTTTATGTGTGGATGTCTCCAACCATCACTCTTTCCTTCCTTCGTCCTCTTCCTTCTCTTGCCTTCTGAGGCTGTCGGGTGCCGCAGAAAGGGGGACCACGGTCCCATGTCCCTTGCTATAAGTGCCCAGCGTTCTCTTGAGCCCACCCTGTGAATTTCTCCTGTTCTTAGCCAGACTGTTTTGGAGGAAAGTATGATCACGGTGACCACCAGATCCTGAGGGACCTTGGTCTCTCTCGTTGGGGCTGAGTTGTGGACAAGGCCTGCTTAGACACTTAACCCTGCCACCCAGCTGGAGTGGTTGGTGGCCCCAGCAGGTCTGTCGCCTCAACAGAAGGCATCCATTTTGGATCTATGTCAGCATGCGCAGCAGCTTATAAGATTAGTGGCTCCTGGGCCATTCGTTGAGCAAGAACAACCCTGGCCTGTGGGTTGTACCATCAGGGACCAAAGTCATCAGCAGATTGCCTGGGAGTTTCGTCTTGTGCCCAGTGGCTCTGAGTGAATTATTTATTTTTTCAGCTTAGGGTCCTGCCTGGTCTCCAACTCAAGGATGACCTTGAACTCCTGTTCCATGTGATTCCAACCCCCATCTGTAGTCTGTGAGCTGTCAAAGCAGTGGCCCCTCCTTCCCGCCTGCATGAGGTACTTTCTGCCACAGGATCTGTCAAAATGATGGACCATGTCAAAGCAGTGATAGCTCCTCAGCCCTTCAGCCTGCTGCCATTTTGAGATCCTGCCACAGTAGCTGTCCACAGTGGCAGCACCTCCTCTCCAGCCTCCTATCTCAGCCAAAGCTTGCCTGCAGCTTAGAAGGGCTTCCTATCCTAACCCAGGGGCCCGATGCAGGGAAACAGTGTGAACAAAGCCACCAATCCCTGACCTCCCCAAGCGCAGGACTTGAAATCCCACCAATCCTCACCCTGGAAATCTCTGCCCTGAAAAGCTCTGCCCCCTAAGAAATCCTATGTAAGTATTGAAGGGGAACTCATGCCCTTGTTCCCAGAAATAATAACTCTTAGACCTTATATTTGTAAACATATACAGAGGCCATATGCTTTGGCTGGTTCCCCAACTAGCTCACAAAAAATTTTACCCATTTATTTTATTCTGTGTGTGCCACATGGCTGATGACCTTTCCTCAGTTTCATACTTCATCTTTTTCAGAGTCCAGGGTGAATCTCCTGCCTCTGACTCTATCCCAGAGTTCATCTCTTTCTGCCGGAACTCCCTCCTCCTATTTCCTGCCTCAACTAATAGGCCATCAGCTCCTCACCCCCCACCCCCACCCCCACCCCCAATACACAGGGTTTCTCTCTGTAGCTTTAGCTATACTAGACCTGCTTTGTAGACCAGGCTGGCCGTGAACTCACAGAGATCTGCCTGCCTCTTCCTCCCAAGTGCTGGGAGGCAGGTGCCACCATGCCTGGCAGGCCATCAGCTTTTTATTGATAGATAGTCCTTCCATATGGATGCAAGAGATGCCTTCTACATTTCCCCCTTTTAGTCCAAATAAAAGCTCTTTCTCTTGCATCAGTAAACTGTATACAACAAGAACAATTACAGAACAACCAGGTAAGACTTACATTCACAATGTCCAGTCCTATGTACTTGGCAACTTGGCAGAAAGTATTCTATTATCTATCATATCTTGGTGATAAATCATTTTTAAGTACAAACTTGTGTTACCAATCTAAAAACATCTTCTTAGACCTCAAAATATCTTCTTAAATCCTAAACAATCTGAGCCTACTTACAAGACTAAAACTCTCTAGTCTTCAACCCCATCAGAGATTTGAGAAGGAATTAATATTTTTTTTTATTATTTGGTATTTTAGTTTTTTGAGACAGGGTTTCTCTGTGTAGCCATGGCTGTCCTGGACTCAGTTTGTAGACCAGGCTGGCCTCAGACTCACAGAGATCCACCTGCCTCTGCTTCCCAAATGCTGGGATTAAAGGCGTGCGCCACCACACCTGGCCAAGAAGGGATTAATATTACCTGAGTATGTAGGAAGTGCAGAGCAAGCAGCTTTCAAGATTGTAGAAATGACAGAGGCAACTGGCTACCTGGACGGTCACCCAAGTTTCTCAGCAAGTGTTGAAGCATCATCTTCAGCCTTCTGGCCCAGTGTATCTGACAGAGTTTGTGTGTGTGTGTTGAAGCAGGAATTATAAAGGACTAGCCTACCTTATTCTTGAAAAGCTTGGCAGTTGACTTCTCTGTTTCTAGTTAGTCCAAATTTGGACACCATTGCTTTCTACAATTAGGCAAGGGCATTTTCTTGCCCAGTGGCTAGTTTGCCAGTTAAAGCAAACTCCATGGGGAAGTTGTTTGGTGTTTTGTTGTTGTTGTTGTTTGGTTTTTGAGACAGGATTTCTCTGTGTAGCTTTGACTGTCCTGGACTTGCTTTGTAGATCAGGCTGGCCTCGAACTCACATCGATCCACTTGCCTCTGCCTCTTGAGTGCTGAGATTAAGGCATGTGCCACCACTGCCAAGCTGGAGAAGCAGGCTTGGAGTGCTGCCAGGAGCTAACATGTCTCACTGTCAAAAGATCCTTTTATTAATAAAAACATCTGTAAATGCCATATTCTGTGTATCTCTGAGGTTTTTGAAGATCATCTATTTATCTATAGTGTATCTGAATAGCCAAACATTGCTTATTCCTTTATAACTGAGTTTTTTTTTGGGGGGGGGTTAACAAGATTTATTTATATATACACAAGTGCTGCTCTATCTGCATGTACCCTGTATGCCAGAAGGGGGCATCAGATCACATTGTAGATCGTTGTGAGCCACCATGTGGTTGTCAGGAGTTGAACTCGGGACCTCTGGAAGAGCAGTCAGTGTGCTTAACAGCTGAGCCATCTCTCCAGCCCCAACATTGCTCATTTCTAGCTATTTACTCTCTGTTCAACCTGGGAAACACATTTCTGTAATTATGTGGCCTGGTATCTAACATGACCATGAGTTTGGTGGTTTGGTTGCTAACTTGTTTTACTTAATTATTTTAAACAGTTTGTAATAATAGTTTTTCAATGGAACTTTACATTGCATCTTTAAATGAATTGCACAGGTACAATACCTTATACAAGAGTTGAAACGTAACATACAGCCTGTAAAAAAAAACCCTTAATTTTGTATCCATATACAATGACCTATACTAATGTAAAAATGTCTGAGACTAGTAGTTTTCCTTTATTTTAAGACTAGATTCAGTAATCTACCCTTTTATCCTTTTATTCCCATATCTCCCATTTTTTCTTTTCCTCCACCCACTCCCCCACTCCCCTTAACATTAGATAAGAGAGAAAGAAGGAAAGAGGGACAAAATGAAAGAGAGAAATCCCTGAGTCTAAGCTCCTAAACCATGTTTTTTTCCTGACCAAGACCATTTAGTAACTTGCAACCAACCAAATGACCAAAAACTACATACCCACGTTTTGGGAAATGGTGCATCACTTTCTTTTTTTTTTTTTTTTTGAGAGAGGGTTTCTCTGTGTAGCCTTGGCCATCTTGGACTCACTTTGTAGACCAGGCTGGCTTCGAACTTACAGTGATCCACCTGCCTCTGCCTCCCGAGTGCTGGGATTAAAGGCGTGCGCCACCACGCCCGGCTTGCATCACTTTCTTAAAATTTCTTCTTGCTGTCTGAGGGCATTGTTTTCCTTTTTGGTGGCGGGTCGGGGGGCACGGTAAAGCAGAAAATTGAGGTGTCCAATATTTGAAAGTGCAGGGCTTAAATGAAGTCCTAACTGGAACAGTCTTTGGCGCTGGACCAATTGGGGTTGGTAGCTTTGACGCTGTCCTGGAAGCAACGTTTGATGAAACAGCTATTAAGGCAGTCTGAGGTTGGATCAAGCAGGATGCTGGAATAAATGTCTCAGCATCCTAGAGGGTGCTGGTGTCTGGTCCTTTTGTTCTGCAAACATATAAACACGTGTAGAATTACAGTGTCACAAATTAGCTGAAAATGCTTCTCTGCTCTTAGCTTGATCAGGTGAAAGGCATCTGTCTTGGTTCATAAGCCAGGTTGGGCTGTATAACCAAACTATATTGCTAGTTTTCATCTGTGCGTAAGTCCTGAGGCCTCTATAGCCAACACGATTTACTGGCTGAGCATAACTGAAGTCCTGGCTGGAGGCAGGCAGAGGGGCCAGCAATACAAGTTACCTGTTTTGTAGGTCTTCCTGATTTCTTCCTTCCTGTCTGCAGCCAAGGTCTTCTAGCAGCCGTGCTACTTGTCTCACCGCTGGATTCTTGGCCTTTCCAGGACAGACAGTTTTCGACTCTCCAGGCCACAGCCTGTAAGTCACTCTAGTAAATCCTGGTCCTGGCCTGGTCCTATACCGAACTTGCCTGCCTGTTCTCCCAGTGGGAAGGCTGGGCAGCCTTCAAGTGCCATCTACTTCCTTCTACAGCAGGAGAGGCGGCCAGACCCATGGTTATCAGGCTTGCCAGGTCCTAGCTGAATGATGAACAGGTGCGGCATGCAGAACAGTCTCGGCGCAGTGACCAGCACTTTGATTGCTTCTCTGTGCCCCCATCGTCCCCCCAGGGTGGCCATTACTGCCAGCCACCAAATCACCAAACTGACACAAGCTAGCGGCATTTGGAAAGAAGGATCCTCGCCTGAGGAAATGCCTCCGTTTCCTGGCCTATAGGCTTAAGCCTGTCCCACGTTCTCTTGGTAAGCGATTGATGTAGGAATGCTCTGTCCATTGTCGGGGGGTGGGGGGTGCCCCCTTGGACAGGTATTCCTGAGTTTTATAAGAAGGCAGGCTGAGGAAGCCAGTAAGCAGCATTTCTTTATGCCAAGAAGGCGTGTCTCAGGCGTTAGGATGAGGCCCATTCAGAAGGATCAAGAAGGCTATGCTGGGGTTTAAGAGACTGCCCCAGGGGGGAAAAAGAAATGGAAATCAGGGCACCTTGTCAAGGGGGCCACCAGTGTCCAGAATGACCAGCTGAGCAAAGGTTTATGGGAAGACAAACATGCCTCAATAATACACTTGCATAGCATTGGCTGGCACGCAGGTTTGGCACTTGGTTCCCTGGAAGGCCCAGCTTTGGCTCTCTGCTGCCTCCGATGAGTACATGGGGGGTGGTGATGCCTTGAGACAAGGACCAGGGTGTGACCGGAGTAAATGAATAGGCTTGTTGAAGCTAGGTTCAGTGATTCATTATATATATATTACACACACACACACACACACACACACACACACACACACACACACACACCTCTACAGGCCAGAAGAGGGCACCAGATCTCATTATAGATGGTTGTAAGCCATCATGTGGTTGCTGGGAATTGAACTCAGGACCTCTGGAAGAGCAGGCAGGGCTCTTAACCTCTGAGCCATCTCTCCAGCCCTGGACTGTTACAATAAAATATCTGTTCGGCCTAGGAAGCCAATAACTGACACAAAGAGACTGAGACATAATTCAGAGGTGCAAGCACTACTACACTGGGCAGAATCTAAACTGCTACTTTTTTTTTAAACAATAAACTAAAATAAACCACTCTAATCCTCATAACCTACATATATCCCAAGCACTTGCCAATCTGATCCTTCTCAGGTGGCTTCTCTCCTCCAACTCTCTGTCAACTGTCAACTGTCAACTCCTGGCTCCTCCCCCTCTCCAGGGAGTCCCACCTTTCACTTCCTGTCCTCCTGCCCAGCTGATTGGCTAAACAGTGCTTTATTGACAGTTGTTACATCCACTCAAGACATTCCCCAATTCCCTTTTTTAGTCTAATTAAGAAAATCCTTTTACCTATACGTTTATATTATTACACCAATATACAACACACACACACAAGAACTACAAAACAATTCATGTTTTACTCAATATTTTGCTGTCTTCAACCCCATCAGAGACTTGGGAAGGAACCATAGCAGTCTCTATTCTATTATTTGGGTTATCTCTTAGGGAGCTATTTCCCCCACTGAACTATAACAAAGTCTTAGTCCCAAACTCTTGGAATTTGCCCTGCACTGAAATGATGATAATCAGTTACACTCAGTTTCACTGTTAGACTAAACCCTCTCCTAGGTGAGTACACTTGCACATGTATTTTGGATATGATGTCCATGTTTCCTGTGTTTCAAATATAGTGGCTTAGGTTTTCATTAAGATGTTACTTCTTGGGCTGGAGAGATGGCTCAGAGGTTAAGAGCACTGGCTGCTCTTCCAGAGGTCCTTAGTTCAGTTCCCAGCAACCACATGGTGGCTCACAACCATCTATCATGTAATCTGATGCCCTCTTCTGGCCTCTGGGTGTATATGCAGGCATAGCACTGTTTACATAATAATGAATACATTAAAGAAAAAAAAAAGATGTTACTAGCCGAGTGTGGTGGCTCATGCCTTTAATCCCAGCACTCAGGAGGCAGAGGCAGGTGGATCGCTGTGAGTTCGAGGCCAGCCTGGTCTACAGAGCGAGTCCAGGATAGCCAAGGATAACACAGAGAGACCCTGTCTCGAAAAACCAAAAAAAAAAAAAAAAAAGTTACTTCTTGGGAGCTGGACACGTGTCTCAAGGGTTAAGAGTATGCACTGCTCTTCTGAGGACCCGCGTTTAATTCTAAATACTATGTCAGACAGTTCACAATCACCTGTATCTCCAGGTCTCAGGGAGCTTGTCCTCTGCAGGCACCTATGTTCACAGTACACTTCCCCACAAAAATATAACAAAATAAATTGTAAAAGATGTTACTTTATTTATATATTTAAATTTTTTTAATTAAAAAAATTTTTTTTTGGTTTTTCAAGACAGGGTCTCTCTGTGTTAGCCTTGGCTGTCCTGGAGTCACTTTGTAGACCAGGCTGGCCTCAAACTCACAGCAATCCACCTGCCTCTGCCTCCCAAGTGGTGGGACTAAAGGCGCGTGCACCACCACGCCCGGCTTTATTTTATTTTTTTAAGATTTATTTATTTATTATGTATACAATGTTCTGCCTGCATGTGCTCCTACCCACCAGAAGAGGGCACCAGATCTCATAGATGGTTATGAGCCACCATGTGGTTGATGGGAATTGAACACAGGACCGCTGGATGAGCAGACAGTGCGTTACTTAAGGCTTCAAAACCACTACCAAACACATACTTTTTAAAAAATTTTTTATTTTGGGCCAGGTGGTGGTGGCGCATGCCTTTAATCCCAGTGCTTGGGAGGCAGAGGCAGGAGGATCACTGAGTTTGAGGCCAGCTTGGTCTACAAAAGTGAGTCCAGGACAGCCAAGGCTACACAGAGAAACCCTGTCTCGAAAAAGCAAAAAAAAATTTTTCTTTTAAATTTTGGTGTAGGCTCAATTTTCTTAACAGCTATATTTTAGTATGGACTTATTAAATGAGCCCAAACTATAGGAAAAGGAGATTAAAGAATGCAATAATGGCCAGGCGTGGTGGCGCATGCCTTTAATCCCAGCACTTGGGAGGCAGAGGCAGGCGGATCGCTGTGAATTCGAGGCCAGCCTGGTCTACAAAGCGAGTCCAGGACAGCCAAGGCTACACAGAGAAACCCTGTCTCAAAAAACAAAAAACAAAAAACAAAACAAAACAAAAGAATGCAATAATGGAACCTTAAGGATATTAGTTCCGAGGAACAATCCTCCTGGTGTAGTCAGCAGGACCTCAGCAAAGCAGCAATCCCACCAAAGTTGCTGCTGGAACCTGGAACAGCAGCTGAGGCCCAGAGCCTCAGCCAGAGCCCAAAGCCTTGAGGCTTTCCTTGGAGCAGTTCTCTCTAGGAGTGTCTCTTGAAGTGTTGATGAACAGCCAAAACAATCCCAAGTCCTCTCTCTCAGTCTCCTGTTTTGGGCGAGCGCACTTGTGTGTGTGTGTGTGTGTGTGTGTGTGTGTGTGTGTGTGTGTGTGTGTGTGTATCCTCTCAGAGGCTCTACTAGGATGTGTTCAGCTGGCAGCATTGGGGATCAACACAAAAACATGTTTCTCTCTCCTACATTTTGGGGCTGGAGAGATGGCTCAGAGGTTACCAGCACTGACTGCTCTTCCAAAGGTCCTGAGTTCAATTCCCAGCAACCACACGGTGGCTCACAACCATCTATAATGAGATCTGATGCCCATTTCTGGCCTGCAGATGTACATGCAGGCAGAGCACTGCATACATAATAATAAATCTTTTAAAAAAATCTATAAGCATGCAAATACATTTAACTATTTTTATATATTCACGTATTGTGTGAATATGTGCATGCATATGTCATGGAGCACATGTGGAGATCAGAGGACCACTGTGAGGTGTTTTCTTTCTATCACGTAGATTTCAGGGACAGAACTTGGGATATCAGGTTTGGAGGCAAGCATTCCAGCTCACTGAGTCATCTTGCCAGCCTGAAAATACATTTTCTTCCTTTCTTTCTTTCTTTCTTTCTTTCTTTCTTTCTTTCTTTCTTTCTAAAAGATTCTTATTTATTACATATACACTTTATAGTGATGAAATTTAAGTTTAACATCTGTATAAAGTTTAGACACACAGTGCCTTTAGCTCTCAGATGTATACATGATGTCTGTTACAAATATATGGTACTGAGTTTACCATAATAACCTAGAATAACAGTCAGTGAACTAGAGCTATAAAGTGACATTTATTTTGTCTTGTTTGTTTTGTTTTTGAGACAGGGTTTCTCTGTGTAGCCTTGGCTGTCCTGGAACTCACTCTGTAGACCAGGCTGGCCTCGAATGCACAAAGATCCGCCTGCCTCTGCCTCCCCAAGTGCTAGGATTACAGACATGTGCCACCATGCCTGGCTAAAAAGTGACATTTAAGAAGAGCTTTATTGAGTTTGGCACACTTTTAATCAAAGCAAGAGAAGGCAGAGGCAGGCAGATCTCTGTGAACTCAAGGCCAGCCTGGTCTACAGAGCCAGTTCCAGGCTAGCCAGAGCTACATAGTGGGACCCTTTCTAGTGTAGACATGGCTCAGCAGTTAAAAGCACTCACAGCTCTCTCGGAGAGCTGGAGTGTGTTCTCCATCAGATCCAAGCTCCGGGATCACAGGCGTGTGCAACCGCCCCTGGCTTACCCACACCTTCTTAAACATCCAACAGGGAGGGAAAAAATGAAGTAATTTGGTAATCATACAAGCAAGCCTGTGGTGGTGGTGGCACACACCTTTCATCCCAGCACTCAGGAGGCAGAAGGAGGTGGATCTCTGATTTTTGAGGTCAGCCTGGTCTACAGAGCAAGTTGCAGGACAGCCAAGGGTACACAGAGAATCCTATTTCAAAACAAAACAAAATTATACTAAGCAAAAAGATCCAGGCTGGCTCTGGAAAGAGAGTCTTAGTGCGGTGCTGGCCACTGTAGGACCAGTTCACAAGAGGGACAGCAGTGGGCACAGCATCCAGGGACAAAAGCTGGTGAATTCCAGCTGCAGAGTGACATTGTGGCCAGCTGCACGGTGGTATTGTGACCAACTACATGGTGGCATTGTGACCAACTACATGGTGGCATTGTAGCCAGCTGCATGGTGGCATTGTGACCAACTACATGGTAGCATTGTGGCCAGCTGCACGGTGGCATTGTGACCAACTACTTGGTGGCATTGTGGCCAGCTGCACAGTGGCATTGTGACCAACTACTTGGTGGCATTGTGGCCAGCTGCATGGTGGCACTGTGACCAACTACATGGTGGCATTGTGGCCAGCTGTACAGTGGCATTGTGACCAGCTGCATAGTGGCATTGTGGCCAGCTGCATGGTGGCATTGTGACCAACTACATGGTAGCATTGTGGCCAGCTGCACAGTGGCATGGTGACCAACTACTTGGTGGCATTGTGGCCAGCTGCACAGTGGCATTGTGACCAACTACTTGGTGGCATTGTGGCCAGCTGCACGGTGGCATGGTGACCAACTACTTGGTGGCATTGTGGCCAGCTGCATGGTGGCATGGTGACCAACTACATGGTAGCATTGTGGCCAGCTGCACAGTGGCATGGTGACCAACTACTTGGTGGCATTGTGGCCAGCTGCACAGTGGCATTGTGACCAACTACTTGGTGGCATTGTGGCCAGCTGCACGGTGGCATTGTGACCAACTACAAGGTGACATTGTGGCCAGCTGCATGGTGACACTGTGACCAACTACATGGTGGCATTGTGCCCAGCTGGAAGTTCAGATTCTCAAGTACCACAGGTTCCTTCACATATGTTTTCTCATCCACTGTCATTATCGCCATCATATTCTCCTGCCCCCATCCTCTCTCCCTCCTCTGAAACGAGGTCTCCTTGAGTGGCCCCAGCTAGCTTGACGCTGGCCTATGTAGACTGGGTTGGCCTCAGACTCACAGAAATCTACTGGCTTTTGTTGGGGCTAAAGGTATGTGCCACCACGCCTGCTGTTTCATTTTCTTGAACTACTTTTCTTCTCAATGACGTCTCAGAGTTCAACCTCAGTCTCTCTCCCTCTGCCACCACCCCATTCCCCTTTTGAGACAGGATTTCTCTGTGTAGCCTTGGCTGTCCTGGAACTTGCTCTGTAGAGCACTTGCTATGCCATGTTTAGTTGACATCCTTGGGGCACCTGCTCTTTTCTGAAGAGAAATGGAAAAGCAGTGGATCTGGGGGAGAGGGGTTGGTGAGGGGGTACCAGGAAGAGTGGAGGGTAGGGAAACTGTTGTCAGGGGAAAAAATAGAAAAAAAATTGATGTGGTTTGAGTTTTTATTAAAGTCCATGTTTTTTTGTTTGTTTGGTTTTTTTTTTTAAAAGAGATTTTTAAAAGAGGTTTAAAAAATGTATTATTATGTATACAGTGTTCTGCCTGCATGTAACACCTGCAGGTCAGAAGAGGGCATTAGATCTCATTATAGATGGTTGTGAGCCACCAAGAGGTTGCTGGGAATTGAACTCAGGACCTTCAGAAGAGCAGCCAGTGCTCTTAACCTCTGAGCCATCTCACCAGCCCCAGGTTTTTTGGTTTTTTTTTGAGACAGGGTTTCTCTGTGTAGCCTTGGCTGTCCTGGAACTCTCTTTGTAGACCAGGCTGGCCTCAAACTCACAAAGATCTGCCTGCCTCTGTCCCCGAGTGCTGGGATTAAAGGTGTGCGCCACCACACCCAGCCTAATGTCCATGTTTTAAAACTCAATTAAATTTTCCTGAGAGCAAACTGGTGGCACACTCTAAAGCAGGGTTAATTAAGAGTTTGAGGGGCCGGGCATGGTGGCGCACATCCCAGCACTCGGAAGGCAGAGGCAGGCAGATCTTTGTGAGTTTGAGGCCAGCCTGGTCTACAAAGTGAGTCTAGGACAGCCAAGGCTACACTCTATCTTGAAATACCAAAAAAAAAAAAAAAAAAAAGTTTGAGTGAAGGTTGCTCTGAAAGGGGGGGGGTGGAGGATGAAGAGGAGGAGGAGGAGGGGGGAGAGGAGAAGGAGGAAAGAAAAACTCTATGCGCATCCCGAAGGACATAGAAAAACCCTCATACAAAATAAAATACTTCTTGTGTGTCTTGTCATCTGCATACACAAGCAGTAGAGCTGCACCTGGGCCGTCAGTCTCAGATTCCCAGACTGAACAGCCTGACAGCACCACGGGCTCTAGAGGAAGGCAGTTTTAGCTAGGACATACATTCGCCTAGGTTGTGGCATTGGGGTGGAGGGCCTGTCTTGCTGTCACTCATGTTGCCTAGGAGATGGGAACAAGAAGCCAGGTGCTGGGCATAGTGGCGCATGCCTTTAATCCCAACACTTGGGAAGCAGAGGCAGGTGGATTGCTGGGAGTTCGAGGCCAACTTAGTTTACAGAGTGAGTCCAGGATAGCCAGTGCTGTTACACAGAGAAACCCTGTCTCGAAAAACAAAAACAAACAAACAAACAAACACAAAAAAGCCAGCCTGTTTTGGGGGTTGTCCTTGAGGTTTTGATAGGAAGCAGAGATGGCAGCTGAGGGTGTCTTCACCCAGTCCACACTTCCACAGGGATGTTCCCTAACTGACCTCATACCGGTCCATCTTAACTGAACCAACCCTGCAGGCCAGGGGAGGGCGCTAAAGACCCAACAAAGAGGAGAAAGACCAGAGTCTCACCCTGGGTCCCGGCTGGTCCTGATGTTTAGGTCTCCTATCTCAGGCTGCAGGAACCCCATAGCGTCCCTCCCTGTAAGCCTCGGGCTCCTTAGCCCTGCTGTGATGCAGTGTGGGTGGGGCAGGAGACCCTGAGCTGTGGCTCAGGTCAGTGATGCTTCATCTGATGAATTTGTGTTTGCAACACTGTATCCAACAGGGCCAAAGAAGGCACTGGGTAGGCCTGGTGGTCTCTTAGGGTGGGTCTCCCCACTGGTACCCAGCATGGTTGTAGCCCCCTCTAGTGTATCCTAATGGTCTGCGGACATTGGTTCAGGGAGGGAGCGGGCAAACTTCCTTCCCTGAGGAAGACATCAACAAGAGCCGTTTCCTCCTCCTAAGGTCCCAACAAAGGTATGATTCTATCAAAGTTCACCCAGAGCCATCAATGAGCTTCTCGGCTTACTGAAAACATGGGTACCCACCCACGGAGGCTAGAGGAACCGGAACTTGAAGCAGTCACATGGATGACGGCTCCCCTATGGCCCTTGACTGACAGCAGGTGGGGCTGGGAAGGGGAGGGTGCTGTCTTGTGGGCAGAGTCCTGGGTGGAGGGTTTCTGAGATCCTCTGCAGGCTTCAGAAGCTTCAATCCAGATATGTGGGATGCCCCTAATGCCCACAATGAGTTTGGTTTCTCTATCTTCCATCATCCTTGGAGGGAATCTGTCCCCCAGGAAAGAGCTGGAAGCCTACACTTATTTATTTATTTTTAATTAATTAATTAATTATTTATTTTATTTATTTATTTTATTTTTTTATTTTTAGTTTTTCGAGACAGGGTTTCTCTGTGTAGCCTTGGCTGTCCTGGACTCACTTTGTAGACCAGGTTGGCCTCGAACTCACAGTGATCCGCTTGCCTCTGCCTCCCGAGTGCTGGGATTAAAAGCGTGTGCCACCACGCCCAGCAAGCCTACACTTTTAGAGTTTAGCTTGAGTAACTTGACCTCTATGAAGCCTACTAGCCAAAGAAGGGAGTTGAAATTACCAGCTACCCCCACGTACAATGACAGCCTATCTCTCAAGGCAGATGTGGATGGACACTGCCCTGTGGAGCCTGAAGGCCCTTGTGCTGTTCTCTGAGCACATCCACTCTGTTTTTATCCCAGCTGCCTCCCTGAGAGTTTTCCAGGGGACATTGTGCTCAGTGAGTGGCTGGGAGGACATCAGAGTCAAAGGTAAGGGTCGAGGATATGGGGGGAAAGCAGCATGTTAGATGACTAGCTTTGGTGGAGGTCCCCCAATGTTTGAGTCTCCAGGACTAGGTGGCAGCAGCGTGGGGTCCCATGGTTGCCAAGAAATGCAGCAAAAGGGGCTGGATAGATGGCTCAGTGGTTAAGAGCACCGTCTGCTGTTCCAGAGGTCCTGAGTTCAGTTCCCAGCAACCACATGGTGGCTCATACCATCTATCATGAGATCTGGTTCCCTCTTCTGGTGTGCAAGTGTACATGCAGGCAGAGCACTGTATATGTAATAAATAAAGCTTTAAAAAAATAAAAAAATTTAAAAAACAAAACAAAAACAAAGAATATTAAAAAAAAAAAAAAGAAATGCAGCAAAGCACTGTGGGTGTTGGCTGCTTCCACTGAGAGGGTCCAGGGAGTCCTGCCTCATCTGTCCCTGTCCCTGGTGCTACTAGTAATCCAGCTCAGTGAAATCAGTCAGTCACAACATGACAAGAAACTGGGCTGGAGAGCTGGCTTAGTAGGTAAGAGCACTTGCTGCTTTTGCAGAGGGCTTGAGTTCAGTTCCCAAGACCCACTTGGTGCCCCACAAGCATTTTTTTTTTTTACTCCAGTTCCAGGCATCCTGACAACCTCTTCTGGTCTCCTCAGGCCCTGAACTCAAGTCAATACACTCACACAGATGCCCACAAATAATACACATGACTAAAAATAACTTAGCCTTTTTTAGTTTTTTTGAGACAGGGTCTCACTTTGTAGCCCTGGCTGTCCTGGAACTCATTATACAGACCAAAGTGGCTTTCAGTCCTGCCTGCTTCAGCCTCCTGAGTGCTGGGGTTAAAGACAGGTACCACCATGACCAACAAGAATAAAATAAAACCTTTTTTAAAATGGCAAAAAAAAAAAAAAAAAAAAAAAAGGTAAAAAAGGTAATACGATTCCAGTAGCAAGCTCTCCAGAGAAACCAAAGTCAGCCATAACAGTAGAATGATAGGCTTTGAGTGTCAAATAGCCCAGATGAAAAAGGGGGAGAGCTGGAGGACCCGGGTGCTGGCTCTCGCTGTCCATAGGTGGATGTTTAGGACCCTGTTCGGGGACTACAGGCTCGCACGCCTGACTGGAAGTCAGGATGCTCTACTGAGCAGACTGAATTTCTCTCATTGCTGTGGCTCGCATTGTTTGATTCT
The DNA here is from genome assembly GCF_964271855.1 of Acomys minous. NCBI lineage: Eukaryota > Metazoa > Chordata > Mammalia > Rodentia > Muridae > Acomys > Acomys minous. Next base: position 39,916,161 of record NC_140498.1, on the reverse strand, counting down.
TTCCAGTACTGAATGGACTACTGTTTGCTCATCTGGTTGCTTTTCAAAAGACTGACTCTAAGAACAAACAAACCAACCTGAATCTGCCCTGTATTGTTTCAAGGTTTTGGCTGTGCATAAAATCAATTTAAGTGTTCGAACACAGATGTTTGTTAGGGCCTCCCTTCCCCTATGAGTCAAAGTCTAGCCTAACTTCATCCTCACTGGCCACTAGAATTGTCTGTTTTCCTTGTGCTTTAGATCCATTTATTTATTTGTAGTGTGTGCTCTTCCTTCCTTTCTTTCCGTTTTCTTTTTGATACAAAGTCTTACATTGTATCCTAGGCTGGCCTTGAGTTTGCACAGCTGCTTGAGCCACTCACTATATCTGGGTGTTTTTTTATTTTTTTGAGTTTTTGTTTTTGTTTTTTTTTGGATCAGAGTAAGATTTTGAATGTGATGAAATCCAATTCACTAAAACCTTAAGAAATCATCTTCTGGTGAAGACTTGTGTTAAAAATCTTATTTTTATGGTTTGAGTCAGAGCTGGAGTTTATTATGAAAAAGGCTTATCATAGACCTGAGCAGGGGTGTTAGGGGAGAAAGAGAAAGATGCTGGGAAAGAGGACGTGGCATGTACTCAACAGAAGGCCTGCCTTCTCCAGAGAGAGCCAGCTGTCAGCCTCTTTTCACAGGGCAGCGTATAGCTGGACTTAAAAAAATATATGGCCAATATCTATGTTTTAATCTTAGTTTATTTTAATCGGTTAACTGAGTTAGTAACTTTGTGGTACTGGGGATCCAGCCTAGAGTCTCAAGCACATTGGGCGAACGCGGTACCGCTGAGGGCCATCCACAGCCAGATGTTTGTATTCGACCTGTTTACATGGTTCCCTCTGTGCTTATTAGAATAGTTGGTGCACTCAGACTGGCTCCTTTAGTCTTAATATTACTTTATATCTTTCCATCATGTTCTACACTTACTCTCTCCCTTTTGAAAGCTTTCCTCTAGATCTCTGTCTACCTGTCCTCCCCACCCCCTTCAGATAAGACATTTATCAACCTTCCAGCCCCTCTTGATGCTTCCTCTCTCAAATCCATCACAGATAGCATCACAACTGTTAATTGCGGGTCAACAGTCACAGTGGGTACACTTTCTGCTTCTCATGTGTGTTATCTCTTAAAGATACAGTAACCTTTGCTGTGACCTTTGGTCTCCTTTGCTGTCTGTTTCTGCAACTGTCTTTCCTTTTGCTACAAATGTTACTCTCTGTGTCCTTCTGATAACAGACGTTATCCTGTCTCGGGTCTCACAAGCCCTGCGCCTGAGGATACATTCACACTGTCTCACCCTTTGCTCTGAGAAGTGTTAGGGGTTCTAAGCTGTTCTTTTCCCGGCTTAAAAATATTACTTTGTGGTCCATCTGCATCCACTGTTGCCTTCTCCAATAATCAATGGGTTTTCTCAAAATGTGAAGATAGGCCAGGTGTGGTGGTGAACATCTGTAGTCCCTGCACTTGAGAGAGTGAGACAGGGTGGTTGAAAGTTCAAAGTGTATTTCTTTTGTGAAAGATTAATTTGTCTTTACATATGAATGTTTTCCTATATGTATGTATGTATACCATATGCATGCCTGGTATCATGGAAATCAGAAGAGGATGTCAGATGCCCTGCAATTACAAACACAGATGGCTGTGAGCCACCATGTAGATGTGGGAACTGATTCTGAGTCTTCTGCAAGAGTAGCAAGTCAGCCCCCCCCCCCACTTCTTATTGAGCCTTTGTGAGTTTCGCATCATACGTCTTCTCATCCTTTTGTATCTGCCCTCTGCCCTTGCAGCCTCCCCCCCAAAATAAACAAACAGAAAATAAATAAACAAAACATAAATAAAAATCTAGTTGTGGAAGCTGTAGTGTGTCCCATAGTGTGCCCTTTGCCCACACATCTCTTTCCTGGCAAGCGTTCATTGCAATGAGTCATTGGCCTGGTTTGAGGCCCCTGGTTGCTGCTACACCACCAACACTGGATCTTCACTGGGACTCCTCTCAGAAATCCTGCTGTTGCCCTGTGTCAGAACCCGCCCTTATACACACTCTAGCAGTTCATAGGTGAGGTAGATATTGGGGTGGGCCAGATGAAAGCCCTGGATCTGGGGATGGGGGGTGTAGCTGAGCTAGTCAGCCTGACAGCTCTCCTGCACCCCCACACCACCAGGACAAGCTCTCCAGCACTGCCCCAGTCAGTCACCCAATGCTGCAGCCCACGAAGAGCAAGGACTAGCTCTCCAGTTCCCATGCCTTCAGGGCTGGCTCTCCTCACTGCCTCAGGTAGCATAGGCAAAGGGGAGGTGGTGTCCTCCCCCCCCATCACCACCTCACAGTAGGCGACTGGCAGGGCCAGCTCTCCCAGAGCTCATGCCCTCAGGGCTGGCCCTCCTGTGCTACGGCTGTGCTCCTAGGGCCAGCTTTACTGTGCTGCTCAGGAGAGGTTCAGGGCTAGCTCTCCCAAATGCTGCAGTCGGTGAGAGGTGGGGTCAGTTCTTCAGAGTGCCTCAGCCAGTGAGGGATGGGGCTAGCTCTGCACAGTCCGTGGACATCAGTGAGGTCCCAGGTGGCAGCCCAGACCAGGGTCATCTGCATGGTCTTTAGTGGTAACATGAGACACAAACATCAACACAGACCCCTGCTGCTGCGTGGCCATGGACTCAGACATGGCCCTCAGCGGCAGCACGGCCAGGGATTTCACCATGGCCTCAGGTGGCAGGGCAGGCCACTCGCATCAGGCTATTCCTCTCCATCCTCGCGTCTCCAGTTCTGCTCTCTTCATAAGCGAACCAGTTCTCTTCCTCTCCCATCTGTCCACCACATACGTTGTAGGTGGCTCCCGATGCAGGCCGGCCACATGGCTGGTGTGTCTCTGCGTGTCTTCCTCCGCCTGTGCCATGTGGTTCAGCAAGTGCTCTTAACAGTGGAGCCATCTTTTCCATTCTGTTTCCCCCTACTTTCCATTCCGTTCCCTTCCATTCCTCCTCTGACCTCTTTTTTTCTTTCTTTTTAAAAAAGATTTATTTATTATTATGTATACAGTGTTCTACCTGCATGTACACCTGCAGGCCAGAAGAGGGCATCAGATCTCATTATAGACGGTTGTGAACCACCATATGGTTGCTGGAATTGAACTCAGGACCTCTGTAAGAGCAGACAGTGCTTTTAACCTCTGAGCCATCTCTCCAGCCCCCCCTTCTCTCTCTCTCTCTCTCTCTCTCTCTCTCTCTCTCTCTCTCTCTCTTTCTTTCTTTCTCATGTGATAAAGCTCTGGCTGGCCTAGAGGTTACTATGCAAATTCATAGAAATCAGACTCTCTCAGCCACCCAAGTGCTGGGTTTATAAGCATATATCCCAATTTCCAGTTTAGATAAATGCTTGTTATAATTCCCATGAAAGACGTATGAACCAGTCACGTTGTTGCTAGCAGAAGCCAGTGCAGACACTGTGTCATGGATAGACAACGGAAATCTTGGGGAGCGGGGTGAGATAGAATCTTATGATAGTACCTTGGCTGGCCTGGAGCTCTTTATGTAGATCAGGTTGGCCTCAAATTCACAGATACCTGCCTGCCTCAGCTTCCTGAATGCTAAGCTAAAAGTCATACACCACCATGCCTGGCTGAGAAGTGAAATTTTATGACCATGGGATGGTGGCATAGTTCCCTTGATTTCACAGGTCTCCTGGCAGATACAAATATGCATGGTATCCAGAGAGCTATGGTCAGTCCTTTTCTTTCCAAGGTCAGTAAAAAAGATTGGAGGCCTTAGGTGATTGATGGCTCTGGGTCCCTCAGGGCTGATGTGGTGCCTCTGGGGGGTGTGATGTGAGACATTCTTTTTTTTCCCCCAAGACAGGGTTTCTCTGTTTAGTCTTGACTGTCCTGGACTCACTTTTAGATCAGGCTGCCTCTGCCTCTTGAGTGCTGGGACTAAAGGTGTACGCCACAACCGCCCGGCTTTTTTTTTTTTTTTTTTTGAGACAAAGGGTTTCTCTGTGTAGCCTTGGTTGGTCTGGACTCTCTTTGTAGACCAGGCTGGCCTGCCTCTGCCACCCAAGTGCTGGGATTAAAGGCGTGTGCCACCACGCCCGGCTAAGTGCAGCATTCCTTTTTTTTTTTTTTTTTAAGTGCAGCATTCTTATCTATTGTCACAGTGATTTGTATGACAGGGTATAGGCCTACTCTGGCTGCAGCATAGAGGGATGTCCCTGGGGGAAAGCTTATGACTCTCCATGGCTTCAGTGGTCAGAAGCAGGGACCAGGGTCACCTGCCAGTATATGAGAGAATTTTCTGGAGGGTCTGGCTAACATATGGCACCAATCTTCCTCCCAGCCTGTTTCTAAGTATTCCCCAGCTATTCTGAATGGCATTTGGATGTCCAGTAGGGTAAGTAGAACCTCTTAGCTCAGCAGTGATACAAACTGGGTCTGGGGTCCAAGACAGGGCTTAGTAACTGCCCACTGTTGCTCTTGTCTAATTTCCTGTTGCAACACTGAGTATGGGGAAGAGGTCAGCTTTGGTGGGTCCTGAGGTCTTCAAGAGGGAATCCGGATGGGTGTGGTGGCACCTATAATCCCAGCACACAGGAACAGAGGTGTGAGAGTCACTGTAGGACTGGGGCCAGCCTGGTCTATGTAGTCAGTTTCAGGACAGCCTAAGCTACAGAGTGAGATCCTGCTTTAAAAGAAAGAAAGAAAGAAAGAAAGAAAGAAAGAAAGAAAGAAAAGAAAGAAAGAAAAGAAAGAGAAAGAAAGAAAGAAAGAAAGAGGAAATCCAAGTCTTGGATATATGGTTCATGGTACACATGGATCCTGGTGCTGGGGCACATGGAGACTCTTTCAGTTTCTGTCTGGGGTGTCCAACAGCTTAAAAAAACAGTATATAGCTGGGCACCGTAGTGCACGTCTTTAATCCCAGCACTTGGGAGGCAGAGGCAGGCAGATCACTATGAAGAGTCCAGGACAGCCAAGGCTACACAGAGAAACCCTGGTTTGTTTTTTCAAGACAGACTCTCTCTGTGTAGGTTTGACTGTTCTGGAACTTACTCTGCAGACCCATCTGACCTCAGACTCACAAAACTCTGCCTGCCTCTGCCTCCCAAGTCCTGAGTTTAAAGGTGTGCGCTGCTGCCACAGCCACCACCACCCAGCTGAGGAGAGGTATTGCATAGAAACCTCAGAGATCACAGAGACACACACACACACACACACACACACACACACACACACACAGAGAGAGAGAGAGAGAGAGAGAGAGAGAGAGAGAGAGAGAGAGAGAGAGAGAGAGAGAGAGAGAACAACACAAGTCTCAGGTCCTATGGCGCACTGGTCCATCCTGGTAATCCCATCACTTGGAAGGCTGAGGTAAGAGGGAAAGCTAGATTTCAAGTCCATCCTGAGACAGCGAGACTGTGTCTTGGAACCAAACAAATGCCCCCGCCCCCATCTGAGTTCTTTGTGGGACCCCTAGCTCATGGTAGGCCTTCTTCCTCAAGGGCTCTCAGGCTTTTATGATGGGGCTGTGAGCAGAGCTGGCCACCCCTGGGGTCCTAAGGCCTGAAGACATCACCTTTTTCCTGAGAACTCATCAGGACCCCAATCAATCTGAAGTCTGCCCTAATGACCTTGATCATCAAATAGGAGACCCCCCCCCCCCGTCCAAATGTGGTCATTTTGTGAAATACGGGCACAGTTTAACCCACAACTAGGTCCTACTCCCCATTGAGCACACAAAAGCCCTCTGTTCCTACAGCATCAGAGCACATACTGTTCTCTGCTCCTGCATCGGGCTGCTAGCTCTCATATCACCGGCCCCACCTTGGTGCACACACACTCAGCAAAACAGCCTGTCGTCTAAGCCTCAGATGTTTCCAGTCTCATCTCTAGGCCTTCTTCAGCCAGCATAGGGAAGGGTGCACGATCAAGGGGAAACAAAGACAGTTCTCTCCCAGGGACCCGTTTGCTGCCTGTGGCTCCATACATAGACATATCTTGACCTCAAAGAGGCTTTGGAGTCCAAAGGCTCTACCAGAAGGGCCAGAGAGGCACAGAGGAGGCCTATTATGATTTTGGGGGGGGCATATGGCTAAGCCCATTTAGACTTTGGGGAGTTCCCCTCAAGTCTTGGTAAGGCAAGGCCTCTTCTTCTCCGAGCCCGGATGCTCTCATGAACTGGATCAGCTATTGGCAAGGACCTAGCTCTTCTGGGAGTTAGGGACACCAGAAGTCTGTAGTGTTTAGGCTCTTCCAGCAGTGGGCAGCTGAGCTATGGACCTCCAAGCCTGGCGAGGTGGCCTCCGGAAAGTAACAGTGACAGCTTGGCCTTTCTCGTCCCTACTTCCATATGCATGTCGTTACAGGGAGTGATCATGGTTCCTAGGACCCAACTTTGTGCTCTGACCCAACAATTCTCTAGTGCTTGGAGGACTTCCACATGTCCATCAGAATGACCCTATAACACCTCTGAAAATGCAGCCCACCTATAATGGGGTGTCATCAGCTCCTGGCACCAGGTCTGTAGGTGGAGGGGCAGTGACTACAGCCAAGGACAGAAGGAGGTCATGTCACAGTCCCTCCTGCAGTACCCTGGGTGTGGGTCTGGAGACTACTTTTTCCATCTTGGTTTTTTTTTCTTCTTCTTCTTCTTTTTTCTTTTCGATTATCCAGTTTGCAGCCTGAGCCATCTACTGCAGGGCATCTTTCAAGCTTGGGATACCCCTATGGCCCGCTCTGCCTGACTGGGAGGCGGTGACCTGACTAGTCAATTCATATCAGCCCCAATGAAAAGACATGTGTGGCCACAACATGCCCCTCTGGAGTACAGATGTTGCACTCTGTGCCCACATCCTGTAGAAGAAAGATAAATGGGACCCCGGGGACCCTCAAGGGAAGACAGAGAACGGAGCACGGCTGCTCCTATCCATTAGCACTTTTGCCCTCAGTCTCCTGGCTGCAGAGGCCAGTGTTTGGGATAGAGATCTCTGTGATATGTGCTCCGGGATGCTGTGGCTGCTGTTTCTCACGCTCCCTTGTCTGGGGAGCACAAACCTTGTGACTCCTGGTGAGTCTTAACCCCTCCTCTCCCTCTCCCGCCAGAGCCCTTATGCTGTCCCTGGGGTTATGTCAGGGCTGTCAATTTGCCAGAAATCTCACTGACTCCTAAGCTCTGGAAGCCTCTGTCTGGCGTCTGATGACTGTCCTTGCTTCCACAGACCTCAGCTCAGGACAGGGGTTGGCAGGCATCGTCGGAGGCTGCCCTGTCTCATTCCGACGGTTCCCATGGCAGGTCAGCCTGAGGTTCTACAATATGGAGAAGAGCAAATGGGAACACATCTGTGGGGGCTCCCTCATCCACCCTCAGTGGGTGCTCACTGCTGCTCACTGTGTGATGCCGTGAGTGGGGTCACCCATTCCCTGGGCTGGGAGCAGGTGGACGCTGGGAAGTGGGTGGTAGGTTGCGAGCAGAGTTTGTGCGGGAGGCAGGATTTCGGAGACCCTCCTGATCCCTATGGTGTCTGCGTGGAGACTGATGCTTTTACCCTTCAGCCCCTCTGAGGGGGCTCATTGTCCTGTCTTCCAGAAAAGAGCTGGACGCCTGTGGTTTTAGAGTCCAAGTTGGACAGTTGAGACTCTATGAAAATGACAGACTGATCAAAGTGGCCAAGATCATCCACCACCCCAAGTTTAATGAGAGGCTGTCTGTCCGAGGGGGTGCAGACATTGCTCTGCTGAAACTGGACACCCCTGCTGTGCTGTCTGAGCGTGTCTACCCTGTTTTCCTCCCCGCTGCCTCCCAGAGGGTCTCCTCAAGGAAGATCTGCTGGGTGGCTGGCTGGGGCCACATCGAGGACCAGAGTGGGTATTGGAAAGACCTCATATCCATGGTCAGGCCTGGTGGGAAGAGGCAGAAGACCCCAGCTTTGGCTCTAACTGGCTTTTCTCCACAGTGCCACTGCCACCACCCTACTACTTGAGGGAAGTGGCAGTCCCCATTGTGGAAAACAGTGACTGTGAACAGAAGTACAGGACCAATTCCTCCTTGGACAGCAGGACCAGGATCATCAAAGATGACATGCTTTGTGCCGGGAGGGAGGGCCACAATTCTTGCCAGGTGACAGACAGCCTATCCTCTCTCCCCTGTCCCCCGTTAGCCCAGGACCCTGGGACCCACCCACCTCAGCAACCTGTGATGCCCGGAGTACCGACCCCTGCCTTTTTCCCACAGTATGACTCCGGGGGCCCCTTGGTATGCAAGTGGAACTGCTCCTGGATCCAGGTGGGTGTGGTCAGCTGGAGCATCGGCTGTGGCCTTCGTGAATTCCCTGGGGTATACACCCGAGTGACGAAGTACGTGTCCTGGATCCATCACTATGTCCCCAGGTTCCCAGAACCCTCAATGGGCCCAGATGGGGTTGATACAACAAAGGCGCCTTCTACCACTCTTGTTAAACCCCTCACTCCTCCTGCTAGTCCACTCCCACTTTCTTAAACCTCCCTCTCCCATGGTAGTGACGCCCCCTTGTGTTTCTAGTCTGGAGTCTCTCGTGTCCCTTAACTCTGAGTGGGGTGGGGGCGGGGAGGTGTCTAAAACTACGTCTCAAAAGTAGCTGGGCAGCCCATACCACCCCCCCCTTTTTTTAAATCTTGTTTCCCATTAAATGGTGGATTGTCTAATTGATGTCTGTTTGAACTTTGAACCCAGAGCTTGGCACTCAGGGTGGGGGGGGGGGCTGAGCTGGTAGAGTGGGGCATCCCCCATTAGTGCCTCTGAGGCCTTGGTGGTGTGGAGGGGAGGTGGTCTTGGTTACTAAGTTAGCCCACGTTACTCTGTGGAGTCCAGACCCCCTAACGTGTGTTGTCCTGAGATTCTTCCACTTGCCTGCACAGGCTCCAGGAATCGTAGGCAGGGGTCAGATTTGGGGAGGGGTCTCCCCAATACTTCAGCTCTTGCATTGTCGTGTCAAAATGCCTCTTTCTGAGCCCATGTGGCTGTTCAAATTCTAAAGAGTTGAGTTCTCCCTATTCTCTCTTGCAAGTTTGCTGTGCTTGCATGAACATGTATGCATTTTCGTGTGTGTGTGTGTGTGTGTGTGTGTGCGCGCGCGCATGTGCGTACACACGCATGTGCATGTGGAAGCCAGAGGTTGACATTGGTGTCTTCCTCGATCACTTTCTGCTTTATTGACTAAGGCAGGGTCTCTGGCTGAACCCAGAGTTTGCCCACTCAGCTGGTTTAGCTAGCCCATTTCCCCCAGGAGTCCCCATCTGGCTCTTGGGGAGATTTTGGTTGGACTGCCATATCCACCTGGCTTTTCCCATGGTTTCTGGGAACCTGAACAACAGTTCTCATGCTTGCGCAAGTGCTTTCTCCACTGAGCCATCCCCCTAGCCCATTTTGTTTTTTGACAGAGGGTCATATGTAGCCCAGACTGGCCTGGGACTTGTAAAAGAGTTGAGGATCACCTTGAACCTCTGATCTTCCTGTTTCCCCCTCCCAAGTGCTGGGATTACAGGTATTATAGGAATGCACTACCATACTCCATCCACTAAGTGGCTGAACCCGGGGCTTAGTGGATGCTAGGCTCTACCAACTGAGCTACATAGCAAGAGCTCTCAAGCCCTTATTTCCACCCATGATGCTTTGAAATATTCTGCAGGCACCTTGAGGCCCTTATGACTCCCCACATCTCATCTCAGATGGATGGCATGAGGGGAGGCAGCTTCTCCAGGGGCCCACAAATGTGTCCGTCATCCAGTGCTTAGGAAAGTCCCTCCTCTCAGCGCCGGTGGTGGTGTTGCCCTGAGTCTTGAAGTTCTAACCTCTATCTCAGAAACATTAGGAGGCGATTATAGCAGGGGCCCGAGAGAGCTTACTTGTGCGGCATGTAAGGGGAAAGCTGCAGTCTGTGGTCCCCCTTCAGACCAGCAGATTGAAAGCCCTGGTGTGTGTGTGTGTGTGTGTGTGTGTGTGTGTGTGTGTGTGTGTGTGTGTGTAAGCCACCATATCTACAGCGCCAGGGAGAGCAGCCCCAGGGGACTAAAGCTGGTACTCTCTAAGCTATACGTCGAGTCAGGGAGACTTCTGGCTTCCTAGGATGGCTAGGGACCAAGCAGGAAGGAGTTCTCTACCAGGTGAGGAAGTGAAGCTGGTCATGAAGGACCACGTGGTCTGATCTCCCAGGAGAAGGACATCCACAGCGTGGGCTGGTGGCTGCTAGGGGTTGGGGAGCCGCGTCAGGACAGGAGGTGGGAGCTAAAGAACACGTGTCTTTTCAGGGTGAGGGGAACACTGTAACATGGGGTGTGGGGATGGCTTGCACTTCAGGGACAGGGCGAAACCCACAACTACACTCTTTGTGCTGTGTTTTTGAGACAGGATCTCACTCTGTAGCGTAGGCTAGCCCTGAACTCTAAAAATCCTCATGCATCAGCCCCCCCCCCCAGTGTTAGGCCTGCAGGCGTGTACTGAACTCTTCAAGAGGGTGAATTGTATGGTGTGGAAATCACATCTTAGTAAAGCTGTCAAAAATAACAAACTGAATTTTTTTTTGTTTTTTGTTTTTGAGACAAGGACTCACTATGTAGTTCTGGCTAGCTTGGAACTCACTATGTAGACCAGACCAAGCTGGTTTCAGATTTAGAGACCTGTATGCCTTTCCTTCCTGAGTGCTGGGATTCTAGGGGTACACCATCACATGCCGCCATTAGCTCTGTGCTCTGTGCTCTGTGTGCACCTGCGCGTGTGTGTACATGTGTAATTTGTGTTTTCCTTCTATCATGAGGGTTCTAGGAACTGAACTCAGGTTTTCAGGATTGGTAGCAAGCACCTTTACCCATCAAATCTTCTTGTTGGCCTCAAATCAACTTTTATTTATTTATTTATTTATTTATTTACAAGTCTAAAGTTCTAATTTTTCTGATTCTTTAGAAACTTTAAAACCAGACCTAAGGCCCTAGAACAGCTGCTGGGGCGCCTGTGTCCACAGAAAGCATGGTGGATGGGAGAGCTCCTGGGCACCCCTCCTTTCAGGGCATCCCTCCTTCCTGGGCACCCCTCCTTCCAGGACACACCTATTTCCTGGGCACCCCTCCTTCAGGGCACCCCTCCTTCTTGGGCATCCCTCCTTCCTGGGCCCCCCTCCTTCAGGGCACCCCTCCTTCCTGGGCACCCCTCCATCCTACACAATGGGCTCTGGGGAGGTTGGGGCTTTCAGCAGGCGACACTGGGCACTTGCTGAATTTGAAGAATGGCCTTTGGGGGTCCGGACAGGTGGGGCTCTCAGAGTTGGCCAGGGTCACATGACCTGGATCAGCAAATAGGAAGCAACTCACCAACCATCTCCTTAGTGAGGGTCAAGTAGAGGAGATGGGTGATGGAGGCCAGCACCCCCTGATGGGGCTGAACTGCTACTCTACTTCGGACATGAGGGGGTTGGTACCCCTGTTCTTTTCCAGCTATGGGAGGGAGTCATGTGGTCTGGCATGCTTCCCTTAGCTGAGCAGCAGGAACATCTGCCACAGCTCAGGTTTCTGGCCCTAGGTGGCCTGTCCCACCCACTGCCAGCTACTATCTCTCAGAGCTGATTCCCTGGTACCCAGAGGCCATAGGGCTCGCAGAGGTCCTGCTGAGCCCCGGACCCGTTCCATTCAAGTACTTCTGATGCTTGAGGCACCAGAGAAAAAAGAGCTGTGTCCGTAGCATCTGATCAGAACAGGCCCATGGAAGAGAGGAATCACCTCTCATCCAAGTCAGGGATGATGGTAGGCTGGCCACACACGAGGGGGACATGGGGCGGAGGCACACGGAGGGGGGGGGCATGGGACCTGGAGCATGGTCTGAACTAACTGCTGCCTTTCTCAACATCTGGCCAAGTGGCCCTGGCATGCGGTACTGAGCTGACAGTGTGGCTGCCTGTGCCACCTGCAGGGAGTTTTGGGGTCAGCTGTGCTCACCTGTTGTGGGATGAAGTGCCAGGTGGTCTCGACTTGAGGCTCTGAGTCTCCCTTCATTTTTTTTTTTTTCCTCTTGCAAGCACAGCTAGGTTATGTCCAACTGTGAAGTCCATGGGCAGTTGTGTCCATCTTTCTGAAGACAGTGGCATTAGTTAGGCATTGTCTTTTTTTTTTTTGAGACAGGGTTTCTCTGTGTAGCCTTGACTGTCCTAGACTCATTTTGTAGACCAGGCTGGCTTCGAACTCACAGCGATCCGCCTGCCTCTGCCTCCCAAGTGCTGGGATTAAAGGTGTGCGCCACCACGCCCGGCTCAGGCATTGTCTTTTTAGACAGCTTCATTATGTAGCTCTGGCTGACTGAATTAATAGTATAAAGCAGGAAAAAAAAAAAGGAGATTTATTCAATGTGGCTGTATTGGAAAGAAAGACAAAGAAAACCAGTGACTCCTCAAGACTATTTATTATCAGGGTCCTGAAGAGAGGTTGAGGTTTAAGTAGTAGGCCAGAGTTATATACATCTAAACATTCCCTAGTCAAGGTGAGGTCCTGCTCACCACTGATTCAGCACTGTTGCTCCTGCAAGGGCCTGCTAAGTTATGAATCTCTTTCCAGGAGACAAACTCTCCCTCTGACCGACCCATGCTTTAGGCCTTCTCTTCTCCCAGTAGGAGATTCCTGAGGGAATTCCAATTTCTTGGGGTCCAATATTTCATTAGTCTAATAGTCAAGGTGAGGGACTATCTTTTTGATAGCTGCATCCCTTGCCAGGCTCTTTACATGATGACAGTGTCTGGGCTCTGGACAGGTGAGGACTAATGACAGGTGTCCAGTCTGTGTGGCAGGCAGGGGACAGCGTAGCCCAGTTACAAAACAGGTAGTAACCCTGCAGCTAGGGCTGGACCCAGGGGTGTTATGGGGAGCAGGTTCAAGGGCAGCCTGGGCAAGTTAGTGAGATCCCGCCCTCAAGTGAGACATGAGAAGAGGGCTGGGGGCTGGGGGTGCAGCTCAGCAGGGCAGAGGGCTGCCTCTCACAAGCAAAGACCCGGAAGAACAGTGACAACCCCAAGAAGCGACAACTGTTCTGAACAGCCACACTCAGCAAATAGCCTATCCTGATGTGTTTAGAAAAGCAGAACCTTGCTGGGCGGTGGTGGCTGCGCATGTCTTTAGTCTCAGCACTCAGGAGGCAGAAGCAGGCAGATCTCTGTGAGTTCGAGGCCAGCCTGGTCTACAAAGCAAGTCCAGGCCAGCCAAGGCTGCACAGAGAAACTCTGTCTCCAAAAACCAAAAACCAAACACACACACACACACACACACACACACACACACACACACACACACAAACACAAAGATGCAATAGTGGGCTGGGAATGTAGCTCAGTTGGTAGAGTGCTTTGCCCTGGCTTCAATCCTCAGCACTACATAAACTAGGTGTGCACTCAAGAGGTGGAGGCAGGTGGATTGGAAGTTCAAGGCCATCTTTTGCTATCAAGTTCAAGGCTATGTGAGACCCTGCCTCAAAACAGGAACAAAGTAGTTGACAAGAAAAATCCTTAAGACGGAGGATGGCGCTCAGTGGTGGAACACCTGCCTAGCATGTGTAAGACCCTGGCTTTAGTCCTCCTCAGCACTACACTAAAGGAGACAAGCGACTGCTTGGGTAAAAGCGCTTCGTTGGAACAAAAATGTGGGGCATTCAAAGTATTAAACTGTGTTCAGCATTGATTCAAAGCAACTTTTCTTTCTTTCAGATTTATTTGATTTTATGTGTATAAGTGGTTTGCCAAATGAATATGAGTGCACCACATACGTGCCCGATACACAGAGGGCAAAAAGGGTGTCAGATCCCCAGCAACTTGAGACAGAGGGTTGCGAGCCACCATGTGGGTGCTGGGAAACCAACCACTCAAAGAGCAGCACATGCATGCTCCTGGTGGCTGTGCCATCTCTCCGTCCTGTTGGGTTTTCTTGAGATGGGATCATAGGGAGCCCAGGCTGCCCCACAACCGACTGCCTAGCTGAGGATGAGCCTGAATTTCTGGTCTTCCTGTCTCTACCTCTATAGTGCTTGGGATCACAGACTTACACCATGCCTGGATTACAGGCGCCTGGGGTGGAACCCAGGGCTTCATGCATGCTAGGCAAGTACCACTAACTGAACTACATCCCCGGCCATCTTTTCTTTGCGAACATCTTATTTTAAGATAGACGAAACTGGGTTGCTTTGGGGGCAAGATGTCTCTGTTATAAGCCAAAGAATAAAAATATTTCCAAAGTTTAAGTGCATACAGTTGCTTTGGAAAACAAAACAAAACAAACAAACCCAAGCACCCATGACGCTATGTTCTCACAGCCAGGGTTACATTCTCTGACCTCAGGGCAGCGTGACTTTCCTATACATGCCATCAACCATTGTGTTTGTTCCAATATTTGTAAAGGAAAAATTGTTCTTTCGTTAAAACTCATAAACATTACTCATCAGCAGTTTGTCAACTGATTTATGCAAACCACCTCCCTCCCCTCATGGGTCCTACAATGAATTGTCCCAATAGGCATTGTCTTCCCAGTTAGGAAACAGAAATCACTGTGCCTGTGTGGAACTGAACAAATGTAGCAGTTGGGACAGGTTTATGTGACTAGCTTGCCATGGAGTCGCAGAAGGTGAGAGCCAGAAATGGCCAAGGCTTTTTGAAAGAGAAGAATGTGCCAGAAACCTTGATGAATTAAGTAATCAGTTCAGGGTTTGAAAAGTACATCAATGAACCCGGCATGGTGGTGCACGCCTTTGATCCCAGCACTTGGGAGGCAGAGGTAGGAGGATCAATGTGAGTTCGAAGCCAGCCTGATCTACAAAAGGGAGTCCAGGAGAGCCAAGGCTACAAAGAGAAACCCTGTCTTGAAAACAAAGCAAAACAAGACAAAAACAAAGAGGAAACTACCCCTATCATCCTGGCATTCAAGAAGCTCAGACAGAAAGGTTGTGGTGAGTTCAAGGCTAGTCTGGGCTGCAGAGATAGATCCTGCCTCAAAACAACAATGACCCTGGAGCCAATTAAACCAAGCAGGTTCCCTAGGGACCTAGTGTGAAACGGCTGCAAACAGCAGCCTCTTTGGGAATGTGTGCAGCTTGTTACCTACAGGGGGTTGCCCCGAGGGATCTTGAAGACAGTTTTCTGGTGGCTATTAAAATCTTGGATCTAAATGTTGTCCCCAAGCCAGGCTCCAGACCGGTGCCTTTGGGAAGCCCCAGAGCACAGTAACCAGGGTTCACCTTGGCTAGCGGTCATGTCCATCTGAACAGTGAGCTGTTTACCAAGTTTAATGCAAATGAATTCGATGATACAGTGGCTGAGAGGTGGCTCCTCTCTGATGGCTGTGGGGTAAAATATATTCCCAGGCGTGGTCTCCCGGACAAGTGGCAGAAGGCCTTGCACTCCGGAGGAGTTTCACTGTCCTGTCCTACGCCCCACCAAATCATGTTCTGTAATAAGTCTCACATCCTGTGCTGGAGGAAAAACCGGCAACAATGACAACAGCTCTATTGTAACAAGAGAGGTCTCCAAGGTAAACCCAGGTACATGCGCAGGTCTGCAAAGGGACGTTAAAAACCGGAGAGAGCTGAAAAGATGTGCAGCCATCTAGACAAAGCCACACACACCTCAAACATGAATTTCGGATACATTAAAATACTTTCCCTTTTCTTTTCAAAGCCCTATCTGCTCCCTGTAGCACCATGATCCTGGGACACATCTACTAACACAAGAGCACTGTAAGGCGTCAATGGTGACCAGGGCTGAGAATGCAGTTTCTAGCAATCTGAGACTCCCTGGAGACTAACCCCTGACTCCCTGAAGTTTACATCCCCTTACATAGGCTGAGTTTTAGGGAGGATTAAAACAACTCCAAGGCTGTGAGGAGAGTTCAGCTGTAGCGTGTTTGCTAAGGATACTTAAGACTCAGGAAAAATAGACCCCCAAAACAGACAACTGATAAGAAAAACCAAGACTGGGCCCAGATCTGTTCAAGTGGTCTCAGTAGGATGAATGGCTCTGGGCCCTGGGTGGAGGCCATCTGTCCTTTCCCTGGAGAGACTTAAACAATGTTCCCCCTGGGGAGCTGGTTAGTTTATTGGGCTTACTTAGAGGATGGCTGAGGGGCTGCTGAAGCAGCAGCAGAAAGTCTTCACCCAGCCCAGCAAGGGATGATGGTTCCACAGAGATGATGGCTTCTTTAGTTAACCTCCTGGAGCCTATATACTCTAGCACTTCCCAGATCCAGAGGGCATTGTGCAACGAGAGCCAAACTGCATTAAAAATGGCCATTCTAGGAGCCAGGCGGTGGCAGTCATGTGTGCCTTTAATCCCAGAAGGGAGGTAGATCTCTGAGTTTGGGCCAGCCTGGTCTACAGAGTGAGTCCCAAGACAGGCAGGCTGATACAGAGAAAAGGCTGTTCTCGGTTCATGTCTGGTGTTATGATAAAATATCCCGACAGAGCAACTTTGGGCAGAACAGGATGACTCAGCTCACAACTCCAGGTCTCAATCCGTTACTGCAGGGAAGTCAAGGCAGAAACTTAAAGCATCACACCCACAGTCAAGATCAGAGAGAGCAAGAAGATGCTAATTGTTTGAGCCCTTGTTCTCAGCTAGCTGGCTCCTCTCTTATACAGGTCAAGACCATCTGCCTAGGGAGTGGTGCTACCCACAGTGGGCTGGGTCTTCCTGCATCAGCTAACAATCAAGACGCCACCACACAGACATGCCTGCAGGCCTACGTGATCTCTTCTGGGTTATTGTAGGTTGTGTCACTGTGGCGTCTTGGATAAGAATGGCCCCATAGGTTCATCTATTTGAGGGCTTGGACACCTGGGAGTGGTACAATTTGGAAGGATTGGGAAATGCATCACTGGGGGTGGGCTCTGAGGTTTCAAAAAGCCCACTCTGAGCCGAAGGTCTCTCTCTTCCTGCTGCTTGAGGGTCTGGGTCTGGAACTCTCAGCTCCTTCTCCAGCACCATGTCTGCTTGCGCGCCACCATGTTCCCCACTATGATGGATGAACTAAACCTCTGAAACGGTAAGCAAGACCCAGTTAAATGCTTTTTTAAATAAGAGTTGCTGTGGTCATGGTGCCTCCTCACAGCCATAGAGCACTGACTAAGACAGTCGTACTGACAAAACTGACTAGCATACTTCTCCACTTGTCAGCTTGATACACAAATACGCCATCTTAAGCCATAACTTTCCATTCATTGTCTCCAAAGCCTAGTCTGTTAATACGATATAAAATAAGTCCAATTCCAAAAAGCTCCCAAAGATTCTCAACGCTGAGATTCTCTAAATTTTTTTTCTTAAAGCTTTAACTTTTCTTTTCTTTATTTTATTTTATTTTTGGTTTTTCAAGACAGTGTTTCTATGTGAAACAGAGCCCTGGCTGCTCTGGACTTGCTTTGTAGACCAGGCTGACTTCAAACTCACAGAGATCCACCTGCTTCTGTCCCCAAGAGTGCTGTAGGATTAAAGGCGTGCACCACCACAGCCTGGCTCACTTAACTTTTCTTATGCTCAAAGGGAAGAGCAATCCTCAGCTGCTTTCTACGACCTCATCAATCTAGCATTTTCCACGCCCTCAAAACCAGCAGCATCTGTATGATGCTTTCTGCATTGCCGAGCTCATCCAGCTCAACACGAGAGCTTCTGTGTGCTGATCCTGAGGACACATGTTCCTGTTGCCCCAGTACAACATGGAAAACTTCCTCAGTGGTGCTTTCTTTGCCAGTCCCAGCTGCTTCCTCAGCCGGAGAGTGAAGATCAGTCTTCTCGGGCAGGGATCCAGAGACTGTCTTTGTTCCTTCTTCTCGGACGGAATGCCAACAGGCCACAGCTGACTACAGTGATGGCCTCTTGCAATCAGCCGCAGATAATCTAGATAAGATGATTTGTTCAAAGGATCATGGTCCGTCACTAGACAGGAGGCCTAGCTTTGCTTGACCATGTCCATATTGGCCCTCACTTCCATCTTGTCAATTAGGTGACCCTGGCACAGGTGCCAACCCTACAGCATAAACAAAGCCATTAAGATAGTCATCTAGGCATTTCCTACCAATGTCTTTTTACTGACATTGGATGTGTTAATGGTGTTTGCGAAAGGCAGGATCCACTCCAGGTAGCTGGGAGTCACCTTTGTCTAGTTTAGCATATAAACCCCAGGGGTGTGGGAATTCACTTCCATCGGAGATTTACTTCTGTCACTGAGTCTCCAAAAAACTGTGCCACAGGCAATCTGGGCACATCCACCTGTTTTTGGGGCTTCATAAACACCTTGTGAGTGGTTCTCATACGAGGGGCCTGGTATATCTGGAGCCAAGGTGAGTCTCCAGCTTGGCTCTAAGCTGCCTCTGATGGGCCCTACAGAGGGGACAGTGAGTGTCCTGATCCTCCTATGTGGACAGCAGGGACACTGCAGGGAGCCAGCTACTGACAGTCTAGAAGCTTCTTTGGAATCCTTGTGCTGACCACAGGATGGGTAGGATGCGATGTGTCTGTGGCCAGACTAGGATCATTTTAATGGGACACTGTGGATATGTGAATTGGGGGGGAGGGTGGCCTCAGAGTTTGGCGGCACCCCTGACTTCTGCCTAGTGTGTGTCAGCAGTGTCATCACAGGCTCCAAACCAGAAATGCCCACAGATGCTGTGAGATGTCTCCCCTGGCTGTGATGTGCTGGGCTAGGCATGGGACCCACGTAGCATGTGAGTTCCTGCCAGGAGCACTGTGGACCCAGAGCAGGGAGATACAGAGGTCCAAATTCTCAGTGCCATCTTGGTTTCAGGAAGACCCTACCAAGCCCAACTCATTTTTTTTTTCATGAGGACAAAGGGGTGTTGAGGGGGCCATCCAGGGAGGTGAGCTATAGTATCTGGCAACTGTGGTGGCGGAGGCCCTGCACTTCTCAGAGCCCCATCCCTAACCCACCATAGATGTTCGGGCTATTGTTCCTGGTTCTCTCCTGCCTGGGAAGCCCTGTGTCTGTGGCCTCTGGTAAGTCCTGAGTAACTGCTTTGCACCAGGAACACTATCCTAGCCCCCAGCTGGTTTACCTCAGCACTGCATGTCAACATCTGGTTCGGGGTGCGGGGTGGGGGGTGGGGTGGAAAGAGGAGGGTAACAGGAGGCTGACCCTTGTTCTCTGTCATGTTCACAATGCTTTTAGTGTCTGTTTCCAGAACCGAGCCAGTGGGCATCGTGGGGGGTCACCGAACCCAGCAGGGAAGGTGGCCATGGCAGGTCAGCCTGAGAACTTACAGTTACAAGACAGGCTCCTGGGTGCACATCTGTGGGGGCTCCATCATCCATCCACAGTGGATACTGACTGCCGCCCACTGCTTCCTGAGGTGAGGCACCGCTGGGGCATCTGCTGGGTGTAGAGTGTAGACAGTGCGCTACCCAAGACCACCTGCCTCTGAGCCACCCAGGGTCTGTCCTCCCGCAGCCAGGAAGCCGACCCAGCCTTATACCGGGTCCAGGCGGGAGAAATATACCTCTACAAGGACCAGACACTTCTAAACGCCAGCAGCATCATTATCCACCCCGACTTCAACGTTTCTACTAAGAGGTTTGACTTGGCCCTGCTGAAGTTGACTGACCTCCTGGTCATATCCAAGGATGTCCAGCCGGTCTCTCTGCCAGGAGACAATGTAAACTTCAACTCAACTGACCAGTGCTGGCTGGCTGGCTGGGGTCGCTTTCTTGACTATGGTGAGTATAGCTGGGGTGGGAAGATGGAGAGACAGAGTGGACATTGCCCAGTCTCTTCTTCTATGTCCCTTCCCAGAGGGCTAGCTAGCAGTGTGGAAACAAGTGGGTAGGAGCAAGGCTCTCCTATGACGCAACGGTTGTGCTGGTGGGCTTCTTGGCCACTGAGGCGATGCTCACAAAAGTCAGGGGCATTTTCAAATCTCACAGTCAGCAAGTAGCCAAGGCAGAACCGGCCTGGCTTGCCCTGGTTTGAAGTTGCTGCTGCTTTTCTGGCTCCATCCCACACAGGAGGGAGCCTGATTGGCTATTCCCTTAGAGGAACACCATTTCTTCATGGGAACTGGGCGCCTCTGGGGAGCAAGAGACAGATACACACATACCTAATTGCTTGTATACATTGTAGCTGCGCACCATAGACCCAGGGTGCGAGCCGTGGCAGTAAACTCTCATCTTGGAGTCTCTGAAGCCAAGGTTGCACCACAGGCTCCAGGACATAGTCCTCTCTTCCGTTTCTCCAGCTCTGTACGCCATCACTGTGGCTTTATCACTAATGTCCACTACTGTGTGTCCAGGTGACTGGCCCTTCTGGGTTCACTTCCGTCTCCTAAAAGAACTCTTATAATGGGAGTTAGGGCCCATCCCAAATCCAGGACAAGCTCACTAAGAACCTCCTGCCTCAGCCTCAAGGGCTAGGGTTATACATGTCCCCTGCCTGCTTCAGAATTCTCTCTCTCTCTCTCTCTCTCTCTCTCTCTCTCTCTCTCTCTCTCTCTCTCTAAGACAGAGTTTCTCTGTGTAGCCTTGGCTGGCCTTGAACTCACAGAGATTCACTTGCATCTGCCTCCTGGAGTGCTGGGGTTACCGGCATGCACCACTGCGCCTGGCTCAGAATGATCCCCTCTTTAACTTAATAACGCATGTAAATAATTTATCTCCAAATAAAGTCCACGTTCTGGGTGGACGTGAATCTGGAAGGTCTCTAGCCTCTTTTGTAGACTCTAAACCCATTTAACCTAGAAGGCTGTGTGTGTGAAGGTAGCTTGGGACTGTGGTCCCATCCAGGACTCATGGGGAAAAAAGGAGTGCACAGATATTGTCCTTGCTCCGGGCCAGCGCAGTGCAGGGCCAGTGTGAGTGGCATGAGGTAAACCTGTTAGGGATGTCGGGACATGCCTCTCATTCCTGCTTCTGGAATTTTCCACCCCTCCTGCAGTGCCTCTGCAGCCTCCCTATCAATTGTACGAGGTGAAGATCCCCATTCGGGATGACAAGACCTGCCGGCGGGCTTACAGGGAACAAAAGAGGAGGGACAAGACTAGGATCATCTTTGAGGACATGCTGTGTGCTGGCACCTTAGGCCGAGGCCCCTGTATCGTGAGTCGTTCGGGCCCTTGTGACCTTCGTATTCCTACTCCAGATGCCTCACCCTTCAAGGGAGGCTGGGTCCGGGGAGTTTCCTAGCTTTGCCTCTGACTGGAGTACCCCTCTTCCCACAGGGTGACTCTGGAGGGCCCTTGGTCTGCTGGAAGAGCGAGCGGTGGCTGCAGGTGGGCGTGGTCAGCTGGGGGCGGGACTGCAGCAGCAGGCTGCCTGCAGTCTTCTCGAGAGTTCAGAGCTCTTTAGCCTGGATCCGGCAGCAGATCGAGTAGTCAGTCAGCCCACCCCCTGCTGCTAACCAGCAGAGACAGCTTCCTGCCTCCTCTCTACTTTCTAGGCCCTTCCTTGCCAACTGCTCCCCCCCTACAAGCCCCACCTGTCCTTCCCTGCTGACAGGAATGCCCCGGTCCCTGTGGGGTTGGGCTGCTCCTTGGCTGTACTTGTCTCAATAAACTGACTGAGCAAATGAACATTGTCAGAGTGGTCTTTGAGGTGTGGACATGGCTGTGGAGTGGGTGGACTCAGAGTCTCCGAGGCCAGTTAGGATCCCTCACGTTCTGTTTCAGCATCTCAGTCTTGAGGTGGACTCCATGAGAAACATAATAAACAAAATGCAAGTAGGGACCAAGATTAGCATGCATTTATTTAGTGTCTGGCAACCACACATAAGAACCATATTTTTCATGACGCCTTGGCTTTTAGTTACTTTTGGATGGGGCTGGCACAAGCAACTAACTCCATCTCATTGGTTTGAGACAGGGTCTTGCAGGAAGCCTAGGCTAGCCTCAAACTTGCAACCTCCTGTTTCAGCTTCCCATGTGCTGGGAGTACAGGCAAGCGCTGCCGGGTCCAGTATGACTTGATCTCAGGTCTAACAACTCTCCCCCTGGGTCTGAACAATAGTCTCTGAAGATGTTGCTGATTAGCCACCTGGTAATTTGTTTGTCATTGTCCCATGCCGGCTAGGAAAGATTTATTCTGGGTCCTGGTTGGTTGAGTCACGCATTGGTGGTGGGTGGGGGGGGGGGTAAATGACGGATGTCAAGGAGTTAGTTCCAATAAACTCTTTAGGTTCAGTTTGAGCAACAGAGGTATAGAAGGAATGGCTCCTCGGTCAGTCATTCCTGAACCCCACTCTGCTTGCCGGGTGGGTGATGTCGTGGCATCTCAAGAATGTGGTTTAGAAGCTGCACTTCTGTAAAATGGTAAGAGTTGAGTTATAAGGCTCCACGAAAAATGCAACCCACAGGAGTAAAGCTAGTTTTAAGATTAAATTATCAGGGACGGGGTCAAATATCTAGCCTCTGTCGGTCCTTAGAAGGCTTGTGTAGGAGAAGAGGGCTCCGTCCATGGAGGCAACCATTAGCAGCAAGACCCAAAGAACAATATGGAGGGCACCCCTTTAATTTCTTAAGTTGAAAACATATGTATGTATGTATGTATGTATGTTTGTATGCATGTATGTATGCATGTATGTGTGTATGCATACGTGCATGTATGTATGTATGTGTTGGTTTGCCTCAATATTTTTAGTGCTTACATTTTAAATTTTAAATAATTTTTTTAACATCCCAATCACAGTTTCCCTCTCCCTTCTCTCCTCCCAGTCTCCCCCTCCCCCACTTTCCCTTTCCCCTCCCCCCCTCTGTTTCTCTTCAGAAAAGAGCAGGCCATGGCATATCAAATTGCAGTAAGACTAGGCACATCTAGAGGCTGCTTCTAAAGAAAACAACAACAACAACAACAACAACAAGAACAACAACAACTCTTTGGCTTGGTAGACTAAACCATAACATTAACCACATTTATTACTTATTTTATACTTGTAACCTGCATGTATATTTATGCTGTACATGCAGGCCTGGGACGCAAGGAGGCCAGAGGAAGGTGCCAGAGCCTCTGGAACTGGAGCTATTGTTGGTTGTGAGCCGCATGTGGCTGCTGGGAATTGAACCTGCACCATTTGGAAGGGCAGCCAGTGCTTTTAATCAGTAAGCTGCCCAGTTCCTAGAGTGACAATTTAAAAATACCATTTTAAAAGTCTGTAAGACACAGAGCGGTCAGCAGGGCATCATACATGTTATGGCACCTTTGTACAGACGGTGGGAGGGTCTCTGATTGCTATCATTATTTTAAGCAGGAGCCATTTGGTTTCAGGAGCCAGTGGCTGGAGGAAGGTCCAGTACAACATCAAAAGACTCCACCATTTTCTCAGCTGTTCCTTTAAAAGTGCGAAGTTAGGCACAGCTAACCGGAAGGCTCTCCTGGTGAGCTCTCTGTGATCTGCAGTCTCCCTGAGTTTCTCATCCAGATACCATCATGTTGTTTTCTTGTAGTTTTTAGTCCTTAGCAGAGTTAGCTCTGCTAGTCAGCTTGACACACAGTCAAATGTGTAGGAAACATTAAATATTCATCTTTTTATTAAACACCATAAAACTTGTGTTTATAAGGAATTAAAATCTTTTTATTTTCCCCTACCTTTATGTAAATGTTTTGTTCCCCCAACTTGATAAAACCTTTGTTGACATTAAAGCCCTTCCTTTTTTCCTTCATTTCTTCTGTGCTGATTAAAAAAAAAAAAAACAACAACAACAACTAGCCAGTCATGAAAGACTATGAGGTTGGACCCCTGCCAATGGGGAAAAGTCACAGTCCCCACATGGACTAGACCAAAACCAAGTGCACTTCTTGTCCCCGTGGTCACACTTCAGTGAGCATGCTGAGTCTCTGTGTCCCGAACTAACTTCTAACAAAGAGAAGAAGGGCATACTCTGGCCTGCCGTGCCTACTGCTGTGCCCACTGCTGTGCCCACTGCTGTGCCTGGCCCTGGCCTGCCATGCCCACTGATGAGCCTGGCTCTGGCCTGCCATGTCCACTGCTGTGCCTGGCCCTGGCCTGCCATGTCCACTGATGAGCCTGGCCCTGGCCTGCCATGTCCACTGATGAGCCTGGCCCTGGCCTGCTGTGCCCACCGCTGAGCCTGGCTCTGGCCTGCTGCAGCATCTCTCCCTGAGCAACAGCGTTGCAAATTTTGCATAATATATAAAGTTTAGAAATGGTTCAACACATTTCTAGTCAGATACATAGGGTATTAAAGGTTCTAAAGCCAATTTGAAAATAGTTGCTTACAACGCATTTGAAGACTTCAGCAAGGACCAATCCTTAAATCGATATTGACTTTATGACATTTCTTAAGTAGCCAAAGTTCTGAAACACAGACATTAAAAAACATAACACAACATTATTTTTTTTTCCCAAGACAGGATTTCTCTGTGTAGTGTTGGCTGTCCTAGACTCACTTTGTAGACCAGGCTGGCCTCGAACTCACAGCGATCCACCTGCCTCTGCCTCCCGAGGGCTGGGATTAAAGGCGTGCGCCACCACCACCCAGCTAATCTTGTCAATTTTAAGAGGCCAGGTAGTGGTGGGAGGAGAGGCCAGGTCAGAACAGCCTGGGAATTGGCACTAGGGCTTTCATCTGCTGCAGCTGACTGTATTGGTCAGGAACTGGATGCTCTGCTGGAGGTAGCTGACCATCAGGGAGGATGAGGGACAGAGTGGCTTTCCTGGGAAATAGAACCCAGCATATGAGACTCCTGAGGGATGCTGGATTTGAGTCTCTGCCCAGTAACCATCCTTCTTTTTATCTATCTGATCAGAGTCCTTCAGTTAGGACACTGTCACCAGCAAAGCCATTTTGGAGGCCTGTTTTGAACCTAGCAAAACCATTGGTAGGTCTAGTTTCAGGGGATCTGTCACCCCCTTCTGGTCTCTTAGAGGTACTGCACACACATAATAACAGATGGAACACTCATATTCATAACATATAAATAAATAAAATCTTAAATCAAAACCCAAGAATCATCTTGTAGCTGGGTGTGATGCACAACTTTAGTCCCAGAACTTGGGAGGCAGAGGCATGTGGATCTCTATGAGTTTGGGAGCAGCCTGGTCTACAGAGGGAGCCCCCAGGACAGCTAGGGAGAGCTACATTGTGAGACCCCCTCCCTCAACAAAACACAACTGTCTTGTTGTTTTAGACATAGGAACTTTGTATCTCCTAAAGCTTTCTTACCTTGCAGATGTGAACAAGACAAGGAAGCACAGTTACATTTTAAAATCAGTCAACAGGTCAAAGTACTGAGGTGTTACCTTGTCTTAGGGAAGAGCAGCCATTGAAATCAGATAAAACAAGCCACAAAGAGCACTTACAGAAACTGAATTTTATAAGAATGCATATGTTACATTTGAGCCAGGCTACTCAGGGCATGCTCACCTGGAGCGCCCGCGCTCTCTCTCTCTCTCTCTCTCTCTCTCTCTCTCTCTCTCTCTCTCTCTCTCTCTCTCTCTCAATGCCAAGGAAGGCAATAGGCACATTACTGAGATTCTGCCTGTGAGTTTCAGACTTATTTTTCCAAATGCTATGTTCTGAAACTGTAAGCAGTTCCATAGGATGGCATACATTAAGCAAACGGTCTCTATTTTCTTTCATTAGTCTTATGTGTAGCTTGTTCGACACCTTAACAAGCATAGAGACAGCCAGGTGGTGCTGGCGCATGCCTAAATCCCAGCACTCGAGGGTCAGAGGCAGGCAATCACTGTGAGTTCTAGGCCAGCCTCGTCTACAAAGTGAGTCCAGGACAGCCAAGGCTACACAGAGAAACTCTGGCTCGAAAAACCAAAACCAAAACCAAAACCAAAACAAGCACAGAGACATCGCAGAAGAAAGAAGACATGGCATTAGACTGATTGATTAGTGTTTGTTTGTTTGACATAGGGTTCTCTGTGTAGCTCTGGCCACCACTGCCTGGCTCCCATTTTTTTAAAAAATCTAACTTAGGTGGTGGCTGTGTCTTTTTCCCATTGCCTAGGATCTGACCTCACAGTCTTAGTTCAATTGGCTAGTCTGAAAAAAAAAAAAATCAGTGTTCGAAGGAGAGGATTTTCTCAAGTCCGTTCGTATTCTCTCTCTCTCTCTCTCTCTCTCTCTCTCTCTCTCTCTCTCTCTCTCTCTCTCCCATTTTGGTTTTTTGAGACAGGTTTCTCTGTGTAGCCCTGGCTGTCCTAGAACTCTGTACTCTGTAGCCCAGGCTGGCATCCAACTCAGAGATCCACCTGCATCTGCCTCCCGAGGGCTGAGATGAGAGGTGTGCGCCACCACTGCCCAGCTTGTTTTGTTTTACTTTAAAGTACTCTCTGCTGGTTGAGGATGTATCTTATTTGTTTGACATGAACGAGGCACTAATTTTAACTTCCTGTACCACACACAAAAAGCTCTTTTTCCCTCTGACAATAAAGATAGGACCATTTGGCCACTGTGGTAAAGAGGCCAAGGCCGAGGCAACAGGCTCAGACTGCCCTGCTGACCGGATCCCACGTCTTCCTTCACTCTGTGGCCTTGGACAGATGCTTCATCTCTCTGTGCTGCAATGTCCTCACATGCCAAAAGGGGATATGGAGTGGAAATACTGGACAAAAGCAAGGCTAAAAAAAACCCAGCAGGGAACACTGCAAATCCTGTGGCTCCATGTCCTGTGTTAAAGGTGCCGATGGCGCTGTCCCCCCAGCTTTATTGACTACAACGCTTCTCTCTCCGCGGCTGCAGCTCTCTTTGGCAGATACCCCAAGACAATATTTTCCTTTTTTTAAAAAAAGATTTATTTATTTTGTGTATATAAACACTCTATTTCTAAGTACACTTGCAGGCCAGAACAAGGCATCAGATCTCATTATAGATGGTTGTGAGCCACCATGTGGTTGCTGGGAATTGAACTCAGGACCTCTGGAAGAGCAGACAGTGCTCTTAACAACTGAGCCAGCTCTCCAGCCCCTCAAGACAATATTTTCACAGTTACATAGATCATGGCAGATCTCAAAACCCTTATTTCTCTATTTCAATTGGTTTAATAGAACCCAGTGGCTCAAGAGAGCCTCAGACTTTTCCTGCCCCATGGGAGATGTCCCAGACAGTCCAATAGAACTCCCGATTTGCTCAAAAGAGCTTTCACACTGACAATGTCTATCCTAGAAATGACGTTACTGTTAGATTATGAGCCTGTCCCTTTAAGAGATTTATCAACTCTATAAAGTCAACCCATGTTCCCGTCTGGAGCTGACAGGCCCCTTCTGCACAGATCACAGGTGGGAAAAAGCAAACCCAAGATAAAGGAAACCTAACTAGTCTCCCTGAAGCCCACTGTAGGAATGTCAGAGCTCTGTCTTCCTGTCTCTGCAGCACCGTGACTTGGTCAGGTCCCAGTGACTGACAGCTCTCGCCCTTTCATCACCATGGATACCATGTTTCTCTACTTAACAACAATACCTCAATGTTGTTCCAGAACACAGAAAATCAAAGCCAGGCACCAAACCACAACTCTCCCAAATGTTTCAAAAAGAGCCTCAAACTGATCTGGGCGTGGTGGCACACGCCTTTAATCCCTGCACTTGGGAGGCAGAGGCAGGTCCATCTCTGAGTTTGAGGCCAGCCTGGTCTACAGAGTGAGTTCCAGGACAGGCAAGGCTACACAGAGAAACCCCTGTCTCAAACAAAAGAAAATAAAAGAAAAGAGAAAAAAGAAAAGAAAAAAAAAAAAAAACAAACAAACAAAAAAAAGAGACTCCCACAGGGCCAGATTTTCTTCAGAGTCCAAACTCTCCTTCACTGAGTGGAGGTAGAGAGCAGCTGACGAGGAAAGAGGAAAATATCTCTGGAGTAAATGACTCTGACTTGTGCTGAGAGTTTCCACCTCTCTCCACCTGGGGCCAGCTGACTGTGACTGGCCGACACCCCAAAATGTATCTATGGCCCTTCATGGTTGACATTTTGTTATCAAACTTGGGGGCCTGTCTTAGGGTTATTTAGGGTTACTGTTGCGGTGATGAACACCATGACGAAAGCAACTTGGCCCCGCCCCCCTCCACCAATTACTAATTAGGAAAATGTCCTACAGCCGGATGTAATGGCCGCGTTTCCTCCGCCGAGGCCCCCTCCTCTCCGATGACTCCTGCTTGTGTCCAAGTTGACACAAAACCAGCCAGGTCACAGCCCGTGTCCCAACTCCGGTCTGGCCACTTGTCCTCAATAAGCCAATTTTTAAAAGAGCCAAATTAAAGATGGAAAGCAAGGAGCTAGAGAGATGGCTGAGGTCAAGGGCACTTGCTGCTCTTGCAGAGGACTGGGTTCAGTTCCCAGCACTCATATGGTGGCTCTAACCATCTGTAACCCCAGTTCCAGAGGATACAACGGGCATGCATGTGGTACGCATCCAGGCAAGTATTCATACATACGAAGTAAAATAAATAAACGCAATAAGCAAATAACAAAAGTGGAAAGCGTAAAAGGGAGACTTAAGAAGCTGGCTTCTCCTTGACGGCTGGCTTGTTTTTTCTTGGGGGTCTTTGAGGGGTGTTTTTGTCTCATAATTTAGAGTTGATCAGTTTGAACAAAGACAGGAAGGCTGATCAGCCCATACCTTTGGGGTAGATTTGTTATTAATAATAATAATAAAAAAACAACACACAGCTCTCTTATTAAAGAAAATAAGAAGTAGTTTATTCTGCAGCCATTTAGAGGGACCATGGCTGAAGGAACATAGATTTAGGTTACCCCAAATTCCATGTTCCAGTGTGGAAGCAATTCCATGAAATGTTAAAGTTTTACAGAACAAAGAAAGTCTTGCCGGGCGCAAGCCGGGCATGGTGGCGCATGCCTTTAATCCCAGCACTCGGGAGGCTGAGGCAGGCAGATCGCTGTGAGTTCAAGGCCAGCCTGGTCTACAAAGTGAGTCCAGGACAGCCAAGGCTACACAGAGAAACCCTGTCTCGGAAAAAAAAAAAAAAGAAAGAAAGTCTTAAATCAGGGCGAGTTTAAGCTACATTGGTGGGACTGGGTAGTGGTGGTGTACACCTTCAATCCTAGCACTCAGGAGACAGGCAGACAAATCTCTGAGTTCAAGGCCAGCCTGGTCTACAGAGCAACTTCTTGGATAGCCAGGGCTACAAAGAGAAACCCTATCTTGAAAAAACAAAAAACCAAAAAAACCCAAACAAAATAACAACAAAGCACTGGCGGGAACACCAGGTAGGTAGGTGGTTACAGCTTTTCTAAAGGCCTGAGGTGCTGCCTGATGCCATTCTTAGCCTTGGGGTTGGTGGAAGCTAGTGGTCTGTTAAGTCAACAGAGTCCAAAGATTCTTTCCAATGATTTATCTATTTTTATTTTACCAGCATTGGTGTTTCGCCTGCATGCGTGTCCGTGTAAGGGCATTGGCTATCCTGAAGCTGGTGTTACACACATAGCTATGAGCTGCCATGTGGGTGCTGGGAATTGAACTGGGTCCCTCTGGAAGAACAGAACAGCCAGTGCTCTTAACCATTGAATCAATCAACCCCAGATTCCAAAGATGGTTATCTATTAGTCACTGGGTGTTCAGTCACAGAGGTGGGCAAGGAAGCTGTTCTGGGAGTGGAAGCTAGCCCAGGATATGATAATTAGCTTCTGGCCCTGCAAGGTTCCAACTTCTCCACATCACTGTAGTTTTAATCAGTCACCCAGCCAGCCAGCCAGCCAGCTAGTCCTTGTAGACACAGCTTCACTGCAGGAATTCTTATTAACCATGTTCCAGTCAGACAGACCTTCAACTTGTCAGGGCAAGAACCTTCCTGGCAAGAGAAAGACCTGCCAAGCCTTTGTTTTAATCTGCCAGGCTTTTGTCTCAGGTCAAGAGGGTAAGGAAGAAGCTGGACCATTACCATATTGGAAGTGTTTTTTCCTATTCAAGGTTTATTTATTTATTTATTTGAGTTTTTTTTTTTCTCCTTTGAGACAGGATCTCTCTGTGTAGCCTTGGCTATCCCGGACTCATTTTGTAGATGAGGCTGGCCTCAAAGTCACGGAGATCCATCCGCCTCTGCCTCCCGAGTTCTGAGATTAAAGGCGTGTGCTATCATGCCCGGCTATTTTTTATTTTTATTTTTATTTTTTATTTTTTATTATTTGTGTGGCCTGTGTATAGATCTGTACATGTGCAGGTAGCCAAAAGTGCCAGAGGCGCTGGAAACCCCCGGAGCTGGAGTTACAGGCAGTTCTGAGCTGCTCACATGGGTGCTTGGAATTGAACTCAGGTCCTCTGCAAGAGCAGCAAGTGCTCTTAACGGCAGAGCCATCTCTCTAGCCTCTCTTGCTGTCTTTATCACCTAGCAGAGTCCCCTTTCCTATCTCTCTTCCTGTCAGGGACCAATCTAACTCCTAATCCCTCAGTTTGCTATTTCACATCTTTCAAAGGCACTTTGCCTTGTGCTAAGTTTATAGCTAATGTACATGCTCCTGTCCCTAGGGCTGGGATGCAGTGGGGCACAGAGGGAAAACATGGTTTCGCCCTTCCACTACTCCTTGGTGGACTCTTTGCTCTGAGACCCTAGTGCCCAGTGTCCCAGCCTCTGCCCAACGTCCCTTCTTGCAACAGATACCCTGGGTAGCCACATCCTTCTAACGGCATCCTCGAACCTGGTCATGACCCTCTCGCTCATCAGCCTTTCCACAGCCCCTTTGGTACCACTGTCACCCCACCGCCATGTGGCTCCTGGTTCTTTCTGATCCTATCACTGCCTGTGATAATGGTGGCCTGACTCTGTTGTTATGCTAGTCATCCAAGCATTTCCCATCTGGCTCCAATGCCCATACTGCCTTTGCACGGACGTTGGACATGTTAATAGTGTTCGAAGAAGTCAAGGTTCAGGGTTTAGGTTTGAGGGAGCTGTGGGCCACTTTGCCCAGCTTACCATATAAACCCTTCCTCATGCTCAGGGGTTTGGGAATTGTCTGTTTCACTTCTACTTGAGACATACTTCTGTCACTGAGTCCCCAAGAATCTCTGTCCTGGGCAATCCTGGCCACACCCATCTCTTTTGGGGGGGTCTCACAATACCTGTGATGAGTTCTTATATGAGGGGACCTGGTATATCTGAAGCCAAGGTGAGTCTTCAGCTTGGCTCTGAGCTGCCTCTGATGGGCCCTACAGAGGGGACAGTGGGTGTCCTGATCCTCCTATGTGGGCAGCAGGGACACTCCAGGAAGCCAGCTACTGACAGTCTAGAAGCTTCTTTGGCATCCTTGTGCTGACCACAGGATGAGTGGGATGGGATGTATCTGTGGCCAGACTGGGATCATTTTAATGGGACACTGTGGATATGTGAATAGGGGGGAGGGTGGCCTCAGAGTTTGGCGGCACCCCTGACCTCTGCCTAGTGTGTGTCAGCGGTGTCATCACAGGCTCCAAACCGGAAATGCCCACAGATGCTGTGAGATGTCTCCCCTGGCTGTGATGTGCTGGGCTAGGCATGGGACCCAGGTGGCATGTGAGTTCCTGCCAGGAGCACAGAGCTTCCACCAGCTGGCTAGCTAGGCCGGGACAAGTTCCATTGTAGAACTAGGAGGAGTAGGGCAGGGACATGGCCTATCCTTGTGTGCAGAGGTCCCCTGGGACTCCTGCAGGGCCCTTCACCTACCTAAACACTGTCTACTTGGTCCACAAGGAGGAGTGCTTGGCTTGGTCTATTGTAGGCTCCAGGTGGTATCTGTTCTCAGATTTGACAGTAAAGTTAGTCACGACAGCCACAGTCCTGGGTTGGGGGTATCCCTGGCCAGTACTTGGTTCTTCATCCTCAGCTGGCCACTGAAGCAGTGAGGCCACCCTTGCCAAATGCCCTGGGGTACTCTCTACAGGGTGCACTGTGTGTTGGGTATGGCTGTGTGTTCCCAGCATGGGGGAGTTGCTCCCCTGCCATCTCAGAGTTCACAAGCTGGATGGGGGATTGTCACCCATAAGACACAGGTCGTGCTTCTGAGACAACATCCTGAGCCACAGCTTTCCTCTTCCTGTCATTTCCGGGTGGTGACACCCACATAACCTTGGTGACAAAGGACTTCAGGTCCCTAAGCGTGGATCACCAGCCCCCTCCCATCCTTCCTGAGGTCAAATGCAACTTCCTTCCAGGGGAGGCCAAGTCCCCTGCCCACTTCCTGAGGTTAAGGATAAAGGGGCTGAGAGGCTTAAGCAAAAGGAGACTGTGGAGATCTGACAGGGTAAGGGCACCATCCCATCCTTTCCCAGATGTCTCCAACTGGCTCTGGATTTCAATCTTCTCCATGGCAACCTAGGCCAGCCCAGTCCCCTCCATGCCTCTCCATGCTTCTAGTGTTGCCCAGAATCACACAGGAGGCTACATCCCTCTCCATCCTGACCCAGGCTACTCCCAGACCCCTCTAATGCTCCATCTCTGTGCCTCTCTACAGATGCTGATCCAGCTGTGTCTGACCCTCTTCTTTTTCGGGTGCTCTATTGCTGAGACCCCAGGTGAGTCCTTATCCCCAGCCCTCCCTACGTTCTGCAGAGGCTCCAAGAGGCTCTGTCCCCAGTATCATGGAGATGTGTGTGTGGCCTGTTCTACCCCACTGTGGGTGGCAGGCTGACCATTGGCCTCCTGACCTTCTACCTGTTACTTGCAGCACCTGTGCCTGAGGATGAGTTGGTGGGCATTGTGGGGGGCCAGAGTGCCCCACAGGGGAAATGGCCATGGCAGGTCAGCCTGAGGATCTACAGCTACTACCGGACCTCCTGGGTGCACATCTGTGGGGGTTCCATCATCCATCCACAGTGGGTGCTGACTGCAGCCCACTGCATTCATGAGTGAGTTCCTTGGTCATCCAGTGTGGGGTAGGAAGAGGGGTCAATCAGGAAGGCTGTGTCAACATGGGGGTTCAGTTGATTCTGTCCAGGAGGCTGTCCCCAGCTCACCTAGCGTATGTCATCACAACTTCTTCTTCTTCTTCTTCTTCTTCTTCTTCTTCTTCTTCTTCTTCTTCTTCTTCTTCTTCTTCTTCTTCTTCTTCTTCTTCCTCCTCCTCCTCCTCCTCCTCCTCCTCCTCCTCCTCCTCCTCTTCTTCTTCTTCTTAAGATTTATTTGTTACCTGGGCGATGGTGGCGCACGCCTTTAATCTCAGCACTTGGGAGGCAGAGGCAGGAAGATTGCTGTTAGTTCGGGGCCAGCCTGGTCTACAAAGTGAGTCCAGGACAGCCAGGGCTACACAGAGAAACCCTGTCTCGAAAAACCAAAAGAACAACAAAACAAAACAAAAAGATTTATTTATTTATTATGCCTACAGTGCTCTGTCTGCATGTACACCTGCAGGGCAGAAGAGGGCACAAGAATCTCACTATAGATGGCTGTTGGTCATCGTGATAGCTGGGAATTGAACTCAGGACCTCTGGAAGAGCAGCCAGTGCTCTTAACCACTGAGCCATCTCTCCAGCCCTCATCACAACTTCTTTCTGACCCAAGGAGAGATGCTGATCCATCAACCTTGCGGATCCACGCTGGGGATGTGTACCTCTACGGGGGCAAGGAGCTCCTAAAAGTGAGGCGGGTCATCATTCACCCAGACTTTGTCCATGTTGGCCTGGGGTCAGACGTGGCTCTGCTCCAGCTGACAGAATCTGTGCAGTCCCTCGCTAACGCCGTGCCTGTCAAGCTGTCTTCTGGGTCTCTTCAGGTCACCCAGAATGATGTGTGCTGGGTGACTGGCTGGGGTGCAGTGAGCATGTTCAGTAAGTATTGGTGAAGGAGTGGACTGTGGGAACAAACATGCCATCTGAGGATTCCTGGTGGCTGGTGCTAAGGTCCTGGGAGCAGGGTCCAGAGAGGAGAGAGCTGGTAACAAACGTGGCACAACTGGCTACGTCTCCAGGCTATGCTAGACGCCCATCAGAGTCTCTACCTGAGGCCAGTGACACAGCTGGGCTAAGAATCTACGATCAATCTGAGGTGGAGTGGCTGCTTCTTATTTTCCAACTAAGAATAAAGTATTTTAGAAAAAAATACCAGGAAAAAAAAAAGTTTGTTTGGTCCTTGACAAGCAAGCAGACAGAATCCATGTATGGAAGTCCTAGAAATAACAGGCGGGCCTGGCCCCTCGAGGCTCTCTTCTCCAGAGGGGGTGGGGTGGGGGATGGCTGAGGCTCAGAAGGGGAGCTGAACTCGGACAGGGGTGGAGCTTTGCTGGAGATAGGCCTCTCTTCTTCCCCCAGGTGGAGCAGT